>NC_090930.1:67634252-68275616 GCF_040938575.1 Ambystoma mexicanum | reverse complement strand
ATCAGCAGAAAAAAAGCAAAATACATAGTCCAAAATGGATGCTTATTCTACTCTAAAAGCATTTCAGAGGATTGTGTCTGCATTGTGAATGTGAGGTGTTTAAGAAGAAACTAAATCAGTGACTCACCCCCTGAAGCGTGCCTGAAATAAACCTTTAATAAGTCTAGCAATTATTGTGTAGAATTCCAGAAAGACAATTTATTAAATTATTTGTCATTCCTATTCTTTCTTATTTAGGGTCACTACTCAGAGTGTTACACTTCTGGAACTCCCTGTTTTTTTGTATGAAGCCTGAACAAGAAAGCCAGCCCCGCTAGAAACAAAGAGGCCCATGGCACTGGCCTCAGCCCAGGAGTGCGAGCCCTGGTGACCCCTACATGACGTCCTTGATGACAACACTAGGCCGCAGAGTTGTTTCGCTGACGCATGGCACACTTCCTCAGTTTGTGTGGTGGCTGCCTGTGTAGGATGCACTCTGCAGGCGAGGGAGGAGGAAGTGAGCAGTTGCTGGAGTCAGCTCCCAGGCCACAGACGCTGCTCTTTGCCAGGTCCAAAGTCTGGGCGCGACGCACACCAAGACATCCGTGTTTCCCTCCGCGGTTCCCAGCAGGTTGAAGCCTTGCCTCGGCGCTAAAGTGAGACGTAACGCACCTAGGCGTCGGCTGACGAGAGAGCTTCGGCAGGTGAGAACGCCCCACACTCCCTTTATCGAAAAAAATAAGAGCAACTTGACGTTGAGGATGCCAGAACTCTGCCACGGGCCTTCGCCATCAACATGTGGCCTGGCCGGAAATTCCCGTTTGTAACGCAAATCCAGTTGCTTCCACTTGATCGTTTCACAGCAGTGGAAAAAGTGAAATAGGAATACAGACCCTTCAAGTTTCCCATGCGTAAGAAGGCGGCCACCCATTCATGTTTTTACGTGGAATTCTGGGACTTGTAGGTTCTGATAAATAAAAATTTCAAATGGCAAAGATAAAACTGCAAGTCCCAGAATGCAAAGGGGGGTAAACTGGACTGAATTCACCTTCTGTTTTCCACGAGGCGTGTGCCTGTTGTAATAGCCAAACCCCTTGTGTTGCAGCAGGATCCAGCAGCAACACAAGGGCGGGCACCTTGACTGTCAACCAGGGGTTCAACTCTGTTCAATTTGGGAGTCACAACCTGCCCCCAAAGATTAGAACGCAGGCGTGCAGTTTTCGCACATGTTTATGTGGGTGCCGCAGGGCCAGCTAAAGATGTCAGGACTGATGGGAGCCCATTTCAACATGATATTTGGGGAGCCCCTTGCCTTGCAGCTGGGAAAAACAAGCCTTGGCTTCTGTGGGGTACTTGCATAATAATGAATTCAAAAGAAGGCAGCAGTGTGGTTAATGGCTGCAGATTTCCACGGGCACGCAGGGTGCTGAGACACTGAATGTCAGCTGAACGCCTATTAACTGCGTGATGGCAGCAGGGTGCTAATGTCGGGGAAACTGGAGGAAAAGGGTAATGAGGTAATAAGAACATTGCCGACACTGCAAGAGGGGGAGGGTGACAGCCCAGTGTTCCAGCAAAGGCACTCTGTAACTTGCTGGCCAGCTTTTAATGTCAACATTAAAGGAGTCTGTTTCTGTGTCATAAGACAGCCCACATGTGCAGCTGCTTTTGGATACCCCCCCCAGAGCCATGGGCCTTTAACAGACAAAGTTGAAAGGCCCTGACGCTGCCCCTGGGAAGCTACATTAACCAGCTGTGCTATCTTTCCATTGTCAGGAAAAAAGAAGCCATTGATTGCTTCTGGGTTGTTAGAGACTGCTTGGGTATTATCAACATTCCATGTGTGCCACTACCAATATATGCTAGGTCATTTGAGACATGCTCACCCAATCTTGTGTTTAGTTGTAGCTACTAGGCCCATAGGCGTCACCTATAAACCAAAACGATTGCATTGGAGCACAGCTAGGAGGAACATATGTGAGGATGGGCACACAGCCTATCAGTGTTTGACTGCCCATGGCCCTGCTAGCCCCAATTTCCACCCAATACCTGCACCTCCCTGCCCGTAATCTGCTTGAGCTAGCTCTATCAAGAAGTGACTTTAAATGTTGACCTGCCAGTGATATTTTTAAGCAGTCTGCTGAGAGTTAATGGCTTAATTACAGTTGTATATGCACTACTGGTGTAATAGAAATGTCTTAATCAGGTGTGCATTTAACCAATTGAATTTTGTCTGTTCCTTGCAAGGAATTCCTGTTTGAAACAAACATTGGCAAAAAAAACCCAGACTTGGCTTCTGTGCAGGTATTAGATGGGGATTTGCCGGGCATTGCTGCCACGTGCCTAGATCATTCAGTTTTACAGCTGTTGCCACCTTATGGCCAGGTAGTACCATTATGGCAATGCCTGGCAAATTCCTACACACAAGGCAACACCATGGAGGCATTTGGAGATAAGACAGAGAAAGTTAAGGTGTAGTTCAAAGAAGAGCTTCTGGGGCAAAACAAGTGCAAGAGAGCTAGTCAAGGGAGGATAAAGAGTATAGAAGATGTATAGACGGGTAGCCGGGAGACCAAAAAGAAGAGTAGAACAGTAAAATAAATGAGAAAAAATAAGAAGGAACAAGAATTTTCATAACATGAAAGTAAAGAAAGGGGCGGACCTTCCAAATATTTAATAGCTGTAAGAGGCAAGAGCGGGATGACGAACTATTAAGAGAAGCAGGAGGAAAAGACAGAAGGGGAGGTATAGTAGCGGAAAAGAAAAAGCACCCGAGTCTTGGAAGGGTTTAAATGTCGATAGTCTGCCATCCAAGGCTGGATAGTGAGAAGACAAGAAGAGCAGAATGAATAGAAGGAGAAAAAGAAGAGAAAAGATGAGCTGCGTGTCATCTGGTAAAAGTAGTGAGAAAGTCCAGAGGACGAAAATGATACGAAAATGATCGAGGTGAGAGAAATCATATAGAGAGAAAGTAGAAGCGGATCGAAGCCTGAACCCCAGTTGATGATGCCATTTTCTGAAAAAGTTTGATGGCGTTCAGGTTCTCGAATGAATTGCTGGATAACCTTGTCTAAAGATACCAGATCTAGACAACTTTGATAAACATAGCAAACAGCAACACTTTTCAAACGAGTGACATTGTGGAGCGCAGCCATGTTTTTAGGCACTGAAGAGCATTGAATCTCCTGTCCGCTTAACAGGGATGACCATCGGCAGCAGCCTAAGAAATCTTTCCAGCTCACTCAATAGTCTCCTAACATCACTGCCGAGGGGTTGGAACTGGCTCACAGCCTCATTTAAGGAAGTGTATGTTTAATGGTGCGAGAACATTTCCAGTTGCACTCGCAGCAATCTAACATTGATGTCTGGATACGGCTTTACATGTTCAATGTTTTCATCTGTGAGACAGCACTGCACTTCGCTGCATTGAGAAGTATTTCTTCCAATTGAGAAACATCTTGCACTCCTGGTTGGCTAAACCGGTACTATAGTTGAGAAAGGACCATATCGATGATTTTGACGAACTGTTCAGATGTATTGGCAGAGTATTGTTCTCCGTTACCAGCTAAACGTACTTGCAATCTTCTAGGTCGTGGAGGAGAGATTGGTTCTAAATCCATCTTCTGAACTATTGCCCCTGCTTGCTGAACAAACAAGAGAAGACGTGGCTCATCTCTGATCCTCGTTAGGTTTCCTTGTATGAGATTAACTTCTTTCAGCATGCCTGATCCAGTGCAATTGCGCTCCTAGAAGCTTTTATTTAGTATTGTGAGTGGTTCCATTAATGATTATATCAGTATTAAACTAAGAATAGTATTTCCTTTAAAAAAAGTGCTGCAGGATACTGCTTGCACTGGCTGCTACTTCTCCAGTACTTTCTTCTATTCCCTGAAGGCTTTGTATGACAAGTTCATACTGTTATAGGACAGCTTCTATTGCAGATTGTCGCACTGTGCATCTGGTAGGGCAAAGAGGAGGCAGTTCTTTTATGTTGTTGACTGATACATTTTCTGTGTGGGCAACAGCTGAAAACAATCTTCTGAACTTCAGGGATTCACCAAATAACTTCCCTAGCTCATTTACCCAATTTAGGTAGTTTCCGTAGCAAAGGAGCTCGCGTCCCAGCTTTCTTTCACTACTCGGCTCACACAATGCGTACAAATATAGCTTGTAGCTGTTTCTCTTTCATGAAAGCCTGGGCTCCGCGATATGCCCCAGACATGTTAGCAGCTACATCAAATGCCATACCTCGGAGGAGATCAACAGGAAGAGGAAGACAGACAAGCGCATCAAGGATTAGGTTGGCAATAGAAGCACCCGTCGTATCCTTAGGCTCATAGAAGCCAATACACTCTTCATTAGGATTCATGTCAGAGTCTACATAATGAAGACAGATGCTTTCCTGTTCCTTTCCTTTCAACAATAATGGAATAATACATAGAGGCGCAGTTAATGTAGGCTGTGATGGAACAGATTATTTCATGGCTAATTGAACAGATTATTTCATTCTGTATTGCTGGACTGCTGTAGTCTTGCTTTCACTGCAGCCACATTTTGAAAGATTCATTCCCTTCACAGCCGCTGAACATTTTTTTTGTGACTCATTGTAATTTCCCTCATCCAGTTGATGACCCCGTAGTGGCAGTCCTTGTCTGGCCAGATGGTGAAAATTGATGCCAAGCTTACATAAGCGCTTCCTTGAAAGTTGTTGTGACTGCCTTGACTGATCTTGCAGAGTCGCATCAATGCTTCGTCCATGTAGGGCATGTACAATTTTCCAAGATGCATGCTTGTGAGTTTCAGATGATTGGTGAGCTGCAAACCTATCACGTGCCTTCTTCCAGTTAGAAAATTCCACTGAAGAAACGGTTGGCTCGTGTCTCTTTGACAAGGCAAGCAAACCCATTTTTCCACTTTTTGCACAAGTGAAACATAGCACTGCCTTCACATCAGGGTTGTAATGTGGCCACTAAAATTCTTTGTACCAGGCACTGGCACTTCAAAATCACAACCTTCCTTGTCTGCATATTTGTGGTGGTATCTCCTCAGAAGGTGTTTGAAAGGGCTTTTACGAAGTAAGGAATAACATATGCACTACATGGCCCTCTGGAGACTGATGAAGTGTGTTATTTGGTGTGAACAAATTTGTTGTAGCAATATCATCACCAGCACAGTTTGTTGGTTGGGGCTGTGATTCAACTTGGGCTTCTGATTCATGCCCATCGTTCCACGCGGTGTGCATTTCTTCTTCGTGAGGAGCATTAAATGATGCAGTTTTAGTATGATCTGCAGGGTCAACATCCGTTCTTTTGAAAAAGGCTGCAATGGTAGGCTGGGCTCCCCTTTGGCGCTTCATCTGACTCTTTCTGGTTTGGATGGATGAAGAGAATTGCTTGAAATTATTATTTTTAACATAATTTTCATAGTTAACTAGTCACATACACTGTTTTGTCAAAATCATTCAACAAGTACATTTTAAGATTGTAAATCAGTCAAATGTGAGTAGAGGTGTGGTCAAGCCAAGAATTTTACAGCACTTGCCAGAGCCGAGCCAATAGTAGTCTTCCTTGGTTCTGGGAGCCAAAGCACAAGCCGAGCCATCATAAAAAATGTGACTAATAAGGCACCAATGGGATCGTCTCCAGTTGTTGACTGGCCCATTAAAAAATGTGTGTGTTATTTATATACAGATTGAGAGTGACAGTCCCTGGCACACCTGGAATGGAGCAGACAGACCGTGTAGTGCATATTGATACTAAATTGGAAAGTAATTCAAACATTGGGCCTCATTACAAGTTTGCCGCTCCGGGAACTTCGGTACCGGTAAGCTTGCCGGTACCGTAGTTCCCGGACTGGCAAACTACGAGTTGTGCTTGCGGGTGCCTTTCTGCCCACCAGGTGGCAGAGCAGCATCCGCAAACACAGCCTGTCAGATGCACCGGCACCGTTTTAAACGGTGCCGGTGCATCCGACCCAACCCCATTCCCATTCAGCCCTATGGGGACGAATGGGAATGGTGAGCATCTTTTTTCCGGCGCCCGCAAATGGGCAATTACCGGGTCTGGCAGGGCCGTAATGACCCGGTAATTGCCCATTCGCGGGCGAGGGAGATAAAATGATACCAGCGGCAGCTGTGCCTGTATTACAGGCACGGCTACCGCCGATGTCATAATGAGGCCCATTGGCTTTTAGATATCATACCTATCAATAAAGGTGGCTTAGCGTGTGGCATAACGGCAGCAATAATAATCCAAGCTAACAGGACAATAATAATGTATGCCTTTGAAAACCCATGTAAGACATTTTGAAGTGGAAGCTTGCAGGATTTCTTGTTCACGCTGCTGTGTTGAGCAGAGGGTGCAGGGGTCAGGGGAGATTGGCTGCTACGCCCTCCCACTAAAGCATACACAGAGCAGGTGTCCTTATCGCACTTAGCACGGCTTCTGTCTTACCTGTGTCTCCTCTGCCCTGATCTCTTTTTTGGATCAATAAGGAGGTCCTTGAATGTGCACACAGTGGTGGCTGAAGGACTGCTGCAAGCACCGGTTCTGTCCTCCTCACCTAAAGATTCAAACAAAAATAGATGTAGGGGCTATTTTAGTGCATGTGATCCAAATGTAGTTCAATACAAATCCTCATTCTGGAGTTGCAGAGCAGGTGGTGAGAGGTGGGAGCTGTGCTCAGTCTTTGCCTGTGATTCATAGCGCAGGTAACAAGTATAGGTTATGCAAGAGAAGCAATTTAAAAAGCATTTTCTAACAAAATGAACCCCAATTGTGAAAAAGAAGCTACTGCACACTTTATGTGGAATGTGGATAAGGGGAACCTCAACTATCAAGTGACAAAAAATGACTCTCAGTCTTGATAACAGTGCAGCACAAGAGATATCAAATAGCTGCACTTTAAACTCCTACTTACAAACTAGGATAACCATGCATTGTGTGCCCAGTTAGTGCACACTTTGATCAGGATCTGACCAGGATCAATCTTCATCAGCCTAACATCGCTTGATGTAGTGAGTCCAACTGCAAGAACATTTTGACAATCCATGAGTGAGCTGCTGTGCCGAGGTCTTTGAAGAATTTAAGTAGTGCCTGATGATGTCCTTCCACCCCAGACCTTCAAGGCCGAGAACTGCATACCCCGCCCCCCACAAGAGTTGCTGACTGATAATGATGCCAGTACAAAATCTCAGGACAACCTGTGACACAGTAAGAAAGGGCTAAAATGGCTGCCTCAAAATGCCAGTCTACCCAAATAACACATACCATGCTTGCTTTATCAAGATGCCCAGAATAAAGTAATGTCGTAGTAAGAAAGGGTTAGACTGGCTGCCCCAAAATGCCAGTCTGAGTCTAGCCTTGTAATATTTCATATTTGACTTCTCGATGCCCATAAACAAAGCCTTTTCAAATGAAAGAGGCCTCGAGCCTCAGCGGTGCCCCCAATATGCCAGTCAGCACTCAACAGTCTTCTAACAGGGCAATATATTAATTTATCTCTATTTTTGTTCTGGGGCTTAAAATGTGCACTTTTCAGGGCTGCATCAAAAACTGTGTTTTCTCTTCCCATCGGATACACAAAAGTGTAATAACCTCATTGCCTTTTAACACTGGTTTCTCATCATCAGTCACTTGCTGGCAAAAGAAGGGGTTAGAGCTCTTCGGGGGCATTCAGTGTTTAAGCTCCCTGCCTTGTGATAATTGGTGGCTATTACCTTATCTTTATCGCCATTGTGATGTATGTACCTCACGGGTGACTCAGACTGTTTTTGCTCGAAGCTCGGGGCCCCAATCATCATGTAGAAAATGGGCCCCCACACATCTTCAGCCGGGCCTGCCATTCGCCCTGTGACACAACATAACATTCACAAACTTCATTCCACCAAGAACATACAAACACTGCATTATTTATCATTCATTCAGGCATAAAGGCCAAGACACATATGCACCCAGCACCTCCATTGACATGCACTGTGTGCACACAACATATATCACATACATAATAACACATGCAAACAGTGGCACAATGGCCATTGAGCAGACCAGGCTTTATCCCCTGCTGGCCCTAACCCCCGACAACCACATGGGGTGCCAGGAAATAATATTATCGAGCAAGTTGTCTGGTGTTGCGGTGCTCGTTTCTGTCATTGTTGTCTCATGGGGTGTGTGCAGTTCTTCAATAGGCTTTGGCAAAGTTCCATTGGCCACATCATTTGCAAGCACAAATGTACAGCAACTGCTTCATATCTTCTTAGAACACAACCCTCCATTGCTGTCAAAAGATCTAAAATATACTGGTTTTGGAGCACAACCAGCCTTAAAGCCCTTAGTTCCTCCCTCACTGCATTCAGCCCTTTCTCGGTCGAATTAGACAAGGGTAGTACTTTGTAGCGTGTGATTTGGATACGCTCGGAGTTCATTGCTGCTTGCAAAAGTGATGAGAAAAATGAAGATGCTTTGCTGAACAGACAAAATTCTGATGGCATGGCTGCCTGTCTATCGGATGATTTTTGGGACCAGTAGTTGTTGTCTCTGCGAACTATGCAATTTCAAAGATCGGGCTGCTCCTGTGTGCGCTCCCCTCCTAATGCTTTATTATTAACGTAACCTTTATTCAACATCGCAGGATGATCAACAAAGGATATTCATTCTGAGCGGGGCTGTCCAGGTTCACGAGGGAGCAAGTTCCGCGCCAGTCATGGGTAAGCTGGGCATATGCCTGAGGAGCACATGCCCGCCACAATCTATGAACGCTGCAGTCTCGTTCCTCAATGACGGAAACATCATCACCTTTTGGCACCCTTTATTGGTCCCCAAATGAATCGAGACATTTTTGCATCTGAAATATAAAGAATAGTGTGGGAGTTCACTTATGTGTAAAGGCTGTTTATTTTCATCTATCCATGTTTGAGCCTGGGCATGCTCATTCCAAAATATCCGACAACTACTGTTCATCTTTTTCACCACATTTTCTTCAAACCCTACCAGTTTTTCTGCCCTACATTTCAGCATTCCCCTCTCCCACCCTTCATCATGGAAAACTGACCCTTCAATGTGCATTAATGGTCTGGTTTGGCACCATGCGATACTATGCCCTGTGGCAATTGAGCATGCTAGTCTGCTATGGGTTGTAAACAGTTGCTCCACCCTTCTCGCCCCCTTTGTTACATATTCCAATATTATGTGTTTGGTGTCCTTCTACATTCATCATCTTTGTAATTTTCATATAATTGTCAGCATACACTTCCTCCACCCTCATCTATCTATATGTCACTTGAACAGACCACTTATTTTGCACAATGCCAGATACATCAGACAGCCGCCCACTTGAACTGATACGTCTTGAGGGAGAAAGAGCTTGGGTGCCTCTGTAATGTGTGGAATGCGAGAGCACATGTAACATGTGTCACTGTCCCTCTCTTGTCCCACCGCTCTCATATGATAGTACCATACGTTGAGAGACTCGGTGCCATGTCTGCCCCTAATGCCATCTTCGAAAACCTTTTCTTTTATATCACACTTCTTCATTGTTACTCCTGCTAGAGGCAACATGTCTCCCTCCAGTTAAAAACCAAATAAAAACAAAAGACCAAAATACTCCATTACAAAAGCATAGCTTATATAGCCCAGTCTCTTTTACTGCTACTTCAACTTGCTGCAACTGCTTTGCACTGCTCACTGACCCTCTGCAAAGACAAAATGAAGATAAAAACATCAGTCAATTGGGTTATACTTCCCATCAGTTGGTCCCCCCATTTCTGCTCCTGCAAGGGGAGTGCCGGCCTTGTCCCGGCGGATGTCTGTAAAATGAATCCATGGATGCGTCTTGGCCACCTTCATTGCTGTTTGGGTATAGCATGTCACTGTGTAGGGCGGGGTGAATCTGGGCTCCTTCCAAGACCTTGTGAAGCTCATAATCAGGATTGTGTCGCCTGGATAGAGAGGAAGATGTGCTGCCTGAATAGAGAGGAAGATGTGCTGCAAAGTGCTCAGTCTCTTTTGCTGATGGATTGTCTGTACTTGATAACTGGTCGGCAGGCCTGCCTTGACGTGGTTGGATCTGGCGTGAAATACAGTTCTGAGATTTTAGGAGCTTGTTTAGATGCATCTTAAATTCTTCTCCCAGCATACTTGGACAGTACTATTAGTGCCCAAAATTGTATGTGCAGAAGTGAGAGGTGCATGCTCTTTCTTGCGAGTGGCAATTCCGTACAGAGTCAAATGATTCCATAGTGCAAATACAGCAAGAGGCAAATAATAGAAATAGAGCCAGTTCTTGCCAAGTGGGTCTGACAACTTGGCAATGCGCACTTAAAGCAGGCTGTTGAGGCACTCCACATGTGCATTGACTTGGGGAGGGTACGCAGAGCACAGTTTGTGCTAGATGCCCACTATTTATTTATTTATTTATATAGCGCTGCAGCCCGCGGGCATCAGAGCACATTTCAAAAAGACAGGACATGAAGAGGCAGAGTACGGGACAGTGGTGGAACCACACATGTAGGTCGAGTCAGGCAAAATACAAAGGTTTATAGGTGCCTAGCCGGGTGTTATTTAAATAAGAAAGTCTTGAGTTGTTTTCTGAAAAATAGATGGTTTGTTTCCAGCCTCAAAATCATGGGTAGTTTGTTCCATTTTAGGACACTTCTGCTTGTGAAAGCCCTGCCTAGTCCCTTCACCTTTTTTGCTGGAGTTATTTGAAGGAGGCCTTTGTTAGTAGAGCTCAGATTATGGCTTGGCTCATGCCATTTGAATTGCTTTTTTAAGTATGCGGGGGCTTTACCATACAAGCAGCGATGGACCAGTGTGAGAGACTTAAATATGATTCTCTCCTCAATGGCCAACCAATGCAAGTCTCTTCTGTCACTTGTAATGTGCTCCCTTCTTGATTTGCCCGTGATAGCCCTTATGGCATTGTTCTGAATCACTTGGCATTGCTTCAGGCATTTGTTATTAGCGCCTAGGAGTAGGGAGTTACCATAATCTAGTCGGGACAGTATTGTTGCTCTAGCTATGGTGGTGCTGTTTTTCTGGTTAAGCAAAGGTCTGATTGTTTTGAGTAGTTTTTGATGGTATTGGCAATTTCTTTTCAGATAGGCTGTGTGGGCCTCAGCTCCCAGTGAAGCCTGTAGGTAGACACCGAGCGTTTTTACCTTTTCTGATATTGCAATTTGTGTCTTTTTGATACCAAATGAGGAATATGATGGGCTCACTTTTTTCCTGGCATATGGAGATCCAAAAATCATTAACTTTGGTACCATTAAGGCACATCCAGTTTGCCTACATCCAGCCTTCACTGATATTGTATATGGATGTTAGGTTTTCACTGTCCTGCCCATAGTCTCCACTGAGTTTGAAGACTAATTGGGTGTCGTTGGCAAAGTTAGTAAAGAATATGCCAAGTTGGGTCAGCATAGTGCACAAGCAACACATATATAAGTTGAATAACAGAGGGGAGAAACTGGCCCCCTGTGGGACTCCACAATCCACTTGTTTGGTTTGAGAGGCGTGATTGCCCCAGATGATCCTGGATTGTCTATCTTGTAAGAAGGAAGACACCCACTCAGTCGCCTCTTGTGAACAGTTTCCTGATAGTTCCAAGGCCTCTCGGAGTCTCCGATGATCAAGCAGATCAAAGGCTGCCGAGAGGTCTAATAAGATCAGTAGGCCTGTTTTGCCTTTGTCGAGGATACCCAGCATTTCAGTCATTAAGGACATTATCTCCTTGAAAGGATTGGCAAAGTGCTGTCCGTTATCGGACCTCAACACTTTGCATACTCCCCACCTGGGGAGTAATTTGTGTACAAGATATTTTGCTGCTGATTTGCCATCATTATGGGCCCAAGGGCCACAGTCTCAAGCCAACGTGAACAAGGACATGCAACTACAATCATATACCTATAAGAGCTACACGTGTCCTGCATATCAACATAGTCGTGTGCACTAGGACCCCAACCGGCCCATAGAGCTGGGGGTTACCCAATAGCACTTTAAGATGAGGCAGCAGCACCCGTGAGATGGATGGGGATGCAGATTAGTACTCTCGCATCAAATCAATAATCACAACTCAATGGTTTGGCAAAGGGAGTCCATTTAATGACAAGTACAAAAAACGGGGAGTTAATGAATATCAGCAATCGCTCGATCTTCCTCCTCGCTTCAACTCCAATTAATCTCATAAAAAACACATCATTTATACTAAAAACTCATCATCACTGACGTGTAACGCTTAAACTCTGGCATGCAATTCTATTGGTTCTAGGAAGGTAACTTTAATATAGGTGCTATATCTGTATATGGTAACAAAGTGAGGGGATTGAGTAAATAGTGTCAGGTGGGGCATCTAAGCCCTTTCTTCAAAATGGCTACCGTAGACGTCACTAAAAGTACGATGTCTCATTGGTTCTACTAACTATAGGATCCTAGATTACTTGGTCCACTATGATTGGGTTGGCATCAACCCCACTCATATTTTTCCACTAGCCTAGCAGCGTGCAGAATAGCCGGCCAGGTGCAGGGAGTTCGTCTGCACCCCCAGCCTCCCTCCAATTATTGCAACAGTCAATCATCACTTCAGTGGTCATGTGTCAATTATTTCTTTGTATTTTGGCCTCGAGACTGCTTCTTGGTCTGGAAAAGTTAAGGCGCCTGGTCATGGCACTAATCCATGCGTAGGTGTGAAAGTTTCATCCCTTCTGGTTGCTCGGTCACGTGATTTCGACACCGTGAAATTGTCTTGTTCTGCATGCAATTTGTGTATTTGATTTAATTTTGCCAGCCATCTGCCTTCTGTGGCTTATCTTGACCTTTCAGAATAGGATACTCTGTTCTTCTCTTCATTAATTGTATCCACTGATGGGCTATTTCAGCTGGTACGACCTTGGCTTCTTGGCATGACTTGCCTTCGCCCGAGTTTCTCTCTGTCCTTAATTCTCGATTTTCCTGCTGCAAAGCTATCCTCTTGAGACCTTAAGTAACCTTTGGTGGGTTCTGCTCTTGTGCATAGTGGAAGTATACTTATATAAAGTGCTTTCTTGAGGTAGATATGTATCTTACTACTAAGTTTAGCAAGCCTCATGATTTTCTGTGCTTCTTGCGGTTAATGTGCATATGTACACATTTAAACTGGCTGAATATCTTCATCACGCTCATGACATAAGTTTCTGACATTTGACATCAATTATTTCACTTTAGACTCAGGATGTTACTTATCCATGGTGTTTTGTCTCTTTTCATCATTCACAGGTCGTCATATCTTCTATATGTGAGTCAGTCCGGGTTCTTGTGACTTCACCATTCGTCTTCTTTTAGTACCGTCTTGGCTTCTTCAGGTATTGCATTTTGACAATCATCATTCTGTCTAATTTGTCGATAGGGTTTTCTCAATGGGTACCTCACTGTCTAGTTTTTCTTAGGTGTTGGTACTTCAATAGGTGCTGTCAGTCTGATAGGTACTGGGCAGAGCCCTACTTTGGCTGTCTGCTGGTTTATTTGCTCATCATACATCACATATTTTGGCGTGAACGTTCCTGGTGCTTCAAAATGGGCAGTAGGAGTGCGAATCGTGCTTGGGACCTCCTGTACACTACCTCCTCTGGGCGATTCATCGACCACTTTCACTTCTTCTTTTGTATCCACCTTTCCTTTATCTTTTGGATCCATTTTCTTCATCTCCTGGGTCCATTGTTCTTTCACTCTCTGGGTCCATACATTGAGGTCTGAAGAAGTGTCTCTTTGGAGTCCATATTTTTATGACTCCCATCAAGCTTCCTGCTGTTCTCACTTGTTCATCTTTATTCCACGTCATAAGGTGACATTGTCCACTTGGGCTGCAATAGATCCATCTTCCCACATAGTTTCCGTGTTTCCTTGGATACTGAAACTTTGTTCCTTCTGGTGCATTAATGCTAGCTTTCACAAAGTCTCTTATTTCTTCATCAGTCAGGTCCTTGGGTTTTCATCCTGGTTCAACATCAATCATGATCTTCATCCCTATGGCCTTTTTCGCAGTTTTCTGGCACTGAGAGATTATTATCTTGATAACACAGAATTGGAGCAATATCATCACTAGCAGGGCTCCTAGGAAATTGAATGCATCTGCCATCCATTGTGGAACCCACGAAAATAGTGATCCAAAACAGCTGTCATCATCAACTTTGTCAGCTTCATCAATCATCTGATTCTGTAATTTCATCAGCATACCTATGGCTTCTGTTAAAGTTCAATTTTCTTCGTCGTGAGATGGTATAAATGTGCAACATACTGTTCCAATTTTTGCACAAACACCTCCATCCATAGCTGTGATCATGTCAAGGATATATCTGTTCTGCAGAGTTATTAGTCGAATTGCCCTCAGTTCTTCCCTGCATTAAATCCTTTTATGGTCGTCTTGATGGTCTGCAGTAACTCCCATCTGGTTATCTGCAACAATTTAGTATTTGCTGCAACCTGAATTCTTGGCATAAAAATTGTCGTGAACACGGAAGAAGTCTGACAGAACAGTCTATGTTCATATGGGATAGCATCAAACGCTTCTATGGATTTGGCAAAAAGTAATTCTCTCGCTTCATTCGGCTCATCAGGTCCACAGATCTCTTCTTTCTCAGGTGAGCATCTTCTTTCAGGAAACTGTCAATGTTCAGATCACTTTTTGGAATCACCAGTTCTGGAACATGGACATTCACTATTGTGCATATACCTCCCCAATTCTTCGGCAGCCTGATATATGCTTTGGATCCACATGCCCAATAATGATCCATGATCACTGCAGTACCGTGTACCATTCCTGGAGCGTCAAAGACTCGTCCACAATTCTGATTCTCTCCCATTTTTCTGGTACCATTATTCCGGAAGCAGAATTTCGGATTCTCCAATGGCACTATCTTTAAGGGTCCTCCTCTGTCTTCGGCCAATGTCAGTAGACTTAGCAAGTTTGGCCATAATGGCTTGCATCCATTTTGCACTATGTTGATGGTGGGCTCGTAGTGGCCGAAGACCATCCATGCTCTGCAGATCACTGCATCTTTTTCCCATTTGTCTGGTGAAAGCACTGTTCCCCAAATTTGCATTTAGCCTCTGTTCTTCCACTTTCGAGCTTCTTCTGGTGTCTTTCCTTGAACGTTTAGTTTGTGATTTGCTTCTCTTCTGATCTCTGCTCCTTGAACTCCAGGCTTCTCATATCTGATCACAATGTGTTTTGTTTCTCCATTGTTTCTTGGCTTTATGTCTTGAACATAATCGTCTTCATTTGGATCCGTTGCTTCAGTTGCCCATTTGAGTGAAGCATCACTTCCCATGAACTGGCCCTCTGGTCATGCACATTGCTACGTGTGATAGACAGTGTGCTGTCTGGACATCAATTTCCACAGCTACGAAGATCTTCGACTTCCCCATGCTGTAAGGGAGCAGCGCACAAACAAAGCATTCCCCCTCTGAATTTCGTCGTCCAACTTCTTTCATGTGTTGGTACCATATGTTATTTCCGAAGTGTGCTGTGCTATCCAGGTAGTCGTTTAGTTCATTGTCATCTCTTTGTATGCTTCTCTTTATTCTCCAATGTTTTCATGTAGTTTGCTATCATCACATCCTTAATAGCATCCATGTAGCTTCTTCTCACTGGAGGATTCTCAGGTATCCCCATCCATGGTGCAGGCATCTTCATCTGTGCCAGTCGAGTAGAAGAAAATCTGGCAATTCTTTCTTTTTCCCCTTGCATCCTTTTTCTTTTGGTTAAAAATGTCCATATCCACTCTGCCATTTGTCCAGTATATGGCTATATTGTAGAACTTGTACTTGTCCCCTTCACTGGAGCATGTGTGCTTATTGATGCTGTCTCTGTTGGTTTATTCTCCAATTCCTTTGGTCTCTTTAAAAGTTCAGCTTTCTCCATTTGTCTTTTCACTTCACTTGTAGTAGAACTTCTCATAGTAGGTAGCCCAAGCTTCTCCTCTTCTTTGGCCTGTGGTTCTGCAGTTATTGACACTAGACCTGGTGTATGTGCACTCATTGTTTGCGTGTATGTATTTTTCATTAACCTTTTCTCATGCTTGCTCTGCCGACCCTGTCTCCGGCTTTTCAACTTGCTTGTTACCAAATGTGTGCATGTGTGTGTGTCATTGCTAATCACATCCATTTCAAGCTCACTCACTCCTTTGCCAGACTATATATGGACTTGAATGACTATAAAAGGTCATTATTAGGTGGGTGCACTGGTATCGGAACACTTTGTACATCAATAAAAAAAAGCTGTTAGAATCATTAGTGACAGTAAAACAACGATGAATACAATGCATAGGTACATGATTCCTCTGTAGGTCAGTCGACAGCACTTAGTTCTGGAGCAGTATGAGCGCCTCTCCTCTTGAGGGATGACAACGTTACTGTTTAAGTTGCCCATCTCTATCATTTAAGGAAAGAAAAACAAACTTTTAATACATTCTAGGAAATATTATCTCTGGATTCTGCTGTTTCTGCTCGTAAGTTTCAGGTACTGGAACGATTGTCCTTCTTTGCCTGTCGACTAGATTGTTTCTCGTCACTGTACACAGTTCTCTTTTCTGGCTATGAAAAATGTCAACATACGGTAATAAGTTCAGTAAGTCTCTTATTGTGCGTGTTCAAAATAAACAAGCTCCCAATCAATGCCTCTGATCTGTCTCACTCAAGAGGACATGTTGCTTCTCTGTCAGCAAAAGTGTATTCTTTGTCAATACTTCCTCGATCTGTCCCTCGGCGGAAAGTTTACAGTCTCCTCCGGAAATTCTGATGATGATTAGAAAGTTCAACCTGCATCACAATACCATGCAGGAGCATGCTCATCTGTGTAGAGTTTGCTGGATCTCTGATGAAAGTGAGGACGTCAACACTGGCAGGCCTCCCCACAAGTTCTGGAAAGTCCTCAATTAGGCGAAAGAAGACATTGCTCGCCAATCTGCTATCTTCTGGTGACAGGGACATTTGTCTAGTCCTTGTTGAATTCTGGAACTGCTCGGTACTCACTGTGAGCAGCTTCTGTGACTTTGATGAGCTTGAAGAGCAACCTTAATTATGATTCCGTTCAGGATTAAGCTAAAATTTTCTGTGTTTGCCGGATCTCGAAGAAATGTCAGGACGTCAGTGCGTCTCCCAACAAGATCTGGACATTCTTCAATTAAGCAAAAAAATAGCACGCTGACAAGCCTATTTGCTGCATCCTCTGCTTGGGACATTGGTCTTGTCTTCCCTGTATTCCGGAAGCAGGAGGAACTGCTCGGCAATCACAATGAGTAGCCTCCTTATTGTCTTTTCGTTTTTAGGGTCTTAAAGAAATTCAGTGATGTTAGTGTGCCTTCCCACTAACGACAGATACAATCTTAATACTAGTTCTAAGTAAATTAGAATGTCTTTAGTGATGTCGCTGCTGTGGGACACCATAAGTGAGTCCAAATAATGCTCCTGTTTGGAACGAGTCTGGATACTGTATTTTCTTCCAGTTTGTGTGTCCTTGATCGAAATTTGGCATATCCTTTTCTTATCAAGGCTTCAGCATGCCTCAGCCCAAAGTTCAAAATCAACAGAATATGTTGTGGCTTATACGTGCAACTATCTTCTTCACCCTGCAGCTAGGATGCACAGAGTGTCAGTGTTTTATGTCCCTATCCCCTTTTTTGCTCAGAGGAAATGTCCAATTTTAAGCCACAACTTGCCCAAAGGTTCTTTGTCTTTGTTTTGCTGGTCATGCGTCCTTCTTCCTCGTCATGGATCTTGTCTGCACGTGCTGTGCTTCTTCCCTGTTGTCTGTAGTCCTCTACGCATTGGGGAGCGGGCAGGGGGCCTTCTCCGATGTATGGCTTGATATCACCCAGACAAAGCCAAGCTCTTCTTCCTTCTAGCTTGACTGCAGAGGGAGTAACGTTCTCCACTCTGAATGGACCGGTGAACCTTGGCTCGTCCCACTTCTTTCTCGTGTGGTTTCTCACCAGGACCGTGTCCCCAGTGAAAACTGGTGGTAGACGTAAACCTTGAATCAGGTCTGTTGACAACAATTAATGCCATTCTGAAGGAAGTTAATGTCACAGTGGATGATGTTTACTACAGACCTGCTTATGCCAAAAAAAGCTATTTGAGCTCGATTGGTGCAAAACTATTGACCAGATAGGTTCATACACACTTTATAATGAATACTATCTTTTTACCAAAAAGCGGACACCAAGATACGATCATATTACTCTATTTCCCTGCAATCATACCCGCAATACTTTCTTACGATTTAAATTTAATCTGTTGTATACCAAAGAAAGAACTGCAAACTGGATTGGTAGTAGGACGAATAGCGAAAATAAGCAGTGTAGATTTCCAATGTGCACTGAAACCATAGAATCATTAAAACATCTGATTTTATATTGTCCTCATTTTAAATATGCAAGAACTGTCTTATTTATGGATTTCGTAAACAATAATTATATTGATTGTTTACCATTTTTATGGGCCCGTATGATGCAAGGCAATCACAAACCTCTTATTTTTGCCCTTACGAGATTTTGTAAAGTGTTAGAGAGAGAGCTAGATAAACATGCGGACATGAATGCTTGAAAACCATATATGTAAATCTTGGTATTCTAAAGATCGACCGATACGAATGATGCCGAATTTTCTTCATCTTCGTTATACCTAAGAATGTCTGTATTTGCACTCTCTCAAATTCAAATTCAATAACTGCCTTGCTCTGTGCACATGTGCTATGTCCTTTTATGAATTTATATGGAATGATGTTTTTACATGCTTTATGAATTATACTGTAACAATTATTGTGTTTTAAATTTTGTAAAGGTTCTGTCATTTTTTGATAGAACCACATGCTAATAAAAAAATAAAAAAAAGAATCAGGTCTGTTGTATCTCCTTCTGTGTTCTGTGCTGCCCTGCCCCCTTTTTGTCGTCGCTACAGCTGTCCTGCAATTACAGTAAAACAAGATGTCATGCAATTTAAGTAATTTTGCATTTCAGACCCTAAAACTTCTCCTGTTGGCTGAGCATCCCATCTAGCTCTATCTCGGGGTGTCAGTGGCGTGCGCATCCTTCTGCCTGTTAAGATCTTGTGCAGCATAAGGTGATGGTCTGAAACATGCTGGTTTCTGAGCGCATACAGTGCCAGTGGAAGGCAGTGTAGCCATCACTTCTTTAGAGTAAGCTTCAACTTGGCTATCCTTTCCTTTAACAAGCCGTTGAGCTTCTCACATATCCCGTTACCTTGAGGATGATACGCCGAAGAGAACTTGTGCTTTATACCAAGCAACAAGCTAATCTGTTCGAAGACTGCATTAACAAAGTGAGGCCATTATCTGATCTCATGACCTCACACACTCCCCATCTGGGAAAAACCTCTCTTACCAAATATTTGGCTGCACAGGTAGAGTCCGGGTACTGCCGTCATGACACTGCCATTTGTGTGTGAAAACAGGTAGAATTACTCTGCATAATTGGGAATCCCCTGAACTGGTGCCGTGCAAATAGCTCTTTTTAGTTAAAAAAATCCTTCTTCCATGGTGTCAGTCCATTCAATTTTAATCTTTTGTCCCCTGCTCCTTCTTTAGAGCTTGTAACAAGGGCTTGGTATATGAGCTGTAGTCAAAGACCCATGCTCTGACATAATTGCACAATCCTAGGAAACTCTGCATCTGTTTTATCGTGTGTGGCTTGGCTGTGTTCAATAAGGCTTCAGCCCTTTCAGGGGTAACCCTTTTCCCCTCATGTGATATCAGCTAGCCTATGTACAGCACTTCCTGCTGACAATATTGTAACTTCTCTTTGTCAACCTTCTATCCTTTCGCAGCCAATATAGTCAATAGCTGGATAGAATCGTGTCTGCACGTTTCTTCTGTTGTGCTGAAAATTAAGATGTCTTCCACATATTGCAAAACAACACTCTCTAATGCAATATTGCTTAGGTCCATCTGCAGGACTCTGTTGAAAATTGAAGGAGGCTCACAGTACCCCTGGGGCAACCTTGTGCTTTTCAGACGCATCTGTCTGAACGTGAATGATGTCAAATCTTGTGAGCCTTTGTGCAATGGGATTGAGAAAAATGAATTGTTTGAGTCAATCACCGTGAAATATTGTGCCTCAACAGGTATATTACATAGGATTGTGGACGGGTTAGGGTCTAGAGGGAACTCGGCCTCTACAATTTCTGTCAGAACACCATCTTCTCCTGCAAGTTCCCGCTTACCAGGCGGACTTTCGAGAGTCAAAATAGCTAGGAACAGCAGAAATCGCTTCCATTCCTTTACAGGTTTGTTTCAAAGGCATTGGAGGTTGCCATGGCGACGTTGGCCGCGAGTACGTCTGCAGTCACGTGTTGCTCCGGCTTCCCGGTCACGTGACTCTCGCGTTGTAGCCACGCATATTTAAGTCCGCCCCGTTTGCCGTTCGGTGCTTCTGATTGTTTTCCTCGGAATTCTACAGTGGCGTTTGTTATTTGGATCTTGTCCTTTCTCGACCTCTTACCTGTTTATTGGAATTGCTTCTGTCTTGCCCACGGTACTTCTGATCTGGCTACTTCTCGAGCTCTTGCCTGTCCATTGGATTCCTCTTGTCTTGCCCACGGTACTGCTTCGACCCGGACTTCTTTTGACTTCGATTCTAGTCTCTTGTATCAATTTTTCTGCTTACCTGGTTTGAACCGGAACACTTGGATTGTTCTACTACCTCACTCCGAAGAAGGATCTCTACCCTTAGGCGTACGCGTGCCGGCGGGAATAGGAATTAAGTGCTGGACTAGAGACTGCCTGTAGCACTTTTGGGACCTCGCTGAAACTCTTAGGCGTACTCGTGCCGGCGGGAATAGGGTTGCACCGGACTCAAGAATCCTTCAGCATCTGTGAGACTGTGTTCTTCTCGGACATTCCTTTTGGAGCCGTTTGGAGCTTCAACACATCTTCCTCGTTGCAGTCCTTCATACGGATATACACGTAAGAATTTTCATTTAGTGTTCATTGTTCAGTTATTGGCTCTTACGTTTTTCTTTTCCTTATGTACGTTCTTGTATCATTACAGAAACTGTTTAGTTCCATTCTACTGTCGCTTTCCTGTCGGATATGTACTGCATCTTATCCTACTGACGACCAGAGAGCTATCAGTGTGTCCTGTACAAATTGTCATATATCCAGAAGAAACTTGCAGTCACCCGGAGTTCCAGAGTGTTCCTTCTTCAAAACATCTTTCAACCAATTGAGCGCTCAGACTGTTTTTATGCACAACTGAGTGTTACATTGGTGGGAAGAACATATTACTGCACTACGGGTTCAACAGCTCCTCTTCGATCACCAGGCGCTTAATCCTGTTAAGGTTCACTAATCTGACAGAATCAGAAGCCTTAAAATGGACACAGTCACTGATCCTTTGGCTACTTTGGTTCAATTAGTGGCTGATTTACGTGTGGATATGCAAACTGCCCATGATGCTACCCATCGCCGTATTGATGATATTCAAGCGGGAATAAGGGTTAGCACCATTGAACCGCCATCAATTGCAGTGGCTTCCGGGTCTGGTACGGCCGGTGCTCAAGCCAGGGCAGACCCGGTTCCGGTAGTTATGGCTGCACAGTTTCCGTTGGCTCCTCCTGAACGTTTTTTGGGTGATCCAAAAGCCTTTAGAACGTTTATCAATCAATGCAGACTGCATTTTCTCTGTAGGCCAACATCGTTTCCCGATTCAACCACTAAGGCCGCTTTTATATTGTCTAATCTAGGGGGTACTGCCGCAGTCTGGGCTAATCCTCTTTTAGAGCAAGGAAGTCGTTTATTATTTGACTGTGACGCTCTCATAGAGGCGCTTACGAGAGTTTTTGACACCCGATACAAATCTCAGGCCACTGATTTGGAGTTGTTAAAATTACAGCAAGGCGATTCTTCTCTATTGACGTATCTGGCTAAGTTTAACCAATTGGTTGCTGAAACCAACTGGCCAGACGAAAAGAAGGCAGCCTTGTTTTACAAGGGTTTGTCAGACTCCCTCAAGGATGTCTTTGCTACGGTACCTGTGGTCCCCGTCTCCTTTCCTGACTTTTTGGATCTAGTTCTTCAGATCGATGCCCGTAAAGCAGAAAGGAAGGGGGAGAAAAGGATTATACCCCCGGTCCCTGTCAGCCTGACGAGTTCAATTTTAGGTAATGGGGAACCCATGCAAATAGGGGCGATAAGAGGACCACTGTCTAGCGAAGAAAGAGAGAAGCGTAAAAGGAACAAATTATGCTTTTATTGTGGTTCTTCTGGTCATTTCTTGAGTTTATGTCCCAAGAAACCCGCAAAGTCGGGAAACTCCAAAGCCCGACAATAGAGGCAGCCCCTATGTCGAGCATTGATCTTCCGGGCTCCAAAGTTTCGGTTCCTTTCACCATTCGGGTCAAAGTCTCATCTCCGGACGGAGAAACATGGTCCTCTGAAGCGGTTTTGGACTCTGGGGCTACTGGAAACTATGTTGATCTCCAGTATGTGAAAGACTGGAACATTCCACTGATACCAAAGGAACAACCTGAAGTGGTCAATGCAGTTGATGGTACCACACTGCTCTCAGGGTTGGTAACGGAGTCTACAGTGCCCCTGAACTTACTTATAGACGACTGTCATAGCGAAGTCATTTCATTTGTTGTCATCACTGCACCCCAATTTCGCTTAATTCTGGGTCTACCATGGCTTAGGGTCCATAATCCCTTGGTGGATTGGGTTACTGGATCTGTCTCGTTTACTTCGACTTATTGTTCAGGACATTGTGGCCCATTTACCCAAGTAAAAAACAACCCATGTCAAGCCTTATTGGAATCTGTTTCGATGGTGGGTGGTATTGTCAATACTATTCTACCCCCGGAATACAAGGCTTTCGCAGATGTTTTTGACAAGGGTGAGGCAGAAAAGTTACCGCCTCATCGCATATATGACTGTCCCATAGATCTAAAGGAGGGAGCTAGAATCCCCTCTGGGAGGATATACTCTCTTACTGTGAAGGAGGATGCAGTGTTAAAGGAATATTTGGACAAGGCTTTGGCTTCTGGGTTCATTCGCACCTCTCGTTCTCCTGCTGCATCTCCCCTGTTCTTTGTTCCGAAGAAAGAGGGGGACCTGAGACCATGTATAGATTATCGGGACCTGAACGCAGTCACGATACGGAATCAGTACCCCATACCACTGATTTCTGTACTTTTGGACCAGCTAGGCTCTTCAGTAATATACACCAAACTGGACCTCAGAGGTGCGTATAATCTGGTGAGGATAAGAGAAGGAGATGAATGGAAAACGGCATTCAAAACCAGATACGGCCTCTTTGAATACTTGGTCATACCGTTTGGGCTATGTAATGCCCCTGCCACGTTTCAACATTTTATCAATGACGTTTTTCAGGACATGATTGATAGGTTCGTGATCGTCTATTTAGACGATATCTTGATCTATTCACCTTCTCTTGAACTACACATTCAACATGTCACTGAAGTACTACAACGTTTGCGTAAAAATAAACTATACGCAAAACTAGAGAAGTGCATTTTCCATACTACTTCAGTCGAATTCCTGGGTTATGACATCACTAACCAGGGTGTTCAAATGAGCCAAACCAAGGTCAAGGCAGTACTGGAATGGCCAGTCCCAGGCACACTAAAAGCTTTGCAGTCCTTTTTGGGGTTTGCGAACTTCTATCGGCGATTTATCAGGCACTTCTCTAGCATCGTGGCTCCGCTTACTGCTTTAACGAGTAATAAGCATCCATTTCAATGGAATCCCGAGGCACAAAAATCATTTGAGACACTCAAAGAGGCCTTTACTTCAGCTCCGGTGCTTCAGCATCCTGATATCAAACAACCGTTTGTTGTAGAGGCTGATGCGTCAGATGTGGCAGTAGGGGCAGTTCTCTCCCAGTTATGTCCCGACACAGGGGTCCTCCATCCTGTTGCTTATCATTCACGTAAGCTTACTCCATATGAGGTAAACTACACCATCACTGAACGTGAATTGTTGTCTGTCCGGGAGGCTTTTACTGTTTGGAGGCATCGTCTCTTGGGAGCAGAGACCCCAATTCAAGTATTCACGGATCATAGAAACCTACTGGCCCTTCAGTCATTAAAGTGCACTACAGCACGCCATGCACGTTGGCATGAGTTCTTCTCTATGTACAACTTTGTACTGACCTACCGTCCGGGGATGTTACACTCCAAGGCAGACGCCTTATCAAGACTCTATGAAGACCCGGTACTTCGGCCACAGGAAGGTCGACTGCTTTTGCCCAACCAGGTTGTTTGTGACTGCACATTGCAACCATCTTTGAAAACTGCCATTCAGCAGTGGGTCTCAGAAAGACATCCTGAGCTGGAAGATCTTAACCTGGACGTCGTTCAATCCTTACCCTACGTTCAAGGTAAGATCTATATACCAGACTCTCATACCCGCAGAATTGCCATGTCTTGGTGTCATGACTCCATGTTGGCTGCACACCCCGGTCCTCGTAAGACGTTGGAGTTCCTCAAACGTTGGTGCTGGTGGCCTTGTATGTCAAAAGACATTGCGTTATACATTGCAAACTGCGCAGTTTGCGCTCAGTGTAAAACCGCCCCGGCTAAACCAATGGGTCTTCTCCAACCCCTGCCAGTACCTGCTAAACCCTGGGTTATGCTTTCTATGGACTTCGTAGTGGAACTACCTTCGATTGGTGGATTTGACACGATCTGGGTAGTAGTTGATAGTTTTACTAAGTTGGCCCTTTTTGTGCCTTGTCGGGGTCTTCCATCCGCTACTATCCTGGCAGACCTGTTTTTACGTAATGTCTTCCGGTTCTTTGGTCTTCCGGAGATCATAATATCTGACAGGGGTGCTCAATTCACCTCTCGTTTTTGGAAACATCTTACACAGTCTATGGGCATCGACGACAGATATTCTACGGCCTACCATCCACAAACCGATGGCCAAACCGAGCGACTCAATGCTACCATGGAACAGTACTTGAGATGCCTTATCCTACAACATCAAGAAACCTGGCTCTCCGTACTGCCCATGGCAGAGTTCGCTTACAATAATTCTGCGCATTCTTCTACGGGGGCTTCTCCATTCTATGCCATGTATGGACAACACCCTCGCTCTCTGCCTTTGGATTTATTTACATCCTCGGATTGTCCGGCGGTCCAATCTTGTCTTAGGGACCTGACGTCATTACGTAAGAGCGTCATGGAACACTTGACACACGCGCAAGAACAGGCAAAAAAGTATGCCGATCGCCATCGCCAGCCAGCACCGCAGTACACTGCAGGGATGCGTGTTTGGCTCTCTACCAAAAATCTTAGTATTCCAGGTCGCAAGACCCTATTACCTCGCTTTGTGGGTCCTTATGTTGTCAAGGAGGTAATAAGTCCCCTTGTGGTCAAATTGGAACTGCCCACTGCCTGGAAAACACATCCCGTGTTCCACGTGTCATTGGTCAAGCCGTGTCCTGAGCAGATGAGGCTGCCTGCACGTCCCCTCCCTCTGTTGGTGCAAGGGGTGGAGGAATACGAGGTTAATGCTATATTGGATACCAAGCTGTCTCGTGGTGTGCGTTTGTTTTTGGTGGATTGGAAGGGGTACGGTCCGGAGGATCGCACCTGGGAACCTGAATCCAACATCCATGCCCCCATGCTGTTATCCCGGTTTCTAGCATCTCGGGGTCTGGGGGGACCTTTGGGGGAGGATACTGTCAGAACACCATCTTCTCCTGCAAGTTCCCGCTTACCAGGCGGACTTTCGAGAGTCAAAATAGCTAGCAACAGCAGCAATCGCTTCCATTCCTTTACAGGTTTGTTTCAAAGGCATTCGAGGTTGCCATGGCGACGTTGGCCGCGAGTACGTCTGCAGTCACGTGTTGCTCCGGCTTCCCGGTCACGTGACTCTCGCGTTGTAGCCACGCATATTTAAGTCCGCCCCGTTTGCCGTTCGGTGCTTCTGATTGTTTTCCTCGGAATTCTACAGTGGCGTTTGTTATTTGGATCTTGTCCTTTCTCGACTTCTTACCTGTTTATTGGAATTGCTTCTGTCTTGCCCACGGTACTTCTGATCTGGCTACTTCTCGACCTCTTGCCTGTCCATTGGATTCCTCTTGTCTTGCCCACGGTACTGCTTCGACCCGGACTTCTTTTGACTTCGATTCTAGTCTCTTGTATCAATTTTTCTGCTTACCTGGTTTGAACCGGAACACTTGGATTGTTCTACTACCTCACTCCGAAGAAGGATCTCTACCCTTAGGCATACGCGTGCCGGCGGGAATAGGAATTAAGTGCTGGACTAGAGACTGCCTGTAGCACTTTTGGGACCTCGCTGAAACTCTTAGGCGTACTCGTGCCGGCGGGAATAGGGTTGCACCGGACTCAAGAATCCTTCAGCATCTGTGAGACTGTGTTCTTCTCGGACATTCCTTTTGGAGCCGTTTGGAGCTTCAACACATCTTCCTCGTTGCAGTCCTTCATACGGATATACACGTAAGAATTTTCATTTAGTGTTCATTGTTCAGTTATTGGCTCTTATGTTTTTCTTTTCCTTATGTACGTTCTTGTATCATTACAGAAACTGTTTAGTTCCATTCTACTGTCGCTTTCCTGTCGGATATGTACTGCATCTTATCCTACTGACGACCAGAGAGCTATCAGTGTGTCCTGTACAAATTGTCATATATCCGGAAGAAACTTGCAGTCACCCGGAGTTCCAGAGTGTTCCTTCTTCAAAACATCTTTCAACCAATTGAGCGCTCAGACTGTTTTTATGCACAACTGAGTGTTACATTGGTGGGAAGAACATATTACTGCACTACGGGTTCAACAGCTCCTCTTCGATCACCAGGCGCTTAATCCTGTTAAGGTTCACTAATCTGACAATTTCATGTATTGGCCCAAGGTCCTGGATTAAACGCCAAGACCCTCCCTTTCATTTTTTGATAGGGTAAACCGCAGTATTGCATGACTACTCTGACGTCACAAAGATGCCTTGCTCCATCATAGCAGAAATTGTCTTGAAAATCCCTTCATCTGCTTCCCTAGACATGGGATATTGTTGTGCTCTTGGCAAAATTGCTCCTGGTTTCAATTTAATCTTTACTTGTCCTATCCCTTTTAACAGGCCAACATCATAGGGGCCTGTGGTCCACACTGAGACAGGCACCTGGGCCATGTCGTCATCAAAATATTCAGGACGTTTCTTGCCAGCATCATTCTCTGGGGCACCTCTCTTGTGATCATTCTCACCCAGAAAACGAGATTCAGCTCAACTGATGTTTCATCTACACCTGTTTGTTCATCAAACAGGTTGTCATCAGGGATGTCAGTCAATCTCTACCCTTCCTCAATGGCGATTACTGTGCACCATTCTCTGCCCTCGCACTATGGCTGTGTGTATTTCCAAAGAAAATACTTGTCCTTTTTCCTCGTGCATAGGTATTCTTGGCCTAAATAAAAACTAATCTGTGGTTCTCATGGTTTTGTCTGCAAGGTCTGGTAGCCCTGCCATTAGTATGCGTATTCCATACACGAATATCTCTGGTTCCAATGGAATAGCTCTTATAGCTGATTGTCCTGAGTATGCTCTAATCATTTCGCATATGTTCAAATAATGCATTCCTGGAGTCAAACATATTATGCCCTTCTCTGTGAACGAGATTGTCATGTTTAACTTTGTCATTAGGTCTCGTCCCGATATATTTATTGGGGTCTGCCTTGAATATAGCAGTGGCACATTCATGTCACATTCTCCTATAGAGACTGGAAGTTCTTTTGTAAAAGCAACACGACTGGTTGCTTCTGTGAAGCCCTGAGTATTTATGGCATCGCCGGACAAGGAAAACTTGCCTTCACATATACATAAGCGTGTCGCACCCGTGTCTACTAAGAAGGAATATTATTTATCCCCTATACAGACATCTACCCTTGGTTCCTCATAAGGGTCTGGTGTCACTGATAGGATAGAACACATCAGGTTCCCCAGTTCGCTGTCCTAGTCCATATATAACTTTGTCCCAAACTGCGTGAATGGACTTCCTCTATCACCAGTGTTGGTTCTCATTCCAGAGTTCAATGCCTGTCCTGCACTTGTTGTCTGTGACAGTTGCATCAGCGACTGTTGAGACTGTCCTTGTGGAAAACATATCAAGTTCTGAGGTTGCAAGCTTTGCTGTGCTCCTGGCATTTGCTGTTGCACCGTGTGATTTTGGGCAACTTCATTTCCCCCTTGCGGTAAAAATACAGGTGGATTCACCATTCCTACTCTTGTTCCTTGGTTGGTTTGCACCATGCCTTGACTTCTGCATGTGCGTGCTAGATGCCCTGTCATCCCACACGTCCAACATATAGGCGGTGGTCTGATTATTTGCCCATTTTACATATCCTGATTGCAATTTTGCATGTTTTGAAAACCTCCCTGATTACCTTGGAAACCTCCTTGATTACTCTGCCATCCTCTTCCTCGAAAGCCTCTACCTCTGGGCATATTTTGACAGTTTCTTCTGCACAAATTTTGCCTCTGCAGCTTTTTGTGCAGCCTCTTTTTTACGATTCTTTTCTTGCAGTAGCCTGCAATAGTGAGCTATGGTCAACTTTATTTCAGACCACGGTTTGGCCTCGATTCCTACCAATTTCTTGAGCTGCTTCTGTACCAGATCTGGTAGCCCTTGGCATAATATATGGTAAAACACGGGTATATATTTCCCCAAAGATTCCCTCGTTTCCAGCACCCATGCGTCTTGGAAAATCTGAATGTAAAGTAAAGGATCTTCTGATTCCTTCATTTTGCGTGTCATTATAGCTCCCAAGTCAGAAGTATCCAGGTATAGCAATCGTAATGCTTTCCATACCACGGCTCTGCAATTGTTAAATGGAGCTCCATCATGCGCAGTATTAACTGTTGTCACGCCAGGATAACCTGCTCGTGTCCATACATCGTCAGCTCTATCACCAAGTATGGCGATCAAAAGACCCTTAATATCCCCTATAGCTAACATGTTCTCTCCTGTAATTTTTTCTAGCTCCTGTATCCATTTTCCGGCTCCCGGTGTTAACATTGGAAGCTTATTTTTCAGATTTTCTCGGTCCATCTGTGGCCAGGGTATATACTGTGGCCTCGTTCCTCCTTTTTTGAGCAACGGGAATTGTAACACATGACACTCCTTTTCCTCCTTCATCATTTTTCTATCCACGGCAGGGGTAATGGTCCCGCAGTGCCGTCTACCTGGTAATGTCCTTAGTCGGCTCACATAGGGCGGTGGAGACACCCCCCTCCGACCGTAAGATACTCCTTCGTGTCGATCTGATTGTGTGGCAGACTCTGATGCCTTAGGTGCAGACTCGTTAGAATCTGACCATCTTATTCCTTTTCCTCCGGAAAAGCGTTTTTCTCTCTTTCTGCATCTGATATTGTCTGTGCCCAACTCGTGTAACTCCTCTCATCTTCCTCGTTCCTATTTAGTGTCAACCTTTCTAGGGCCAGCTCCTTAATTCTGCTACTTCTAAAGGCATCCTCAGTGTCATACAACTGAGTGCTCTCAAAACGCTCGTCCTCTCCTCTCCCTTGGGGTACCTGTTCTAGCCCCATTTCATCATATATTCTATCGATCGTTTCCCCGATGCTTCTGGTGTCGAAGTCGTCTTCGATATTTGCCCTAGCCGTGCCTGGTACTGAATCGTACTCAGGAAAGAATTCTATGTATTCCCAGTCTACCACTGGATCGGGTTTTTTAACCTCTTTCCAGACATTCAAGATCCCGTGCCCTCTGTCTTCGCTTGCGTTCTATGTCGTCATTGAACTCTTTGCGCTTCCTTGCTTCCTCTCTGATCCAATCTTCTTCCTCTTTCTTTACATCTCTATGTTCATTTGCCCTTCGTATTTCGTCATCCCTTTGTCTTTTTATTCTCTTCTCCCGTATCTTTTGTTCTTCTACCTCTATTCTTCGTCGTTCCTGCCTGTCCTGATCATTAGCTTCTCTTGGCTTATGATCGCGTTTCCTTTCTTGCTCCTCGCGATACAGCTGTTCTCGTCTCTGTCTATCTTTTTTCCTAATTCTTTCGTCTCTCAATCCTCTTTCGTTTTCCTTCTCTTTTCGCTTTGCGTCGTCTGACTCTCCCTTTTGTCTCACATCCTCAATGCCTTTACCATCGAGTTTTAATAGAATCTGACCTCCCATCCATTCGTTCTGTGTGAATGCCATCTCATCAGTTCTGTCCTCATCTCCTTTTCATCTCTTTCCCTCTCTATTCGTATCTGGAGATGTACTTGCTTGTGCTTGATCTCCTTTTTTTTATCGCGCCTCGGGACTTTGGAGGTGATATCTCTATCTCTGTCTTTGTCTGGGTTTTCGTCACTACTTTGCGTAGGTGATTCATTCGCCATGTTGCTATATCCTGTGGCTGCTTTAAGTTCCCTCAACGGATATAATCCTTCGTCCTTACTGGCTTCGCTCTTTGTTTCAGATGGGGTGGGTGGTGCAGAAGGCATTTCACCCCCCTCTATGCATATGTTAAGTATCCAATCTAACGGTGGATCCTCCTCCTTATCCTCTTGGTACATCTTCCAAAGCTCTAAACTAGCTAGGCGTTTGTCTAACTTTTTGCCAGTATATGTGGCGTGTAAATGTGTTGCAGGACTGTTTTAGATAGTTATGCACCCTGGGGCCATGGCATAAACATTTTGTGGGCGGTTCCTTTAACCCATTCTGCACTGTACTTCTTCAGCTTAGGTGCATGTTTTGGCGGATCTACGTGATCCGACCGCGGCTGATTTGACCACGGCCGGAAAGTTTGCATGAGCACCCCAACATAAACAAACCCCACTTACCTTTTTCTTCCCGCTGAGTCCCTGAGGCGCCAGTTCCTTTTCACTTCTGTGATCGGGAACCGGCGCTGCAGGATCCTTTTTTTTTTTTTATTTTACGGGGGCTGCATGGGTTTCCCCCGCAACCCCTGTATTTTTTTATTTTTTCTTTTGGGTGTGCTGCGCGGGTCTCCCCGGCAGCACCCCGCTCACTATACCACACAGTATAGTGAGCGGGGTGTTGCGGGGGTCACCCCCGCAGCACCCGCAGTCTTTTTTTAAAAAATTTTTTTTTACTTACCTGCAATACTCCCACCAAAGGTTCGAACTTTTGGTGTTCGAACTTTTGGTGGTAGCATTTGTAGAACTTTTTGTTCATGCGGCCGTTTATATTCGGTCTTTTTGTACAATACCATTTTGGCAACTGTTTGCACAAGTGTACTAACAGTGTAATGTCTTCCATGCTTAAAATTATTTATCTTCTCCTCATACAACACTTGTTACATTTTACGCTTCTTCAACAAAATCAACAACATGAGCAAGCACCAATCATCGCAAGCTCCAATCCCGTTTTTTAACAGAAATGTCTTTTTACTTTTTCAAACAACAACCATCAATTCATGTCATACAACATCCTGGCTATACAGTTGCGTAATTTTCATGCTGTTTCCCCCCAAAAATGTTCTTACTTTATGACGTCAGAGGAAAAAAACCATAAGACAGACGTAACAGACTCTGGCCGGCTACACGTATCTCATGCCCCTATGATTATCCAGACATGGAATTTAAGCTCATCCCTTTCAGATTGCCTCTTTCATCGATTCTGGTTTTCTGCTGCACCCTATCTTTTCAGGACTTTGAATGCAGGCTTCTTCTAACCGCTATATTAAAATGTAGGTATTTGGGCGTTTCCTCTCTCTGCTCAGGTATCCTCCTGGTATCCTCTCTCTAGCTCGGGTATCCTCCCGGTATCCTCTATGCTTGGGTATCCTCCCGGTATCTTTATCTATTGCTCGGTCACTCTCGAGTCAATATTTCCTTCCCCTTATATATATATACATTCTACTCTTACTCCAATGTTATTTCTGTTCCCACCTCCCTCTGTTACCTTCCCTTACTTGTTCTAAGGCATGCAATTATTTGCCAAAATAATCAGTCTTTTTTCACTCACTGTTTGCATTTTTTCCTCTCTGAATGCTTGGGATCACTGCCTTTGTTACTGCCTCTCCTTGCTTTTCGCTCGATTAGCTGCTCGTAGAAGTGGGAAGGGGTTCGCGGAGGAAAGCACAGGTCCCATCAGACCTCAACCTGCAAGTTTTAGACTTTTAATCTAACCACTATCTACGGGGAGCCTCTCTGTCTACTCAGCTGGATGGCAAAGGACTTGTGATATTGCTGAGGACCTAGAGTTACTTATGTCGACGGTCAATGGGTGTCTTATCTAATCGATAGTCGATAAACCATCTTATCTCTGCTACCAAGTGTGCACAAGGACCCCAACCGGCCCATAGAGCTGGGGGTTACCCAATAGCACATTAAGATGAGGCAGCAGCACCCGTGAGATGGATGGGGATGCAGATTAGTACTCTTGCATCAAATCAATAATGACAACTCAATGGTTTGGCAAAGGGAGTCCGTTTAATGACAAGTACAAAAAACGGGGAGTTAATGAATATCAGCAATCACTTGATCTTCCTTCTAGCTTCAACTCCAATTAATTTCATAAAAAACACATTATTTATAGTAAAAACTCGTCATCACTGACGTGTAACGCTTAAACTCTGGCATGGAATTCTATTGGTTCTAGGAAGGTAACTTTAATATAGGTGCTATATCTGTATATGGTAACGAAGTGAGGGGATTCAGTAAACAGTGTCAGGTGGGGCATCTAAGCCCTTAATTCAAAATGGCTACTGTAGACGTCACTAAAAGTACGACATCTCATTGGTTCTACTAACTATAGGACCCTAGATTACTTGGTCCACTATGATTGGGTTGGCATCAACCCCACTCATACTTTTCCATTAGCCTAGCAGCGTGCAGAATAGCCGGCCAGGTGCAGGGAGTTCGTCTGCACCCCCAGCCTCCCTCCAATTATTGCAACAATCAATCATCACTTCAGTGGTCATGTGCCAATTATTTCTTTGTATTTTGGCCTCAAGACTGCTTCTTGGTCTGGAAAAAAGGCGCCTGGGCATGGGACAAATCTATGCGTAGGTGTGAAAGTTTCATCCCTTCTGCTTGCTCGGTCACGTGATTTTGACACCATGAAATTGTCTTGTTCGTGTATTTGATTTAATTTTGCCAGCCATCTGCCTTCTGTGGCTTATCTTGACCTTTCAGAACAGGATACTCTGTTCTTCTCTTCATTAATTGTATTCACTGATGGGCAATTTCAGCTGGTACGACCTTGGCTTCTTGGCATGACTTGCCTTCGCCTGAGTTTCTCTCTGTCCTTAATTCTCGATATTCGTGCTGCGAAGCTCTCCTCTTGAGACCTTAAGTAACCCTTGGTGGGTTCTGCTCTTGTGCATAGTGGAAGTATACTTATATAAAGTGCTTTCTTGAGGTAGATATGTATAGGTGGCACTTGCCGCAATCTATCTTACCACTAAGCTTTGCAAGCCTCACAATTTTATTAGCTTCTTGCGGTTCCTTGCATATGTACACGTGTAAACTGGCTGAATATCTTCATCACGCTCATGGCATAAGTTTCCTATATTTGACATCACTTATTTTACTTCAAACTCAAGATGTCACTTATCCATGGTGTTTAGTCTCTTTTCATCATTCACAGGTCATCATATCTTCTATATGTGAGTCAGTCCGGGTTCTTGTGACGTCACCATTCGTCTTCTGTTAGTACCATCTTATCTTCTTCACGTATTGCATTTTGACAATCATCATTCTGTCTCATTTGTCGATATGGTTTTCTCAATGGGTACCTCACTGTCCAGGTTTTCTTAGATATGGGTACTTCAATAGGTGCTGTCAGTCTGATAGGTACTGGGCAGAGCCCCAACTGTGGCTCTCTGCTGGTTTATTTGCTCATTATACGTAAAATATTTCGGTGTGAACGTTCCTGGTACTTCAAAATGGGCGGTAGGAGTGCGAATAGTGATTGGGACCTCCTCTACAGTCGATATGCAAATGCCATCCCCTCTGTGCGTGGCAGTGTGGCTTTCACAGTTTTGAGTGTTTGACTAGCTGTGAACCTCTGACTTGTCACACAGTTGTTGTAAACAAATGATGTTACTAGTTCCTGTACATTTGGCAAAAAACATTGTTCGTTAATCTCAGCAGCAACGTGTTCTTTTGAGACATGTGCGGGGTAATGCAAGCTGACCAATTGCTGTTTTTTATTATTGTTATATGGTTATAAAAAGAACCATGTATATATACAAAGTACACAATTCATTAAACAATTCATTAAACAGCATATACAATTAATTAGAATAAAACAAATTTTCATAATTTATTTTGTACCCTTAAAAAACGAACGATAGTGGGAGGCGTGGCCAGCTACGGAGTGATGTGGACGTGAGTCTCTGAAGCTCGTGCAGCCGTTGCAGACATCCTGGTTAAATAGCCTGCTCTCGGTGACAAATCTGCCTGAAAAGCAACTTAACTGAGAGCTGAATACTCGGAGCATAGACCGGTGAAGTGTGAACGCCGGAGTTGACCCCATGACAGACTCATGGCCATCGGAACGTCCCGCGACGACGAGGTAAAAAGGAGACAAGATGGCCGCGAGCTGCGAAGTGAGCCTGGGGCACTGAACGTAAGGCGGACCAGCGGAGAGGCTGCTGTGGTGCGATTTCTGGTCGGCTGAAGAGGACCGGCAATATTCCAACTTCCTGTGGCTCAAGGGACTACTGGATTGCCTGATAGCCGGCCTGGTGTAAGCCCATATAACGTGGCGACCCTGCCTGCACATACCACGCGGGCCGCTGCCTGAAAGCAGTGAGCAGCGAGAAGACTGTGCCACCAATACACGAGAGGAGGAGGACAAGGCGACTGCAATCAGCGGACTGAGCCCAGGGGGCTGGGCGTGAAGCCGGGGTGCCAGTGGCTGGAGTGCCATCCCAGCTGGGGGTGATTGAGGTGCCCCGGCACTTCAGGAGACTGCTGTGCCGCCGGCTGACTCCCATGAGGTGATCTCAAGCAGCGCGGAGAGCGCGACTACAAACAACACTTGGGCTTGACCCATAAGTGGCGAACAACAAAGAGAACAGCCTGCTTGTGTACTGGGGCGACCCTAGGAGTGAGTACAGCCTGCCTGGCGTGAGAGTGAGAGCACACCTCCCCCGCCCGATACCGTACCGTGAGGGAGAAGATAGGATCCCCCGGGGACTCACGAGCAGTGTGTGGGCTGCATTTAGACTGCTGGGCTGGCGAGGGGCTGAGGAAGCCTGCCCTGCCCCAAGCGCCACACGGAGGAGCGGTCTATGTGACCTGCAGATGACACATAAACAAGGGGGGCAGCACTGTGGCAGTCCCAGAGAGCAGGCTGGCATGCCAACACCCGTGTCCCCCCCCATCTGAGAAGGAGGGTGCCGGACTACGGTGCCCCCCCCCTGAAGCTATGACCAGCAGGGTACAGAGCAGGTACTATCCGCCGCGCTGCAAACTGGTTGACACCGGTTGTCATACTCGGGGGGAGAAAGTGCTGCAACCTGAGTGGGCCTGAGCCGCGAACGCCCTGCTCAGCAGTACAGACTGGGGTGCCAGACAGAGCTGTAAGACCTAACTGGACAAGCCAAAAGAACCACTGCTGTACTGGGGTGGGACCGCTGGTGCAGGTGAAGAGACAAACTTGGTGGGTGCTCTGCTCACCGGCCAGGTGCCCCTGCTGTGGTGCAGACTCAAACTTTGGCAGAAATCCTGTCTGGGAGAGGTTGCCCAGAAAGAGAGGGGATAGATGCTCCCTTTGTTTCTTGTTCCCCTTCTCCCCACTGCGGGGGGGGGGTTTGCAACCCTTGCGCACCACTAGTATACCCTTCGAGTCCCGTGGGGAGGAGCGGATCGCATGTGCACGGCGATATAACTGAGACAGCAGTGGGACGAACTGTGAACACAATACTTGTATGTTCTACCCAGTGCAGCCCATGACGGGCAATGTAACTGTGCCAAGAGAGGGATAATTGACGAGCCCAACAAACCAGAACTACCTAACCGTTGCACTACAGTGAAACCAGCCATATGACTGAAAATAAGGGGGAGACAGGCAGAGACCCTCTACAAGTGAGCAATTACGGCAGGGGTTGTGACAGCTTAAAATGCATCCTGAAGCACAGCGACTGCCCAACTCTGGGCAGAGAGAACACAATCATAGGAATTTAGACGCGGGATCTACAGCTGTCCTGATTAGGAATGTGGCAGAGACTGTGTTACAGGAGACTTCCCCAAGAGCAGTGAAGCAGCAGAATACCCTCCTCACTTTCGCCACTGCTAGCAACACATAACAACCTTGACCAGACAACGCGATCTGATCCTGCCACTTCAAAAACACACTCAGTGTCGGAGGTGAAAAACACGACAACCGGAAGATACAATTCCTTCACAGGCTACCTTGGCCCGCTGGTCGAAGGTGAAACCTACTATCCGCAAACCTGGCCCCTGGGTAATCACCACACGCCCAAATAAGCAATGGGAGGCCATTACAAATACGAACATTGCTCAGGATAAATGCACTTTTTGAGGCACCGACCCCCCTGTTCTGCCCTGGGATACGGAACTTGCATTGCAACCTGCACTGCCCGTGCCCAACATGGGCAAGGACAAATCCAAGAAAGTTACCCCCCAATGCAGGATGGACCAATTTACCACACCTGCCACAACTGCCCAAACGGAACAGGCTCATACTACCATGGTGGAAAGAGAGTCAACAATATCCCTAAGGGACGTAATGTCATGATGCCTACCTCCAAGGAGCCAGGTCCGACCCAGCGACCCCAGAGGCAGGCATCATTTCCCCCAGGGGAGTGCCAGCGGGCCCAAGCTGGCGCCCTTTGGACGCAATCCTGGCGCCTTAGGCGCCATGCTCATGTTGGACCTCTGTCCTGGCGCCTTAGGCGCCAGGCTCATAAAGCTAGACATGTGTTCAAATGTTTTAATGTGCACTTACCTGATGCAGACCATGCTGCCACATCCAGGCCCTCTTGAGGCCTGAATGGAACTACTTTACCTGTGGGACTACTTTCCACCCGGGTGTGGTCGGGGAAGGATACATACCTGATCGGAGGAAGGATACATACTTGGGACTTCTTCCAAAGCTATTTAAACCACACCCGATCAGCAACTCACGCTTCGCGTTGTTCTGCTCCTCGCAGCTGGACGCTCAACGTGTCAGCTCCTGCATCTGGACTTCAGCCACGCCTGTCAGCATCCTGGGTCACCTGCAAAGGGAGACAAGAGACCTACCAGCTAATCTGCACCACAGAGACATCACCGACGATCCTGAAAGGGAAGACATCATTTTTAAAAGCATTTCGTTACGATCGCTGCAGCGCTGCATTTCACTCACCTTTCCTGGGTTCCTCCATCTTCAGCAGCGATCATCCGGATACACAGCCACTTCCCAGAGCCTAGAGAAAAAGACAAGAATAAGAGGTGAGAGAAGGAAGGGAATAGGAAAAGCTCAGTTTCCTTCTAAGACTTACCTGTTGGGTCATTCCCATTTCATTTCGGGTCTTGCTGCTTCCAAGCAGGACCCCGGCCCCTATGGGGAAAAAAGACAAAGACATTAGATGAGCGAATGCAAAAACATTACCTGAGCGCTCATCTATGACTTACCAGATCTTTACTGGAACTGCACGTTTCACTTCGGGTCGGCGCCATATCTCCGGCATTCCGAACCCCGGCCCCTATGGGGAAAAGATATCAACATCAGCACTTTATTGCAAGGAGTTTCCAAAAGAATCTTCATTCATCACCTGAAAAAAGACAATGAACATTATTATTTAAAGCTTGAACTTTTGAACTTGCAACAGAACTTTTACAGCGCCTTACCAGTATAATCAAGCTTACCTGAACTCCCATCCAACCTCAATCCAGTGAAGTAACTGGGTTCAACGCGCCCCTGCGTCAGAAGCAGGATGGAGAGCTCATCCTTTCAGACCCTAAGGTGAGACTTCACGGGGAATCGTGGAAGGGTATCGTGGAGGGTTGGAAGAGAGTGGGAGGCTTGAGCATAACTCAGTCAGTAGGTAATACTCCCTTTTCACGCACAGGGGAATATTCCTGCGAGCCGGAGAAGCCAGAGTAGAGGGCCCTTCCTGTCCATCTTCAGAGTCCCGAAGCCAGACCTGCGCCTCCGTGGGAATCAGGTGAGCGTTACAGAACGCGAAGCCTACCCACAATTTCCCACCCGGGCGCTATGGAGACTTCCGAGACTGACCAGCTGGCCCAGCTTTTGGGGGAATTACGGGCAGAGGTGCACTCAACCTGCCAGGAGACTAACGCTCTCAAAAGAGAACTGATCTTATCTAAGGAAAGAACTGATGACCTAGCCAAAAGGTTATTACAGGCCCAGGCAGGGCACACTCCTTTACCTAATTCCGGAGACATTTCCACCTCAATGGGTTTGAGTAACCCGGTACAAATTAATCTACCTGGACACATGCCTTTGGCCCCGCCTGAACGTTTTGCGGGGGATCCCAAGAAATATGCCGTCTTTATGAACCAATGTCGTTTACACTTTCTATGCAGACCCGGAGCCTTCCCTAACGACCAGACCAAGGTAGCCTTTATACTATCTTACCTCAGTGGCAGTGCTGCCGATTGGTCTATTCCATTGGTAAATCAGGATGATCCCATTCTCCAGAATTTTCAGGGCTTCCAGGCCAGCATGGAAAGATTGTTCGCTCGACACTCTCAAGGACAGGCCCTTGATAACGAACTGCTATCCTTACGACAAGGTAATCAGGATCTTCTGTCCTACATAGCCACCTTTAATAGACTGGTTGTGGAAACTGGATGGCCAGAAAGCAAAAGGATCACATTGTTTCATCGAGGCCTGCGCGGCGAGCTTAAGGATGTTCTAGCTCAGATAGTAAACCCACCCCAGGTCTGCGCAGACTACATTGACTTGGTGGTTCAACTTGATCACAGACTTCAAAATAGAAAAGCAGATTGGTTCAAGTATGAAAACCGAGCACCGATCCAAACCCACGCTACCTCCAAGAGTACCGACGTATCTGAACCTATGCAAATCGGTGGTGTTAAAGGACCATTAACGCAGAAAGAACGAGAGAGAAGGCGGCAAATGCAACTTTGTCTGTATTGCGGGACTTCCGGTCACTTTCTTCGAAAATGTCCAGTTAAACCACTTAAGAAGGTGGTTGGAGCTACTGATAACGAATTAGTGACACCTGATTCGGGAAACGACCTAGCCCGGCAAGCGTAGGGGTCAGCTTGCCGAGCTTGAAAACTAACTCTTTGACCTCGCATTTCGTCATGCCAATGGTGCTCGTGGACCCAAAACAGCCTCAGCAGTTGCATGCTATAAAAGCATACATCGACAGTGGAGCTATTGGAAATTACATAGACCGTGAATTGGCTTCCAGGATTAAGCTTCCTCTCCGCCCGAAAGTAACCCAAGATGTCATTACTACAGTAGATGGAACCGAAATAGCCTCAGGGCCTGTAACGCATTCCACTGTTGAAGTGACACTGGTGGGTCAGGATGGACATCGGGAAGCAATCGTGTTTGATGTGATCAAGGCCCCACAATTTCAAGTAATTCTTGGAATTCCTTGGTTAGAAACACATAATCCCAGAATTGACTGGCGAGCAAAGAAGATAAGTTTTCCTGATTGTGAACCAACTTGTTATCCAAGAAATCCAGCTATGGGTCTAGCCACAGCAACTTCCACCCCTGTACAGCTACCGTCAGAATACCAAGAATTCCAAGACGTTTTTCAGAAAGAACAGGCTAACACGTTACCTCCCCATCGGTCTTATGATTGCCAGATCGATCTGGTACCCAATGCTCAACTACCTTGTAGTAGGATTTATGCTCTTACGGAACCTGAGAACCTGCATTTGCGTCAGTATTTAGATCAGTACCTAGCCAATGGTTTTATTCGCCCGTCCAAGTCTCCTGTCTCTTCAGCTCTGTTCTTCGTGCCAAAAAAAGAAGGCGACCTTAGAACGTGTATAGACTATCGCGCCCTAAATCAAATAACGATTAAGAATCGTTATCCTCTGCCCTTGATCCCTGAGCTTATCGACCAGGTGAAAGACGCTTGTGTGTACACCAAGTTAGATCTCCGAGGAGCTTATCACCTGGTGCGTATAAAAGAAGGCGACGAATGGAAGACTGCATTCCGCACCAAATTTGGGCTCTTCGAATATCAGGTGATGCCCTTCGGTTTGTGCAATGCACCTGCCGCCTTTCAGTACTTTATGAATGATGTTCTTCGGGAACTTATCGATGTCTGCGTCATTGTTTACATTGACGACATCCTGGTGTACTCTTCTTCAGAATCTGATCACAGAAAACATGTTAGGGCAGTTCTTGAGAAACTGCGGCAGCACAGACTATTTGCAAAACTCGAAAAATGCGTTTTTCATACCACAGAAGTTGAGTTTCTCGGATTCATCCTGACACCTCAAGGAGTCCGAATGGACTCGCGAAAGGTGGACGCCATCCTCAAATGGCCATCTCCAAGCTCGGTGAAGGGAGTTCAGAGCATGCTCGGCTTTGCCAATTTCTATCGAAGATTCATCCCGGAATTTTCCCGAACAGTCCAACCCATCACCGCTCTCCTAAAGAAAAACAAACGCTTCAAATGGACTCTTGAGGCCGAACAAGCCTTCCAGGACCTGAAAACCAAATTCACCTCTGCACCTGTATTGAAGCACCCGCACCCAGATCTCCCGTACATAGTGGAAACCGATGCTTCCAGTTCGGCCATGGGAGCTGTCCTGTCGCAAAGAGACCCAAAAACTAACCAACTACACCCAGTGGCCTTTTGGTCCAGAAAATTTTCTCCTCCTGAAATCAACTACGCAATTACCGATAAAGAGTTACTGGCCATCAAATCTGCTTTCAAGGCTTGGCGTCACTACCTTCTCGGGGCAAGACACACCATCACCGTAATTACGGACCACAGAAACTTACAGTATTTAAAGACGGCCAAAGCTCAATCTTCACGACAACTCCGATGGGCTCTATTCTTTGCGGAATTTGATTTTGTAATTACCTATCGCCCTGGCTGCAAGAATGGAAAAGCAGACGCCTTATCCCGGATTGGCATGGAAGAACCTAATTCGAGCTTAGAACCTGTGCCCATCATACCTGAGCAAAGAATCTTAGGCTTAACTTCATTGCAATCTATTGAGGATATTCAAACGCAAGTAAAACAACTTCTAGACTCTTCAACCTTACTGGAATGGAGTCAAAAGGGTCCTCATTACACCGTTAAGGATGACTTACCCTACTTCCAGGAGCGGTTGTTTCTGCCAAGTAAAGAATTGCAAGAACTTGTTATTGCCCATCATCATGAATCTTTAATGGAAGGACACCCTGGTATCGCTAAAACGGAGGAAAAAATCAAACGCCACTTCTGGTGGCCTTCTTGGAGAAAAGACATAGGGCCTCATTACGACCCAGGCGGTAAGTTACCGCCTGGGCCGTGACTTTACCACCATGGCGTAAACTACGTTTACTCAACTGCTCTCCAGAAAACCCAACCGGGTACATTGATAATGCAAATTCATCAAAAGTTTAATGTATTTCCGAAATTATATGTTCACATATAATAACCACGTTAGTCCATTGATTTTTCAAAAAAAGAGAGTTTTTATCAACAAATAGTTGCGTGAAGGCATAGTAATCTGCCTCGTGGTGTGAGGCGTTACCAATATTTCCTTAGCGAGGAAGGAAAAGCCACTTAACATCTCATGTCAGACAAAAACATTTGCCAATGCATTTCGGATTCATATATCCTTCTTCAGGGCAAGTCTGCAAATTGTACATGTGTCATATCATAATATTCCAAAATTAATGTATCGACAATAATTAAATGAATAAAGTAAATAACATACCAATAATTGTTGTGGTGGAAAAGGTCAAAATTGATAGATGCGGATAACAGGAAACAGAAGGAGAAGAAGAAAACAGCAGTGAGAGGGCTGATGCATATAAAATTGGCAAGAAATAAAAATTCGAATAGCATTTACCTGACTGAGTAGTAAAGTGCTTGCATGCGTGGTGGCTTGGTGTGCGAAAACATGTGGACGGCAGTGAACTGCCCGGGAAAATGTCAGCGCCGTAGCGCAGCCTTCGGAATAGGCTGAAATGTAATGAAAGTACCATAAGCTATGGAAGCAGACAGGTACGATCAGTATAGATAAATCTTTAAGAAGGCTTACCGTGTGACCAGCGAGCGATAGAACTGTTCCTCTCGCTAGCTCACTTGAAACTGCGATGCACGCATCGGCGCGTTGTCAGGACAACGCCTCTTGAATCTACCACGTGACCGCGTTCCCGAAGGACTCGCGGGTAGGGATAACAGACTGTGTGTGGATCTCCGGAAGGGAGTGCAAAGTCAAAAAATAATTTACATTCTACCAAAAGGTAATCACGGAATAATGGTGACTCAAAATTATCAATAATGAAAAACATGGAAATAGAAGAAATACTGCCAAAGTAAAGAGGAGTAAAGACAAGCAGTAGCCAAAGGTATGAAAGTGAGATGGCAATTAAAATGGTGTCCAACCCAGAGGCGGGCTGCTAAATATGTTAAGCACAGTATACATAATATTAGTAACACATGGTTGTGGAATTACATTCTGAAATTACAATCAACATACAAAATGCAGTGTCGAACAGTGGTGACACCAAAGGGAGTAACACTGATGGTGCAAGCCTCCCCACTGCTATGGTGGCGCAAAACAACGCCACCTTGGGTCCCAGACAATTGTCCAGGAGACGTAGCGGGGAGGACACAAATAGATCAGTCATATGGAAATTCACAGTATATAATAGCTAGAAACATGTCTATAAAGCAATTCACAGTATATAATAGCTAGAAACATGTCCATAGAATCAAAGAAAAGGTAAAATTATAAAAAACAGTGATAATTGATCTCCTCGTTCATTCCATGGGGAACCAAACTCCCAAGTTTGTCGATCCAAAATGTCTCTCTTCGGTTCAACCGCTGGTTCAAATCTTCGTGAGGATTATTCTTAGTCAGTACCTCCAAGATCACAAATCTGATTTGGGTCAAATTATGACCATTCTCCATCCAGTGGCGGGCTACAGCAGAGTTGGTGTTAGCAGTCCGGATGCATGAGCGATGCTCATTCCACCTCACTTTAGCCATTCTTGTGGATTGTCCCACATAGAATTTTCCACACGGGCATTTGATGCCGTAGATTATATTGGTGCTATCACAAGTACCATAGTTCTTGAGCGGAATCTTTTTCCCTGTTCTGGGATGGTTGATAGAGTCTCCTTTAATTACTGAATTACAATTGGTACAGTGGAGGCAAGGGTATGTCCCAGTGCGTTGGGTTGCAGATTCTTTCAAGGGGGGTCTAGTATATACCAGTTCATCCCTCAAGTTCCTGCTACGTTGATAGGCAAATACCGGTAATTCAGTGAATAAACTTTGTACTCGGACATCATTCTTCAAAATCCCCCAGTGCTTACTAATAGTTTTCTTAATCCTGTTACTCTGAGTTGAAAATTTAGAAACAAATACCGGTGTTTTTAATTCTTTCTTATTTCTGGGATTTTGGGTAGATAACAAAGTTTCTCGTGTCAGGGTACTGACCCTATTTGATGCTATGTCGAGTTCTGTTTGTTTGTAGCCCCGGGCTAGAAATTTCTCTTTCATAATCTGTTGTTGGACTGCACAATCCTCGGGGTCGCTAACAATCTTCTTAACCCTAAGCAGTTGACTGTATGGAAGGTTCTTGAGTAAACTGGGTTGGTGAAAACTTAAGCGATGTAACAGATTGTTACGATCTGTCGGCTTCCGGAAGATTGAGGTACTGTAAGATGTAGTCTCTCTCTTAATGCAGATATCCAAAAAGGTAATCGTATCCTGTGAAACCTCTCTAGTGAATTGGATGCGTTGATCAATACTGTTGAGATATTCAAAGAAGGTGTCAAAGGCCGTCTTGGTGCCCCTCCACACTCCAAAGATATCATCGATGTAGCGAGTCCATAGGCGAATGTCATTTTTCCAACGTTGATTACCCAGCACATTATCAGTTTCAAATTTATACATGAAGCTGTTGGCGTATGAGGGTGCCATTGTTGCCCCCATAGATGTTCCAGAGGTTTGTAAATAGAACTGATTACGGTACTGAAAGTAGGAATTTTCTGATATGAATTGTAAGAGGGCTAATAGAAACTCCTTTTGTGCTCGTATATCAGGTGCTTGTAGCAGTAGCCATTCCACAGCTTCTAATCCTAGATCATGTGGTATAGATGTGTAGAGGCTTCTAACATCTATAGTAAACAGCCAATCCCCTTGTTCAGGAATAATGGAGTTGAGTTTCTGTAAAAAGTGGGTGGTGTCGCGAGTATATGTGGATGTTTTCTGAATTAAAGGTTGTAGAAAAAAATCGACATAGACGCCCAGTGGTTGATTAATACTTTCCATGCCAGCCACAATTGGTCTTCCTGGAGGGTTGGTGGGATGCTTATGAATTTTGGGTAAAGTATAGAAGTTTGGTATCCTTGGATGATCTTTAAGCAAAAACTTCTGGGTGTGTTCGTTTATCCACTCTAGTTCGAAGGCCTTATCTAGTAGAGTCTTGAGATTTTGTTTAATCGTAACGGTAGGATCACGGTCCAGGGTGGCATAAATTGACCTGTCCTGAAGTTGCCTGTTACATTCTGCATCATAGTCCACCGTGTTACTCCCTTTGGTGTCGCCACTGTTCGACACTGCATTTTGTATGTTGATTGTAATTTCAGAATGTAATTCCACAACCATGTGTTACTAATATTATGTATACTGTGCTTAACATATTTAGCAGCCCGCCTCTGGGTTGGACACCATTTTAATTGCCATCTCACTTTCATACCTTTGGCTACTGCTTGTCTTTACTCCTCTTTACTTTGGCAGTATTTCTTCTATTTCCATGTTTTTCATTATTGATAATTTTGAGTCACCATTATTCCGTGATTACCTTTTGGTAGAATGTAAATTATTTTTTGACTTTGCACTCCCTTCCGGAGATCCACACACAGTCTGTTATCCCTACCCGCGAGTCCTTCGGGAACGCGGTCACGTGGTAGATTCAAGAGGCGTTGTCCTGACAACGCGCCGATGCGTGCATCGCAGTTTCAAGTGAGCTAGCGAGAGGAACAGTTCTATCGCTCGCTGGTCACACGGTAAGCCTTCTTAAAGATTTATCTATACTGATCGTACCTGTCTGCTTCCATAGCTTATGGTACTTTCATTACATTTCAGCCTATTCCGAAGGCTGCGCTACGGCGCTGACATTTTCCCGGGCAGTTCACTGCCGTCCACATGTTTTCGCACACCAAGCCACCACGCATGCAAGCACTTTACTACTCAGTCAGGTAAATGCTATTCGAATTTTTATTTCTTGCCAATTTTATATGCATCAGCCCTCTCACTGCTGTTTTCTTCTTCTCCTTCTGTTTCCTGTTATCCGCATCTATCAATTTTGACCTTTTCCACCACAACAATTATTGGTATGTTATTTACTTTATTCATTTAATTATTGTCGATACATTAATTTTGGAATATTATGATATGACACATGTACAATTTGCAGACTTGCCCTGAAGAAGGATATATGAATCCGAAATGCATTGGCAAATGTTTTTGTCTGACATGAGATGTTAAGTGGCTTTTCCTTCCTCGCTAAGGAAATATTGGTAACGCCTCACACCACGAGGCAGATTACTATGCCTTCACGCAACTATTTGTTGATAAAAACTCTCTTTTTTTGAAAAATCAATGGACTAACGTGGTTATTATATGTGAACATATAATTTCGGAAATACATTAAACTTTTGATGAATTTGCATTATCAATGTACCCGGTTGGGTTTTCTGGAGAGCAGTTGAGTGACCTAGTTGTGTACTTGGTCTTTTGCTTTTTTAGTTGAGTTTAGATTTGGGTGTCTCCTCATTTATCTCAGCTGGCTCCCTCTTACAATTTTTGGACAAGAAATCACATAAGAAACTAATTTTCTAAAAAATCAGTATCCGAGTAAAGATTACAAAGTGGTGCCCACTTCTTTGCTGCTATTCGCTTTTTTGTTCCCCATTTTTGGCGAGACACATCACAGTGGAGGCACACGTTTTCTTTAACATCACCAAGATTTAGACTACATTACTATGTCATATGAAGATATAGAAGGATTATCGAACAAATGCGCAGAAACCTTAGGGTTCTCACCTGAGGAAGCAAACGCCATTTTGAAACTAATCAGTGATACATCAATTGGCACACATGGGACTACACCTAAAGATCCTGCGAAACAGATCAGACAGCTAGAATACTTAATACGTAAAGAAATCAACAGAAAATTACATGCAATTACATTAGGACGCTACTTCAAGAACCAACGCATTCCTAGAGGCCTACGTATACAACTTCGGCCAACCTTGTGCAAGGAAAATAAGGAGTTTGTCCGTAAATGGGAAGCTATTTTAAACAAATGTTCATTGGATCTGATTCTGTTAACCATCCAAGAACTTTCCAAGAACTTGATGACATTAAAGACAGAGATTGAAGATATCGAGAAAGAACTAACCGCTTCATTAGGAAAAGAAGAATACAATACTATCTTGCTAGATGTCAACACTAAGCTTGAAGACTACAAAGCAGAACTAGAACAGAAAAAAGTCAAAAAATTTAAACGTGATACCTACGATTACATTAATGATGAGGTATATACATGGATGGAACGGTATAGTTCTGTAACACCTAAGAAACCATTTAAATACACGTCAGATAATACCAGCAGCTCTGATTCGGAAGCTCAGAGAGAATCTGAAACTTCCACAGAACGAACCACGGAAGAGCTTAATACAGCTAGCGGCTCCACAACACAAGCACCTTCCTCTTTGCCTTTTTTAGGCGCCCGCCCAAAAGAACGCGCAGGGGGAGGAGGAAATCAAAAAAACAGACCACAAACCAGATTTCAACTAAGGAAAACTTAGTGATCAACATATCTAGCCGACCACTGACAGGAGCAGAGGAAGACATATTACAAAAAGGTTTGAGTTTTGTACCCACTTACGGTACTACTCTCTTCAACACAAAAATTGAGCTCTATAAATTCGTTAGAAAATTGAAATTGAAGGTCTTCTTCGAAGAACTTGAAGTCCAAGAAAAACCACCCATTGGTCCAGATTTTCAAGAATTTAGAGAAAAGAGTGGCTTTGTGCCACCCATTACTGTTCCTTCCATCGATATTTTTCAGAAACTAGTTACTCGTGACTTGGAGAGAATTAGCTATAAGAATCCTCCCCATAAGAATCTGAAACCTCACGAAATGAGACTCATTAGAGACCTGTATGGCGATAAGAAAATAACCATTCGCCCAGCGGACAAAGGTGGAGCGTTAGTTATCCAAAACACGGTGGACTATGATGCAGAATGTAACAGGCAACTTCAGGACAGGTCAATTTATGCCACCCTGGACCGTGATCCTACCGTTACGATTAAACAAAATCTCAAGACTCTACTAGATAAGGCCTTCGAACTAGAGTGGATAAACGAACACACCCAGAAGTTTTTGCTTAAAGATCATCCAAGGATACCAAACTTCTATACTTTACCCAAAATTCATAAGCATCCCACCAACCCTCCAGGAAGACCAATTGTGGCTGGCATGGAAAGTATTAATCAACCACTGGGCGTCTATGTCGATTTTTTTCTACAACCTTTAATTCAGAAAACATCCACATATACTCGCGACACCACCCACTTTTTACAGAAACTCAACTCCATTATTCCTGAACAAGGGGATTGGCTGTTTACTATAGATGTTAGAAGCCTCTACACATCTATACCACATGATCTAGGATTAGAAGCTGTGGAATGGCTACTGCTACAAGCACCTGATATACGAGCACAAAAGGAGTTTCTATTAGCCCTCTTACAATTCATATCAGAAAATTCCTACTTTCAGTACCGTAATCAGTTCTATTTACAAACCTCTGGAACATCTATGGGGGCAACAATGGCACCCTCATACGCCAACAGCTTCATGTATAAATTTGAAACTGATAATGTGCTGGGTAATCAACGTTGGAAAAATGACATTCGCCTATGGACTCGCTACATCGATGATATCTTTGGAGTGTGGAGGGGCACCAAGACGGCCTTTGACACCTTCTTTGAATATCTCAACAGTATTGATCAACGCATCCAATTCACTAGAGAGGTTTCACAGGATACGATTACCTTTTTGGATATCTGCATTAAGAGAGAGACTACATCTTACAGTACCTCAATCTTCCGGAAGCCGACAGATCGTAACAATCTGTTACATCGCTTAAGTTTTCACCAACCCAGTTTACTCAAGAACCTTCCATACAGTCAACTGCTTAGGGTTAAGAAGATTGTTAGCGACCCCGAGGATTGTGCAGTCCAACAACAGATTATGAAAGAGAAATTTCTAGCCCGGGGCTACAAACAAACAGAACTCGACATAGCATCAAATAGGGTCAGTACCCTGACACGAGAAACTTTGTTATCTACCCAAAATCCCAGAAATAAGAAAGAATTAAAAACACCGGTATTTGTTTCTAAATTTTCAACTCAGAGTAACAGGATTAAGAAAACTATTAGTAAGCACTGGGGGATTTTGAAGAATGATGTCCGAGTACAAAGTTTATTCACTGAATTACCGGTATTTGCCTATCAACGTAGCAGGAACTTGAGGGATGAACTGGTATATACTAGACCCCCCTTGAAAGAATCTGCAACCCAACGCACTGGGACATACCCTTGCCTCCACTGTACCAATTGTAATTCAGTAATTAAAGGAGACTCTATCAACCATCCCAGAACAGGGAAAAAGATTCCGCTCAAGAACTATGGTACTTGTGATAGCACCAATATAATCTACGGCATCAAATGCCCGTGTGGAAAATTCTATGTGGGACAATCCACAAGAATGGCTAAAGTGAGGTGGAATGAGCATCGCTCATGCATCCGGACTGCTAACACCAACTCTGCTGTAGCCCGCCACTGGATGGAGAATGGTCATAATTTGACCCAAATCAGATTTGTGATCTTGGAGGTACTGACTAAGAATAATCCTCACGAAGATTTGAACCAGCGGTTGAACCGAAGAGAGACATTTTGGATCGACAAACTTGGGAGTTTGGTTCCCCATGGAATGAACGAGGAGATCAATTATCACTGTTTTTTATAATTTTACCTTTTCTTTGATTCTATGGACATGTTTCTAGCTATTATATACTGTGAATTGCTTTATAGACATGTTTCTAGCTATTATATACTGTGAATTTCCATATGACTGATCTATTTGTGTCCTCCCCGCTACGTCTCCTGGACAATTGTCTGGGACCCAAGGTGGCGTTGTTTTGCGCCACCATAGCAGTGGGGAGGCTTGCACCATCAGTGTTACTCCCTTTGGTGTCGCCACTGTTCGACACTGCATTTTGTATGTTGATTGTAATTTCAGAATGTAATTCCACAACCATGTGTTACTAATATTATGTATACTGTGCTTAACATATTTAGCAGCCCGCCTCTGGGTTGGACACCATTTTAATTGCCATCTCACTTTCATACCTTTGGCTACTGCTTGTCTTTACTCCTCTTTACTTTGGCAGTATTTCTTCTATTTCCATGTTTTTCATTATTGATAATTTTGAGTCACCATTATTCCGTGATTACCTTTTGGTAGAATGTAAATTATTTTTTGACTTTGCACTCCCTTCCGGAGATCCACACACAGTCTGTTATCCCTACCCGCGAGTCCTTCGGGAACGCGGTCACGTGGTAGATTCAAGAGGCGTTGTCCTGACAACGCGCCGATGCGTGCATCGCAGTTTCAAGTGAGCTAGCGAGAGGAACAGTTCTATCGCTCGCTGGTCACACGGTAAGCCTTCTTAAAGATTTATCTATACTGATCGTACCTGTCTGCTTCCATAGCTTATGGTACTTTCATTACATTTCAGCCTATTCCGAAGGCTGCGCTACGGCGCTGACATTTTCCCGGGCAGTTCACTGCCGTCCACATGTTTTCGCACACCAAGCCACCACGCATGCAAGCACTTTACTACTCAGTCAGGTAAATGCTATTCGAATTTTTATTTCTTGCCAATTTTATATGCATCAGCCCTCTCACTGCTGTTTTCTTCTTCTCCTTCTGTTTCCTGTTATCCGCATCTATCAATTTTGACCTTTTCCACCACAACAATTATTGGTATGTTATTTACTTTATTCATTTAATTATTGTCGATACATTAATTTTGGAATATTATGATATGACACATGTACAATTTGCAGACTTGCCCTGAAGAAGGATATATGAATCCGAAATGCATTGGCAAATGTTTTTGTCTGACATGAGATGTTAAGTGGCTTTTCCTTCCTCGCTAAGGAAATATTGGTAACGCCTCACACCACGAGGCAGATTACTATGCCTTCACGCAACTATTTGTTGATAAAAACTCTCTTTTTTTGAAAAATCAATGGACTAACGTGGTTATTATATGTGAACATATAATTTCGGAAATACATTAAACTTTTGATGAATTTGCATTATCAATGTACCCGGTTGGGTTTTCTGGAGAGCAGTTGAGTGACCTAGTTGTGTACTTGGTCTTTTGCTTTTTTAGTTGAGTTTAGATTTGGGTGTCTCCTCATTTATCTCAGCTGGCTCCCTCTTACAATTTTTGGACAAGAAATCACATAAGAAACTAATTTTCTAAAAAATCAGTATCCGAGTAAAGATTACAAAGTGGTGCCCACTTCTTTGCTGCTATTCGTAAACTACGTTTACGCCATGGTGGTTGGCGGACTTACCGCCCCATTCCGACCTTGGCGGGGCGGTAAGTCCCCAATCCCCATTTACCCTTCCCCATTCCCATTTTTGCCCCATAGGGCATAATGGGAGTGGGGAAGGCGTTAATTACGCCACCGTAAATTACGGTGGCGTAATTAACTCCATGGTCCCTTAGCGCCATGGATTTTAACACCTGCTAAAAGCAGGTGTTAAGTCCGCCATGGCGCTAAGGGACCTCGTACTCAGGCGGTAAGGGTCGGCGCTGTTTACGCCGCCGTAAAACCCTTACCGCCTGGGTCGTAATGAGGCCCATAAAGTCTTTTGTACTGTCTTGTGGAATTTGCACCCAAAACAAGGCTCAAAAGAAAAGGCCAGCCGGCCTACTTCAACCCTTGGATATTCCTCCGGCGCCATGGCACACCCTGTCAATGGACTTTATAACAGATCTGCCTCCTTGTGCTGGTTACAACACAATCCTTGTAATTGTGGACCTATTCTCCAAAATGGCCCACTTTATCCCTTTAAAGGGTTTGCCTTCAGCTTCCACCTTGGCCAAGGAATTCCTGGAGAATATAGTTCACATACATGGTTTCCCTTCCATATTAGTCTCGGATCGTGGAAGTCAATTTATCTCACATTTTTGGAAAAAGTGTTGCCAACTAGCACAAATAGATGTGCGGTTATCCACCAGCCACCACCCCCAGACCGACGGACAAACCGAGAGAACCAATCAGACTCTCGAGCAATATCTTCGGTGCATGTTACACCAATCCGAGTTAAATTGGAAAGACATCCTTTGGATCGCAGAATATGCATACAACAAACCCCCTTTTATACTTTGTATGGTCACCATCCTCGGACCTCTGGCCTAGATCCACCTCTGACCCTGGAATTGCCCGCAGTAAATCATCTGCATTCCACAATAACCCGAGCCTTCAAAGAAGCTGCAACTCATTTACAGCAAGCCAAGAAAAAGTATAAAGAAAACACTGATTTGCACCGAAGTAAAACTCCTCTTTACCAAGTAGGAGACCAGGTATGGCTAGCAACTAAATATTTACCCCTCAAGGGCCTGCGAACCTTCAATCCCAGATTCATAGGACCTTATCCCATCAAAGCTATAATCAACCCAGTGGCCTTTAAACTGGATCCACCGTCCAACATGCGTATTCATCCAGTTTTTCATGCATCACTTTTGAAGCCAGTACAACCAGGAACCCGATTGTCCAAGCCTCCAGATCCAGTTCAAATTGAAGGGGAATTAGAATTCGAAGTTAAAGACATTTTAGACTCCAAGGGGGTTAAGTCGAAACTCTTCTATCTTGTTGACTGGAAGGGATATGGACCTCAAGAGAGATCGTGGGAGCCTAGTGACCATGTCCACGCACCTCGATTAGTACAACGGTTTCACCGGAGATTTCCGAACAAGCCCAAACCCCCGGAGGGAAGAACCTTGGGAGGGGCCTTGAGGGGGGTACTGTAATGATGCCTACCTCCAAGGAGCCAGGTCCGACCCAGCGACCCCAGAGGCAGGCATCATTTCCCCCAGGGGAGTGCCAGCGGGCCCAAGCTGGGGCCCTTTGGACGCAATCCTGGCGCCTTAGGCGCCAGGCTCATGTTGGACCTCTGTCCTGGCGCCTTAGGCGCCAGGCTCATAAAGCTAGACATGTGTTCAAATGTTTTAATGTGCACTTACCTGATGCAGACCATGCTGCCACATCCAGGCCCTCTTGAGGCCTGAATGGAACTACTTTACCTGTGGGACTACTTTCCACCCGGGTGTGGTCGGGGAAGGATACATACCTGATTGGAGGAAGGATACATACTTGGGACTTCTTCCAAAGCTATTTAAACCACACCCGATCAGCAACTAACGCTTCGCGTTGTTCTGCTCCTCGCAGCTGGACGCTCACCGTGTCAGCTCCTGCATCTGGACTTCAGCCACGCCTGTCAGCATCCTGGGTCACCTGCAAAGGGAGACAAGAGACCTACCAGCTAATCTGCACCACAGAGACATCACCGACGATCCTGAAAGGGAAGACATCATTTTTAAAAGCATTTCATTACGATCGCTGCAGCGCTGCATTTCACTCAACTTTCCTGCGTTCCTCCATCTTCAGCAGTGATCATCCGGATACACAGCCACTTCCCAGAGCCTAGAGAAAAAGACAAGAATAAGAGGTGAGAGAAGGAAGGGAATAGGAAAAGCTCAGTTTCCTTCTAAGACTTACCTGTTGGGTCATTCCCATTTCATTTCGGGTCTTGCTGCTTCCAAGCAGGACCCCGGCCCCTATGGGGAAAAAAGACAAAGACATTAGATGAGCGAATGCAAAAACATTACCTGAGCGCTCATCTATGACTTACCAGATCTTTACTGGAACTGCACGTTTCACTTCGGGTCGGCGCCATATCTTCGGCATTCCGAACCCCGGCCCCTATGGGGAAAAGATATCAACATCAGCGCTTTATTGCAAGGAGTTTCCAAAGGAATCTTCATTCATCACCTGAAAAAAGACAATGAACATTATTATTTAAAGCTTGAACTTTTGAACTTGCAACAGAACTTTTACAGCGCCTTACCAGTATAATCAAGCTTACCTGAACTCCCATCCAACCTCAATCCAGTGAAGTAACTGGGTTCAACGCGCCCCTGCGTCAGAAGCAGGATGGAGAGCTTGTCCTTTCAGACCCTAAGGTGAGACTTCACGGGGAATCGTGGAAGGGTATCGTGGAGGGTTGGAAGAGAGTGGGAGGCTTGAGCATAACTCAGTCAGTAGGTAATACTCCCTTTTCACACACAGGGGAATATTCCTGCGAGCCGGAGAAGCCAGAGTAGAGGGCCCTTCCTGTCCATCTTCAGAGTCCCGAAGCCAGACCTGCGCCTCCGTGGGAATCAGGTGAGCGTTACACGTAATGGCTGCAATCGCTGACTCACGTGCCTCCCATGGAGCAAAAAATAGACGGCATCGGTATGGATGTCTCGCTCCTCCGACACGTCCTACAGAAGCTAACATCACACTCTGGCGAAGCGTAACAGCGAATATCCGGAACGGAAGATGGGCTGCGAAGCCTAGAACAACAGCTAGCCAGAGTCACAACGCGTCTGAAATCAATGGAGGAAAGGGTGGACGAAGGCGAAGGGAGGTCAAGACACAATAATATCCGAATCCTAGGCCTACCAGAAAAAGTGGAAGGGCCAAACATGGAACTGGTCCTGGAACAATGGCTCACAAACATGTTTGAACCAAAGACGTTTTCCAAATTCTTTTCAATTGAACGAGCGCACCATATGCCTATTGGGCGGTCAGTGCCTGGTGCACCTCCACGCACAGTAATAGCAAAACTGTTGAGCTATAGAGATCGATATGCGCTGCTCCAAATGGCCCGAGCCAAGGGCACAATAACCTACAATGGATCCAGAATAGCGTTCTTCCCAGACTACACCAGGGAAGTCCAGAAGGCCAGTCAATCATACGACCGACTTAAGAAACAACTACAAATCCTAAACGTGAAATATGGCCTAATGTTCCCAGCCCAACTCAAAATATACCACAAGGGCACAGCGGTCCACTTTACAGACCCTAAAGACACCTGGAAATGGGCGGAGCAGCATATTGAGGGGGACTGGAGTGCAGCACGGAGCAACAGAAACAGAAACCCCCAAGCCTTGCTTGGGAGAGGCCCTCTGGCCCTACCACCACCAGCGCTGGAACAAGATCCACTGCGGCAAGAAGAGGAATGGTAAGGCCCAGAGAACCACAGTTGGAGTAAATCCTCACACCCACACGCTTAAAAGACAAGTAAGACACTCCCATATGATGCACAGCGAATTCACGGATAGACACAATGTCGGGCGGCCGGCTTAAACGGAAGTCCCCCACCCCTGGAATACCACCCCAGCGTTGTTGGGATGTTTATGTTTCAGGGATCCATAGGAGCTGAGCTTAGTCTAGATTAGCTTGTTTAGTGATAAATTGTTGTTGAATTGTTATTTGGAGTTCGGGCGACAGATGCTTCAGGTTAGGATGGAGTATAGGGAGGGGTGAAGGGGGGCAAATGTGTTATATGTTGTTCACAGATCCACCGACTATACCACACTCATGCCCCTGCGTCAACTCACAAACTGCGCTTGAACTGCGGCACTACACATACCTGTCTCTAATATACCCGAAATGGCTGTGACAAAGGGATAATGTCAAAACCCTGAGATTCTTAACTTGGAATGTCAATGGAATGGGCAGTGGGGCGAAAAGGCAGTTGGTTACGCAGTTCGTAAATAGGCACTCACCAGATATTGTACTACTTACCGAAACACACTTGCCTGGCACATCATGCACTCTATTCAGGCGAACCAACTATCACATGGCATTGCATGCCGGTTTCTCCATGGGCTCGAGAGGGGTGCTCATATTACTACACAAGAGAATTCCCTTCAAACACTCCAAGGGCTTGCATTTTAGGATTTGCTTTGCAGCAGTAACACAAGGTATTTATTCGGTATATGGCCGAGCAGACACACTAGAAATTGTATGCTCACTATGAATACAGGATGCTTGATTAGCACAATCACTTACATGCTATTATATTTTCTTGTTTTGTGCTTGTCTCTGTTCTCTCCCACTGTGGACACTTGGTATCAACTGTGCCATACTTTGACATGCTAATTTGATTTTGACAATATGGTGCACTTTTTGATTTCAATAATGGGGTTGCTACCCCTGATATGCCCTTTTGCTTGTTGGTTGTTTTCAAATAATTGTTGATTGAAAATGTTGCAAATGTTTCATATTACAGTTTATATCACTTTGGAATGCATTGTATATTTAATGTCCAGCCATGAAAAAGAGCATCGCTCGAAACACGTGTCGGCTGGTTCAGAAGTTGTTTCGCCTTGTCAAAAGAATTTCAAACAATTTTAAAATTAAACACAATATTGAGGGCGAACTGGCGCAGTGTGGTTGTCTCACTGTAATTGTATCACTTTGATTTATCAGGGTTGCTTGGGCTGCTAAAGCAGATGTTTTTGACTGATAGTGAGCAGCCTGTTCTACCTGGGCTCTTAGATCTGTCAAAAAAGATCTCCAAGTACGTACAGTTTGAGATGGAATCTACATTAACCAACCCGAGGGTCCATACAAAGATCTTGTACTTTTGCCTCATCCCAGGTCTAAACTGGAACACATTAAATTTAGAGGCATTTATTGTCAAATTGTTTGACTTGGCATATATGTGTCCTACATCTTCAACTTAAGTTCCAGATCTTTTGGTGTATAATCGAACAATGCCAGGTCGTCAGCATATAGCAGGTAATGCAGGTGAGAATTTGCTAAACGTGGTGGGGAGGGGAGAGAGCAGTTGACATTCTGAAACGCCTCATGGATATCTGAGAGAAACAGGATAGAAAGAATCGGAGCCAAAACGCAGCCTTGTTTAAGGCCACGAGTGGCACCGATGGGCGGTGTTCACTTGCCCTGATGGTTCAGCCTGACTCTCACTGTTGTTGTATGCAAAGCTTTTACCATCTGAAGTAGGCTTCCTGGGCAACCCCACTCTCGCAACTTACTCCATAGGAGATGCTGGTCTACACTATCGAAGGCCATGGTGAAGTCTATAAAGGCTATATGCACCATGGACTCCTGTTTTAACAGACCCAAAATAAAAGTATTTGCATAGCCCCTTCTGAAACCCTATCTGGAGCAGGTCAAGTCTGCCTGCCTTTTTTGCCCACTCAGTTAGCTCTCTCAGAATCAAGGATGCAAATGTCTTCACAGGGATATCCAAAAATGCAATTGGGCGGTAGCTACTGAAGTTCTTCGACCTTTCATGTGCACAGGCACCAAGATAGATTCTGTCCAGGAACTAGGATATGTTTTGACTTCATGATTTCTTCGTATCTGGCACTTAACTATTTGTCCCAGAGGGTAGCAACCCTCTTCAGAACAAAATTCTCTACACTGTCTGGGCCAGGAGCTCGCGAGTTCTTACTGCAAGAAATGATCCCTTTAATGTCATCTTCATCGTAGTTCCAAGTGGCAGGGGTCAGCTCCCACTGCATTTGATAGCCACCCTTCTCCCCCTTTGCCTATATATACATTAGAGAAATGCTCAATCAATCCCACTTCAGAAAATGGGTTCAGATGTACATGAGGGGCAGATGTTGCTGCCTGATTAATCAACCTCCACAATTGTCAAGAGTCACCTCTGACAGTCAGCGCCAGCATACTATGGGAATCTCACTGCAACATTGTGAAGCGGTGAGATTTCAGCCAGCGACGATAACCCTGTTTAATTGCTTTATGTTCATCCTCTCTAGTGTCCCTATGAATAGGTTATGTATGCCTCATTTCCGCTTTTTTGAAGTTTTTTTCTTTTTTTTTGTTGCACATCGTGGTTTCACAACATTCAATTTCTCTTAGTTTGCTGGGGCATCAATGCGTATATTCTCTCAAGGATAATTTGGTACATTGTGCTTTTTAAAGCCTCAACAAGTTCCTCGTAATGATATAATTCACCCAGAGAATGATGTTGTTGGACTTATCAGCAGTCTTTGACCTTGTCGATCATGACAGGTTAATAGATAGGCTGAGGAACGTAGGGGGCATGTCAGATAATGCATTGGCCTGGGTTAGATCTTTTCTGTCAGACCGGATGTCAAAGATTGCATGGGTCAATGCAGGGTCATCAGAGGAATGTCTCAAATGGGGTGTCCCTCATGGTGCCTGTATGTCTCCATCTCCTTTTAACATATACTGCCACTCGCTTTGTGATATTTTGGATGAGCTGGGTGTTCGCTTTACAAATTACGCTGATGACACCCAGCTCATCCTTGAATTAAGCGGTCAATACACAGATGATTCAAATCGAATAAACAGTGTATGTTGCCATCCAACATTGGAAGGCAATAAACGGAAAGTGTCGTAATGCAAATAAGACAGAGATGATGCTCTTTGGGTCATCACAGGTGAGATCCAAGATGGACCCATCATTTGCCGCATTTTGCGTTGAAGTTCATGTCATCAAGACGGCGGACAAAGTCAAGAGTGAGCTTCGAGTCATCAATATACATGTTCGCAAATACAGAAAGCATAGCAAACAAAGCACAGTATATTCCAAGACTTCTAAGACTAGTCAAACCATATGTGTCAGAGGCTAACTGCGCCATGTTGGTATGTGCGCTTGTGATGCCTCGGCTAGATTACTGTAATGCCCTCATGCTAGGGGCAAGTAAAAACAGTCTTAGACAACTGCAGGTCTTACAAAATGATGCAGTATGTATCATTCAGAGTATACCCAGATATGACCCCATCTATGCCCACAGGAGGGACCTCCATTGGCTTTCAGTTGAAGCATGTACCCAATTCAAGGCATTGACAATCGGGCACAAATGCCTCTTTGGGAAAGCTCCTAGCTATCTCAAACAATATATTAAAATTCACAACACGACCAGGCCTACTCGGTCTAGTGATGAATTCTGTCTCTGGGTTCATATGAGCAAGCGGGAACGAGGAAAGGGTAGGTCCTTCTCGACTCAAGCTGCCTCCCTATGGAACAACCTTCCAAAACATGTATGTGCTGAAACGGACCTTCTGAAGTTTAGGAAAGAAGTTAAAACTATCCTCTTCAGATAACCTTTAGTCTCTTGTGATCTTCTGTATCATGATGCTTCTTACCGGCGCTTTCTTCTGTGCCCTGATGCCTGTGGGCTCCGGCGCATTATAAATGCAAATCAAAATCAAATCGGAACAATTGAATGCCTGCATATTGCTGCCATTCGAACACATTCTATTTTTACCCCCATTCAGTTACAGTTCAACAGGATAGGATGGCACCTTTTAACCCAGAGCTCTCATCTGATAAAAAGGACTTTCATGGAAACCACATACTGAAGGATTTCGCCAGACACAAATAAATAGTCCAAAATACTTTTAGATGCCTCACCGTGCCATGTCTAGTTTGGTGGACAATCACCAGGCACTGAACCATTTACAATATCGAGTCCCCATGCTTCCATAAATGCCAGCCATGCATTATCCCTCATTATGTAGCCCTTATTGTAATTACAGGGGGTAAGTTTAATTACATTTTGGATACATGCTGCATTTAGATCCCCACAAATTATCACAGAGTTGCTCTTTCTCTTTGTCTGCCCGGTGAAAAGCAACTCTTCAATACAATCGAACAAAGAAGATTGGGCCGCCACCCTCGAATTTGAGTATAAATTTAGAATTGGGGAGAAACTTATCTTTGGGTATGTTAGCCTGTCTCATTCCAATTCAGCTGCCTGCACGCACAAAGGGGTTATCAGTGGCCAGTACTGTTCCAGTTAGTCCGATGTCCTTTAGAACACTGAATAATAAACCTGCAGCAGGACTACCCTTTGCCCCCTCTATAAGCAGGCAGTAACAAGCAGGCATACCCATCTATGGCCGGCTAGATCAGAAAGCCAGGTTTCCTGAAGACAGAAAAGTTCTTCCAAGAGTGCTGAACTGGGTTCCGTGAATACATTCCTAAAGTCCCTTGTGCTCCATGTGATTATCTGTGATTATCTTCAAAGACTTAAAGCCTATCACCAGACACTTCAGAAGGGGCTGATTTAAACATTTATTCAGGGTAGATGCCAACCAACTCCAGTCCTCACCTCCTGTTCACCATCCCCTCAGATGTATAATCCACAATGTGCCTTCTTCCTGACCCATCTACTGAACACTTAATCATTAGAGTCGGCTGTTTTCGCAACCTTCTCTCCTGAACCCATTAATCATGTGCTTCTAATGTAGTAGTAATCTGTTGACAATTTGAGCGCCCCAAATAAACGGAGATCCCCTTGAATACAAGTCCGGTCCTGCCTGAAGAACTTGTTCCTTTACCAAACGAGAATTTCACCTTGGAGGGGGACGCTAGAGAGCCCAGCCAAGATGGCCATGGACCCGTGAGCTCCTGCACACCAACACAAAGCTGGTCATCATCCGGAGGTGTCCCCAACGCTAACCTGTGTGCTGAAGCAGCATTTTACGTGTGAATATTAGCCCCTCGTACTGTGAGAAACATGGATCCCAATCGTTGCTAGTGTGGCTTTGGAGAATACGCGGTGCTAAGAGGTGCTGCAGGAGAGGCGTAACACCAGAGTGGGGACGAGCAACGTGCGGAGGTTAGCAGGCACCTGACGTCTCCGCTGGCGGCATGCAACCAGAGGAACTCCAGGGGATGAGGTGAAGGAGATAGAAATGCCAGCAGGTTACGATATATGGGAATGAACTGCAGGTGGAAGGACGTGGCGGAGTGAAGAAACCGCCATCTGCAGCGACGGCAGCTGAATCTCCTCTGCAGCGAGATCCGGAGCATGCTGGCTGCATGCATGGAGTGAACTACGGTGAGTAGCTGCAGCAAAGACACCGGTGTCCCTGGGGAGAGAGGCGGCAGAGGGAGAAGATTGACTGATAACGTCTGTCGTTAATTAGGTGGGTGAAACAACGAGATTGACTCATGGCCCACTCCTTTGCCGGACCATCACGGGTGCTCTGCGGTGGGGGTCGGCGGGGGCCTCCCTTCCTGGGGCTGAAATTGGTGTGCACCAGCCGAGAAAGGCAAAGTGGCGGCTGAAGGACCTTTGAGTAGGTGTGCCACTCCTCAACACAATACGCGGAAGATGTCCGGGACTGTGGGCTGGTGTGAGTTGGAAGGAAACTGCTTTGGCGGCCTTGAAATTATGTCTGGGATAACCCGCTGTTTCGTTACACTGTAAGATTGCTGCACTGGGGAAATCATGTAGCCGGTGTGGGAGCCTAGTGACCATCAACCTTGCTCAGTGTTCGGATTGGACAGAGGCTACTGCGGTGCAGTGAAGAGTGGGCCAAGACGAAGCCTGAGGTGAGGGTGGTTGCAGCCCAGTGATTATGATATGATATGATATGATATGGCATTTATAAAGCGCCTATACACAAGTGTTTCCAGGCGCGAGGAGGCAAGGGAGGGGGAACAAAAGGGGCGACAGACACTGATCTTAATAGGCCAGGTGTCATTAGATTGCGCTAGTGCATGGGAAGGGGGAGAGGGAAAAGTGCGTGGGGGAAGGGAGAGAGGAAAGTGCAGTACATGGGATAGTAGAATAAATAAGATAAAGCAGCCAGATGGTGGCAAGTGCAAGGTAAGTTCAGACATAGTTGCTGGTAGGGGGACTGTAGAGAGACAGAAAACAGTCCCCAGGTGCAGGGGTTGCCTGGGAGGCAGTGCAGGTGTGCAACTGGCGGGGCCTATGCCTGAGATCAGAAAGGGTGGCCAGGTAACCAGTGCAATTTCAGCCAGGAATTCAGCAGGGGAGAGAGGGAGAGAAAGCAGAAGAAAAGAGTAAGGTTTTGAGGTGCTTCCGGAACCGGAGATGGTTCTCCTCAAGTTTCAGGGAGGCAGGAAGGCTGTTCCAGAGAGAGGCCCCTGCCAAAGAGAGAGATCTACCACCAACTCGTTGCTTGGAAAAGCGACTGAACCTGAGGGAGTTGGTGGCGGATGAGCGAAGAGCTCGAGAAGGAAGATATTTGGGAAGAGAGAGATGAAGGTATTTCGGCCCCAGGTCCCAGAAGGCCTTGTGGACAATGCAGAGGGTTTTGAACTTAATCCTCACAGCCCCTGGGAGCCAGTGCAGAGATTTCAGTCCTGGAGAGATACGATCCCTGGGCTTGAGGCCAAGGACAAGTCTCGCAGTCCTGTTCTGGATAAGTTGCAGAGGGCGGAGAGTAGAGGCAAGCAGATTTAGATAGAGGCTGTTACAATAGTCCAGCATAGAGAGAACCAGGGCTCTGGAGACGGTGAGCTTCTGGGGGAAGGAGAGGAAGGGAAGAATACCTCTGAGGAGGTGCAGCTGGTAGTGTAACTTCTTAGAAACGTCAGATATATGAGGTGAGAAGGAGAGTGTGGAGTCGAAGAGGACCCCGAGGTTTTTAGCCTAGCAGGTGGGTGCAGGAAGAGGGCCAAGAGAGCCCAGCCAGAGAGCTGCAGGGAAGGAGGGAGTGGGTGTGCCGATGAGTAGAATCTCAGTCTTACTGGCATAAAGGCAGAGGTCATTGGCGGCACACCACTCCTGGATAGCAGACAGACAGTCAGAGATAAGGGAAGGAGAGGAGGCCGAGGGTAGCCTGAAAATAAGCTGGGTATCATCTGCATAGCACTGAAAATTGGGGCAGAGAGAGGCGATCAGGTGGGCAAGGCGTGCCAGGTACTGGTTGAACAGCCAGGGAGAAAGGTTAGATACCTGGGGGACACCACAGGTAGAGAAAAATATATCAGAGAGGAAGGACCCAAGTTGGACCTGGGAGGGTCGGTCGGAGAGGGAAGAAGTCAGCCACGCCAGAGCCTGACCAGTGATACCCAGGTTATCACGGAGACGGTTGAGCAGGATGGCATGGTTGACAGTGTCAAAGGCAGAAGAGAGATCAAGCAAGGTAAGGACGCACGTGGGTGTTGGAGTCAAGGTTGGAGAGCAGGTCTTCACGGATGTTCAGGAAAGCATTTTCCGTGCTTCTGGCAGCTCCGAAGCCAGGCTGATGGTCATGAAGACAACCAACAGATTCGGTGTGAAGATTTAGTTGTGAGGTAGATGGCCAGTTTCTCCAGGAGCTTACCCAGGAAGGGAGTAATGGAGATTGGGCGATAGGTAGCCGGGCAGGAGGGGTCGGGAGAGGGTTTCTTAAGAAGATTGTGCACAAGGGAGTGCTTCAGGGGGGATGTGAAGACTCCAGTTGCGAAGGAGTGATTGCAGAAATCAGCCAGGGCAGGAGACAAGGAGTCGATGTGGTCCTTGATAGTTTTGGAGGAACAGGGGTGTACCTGTTTCAACGAGACTTTCATAGATCAGACTTGTCTAGAAACCTCGTCAGCAGAGAAAAGGGGAAAGGCAGAAAAGAAGGGAGGGGGGTGGCTGCAGAAGGGCCAGAGGAAGAGCAGGGAATAGAGGGAGGGAGGCGATAGGAGGAGAGTGAGGACAGGATGTCCTGAGTTTTTGAAATTAAGTGAGAAGCCAGTGCCGTGCAGAGGGCCTGGGAAGGGACAGAAGAGGTAGAGACTGCAGCAGGATTGGCCAGTTCCTTGCAGATTTTAAAGAGTTCAGCCGAGTTGTTAGATGCCACAGAGATGCAGGCTTGGATATGAGCTCTCTTCTTGGTGAGGACGTAGAGCCGGTTTTGCCTTTGCAGCAGGCGGCAGCCCAGTTTGTCAGAGGATGGACATGAAGAACGCCATTTCCTCGCGGCCACCCTGCACTTGCGTTTTAGGGTGACAAGGTCTGAGTCATACCATGAGTTGCACTTGGCTTTGGGCTTCAGGCAGATTCTCATGACAGGGGCAAGGATATCAAGAGTATCAGATATAGAAGAGTGGAGCGTGGAGAGGGCTGTGTCAGGGTGAGAGTCAGCCAAAGGGGGAGGAGGCGGTTAGAAGGTGGCAGCGAAAGCCTCAACTGACACGCGCTTCATGGGTCGGATGGCCGAGAAGGTGGGTGGCAGTGATGGAGGTGGCTTGGCCTGAGGGGTAGGGAGGGTGAGGTGGGAGGATAGGAGAAAGTGATCACTCCAGGAGAGAGGAGTGGAGAGAGGGTCAGAGAGGGGAAGTCTTGCAACACCCAGTGATGCTACCAGCGGGGGAACAGAGCTGGAAGTCTCCCCGCCTCTCCAGAGGTACAACGGTTTCCCATAAAGATAGGTTAGGAGCGTGATTCACAGTGCTGAAGGGGATAGCCCTGCCTGCATGGTACGGCAGAGTCGTAGATTTGAGGCCCGAAAGGGAGGGAGCTGGGAACCCACAAACTAGCATCCCTTTAGCTGATACGCTTTCGACATCTGAGTCGAGGGCCAGCCTGACATGCTGAGCATTGACATACATAAAGGAGCACAGAAAGTCCAGTTTTGGATGGTGCCCGTGGGGAAAGCCTTCATATGAGATACATGGCCTGGTAGGGGGGCACAAAGGACATAACAGACACTCGCCCACGTGCAGCATCATCACATTCGGGTGCCCCCTGTACATGCCACATCGAAAGGGCAGCACAGAGTGGAGAAGGGGTAAAGGAGAGCATCCCCTAAAAAGACACGCGATAATTATAAGACTCATTGATCGGGCTCAGTATACCCAGGAAATGTGGGACACATGACCACTAGAGGAGCTGGCCTGGAGTTGGATGACCACTGGGAACACAACTTTGCTGAAATTGTGTGCTTGCAACAAACGGCCCGACTGGTGTGATAGGAGAACTAGTCGGATCACCCCGCAATGTCTTACTATCCACGGGACACCTCCCCCACTGTTGCATGTCCCTGGTCAGTGGTGACACTGCGCTGCCTGTGGAGAGCCCCTGTGTCAGAAACGCTGATGAGGGAGGCAGTAGTTGGAGTGGGGGGAGAAGGAGTGCAGACCCTGCAGGTGCATGAAAAATCACAATAGGTTACACCAGTAGGCCCAAGGACTCCCTGGCAGCACTGAACAAGTGCACACAAACAATGTCTGCCAGAGTCCTGGAATCGGGATTGCACAGTGAGCGTTGGAGTGGGAAACGTTGTTAGATCAGAGGAACAACAGGCATAACATCAGAGCATAATGCTGCCTTTTGACATATGTGGAGCATCTTCTCCACTGTTACCTAATTCTGGAAAAACAACCGTGCTGCTTGACTGAGGGGGGCTGCGGGAGATTCAGTGGTAAAATGCTTGGCATCAGCAGAGGGGAACGCACCCAAGGACTGAAAGCTAAATATAACACAGCGCCTATCCACGCCCACAACGATTCAATAGTGGTAGCGATGTCCAAATCCAGCAAAGGGAATAAGCAGCAATTCACACCCTCTCAGACGAAAACTAATAAATCAATGGTGGAGCCCCCAGAGACACACATCCAGACAGCGCCCCAGTATTCAGCGGGATCGTTCCAAGACATCAAGGTAATGTTCAATCCGCTGCAGACCAGCATACAATTCCTAGATGGGGAAAATGGACACTCTCGCCTGCAAGGTTGACCACATGCAAGTGTGCCTGGACAAGCACTGAGAACGATTGGACGAAGTAGAGGGGAGAGTGTCTAGTGTGGAGGATGGGTCCGCATCACTGACGAGGGATATGGTGTTGGTAAAGTGAGCGCTAAAGGAACTTACAACAAGCAAGATGATTTGAAATCTAGATGACGTAGGAACAATCTCAGAATAATCTGTCCCAGAGTCGGTGGAGCAGAGAAATGTGGCACACTTGTGGAGTAGATGCTACGGGAGGCACTGGGACCAGAGGAATTCGCATAGATGTACATAGTGGGAGGGCACATCGGATACCTAGTGGGAGAAGGCCAATTCCAGGAGCGCCACCTCGTCCGATTATAGCCCGCATGTTAAACTATCGAGACAGGGACACTGCTCTTCACAAAGCCCGGGAGAAGGGGACGGTAACCTACAAGGGAGGCACAATCAGACTCTTTCCACACTTCTCAGACAAGGTACAAGCTTCCAGAAGGACAGGGCACAAAACAGCTATGTGACAGAGGTATCCGGCTAAACGGCGCATTGAACACGAAGGGAGAGCAATCTTCTTTCAGACCCCGGAAGAAGCCAATGCTTTTTCGGAACTACAACCAAGAAATTCCCAGCAACGGGTGAGGGCATACCCAGAGGGATACATCCTTTAATACAGCACGACACTAGAAACTGAACAATGTTTAAGCCCGGCAGGTCGGGCAGCAGCCATGTAAATAAATAGGTGTATGGGAAAGGCTGGATTTCTAGCTGTTCCTCAGGCGAAAACTCAAGTTATGTGTGAAGTTGGGGGGGTAATGCAGTTGATGAGTTGGGGGATCAGTGGAGGGATGGAAGGAGGGGTTTGTTTGGGGGCGTATGGGGTGCTGGGCAGCGATGCACTGACGTATTGGGGTTGTCGGTGGGGGGGTGGGAAGACAGGGACGAGTACTACATAATTTATGAAGCACAAGGTGCCCGGGCAGCACAATCCGAAAATCGGTGGGTCAAGTATCTTACTACGCACACACTGTGCAGAGTTCATGTGGTGGGAACAGAAGGAAGCGGGTGGGACACCTGTGAGGCTGGACCCCTAATGGAACCTATGTCGTGTCGCAGGGCAATGGAAACGCTTAGCTTCATAACCTGGAATATCAGGGGACTAAACTGTCCCACAAAGAGTCAGAAGGTCCTGCTGTATATGCAGATATCATGTTGGGATTGCATTCTTACAAGAGACCCACTTAACACCAGATGAAAAACTGAGGATGCCATAGATATTTCTCATATTCCTCGTATGCAAGGAGGGTGGGCACCTTTATACATAGCTCGGTTGGGTTTCGCCAGACCAATGTTGTCAAGGATGGGGAAGGTAGGGCTCTTGTGGTCCAAAGGCACTATTCAGGAGAAATTATACAAGCTAGTTAATTATTATGGTCCAAATCAGGATACGGGAGACACATTCAATTGGATGGATCAGCAGCTGGGGGGGATGTCACTGGGGGAGATAATTTGGGCCGACGACTTCAATGTAGTTGTGTCCCGCATTGGACTGGACAGGGGATGGTCATGGGACAGCGGGTAGAGAGACTATTAGACTGCAGGGTATGGTTCTCACATGGGAGGTTGGAGATGTTTGGAGGGTCAGAAACCAGAATGAGCGGCAATATACGTGCCACTGCGCGCCCTCTAACTCGGCCTCGTGACTGCACTTCTTTTTGGTGCCACAGTTGCTGCTGGAGTGAGAGATGTGGAAATCCTAGCCCGCACTTTGTCGGACCACGACCCTGTATTACTGGTTGTTGAACTGTCGGGTCGGGGGAAGGGGAAGCTGCCTGGGCGATTCAAGAGCAAAGGTCTCGCAGATACAGTGTTCCGGGACAGCTTAACAGCGGCCATAGATCACTTTTTATAAATTAAATTGGGATCTGTAGGATCTGCAGGGACGTTGTGGGAAAGTTTCAAGTGTGTGATTAGAGGGGAATGCATATCCAAGGAAGCTGGGATACTTAAGCAGATTGGAAGGGAACTGGCGGCTAAGGAATCTAGTATTTGAGCAATGCAAGTGGCTACCCCCACCTCGACTAACCAAGAACAAGCAAAGATTTTGCAACAACTACAGGATTTTCAGGCACTCAGGGAGGTTAAATATATTGGGAGCCAGGTGGCGATACGCCAATACGGGGAGGGGCAGGCACTGAGACGAGCATTGGCAAGGGCAACTAAGATGGATAACCTTAGAGGTAGGATCCTGGCGATAGTGGTCGAGCAAGGGGTGGATTGGTTTGAGGACAAAGCTAGTACGGGAGTTCTTTGGGTTTTACATTCATTTATACTCCTCCCAAACCCGGGCCCCCCAGACAGAAATAGATGAGTATCTGGACCAGGTAGCTCTGCATTAGTGCACACACGATCAAAGAGAACAACTAGGCCGCCTATTATCACTAGCGGACGTGACAAACACTATCAAATCCCTGTCAAATGGGAAGTCACCGGGACCTGACGGGTTCACAGCGAATTTCATAAGCACTATGCAGACAAGCTGTGCTGGCGATGTTCCACAATGGCCTGGAGGAGGGACACTTGCCAGAATCACTGAGAGAGGCAATGTTGGTTGTGTTATTAAAGCCAGAGAAGCCCTGTAATGACTGATCCTCCTATCGTCCAATATCGCTTATCAATATAGATGATACAATTCTAGCGAAAATCCTAGCGTCTCGACTATCACAAACGATGGTAAGGGCGGATCAGGCAGAATTTATCCCGGGGCGTTCTACATCGTTTGAACTCGAAATAATGTGCGGGCTGATCACTGCAGTGGAACAAGAGGATTCAATAGTGGTAGCACTACTAGATGCCACTAAAGCATTTGATTCAGTGGAATGGCCGTTCCAGTTCGCTGTATTGTGATGCATGGGGATGGGAGAGAAGTATATAGCCATGGTCTCATCATTGTATAAGCAACCGGCAGCCAGGGTAAGGGTGACGGTCAGTTAACACCGACAATAGCATTGGAGAGGAGGACACAGCAGGGGTGCCCTCTCTCACCATTGTTGTTCGCTCTGGCAATAGAGCCGCTGGTGGAAAGAATGAGGGAGCTGCACTTACACCACATGGTTCAGCTACATACCCACAGAGTAGTGATATCATTGTATGCAGATGATATGGTGTTGTTCATAAAAGACCCCACTGTTAACCTAGATCCAATCATGAGGGATGTGCAGCAATTTGGGGAACTCTCGGAGCTAAAGGTAAATGCTTCTAAATCAGTCCTTTTCCCACTAACAGATCGGGTTGAGCAATACCAAGACGGGGTGGGGATTCCAATGGCATATGGTCCAAACCTGCTATTTGGGGATCAATATAGCTTAGGACAACAAAGTGGTGTATAACCAAAATTATGTGAGTTCTGGAGCAGGTTCGGGAGGCCATGTCTAGAGGGTGGAACCTTCCTCTTAATCTATATGGCTGGATATCTGTCATTAAAATGACGTCGCTCCCTAGGTGTTTGTATGTCTTTTTGAACGCCCCAATAGTGGTACCGGGGAATACTTCCGAAACCTGAAATCAGAGATTTTACAGTTCATATGGGCAGGTAAACAAGCCAGCGTGTCATGGGACAAGCTAGCAGCGCCTATACAGAAGGGGGATCTGGCGCTACCTGAATTAGAAACCTACTATAATGTGGCACAGGTGGGGTTTCTCCGTTATTGGTATGAAATGCAGGGGGACAGAAGGCACATGGGGGTAGAGAGGGCGATTGCGCAGCCCGTCCTGCTGCGATTAGTTATTGTTACAACACTGGGTAGAGTACATCAGGCATGAAACATGGTGGACGTAACCTTCAGAGCCTGGACTTGATTAAAACACAAGACTGGGGGGGGAGATTATTTACTCCTCTAGACTCCCCGTGATGCACATTCCGGGATCCCTATTACCAGCAATGCAGGGTTTGTAACCCTGATGAAGAGGTTGGGTGTGGCACACTTCAGGGAACTTTTCCCCAATGCAACGTTTATAACATTGGACAGGTTGAAGGAGAAGGGGGAGTTATCAGCCCTGGATATATTCCTATACTATAGATTGAAGGTAGCCCTGCGCCAACTGTTCACTGTTTTTCCTGAGCAACCACAGACTTCTTGTATACTGGACAGATTGCTTCAGTGAACTTGGGGCAATAGGGTGATATTGGGACTATACTCTCTGTGCATAAATTCTGAGGAGGTGGAGAGGACCTCGCCACTGAGGAAATGGGAGGTAACCCTGGTGCGGGAGATCTCGGAAGAAATGTGGAAATATTGTGGTGAGAGGACTAGAAAGGGGGCTATCAATGGGAGGTTTAAATTAATCAACTTTAAGTACTTACACCAATTCTATTACACACCGGCTAAGCTGAAGGAATACTTTAAGGAAAACTCAGGGACTCTTATCAGATGTAATAGGGCGCTAGCAGACTTTCTGCATGTAGCCTGGGGTTGCCCGGCCATACAACAATTTTGGGAGCAGATATTCGAAACGATCAGCTGCATCATGGGCCAGGAGATAGACCTCAATCCTTTGATGGGCCTGTTATGTTATACAAAAAACGGTACCTAAGCATGCTCTGAAACTTGTTGGGTTGCTCCTCATATTGGCTAAGAGATGGGTAGCAATGCTATGGTGAGGCGGGGAAACAGTGCACAAAGATTTCTCAATGGACGGCAGATGTCCTGTATTGTAACGATATGGAAAGTGGGTGGGGGTTAATGACTCGAAGCCAGTGTAGCGATAGAAGCATGAGGGATGCTTATACGCAATTCTTGATCCAAAAATCTGGTGCTGAGGGAGAGGAACCTGCTGCATCTGAGCTAGTGACATGAACTGAAGGGGTGAACAGGACACGGATGAACTGTACAGCTGAACTCCTAAGTGGTACGATGAATACCCGCCCACCAAGAATGTTAATCGAAAAGTATCAATATATGATGTAAATGTGAGTCCTGGCACAAAAAACAAACTATATTTTGTGAAATGTTGGGTAGTACCAGTGGGGAGGGCGGAGGGGGAGAAGAGGGGACAGTGTGGTTGTTGGCACATGGAGCCGGTTATATTTTAAAAGCCAATAAAGAGAAATATAAAAATAAAAGTGAAGTATCACCTTGTCTAGTCTAATATTATTCCAAAATTCAACCGGCTTAAGATCAGAAGTGTTATATGAGTCAAGAGGGGTACTTTTTTTCAGTAGACCAAGTACACATGTTTTATTTAGTATTAGTCAATAACGTTCTATGAGTCAAGAGGGGTACTTTTTTTCAGTAGACCAAGTACACATGTTTTATTTAGTATTAGTCAATCACGTTCTTTTACAAAGCACTCCAATATTAGACACAGACTTGGATCGATCAACTTGGAAGTGCCCATCTGCACAGTATGCTCCACTTGCTTCCTTCTTTCCTCCAGTTAGAAATGTATTATAGCCCATAATATCCTCTTCACTTTGAACCGTGAATACTCTTTTAGGTCGGTGAACGTACTCCACATGAGGCACGGTTATAATACTTGACGGCCGTAGTTCAGCTTCACCAGCTGCCACTCATGCCGACACCACACCTCTCCCATTATTACCCCTGTACATAAGCAACCACCTGGAGTGAGCCTGACAAAGCACGCTCCTCACCAAGTGATTTGCGGTCTGTTACTCTCATCACTGGTTCAGAGTCTGCCTGAACAGACTTCCTAGTGATTCTCTTGCTTTGCACAGGGAGCTGCACACCTCCACTCTCCCCCCCCCCCTTCAAAAAACACTTTTCTGGGTGTTACTCGGCAAGTGGAGGGAAAAAAGTGTTGCCTGGGATATGAGATTGTGCAGAAATTTCATAGACCCCTTTGATATATATTTTTTTTCTGTGCAATTTTCATATTTATTGTTTTTGCCTTACTAGGTTGTGGTGTGTTTTGGTTTGACTTTTTTTTGTGCTCTACTAGTAGCGAGAAGTGGATGCTCCCCATGAGCGTGACTGCACAGCCCATAGTTATTGTTGCTGATTTGGCAAACCTTGCTGCACCAAGTGCCTGTTCACATGGGTAGTGGCCTTGCATTACTTGGTCCAAAAGACTGCTGTAATATGCCAGAAGCTTGTTTGAGTGAGGACGGCCGTCATCACTATGCAATCATAACGTGAAAACAAATGGAATTAACTGCTTGTAGTTCAGGGTTGCTAAAACTGGTGCGTGAATTGTTTAGGTTCTACAAATGAGTCAATCATCTCAGGTGTCCATATTATTATGTCTTTTATTTTCTATACCTCTCTTAATCCATTAACGAGGGGCTTTGTAAATGTAGAATAGTCAAAGACCCAGGCCCTGCAATAGTTGCACAGGTCTAAAAATGGAAGCATTCGCTTGACTGTCCATGGCTATGGTGTGCCATTTATGGCTTCTGCCCTCTCTGTAGTGATTCTCCTCTTGTTTACTGATATTATCTGTCCTAGGTACACTACTTCTATTTGGCAGTACTGTCATTTCTCCTTGTTCACCTTGTATCCCATCTCTGCAGGTAGTCGGGAGTGTCACTGAATCCTTTCTGCACTGGTCCTCCATTGTGCTGCACACCAGGAGGTCATCCACGTACTGGATGACTGTGCTCTGCTGTTGCAAGTTACTTAGGTCCATCTGGATCACCCTATCGAACACACTGGGTGACTCGTAGTACCATTGTGGTAAACGATGTGCTGGAACCTGGTGCCGCGGTATGTAAACACAGTGAGATACTGTGAATCTGGGTGTAATGGGATGAAAAGGCACACATTTTTCAGATCAATAACTGTGAAGCATGTCACTTCTGTGGGGATGTTATATTATATGGTGGCTGTATTTGGTACCAGTGGAAGCTCTACTTCCACTACGTTGTTCAAGGGGTGGAGATCTCCTAACCCCACCCTTCGATTTCGTAACAGGGTAAATGAACATGTTGCATGGGGATGCTGATGGTTTTATTATGCCCTGTCGCCATAATGCGTGGAGTGTCATATATGCCCTTGGCCCTCATTACGACCCTGGCGGAAAGTGACTGACCTGACCGCCATAGCGTAAATAGCGTTTCCGCCATCGCACGACGGAGCAAAGTGCGGCCAATTCCGACCCATCGGGCACGAGCACTACGCCATGGCGGAAGTGCAAAGTCCGCGATGGCGGAAATGTCCCCAAAACGCGCCTCACCGCCGTCGTACGGCGCCCTAGGTGCAATTCCGCCACCCATCTTAGCGGTCACCGTAATGAGCGGCAACCGGAAAGTACGGTGACCGTAAACATACGGAAACGGAAGTAAAAACATGGGCCCGGAACGGGAAACAGCACGCCGTACACCTATAAAATCAGAATTCCCACACAACCATTAAAAATACTACCCTGAGACACATCCCAACCCGTCATCCACCCCAGTGAAAGCAATAGAAATGGGAAAAGTAGCGAAAAAAGCGTGCGACCGCAAGCGGCAGGTCCACTTCTCCCGTGAGGAACTCACCGTGCTTACAGAGACCCTCCAGGAGAATGCTGCCGTCGTCTTCTCCACGCAAATGACCAGGACGGCACTTGCGAACAAGAAGGCCATATGGGCCCTGGTGGCACAGCGGGTAAGTGCGGTGGGGACCGCACCCCGCAACCCACTGCAATGCAGAAAGCGATGGGACGACCTGCGGATACGCGTACGGAGCATAGTATCCGCCAATCGCAACATTGCCACAGCTACCGGGGGAGGATCGGAATCACCCATCAAGTTGACCCCCTGGGAAGAAATCTGTGCCTCCACCATTGGAATGGAGAGTATAGAGGGAGTCGGAGGGATGGAGAAAGGAGTGCAGACATCCGAAGAATCCGGTAGGTGGGCCAACTAATACTATGCCAAATCCACAATGTCCAATCATGTGAAGTACCATGTGTCCACATAGTGCAACAGTAACACATGTCCAGGAGAACGTCCACATACATTGGCCTGACAGCGCACTTTAAAACTCACATTAAATACATAAATAATTAAAAACCCTAAAAACACCCTCTACATGTGCAGCAGGCACACCCTAACTGCAGGCTGCAAAACAACTGCATCCTCAATCCACACAAAAATGAAACCACCTCCAAGGCCCCGACCTAAATCACCCTCAGGTACCACCCCAATGCATGTGATACATTGCCATTCCAATTTCCACAGACCCATCAATAACGCTCGCCCTCCTTTACTCCACCACAGGGTCCGATTCAAACGACGAGCTTCAGGACACCCCTACCAGCACACCTGCAAAGAGGGCCAAGACCAACGGCCAAAGACCCTCCACCTCAGCTGCACGCATCAAGACACGGCAGCAGCACAAATCAAGTGGCAGCACACAGGAGGGAACATCAACAGGCACCCCAGCAGCCAGCATGCCCACAACAGCACCACCACAGGTCCCCCCACTGGATGCCACAGAAGGCACTGCCTCTGGTGGCAGCAGCACCATAGGTGACACCCCATTAATGGCAGCATGCTCCGACACAGAAGACGGGGATGTCGAAGTAAGATCCATCCATGACCTGTCTCAATCCCCCTGTTTGTTTCATCCCGTACACCATGAGGATACCACGCAGGGGCACCCACAAGACGACGACTGGCCATCCCCCACAAGCCCTGTGGCAAGGCAACATGAGGTGACCAGCCCCTCTGTGACACCACCGCAAATGGCCATGGCACAGCAGAGGCAACAGTCCCTCGACCATGTGATCGTGCAACAGCAGCAACTGGCCACGCTCCTCAAGGACCATGCTGATGAATGTGGGGGTACTAAGGCAGCCATAGAAACATCAACTGAGACGCTTAGGGCAGAAATGGAGAGAAGCACCGAGAGCCTGAGAGTACAAATGGAGAGAAGCACCGAGAGCCTGAGGGGGGAACTGCATGCGACGTCCAAAGACGTATGTGCTGAACTTGCCGCTGTGTGCCGTGTGCTCACTGAGCTCTCACAAACCCTTAGGGACATGCATGGACGTGAGCAGGCAGAGACATCATCCGTTGCAAGTTCCGTCCAGGGCAGCCCCCAACGTAGATCTGGGAGGAACCTGCGCTCCACAGGCAGGGGTGCCCCTGATACCCGGAGAGGGGGCTTGCAATAGCGTCTGCCCACTGACAATGAGCATCTGCGGACACTGGTGTTCGGGGGGGAGGTAGGAGGGTGGAGGGGGTGTGTTGGGCTTACTTGGGTGGCGGGTCGATGGGGTGTGTAACATAATTTCACATATGCTATAAACATTTCACATTCATCCAATGAGACGTGTGGACATTGATCTTTGTGTACGAGGCCTTTATAGGCGTACAGTCCATATTGTGCATGTTCCAGACACACACAGTGCCACAAGTCCCGTGTCCATGTATCAGCCACCAGGCTTGAGTGCTAGAAGCATGAATCTATGATACTCTGACGAATTTCACGGCCCTCCTGTGCCTCGCGGACTCCTTGAGGTGCTGCCACATCCCCACCCTCATCATGACCATCTTCAGGTGCTTGCAGTTCTGCGTCAGGGGGCATGGGCACATTTCTACGTACGCACATGTTGTGTAGCATGACACATGCCATGACCATCTTTGCAACCTTCTCATGGCGGTACAGGAGTGCCCCGCCAGACCTGCTGAGGCAGCGGAAACGAGTCTTCAGTAGGCCGAATGCCTGTTCTATGACTACACGGGTACGTGAGTGGGCATGGTTGTAGTCCTCCTCAGGCTGGTAAGGAGCCATCTCTTCAGTGGATACCCGGCATCACCTGTATGTGGACAATAAAGGACGTTTGTGGAATGACATTGCTACATACGCACCCCCCCCCTTCCTGCCAGGTCATTGCCGCATCACATACCCCACATTATCATGCATGAAATGAGACTCACCGAGTAGCCAGGATCTGTTCCCTGCGTGTCGCTCCATGTAGCGTGGTATTGTAGAGTTCCTCAAGACCATAGAATCATGGGTTGATCCAGGAAATCGGGCACAACAATGTGTAATGATCCTGTTGGAGTCAGACACCATTTGTACATTAAGAGAATGAAATTGTTTTCGGTTGCGGTACTGGGCCTCCATGGCATGTGGGACGACCAATTCCACATGGGTGCAGTCGATGGCACCAATGCAACCCGGTATGCCGCCAAGTGCATGGAATCCCACTTTTGTGTTCGTAATTTCCTGCTCCGAGCGTGGTAGAGAGATGTAGTCGTCTGCGTGCTTCAGGAGGGCATCGAGCACTTGCAATAGTGTCCGTGAGAACAATGGCTGTGAAATGCCATGCAACTGTCCGACTGTGTGCTGGTAGGTGCCTGTGGCCAGGAAGTGGAGTACAGACACCACCTTCAGTAGGGGTGGGATGGCGGTTGGGCTATCTATCATGCTGACAAGGTCAGCCTGTGTCATGTCCACAATGGCGGTTATGGTGTCCCGGTCCAAACGGTAGAGGGTGTGGATCTGCTCAGCAGTGAGGTTGAACGGATGAGCTCGGAGGCGTGGGATTGCGGGCTGCCTGCGTGGTGGTAGTGGCTGTGCTGGTGGGCCTTGCTGGCCCTGCCTTGCCCTCCTCCTCCTCCTGCGTCTCCTCTGTGCGGCCGGTTGTTGTAGTAGTTGGTGTTCGTCTTCTTCTTGAAGTTGGAGTACTTGCAGTGCTATCAGGTCCCCCAGGGCCAACATCGCTAGTCCTGCCGGTAGCATTTTGGAGCGGGTGTGGTTGTGGGAGGGGTTTGGGTGTGCAATTTATGTGTTTTCAGGCTGTATAGCCTCCACCTGTGGTGATTCATTCCACCTGTGCCAGCTGCAATCCCCTTTGGGCGAGCACCGTACCGAGGTTCACCGACGGGCGGGGCATCCCGTTTGTGAGTGAAGCCAGTTGCCATTTACACACACTGCCGCACTACATGGATGGATTTGTGATTTCATGCGGTCACAGATGCCTTTTTGACGTGATGTTGCAAATGAGGAATTCGAAGGACAGCGCTTTCGGTTTTCAGCTAGCGGCGAGGAGACGCCCACAGGTCTGACTGCAAGTATAACGTTCTATTGTTTAATGTCCTTGGGACAGGGGCCATGGCGAGTATGCTATGATTGATATGAATAGTATGGGATGCGCAATAGCGTACTGGACAAAAAGGCAGGACGTTCCCAAATACATGTTACTTCACAACACTAGAATTCCGGGCTGGAGAACAGTGGATTTTGCAGACTGCATTACGCACAGACTCAATGGAAGTTTCAAATGTGATGTGAGTAAATAATCAGGCGTTTTCATACCGGGATGAGGGAATGATGTATGGATGCATGGACAGATGATTTGATGGAGAGTTTGCCATGTACAGGGATTTTTGGAATCTACCCACCTCCCCTGCGCTATGTCATGCAGAGCTGCCATAGTGGGACCATCGTCTTTCTGCCCTTGTTGAACCCTCCCTGTCCCACCGCGCCTTCAGGCACTTGTGTCTATGCACGTTACTAATCCCATCTGATGGATTCTGTCTTCACAGACGCATGCACACAAACACTCGTTTGTAATGCTGTTTTCACCTCGATTTTTATGGTTGTGATTCGCAAGTGATTTTTGGGTGGGTATATTCCTTTTGAGTGGGCTAGCATGCATATGGCTGTAGATTTAGTGTGATCATTGAAGTGAGTTATACAATTGTAGTTCTGATGCCCATACTATTCTTTTTCATTTCATTTGGGTGACAGGTATCTCCTCCCCTTTTGCCGCTGCCATCTGTACGCCACTCCTGCAGATGGCTTTTACTCCCGACACCTGCTGCTTCGTGTCAATCAGTGGAGCACCATTATGATCTTATGGGACGATCGCCAATGGGCCACATGCCCTTACGCAGTGCTAGTGGCTAGGAGCAACATATCGTCCTTTCTGCTGGACTAGTGCCTACCTGATGGGACGGCCCTGCGGTTCTAGGCGCTTCCGTGTTGCCTTTTTGGACGTGAGTGTAGCCCCTGTGTACCATGATGGAACAGGGCGTCACACAAGCAGAAGCTGGTCATTTCTTGCGGATGCAGCCCACAATACTGGAATGTATTTAGGAGTTCATGACCTAATGGCTGTATGGCCCTTGGTGGTTTTGTGGTGCATTAAATGTCTATTCTGTTTTTGTTTGTCTCATTTTTCTGGTCATGTTGCTGTACTTGGACCATCAAATGCCTGTGCTGCATCAGTGCGGCAATGGTGCCATGGCAGATATGGATGCCCACTCACAAGGCACTTGGAGCCCCTGGATTCATTTGTTTGTTGGCATGCATGGGTGACTTGTTCATTTCACTGGTTGCATAGTGTGACTTCATTGCACCTACGAGGAGTTGTGCAATGTGGCCAGGGAGTGGTGTACAGGCACTCAGTAGGGCCGTTTACGGTTGATTCGCGATGCCGTACTTCTCACCATGGCGGAATGGTACTTTCCGCCATGCTTGATGGCGTTAGGTACATGTCCGCTAGGGTCGGAATTCGCGTACCGTTGCGCCATGGTGGTAATTACGGTTTGGCATGGCGCGCATGCGCGTACTTGGTGCAGTTAGCGTTGGCGTTCGCTACGGTGTCGCTAATGGCATCGTACTTTACGGTGACGGGTCGTAATCGCACCGAGCGCTATTCGATGGCGGTATTGCATTTCCGCCATCGTTTTTCGATTTCCGCCAGGGTCGTAATGAGGGCCCTTGTCTGCTTCTCATGGTAATGGGTATTGTTTAGCTGAAGCAACAGTCCGTTTAATAATCCTGTGTCATGGAGCCCACTTGTCCAGAGTCCCTCTGGCACATTTTCAAATCGTCCCGCAAGTGTGCTGGTAACGTGTCCACTATGGGCATCCCAAGGGAGACCTGTCTCTTTTCTTTATTCACCTGACATGGGATGCATATCTGAAGTATGATCTCCCCTCCTCTTCGTCCTCTGAAAACTGTTGTTTGTCTGTCAAGCCTGTTAGTCTTAATGTTGGGTCAATGCATAGGATGGTGTGCCACTCTGTACCCTCTTTGTCCCATATAAAATGACCATGCCCTTCTTTGTGATTGCTGCTTCTAAATGTATTGAGTGTTATTCCTGGTGCCATTTCTTTGTGTACTGCTGGTCTGAAACAGAACTTTGAGGCCAATCAAAAAACCTTGTTTTTCATCCTGGGTACCCACCATAGCAATACATGCACCCCATAAAGGAATAGCTCTTGGTGACGTGGTGAACCTCGCAGGGTGCTGTTTGGGCAAAATGCTTTTGTGATTGCTGCAAACTGCTTGGAGAAAAGCGTTGAGCATACAATTCCCTTCTCTGAGAATATATTCATCCTATTTAATTTGCTCATTATGTCTCTCCCTAATATGTTGATGGGCACTACTATTTGCTTTGTTCCTATTGTAAGTGGCAAGACTTCTGTGAAAATAACCATTACAGCAGACCCAGAAAATCACTGTGTGTCTATTACTTTGTCCGACAGGGGAAAGACACCCTCCCCAATGTAGGATTTGGTAGCTCTTGTGTCGACCACAAATGAGAAATCTTTTGTCAAACTTCACTGTTGCCTCATGTTCCTCTTTTGGTGTCTTCAGTTACCGAAATAATTGCGCATACACGTGTCCTCTGTGGGCTGGCCTTGGGCACTTGGGCTTGGTCCTGTAAATGGTAACGGACTACCTCCAAATATGGTCACTCCTGTGTAATGCGTTACTGTGTTCTGTGGTAACAATATGCTGTTCCCCTGTGTATATATATTTGTGTTTGAGTCTGTGAGGCATTCTGTGGTGCTGTCGCTTTCTGCTAATGGTTTATATGTGGTGTCTCGGCAACCTGGGTCCTGCAGGTTTGACTGTGTGTTTGAAGTGCACCTGCTGTGGGTGTATCTGTTGCTGCATGGGTTGTGTTTGGAACTATTGCTGCATGGATTCCCCCCCCCAGGTCATACTCCTGCTTTTGTCTGTTTTTGTCTGTGTGGGCACATCCTAGCATAGTGTCCCCTTTGCCCACACACAAAACATGGTCCTCTAAATATCTGGGTCCCGCTGCTCCATAGCCATACCCGCTCCCTCTCTGTGAATATCCTCTGCTCTGCCCTGTTGATAATATCCTGTCTGTGGGTAATACCCCCCTTGTTGATAATACCCTTTTTGCCGGTCCGCACCCTGGTGCTGGATCCCTCCCCCTTGCTGTGAGTATACTCCTCCCTGCAGCACGCACACTTCAGGAAACACTCCTTGTTGGGCGGGAGCTGCTTTAACCTGCCATGGCACAATTATATTTTTGCTAGTTCATTCTGCACCTATTGCCTCTCTGCCTTGACTGCAGTATCTACTGTGTCTTTCTCTCTTTCCTGTTTCCTCTTACAAAAGTGTACAATGTGGGTCTGTATCTCTGGCCATCCCTTTGCCTCAATCCCAACCACCTTTTCTAAGGATGCTTGGGTAATATGTGATAAAATAATGCTATGTTCACGTGCCACGATTTTCGTGTCTCTAATGTCCACATCTCCTGTATCTGTTATATGTACTCTGCAGGTTCTTCGTCTGGTTTCAGTTTGCATGCCAAGATGGCCTGCATGTCTGATGTGTCTGAATACACAGTCCTCAATAATTTCTACACATGTGCGTGGCAGTTATGGAAGGGTGCCCCGTTGTGAATTGTTACTACTCAATTTAACTCATATGCTGCCTGTTCCCATATTTTGTACCCACACCTGCCCAATGAGGCTACGAATAGGCTTTTCATATTGCTGATTGCCACAGTAATCTTTGCTGTTTCTTTCTCAAGAGTATATATCCATTTGCCAGCCCCCGCCGCAAGGGATGGCAAGCTATACATCAAATTGTCTTTGTCCATGCTCTCCCATGTTATATACAGTGCTTCTGTAACAGGAGCAGCTGTGTCTGCGACGCTGGGGCAGCCCTGCCCTGTGAAACGCTGGCTACTGCCATCCTCCCTGTCCTTTTTTCTGACAGTCTTGGACCAGTCTCTACTGCCCTGTCTCTATTCCTTTAATTCTCCTTTTCTCTCTCTTTCTCCCTGTCTTCTCTCTTCCTTCTTTTTGTTTTCTGGTTTGTCCAATTCCCCTTCATCCCACCCCCTATTTCTCACCCCATACCCCGATGTCCTAGTCGGTATCCTTGGGTTCCACTTCGGACCCCATGGAGACCTCTTTGTCATCCCTCTGGGTCTTTTTTTATCTAATTTTAAACATCCAGACACCTGCCATTCCTGCCGACCCTCGTTCTTCCTTCCTTTTTCAGACTGCCTTCTCTATCTAATCCTCTGCTGCCTTGAACACTGTTTCTAACTGCTACTGCACACTTTTTTCTATGTCAGCTAAGTACTTGCTGCTGTAGTAGTCTGTGAGAAACCTCAGTGTATTCTCACACCCACTCCCCTTGGATCCTCTTCCCAGGTGGCCAGGAAAATGCCACCGCTTTTGGATGCTGATCCTGGGGGTGGAGATGAGACTGAGGATCACCTGGTTGGAGGGTCTTTGGGGATTGGTGAGAGGATATCCACAGGTGAGACATGGTATCCCCCTTTTCCTTGTGAGAACCAACTTCACCCCCCCTGCCTTTATAGGGTGTTGCAAACCATCTCCCCTCATTAATACCATTATAGTATTGGGATGAGGAAGATGCGACTAGGACTAGTGCACACTAGTACTGAAACCAGGAAGAGGCCTGCAGACTGCTGTAAGGGTCAGGAATGTCTAAAGCGCTCCACGAATTATGGTCAGGCAATTGGGACTGTGGACTCACACCTTCAACCTGTCAAATGGTTGCAGGTGCCTAAAAGGTGGGGCTGACAAGTTTGTGGGAGAGACCAGCAAGAGAGAAGCCGGGCTGAGCATTGTCAGCCTTAGGGGAGAATCCTGTGCAGAAGGAGGCGGACGAGTTGAGTCTTGCAGGAAAGACAGGATGCCGGCAAATATGCCCAAGGAGCTGTAGAGCCAAGGCCTGGGCAGCCGCGAGAGGGCCACAGAGGTGGGAGCCTCTCTGGTCAGGTGTCAGCAGCAGGAGCTTTGGGAACGGCAGAGGTCCACAAGTTATGGCAGCATCCGCAGGAAGCGAGTGGAGGTGCCGGAAATTCACAAAGCAAAGGCGAAATATGAGCGGGCTCGCAATCCGAAGAAAACGTGTTGGTGGAGCAGAACAAGAAGAACTCGAACCTGAAAGCTAATATAAATGCTGAATGAATGAAAGAGTATGTTGAAGATGCAGTAAACCCAAAGCAACTGGTTCTGGGGAATAAAACGGACAAGATGAACTGTGAGCAACAGAATAAAAGGCTCATATGATTGAATACTGAACTAAATAAAAGCTTTTTGTTGTTGAAATGTTTATTCGAATAATACAAATATTCATTAAACAGAAACATACATATACAATATCACATAAAAACAATAGATGATTCTAATAAAATACTCAGATATTCAGTACATATGTATCCACATATTACAACAAAGTTAAGATACGGTTACCAGTCTTTTCAAAAAGCCCCTTCTTAAATACTTTGCAACCTTTAGGTACGATAAGACCCAAGCAGTTAGTTTTGTTTCTGCCTTTAATAAGAACAATGCTGGTCTATATTGGTGTAGGGCAGTACGTCTTAGAACTTGCAATAGGGATCGCTCTCTAATAATTCCATAACATGGACAAAACAAAATAAAAAGGGCCAGATCTTCAACAGGGGCACCACAAACCGGACAACAGGGATCATCCATGTACCCTGACCACTTTGCCGTATTAGCCCTCAAGCGCAGGCAATCAAACCTGGCCCTTGTTATGAGCCAACTCTAGTTGCCCACCCTGGCCCAAATAAGGTACGGCTGAATAGAGGGTGTCCCACTTATCAACTGATGGTTGCCATCCGCCTGGGAAGCCTGAGCTGCATTAGAGTAAATGCCTGCAAATTCCCTCATAACCACCAGCTTTGATGATCTTACCTCCCTAGATAGAAGCACCCTAGTGGCTGGAGGTGCTACCGTCAGGTTAACTCTAGACATATGCGTTCTGACAAATTTTAACCACAGTATTTTGGGTCCTTATTCTAAATTGCCTTTATAATAAAGTGGCACAACAGAGCATTCTTATTGCCCCAGATTCGAAGCCATAATAAGCCAGGAGCGGCCGCCCACTCATCCTCCAGAAAATAAAACCCTAGTTCTCTGTGTACTGATGCACAGGAGGAAGAGCCAGGGAGTCCCAATAGCCCCTTAAGGTATTCATTTTCCTTAGCCTGCATGTCACCAGGCTTTTGATACCCCCAAAGCGCTGCACCATAAAGGGAGGCCGCCTTACCTTGCATAGAATACACTTTAAGTGTCGATTCCAGGTGTTGATCCTGAAAAGCGGACAGAACACCCCCAAGTATTGGCTTAGTTTCAAAGTCTGTTTGGTTAAAGACTCTGAAAATCTGACACCCAAATAGTCGTATTCAGTTACCCTTGGAATTATATCACCTTTACAGGTGATAGGGTGCATTTTGATGGACTTCCTGCCCCCACTAAAGCTCATGACCGCAGATTTTACAGAGTTGATTTTAAGGCCTAGGCTGGTCATGAAGGTGGCATAAGCGTCCACCAAAGCCTGTAGTGCCCTGGGCGTTCTGGCCATAAGCACTGTATCGTCAGCATAGGCCAGGACCGGGAATGGTCTGCCCCCCACTCGTAGAAAGTCCACCACAGTGTTCAATAATGCATGCAGCAACACATTAATATATAGGGTAGAGAGTAAAGGAGCCAATACACACCCCTGACGTACACTAAGTCCAATGTGGAACCATTTGGTGCACCTCCCCCCTGGTCCAAACCAAACATTGGCCTTGATGTTTGAATGGATCTCATGCAGGACTTTCACAATGTCAACAGGACACCCCATGGACTCAAGCACGGCCCACAACTTGGCATGATTAACCTTGCCGAACGCTGTGCTTGGGTCCATAAAAGCAAGATAGACCACTTCGCCCCTACGTAAAACAAAATTCGATATCAGTAAATACAAATTGAGCACCTGCTCCATGATGCACAAACCAGGGTGAAAACCAAATTGTATATCTGCTAGAATGTTATTCTCAGTTCAGTGAGCCCGCGCTCCAAATGGCCCAACAGCACTCGACAAAAATTTTGAAGACTGTATCCAACAAAGAAATGGGGCGATATGAAGAGGGTTTGGAGCTATCCCCCTTTTTAAAAATGGAGAATATTGTTGCAGTCTTCCAGGACGTTGGATAATGCCCTGTGCTTAAACAGGCATTGAAGGCCAAGATCTGCAATGGAGCCCACAGGTCAGACTGGCTCATAAAGAGGTCAGCAGGTATAGCATCTGGGCCGGGAGCTCGTTTGCGGGACTGTGCCTCAATAGCCTTGGTCACCTCCTCCAGAGAAAAACATAAGGCCACAACCCCGCTCTGAATTTCTTCTCTGGCGCTACCGTTATCATACAAAGTTCCAAAGTAAGAAACCCAATCTTAAGCCCCCACATTCGTTCCTGAAAACCTTGGGTTACCTTGTCGCCAGATTCCCTTGACACGAAATCCCTAAAACCCTTTGTATCTTTTACCCTAATGGCCTCCAAAAAATCCTCCCATGCCACAACGTCCAGCTCCAATTTATTTATGCATCCAAAATAACCATTAAAGATGTCTGTTGACTGGCCAATATTTTCCGGTGCAGGCCAGCATCCACAATTTCCCCCCATTTAATTCTCTTTCGAGAAACCGCATCTCCCTCAACTTGGCATGAAAAGCTGGATGCACAGGAGCCCACATCAATAATGCCCTTCAGGGTTAATACCAATGGGTAGTGGTCACTGTTCCCCACATGGGCCACTTCAAAATTCTTGATAAACTTCCAGAGGTCTAGCGATAAACAGAAATAATCAATGGTGGAAGAGCCCACATTATTGTTAAATGTGTGTATACCAGGGATATCGGGCTTTATGTGCCCATTTACTGAGCACAGGCCCCACTCAATGAGCCAAGTGCGCAGCTGGAGGCCTCTGGAGCATGCCCCTTTATCCACCATTTCTGGTCGGAGACCATAGACGGTTGCTTTTCAGTGGGTTCTTAAAGGTCCCAAGGGAGACCACAACCCATATTGACATTGAAATCCCCGCCCCAGATAAGCCTTTTCTTGGAGTTCAGTGGATCATCCATATAAAAATCTACAAATTCCTTTATTTTGCGCCAGACCTCCCCCTCTGCCCTTTTTGGGCTGTTATAGAAGTTCAGTACATTGAACCCCTCTGTGCCTCGGAGTTTGAACCTCAGGAGTTGTAGGAATTCATGCCTGATCTCTACCACCTCCACCCGACAGGGTAAGGAGGCATTGACCATCACAACCAAGCCTCCCGAGTTCCACCCTCTCTTGTTCTTTTTGGCAGGGTTGCCATATGAGGCATAACCGTCAAGATGGGGCAGCTCCAAATGCCACGTTTCTTGCAGGAGTATGATCTCGTGGAGTTTTAAAAACTCCATGTTCTCGTCTAACTGCAATTTATTCCTTGAACCCGCTATATTCCAGGAACCAAAATTAAGTACTTTCTCTGGCCCACTAAATTCAGGCCCAATGGTAATAACTATGTGCCCCGCCAGAACTATCGGCACGGTAAGTCCTACGGTTAGCCTCACCCCACCCCCCCACAAAGGCAGGTGATGAACTTCCTCCTGTCAATCCTGGGCATCCATTGACAAGGCTCAAAGCGATTCATTACCGCATAGTTCCCAACTACAGCAGCCCGCCCCAATTGCACCCGACCACTGGTCCCAATGGTAACCCATGAAGACACTGGCTCTGCACACGGTGCACCACGGGGAACAGCCTCACCTTGATGGAACTCCTCCTGTGAAGGCCAAATCCTTCTAACCTCCGATTTGACAACCACCTCCCTCGGGGTAGAAATGGTTCATGCCCACAAATCTGCTCTCTAGTTGAGCACCATTAGCCCTCAGACCACTAGTTAAATTAGATGTCACCAAGTGGTTGAGCATTACTGGTTCGAAAAGGAAAACACTATGCAATCTCCCTCAATGGGCTTCCTAGTGGAACCCACCCAGCCCACTCTTCTGGCCATTAATACAGATTTTGCTAGGGCCCATTATGTTGGAATTGATTCAATGTGTTGCTTTATTCATCAATGATCAAGTGGTTTCAATGGCACCTTCAGGAAGATGCTGGACCCCCATTATCACACCCACAAGGGCGCTGCCTGCAGAGGAAGATTGAGCACTACACCAGACCCTCTATCACTTCCTCTGTACAGGGTATTGGACTGAACCCCCTGAGAATGAGTAGCCCTTTTCATAAGTGGCCCACTTCTAGTCTGATTTAATGGTACTGCTGTACGAATAGGTAATGGATCGGAGTAACCGGCAGAAATGGCCTCCTCTCCCCCCGGCCCCATTTGATTACTTGCAACTGTTACCGCCTGATCTAAACATGGCCCATTTCTGGCGCTATTTTGAACAATGACATATGTCTCTGATTGGGTCATCCATTATTGTTAGGGTTTCTATAACCCCCTTTTTTGAAGGATTCCAATAATGCAAAGGTGGCCTCCAATCTATTTTGCCATTGGACATCCGGGGGAGAAAGCCCCGTCAAAGAACCCCTGGTTACATCTAACAAGGAGAATAGGGGTTTCGGTTTACTATCCAAAAGCGCCTCTAGCCATGTTTTATCATCATCTATAGCGGATGAAACTATAGAATCATCCCTAGATGGCATCATTGGCCTTTGATTACATTGAAACTTAACACCCATCGCAGCAGGGACCGGGGGTTAACCAATAATACTGGGGATGTCAGATATTTCAGTATCCCTGTCGGTAGCCAAAACATCTAGATTCACCTCCCTGGGAGCCCCCTGTTGTACTCTCAAAAGCGGGGTACTAAGAGCAGGCAGGCTTTCTCCCAACTCCCCAGCAACCAAGGGGTTTGTTGCCCCTAATGAGGAAGCAGCTTCCCAAATGGCTTTCTCTGTCACCTGGATTCTATTCGCCAGATTCCCTGCCATAGTTTTTTTAAATAAGAGTCCAATGAAGGTTGTCTCACCTTTTGGCTAGGTTTGGGGACCCTAACCACTGGCTTTAAGATGGTTTTGGAGGTTCTATTGTGATTTTAATTTTTGGCACCGGTAGCCGTGGTCGCGTCCTCTCCTAATTTCCGATTTACCATTTTGCAGACCAATCTCTTCAACTTATACAAACTCCCCTGTAGTGTTATTCAAAAAGACAACAAAGAGACTGAAAATAAGCTGAAGAAGAGTGACTTTTAAACGCACCCAATACAGTAACTGGCCATTGGGGGAAACCAGACAGCCAAAGAGCCAAAGTGCGCAATATAAATGTGAAAATATGCAAATGTACAAGCTGCCAAGGGAACAAAATTACTCATGGGGCATGAATCAATTAAAAGGGGAACACTTAAGCTAAAAACCGTGTTAGCACCAAAAGTAAAAGCAGCAATGCATGTAAAGGGTTCAAAAAGAAGAGATAAGGAATCGCCTGCACACATATTGTCCCAAATGCCAAATAGAAATACGTACCCCACCACGAAAGAGCACAACTAATGTACTTGTGTGATTCCACGAGCGTGGAGAGGACTAGCATCACAGCCCCGCAATCAGTACAATGCAATACAATACAACAAAAGAAAAGCAAGGAAGGCAAGGCACTTGTTGGGTAGGCAATGCACTCGCATTTAGATATATAGAAAGAAAAAGAGAAAAGGAGAAAGAGGGAGAGCAATAAAAAGCCATACAAAGCCTTGCAGCCCTCTTTTCTCCTTTCTTAAACCAAAAGAAAAGCAAACGCCATTACTGCAACCCCTGTTTTAGCCCAAGTGTATCAAAAAAACAGGCAGGTGGCGTTTTGAGGAGCGGAACAATAAATCAAAATTTAAGTGGATTCGGAAAAAAGAATCTGCAAGAAAAAAAAGATAAAAACAAATTATCCACCAGAGTGAATGTAACTGAGTCTATGTAACAGTCAGGAGAAGGTAATCACTGGGTAGTCACTGGGTCATTCAATTATTCAATCATTCAGCCCGGTAGCATCAAACGTTGAGTCCAACAGCTCCAGCGCTTAATTCCTTATGAACTTATTTTTGCGTGATGCTGAGCTGCAGGGCAAATATCAAATAAAAGCTTTTGACAAGGCGATGAACAGATAGGTTTGTGTGAAGTACACATACAGTATATTGAACGCAAATAACAAATAGAATGAAATGCAGTGAAAAAGCGAGTATGGAATATTACTGAAAAGTACGCAAGCAATATAGTGATGGAACGAGAGCACCTTGAAGTGAACTATATGAGAAAACACATCAGAAAAACAAGAGACTAGCAAAGAGGAGAACACATTGTGGGAAAACCAAGAGGCTGTCAAGGAAAAGCCAAGTGAGTGTGAACCAGCAACCGGTACAGAATAACCTGTGTGGGCTAGAAAACTTAGGGTACCTGGTTGCATGACCTGTAATGGGTGGACCGTCTGGTCCGACAGCTGTGCCTAGACCGGGGATACCATATTTGAGAAAGCCAAAGAACTATACAGATAGTAAAGGCAAGTGGTTGAAGGAGATTGCTGAAGTGAAGCAGAAGAAAGCAATCTGAATGAACGGTCAAGAAACCAGGAGTGTAAAGTTGGCCCGGAACTGGTTTTGAATATTGAGAAATTGAGACTAAGTACAAGTTGGCAAGCTGAAGTCTTGAGGAAGGGAAACCTGAGACTTTATCAACTTGTTGCTGTCTTGAGGAAGGGAACCTCAAGGCCTTTTATTTTGGAACTACAAGCGGAAGTCTTGGGAGAGTGAAACCTGGGGCTTTATGAACTTTGTGGTTGTCTTAGGGAAGGAAACCTGAGACCTGGTTTGGTGAGGCCTTAGGAGTAGACAATCATGAGGCCAATTTTGAACAGTGTTGTCTTCTTGGGGAAGGGAACCCTGAGACTTTTGTGGAACTGTCTTGAACTTGAGGACGAGAAACTAGAAAGTAAGCCAGGAACTGGAAGAAGCTCAGAACTGTATTTGGAACACTATTTCCTTTGTTGCTGACATCCCTACATATTGTTTAGCTTTAGTTGTAAGAGCAAGTATAGGTTTTGGACACAGACAGACTTTTAAGTTGAACTTCCTGAATTTCTTTAGTTTCTTTAGGTAGGGAAATCCCATCTTTGCATAGGGCAAGTTGGGCCTTCATCCATCCTGGCATTTAAGTTAATAAACACTTTTGTTTGAACTTTGAATCTGTTGTCTGTGTCTTGCTTCATGATGCCTGCACAGGTCGTAGTCTTCCGACCCCCTCTCCCTATTTCTGTCTTGTCCCTACCATTGTGGGTTTGTGTACTCTGCTGCAGGCTTCAGCGTAGGGCACAGCCCTGTCGCTACCTTCCCCCACTTCTTTGGTGGGTTCCGCTTTTTTCTCTTCATACAACTTACATAGACCTAAAAGGTTTTGTCTATTCTTCCGTTTGGTACCTTTTTTACATGTCACTAATAAATATGTGAACATATTTTCTATTATATTGAACGTTCCTTCGCTTGGACATTCTCTGAAACACTGTCCTGATGTATCCTGCACCCACTGGAAATGATATTTGAAAATGTTATCTCGCTATTGGGGCAATTTTCCTCAAAGATTCTCCAGGTGTTTTTCCATAATCCCAATCAACCCACTTTCTCCCCTCTTGAGTCCACTCAGACTTACTTATCACAGTTGATGAGTGCCTCCTTCCTGCCCTCATGCAATTTAGCTTACCTCCCAATTTGCCCAAATAATGTCAATCACAATTGTTTCACTTGTACAAGTCTCCACATTTATAACAAAAAACAAACATTACAACCATATATAGTGCATCAACACCCCACTCCTTACAACACACACACTCTACCCTTCCCACTTACCTCACACCCACTCCATAACTCCTCATATCCACATCTTCACTCCAACCTCAATCACACACAAAAAAACCTCACTGGTTTTTACAACGTAATCTACCTGATTATACAACTACCTAGCCCCTCCTCCATGTGTTACCAAACGACTTCTACAATCATTAAGCACTACTATTTACAGGAACAATGTCGTGCCAGCCCTGCAACCTTAATTGACACAATATACCACAATATCTCTATGCACGCATGCCTCAATAATAAACAGCGCTTACTTCAATAATCTCTTATATCAATCCCCATAATAAATGACCCAACTATGCAATCGCCTGCACTATGCCCCACTCCGTCTAATGGAAGTCTGCCACCGTCTATGCAATCATCTATTCTAATAGATGTACATGCCATCCACCCTCTTCCTACTAGAAGGGTGGAACTAATATCTACGACTACTACAGCCGATTCCCCCCCTTGTAGGATGCGTCCTATACACGATAACAAAAATAACGGTGCGTGCACAGTGCTACGCATTCATGCAAGGGTGCACTTGCATGCTCTAGGGATCCTAGAGTTCTTTCAACGCTGAGTCTCTTCCCCACCCCTTCCCTGGCCTCCACCTACCTTGAGCACGGACGGTTCTCAGGACCAGGCAGACCTTTGCAAACTCAGCGTCTGTGTGACCTCCTCGTGAGTGCACTTCAAACTGGTCTCAGCCGCCTGCTTTGCGCCCGAGGGGTGCTGCATGAATACCCTCAGCTCACCGAGTCGACTGAGGAAGTCGCTGGGGCCTCAACAATATACCAGGGAAGAAAACGTAATCCAAGAAGGAGTGTACCGCAAGCAAGAAGTAAAGCAGGTTTATTGGACCCAAACAGCTGGGAGACATGGTTCAGACAGCCCTGTGGAACTGAAATGAATGACGCCGCCCACTGTGGCTGGAATTTTTATACACATATTACATAATCACCATACAATATTTTAGTTACATTTTTGGGGCAGGTCACAGGAGCTGATTGGTGGAGATACGTCAGACCCCTATGGCGATATTTACCTTAGGTATTTGAGGGGTCAGAAATGTGACAACTGGATAGAGGTTTTTAGTAGCCATTTTATTAACTTAAATGGGGTTGATAAACGCCTCTTTTCCTAAGCTAACGAAGATTTTCCTACCTATGAAACTAAGTCTTAAGGAAAGACATTCTAACAGGCATCTGTCCCTCACCCTTACACATACAATAAATCATACAGATATCATATGGCCGTTCAGAATCAAAGGATTAAAGCAGGATGTTTCGACTTAAAGGTCACTTCAGTGAAGTTCTTTTCAACAATCCAGTTCTGTTTCAAAAGCTACGTAAAGTTCCACTCAATAGCCAAGTTTTGCTTCACAATAAAAATGTCATCACTCAATGGGTTTTGCACTTGGCACTTGGATTGTTCCACCTCAGACAAAGTTCATCACTTGACAGAACACTTGCCACATTTTCACAACTCTTGTGTAACAAATCACAAAGCTTTCTCTTCACACTATGTGTTAATATTTCAGAGTAACTCCTCTGCTTTAATAAACAATGGTTTTCAACTTTCTCTTTCATGAACAACAATGTTTTGTCAGAATGGTTACACCACAGTTCAACAAACACCTTAGTGGCCTTTCCACTTTCTTTCACAACCACTTTCCACCACAGTGCAGTACTTCAATATTTTCTTCCTACCCACTAACCTGGCAGGACTAACCACTAACAGTCCCTTTGCTGGTGTACTCGCCTGCCAGGATAAAAAAACTCCTACTACTACTACTGCAAAGTACTCTGCAATTTGGCTTGCTTCAAACTTCAAAGAAAGTCTTTGACTTTCGCAATCATTGAAATTCACAACTTCATAAGGATACAATACACAGTGATGCTGTTTATTCCACTGGTATGTTTGCCAATTGTAGTGCAGGTTAAGATTCTCTCCCCCTTGGGATTTTCTAAAAGGAGGTCTTCTGCCCTACCACTTTTGGGTTTCTACTGCCACACCAGTCAACATCTGACAATGTTTCTTTTTCACATCTCTTTCTTTAGGGAAATGATTTTCCCTTCCGCTTACAATTGCCCTTCTTTGGCTTAGGAAATGCTTATTATTATTGATTTACAGTATTATCTCTTCTTTGCTTTGGCAATGCTGACTGCACAATATTTGCCCGTCTTCACTTTGGCAATGGTTGTTCCCAGCTTACCTGTTGTTCCTGCTTGCCTCCAATATGTATGTTAGACCACAAGTACTTTAATTCATCAGTTCGTTATTCAATATGACCGTTAGCAGCAAGCGGTCTAGGACGCAGTGCCCCATGATCACCTAATGAAGGCTAACTCACTGGTCTTCCCTTGCACGTCCGCTCGACCTGCTGCTGCTTCAGTCTCCTTCTCACACATCGTTCCTTGGAGCTTGACCACTCAAGTCACACTGCAGCTGTGTCAATCTGGAAAAGTGAATATCCTTCATTTGAATGACAGACGTAACTTGATGGCCGGAGGCCAACCGTTTTATGCACCGAATTATAGAAATACAGACTGCTATGCTTGACCAACAAGCGGCCATTTTAAACGTAGCAAGACTCGCCATTTTGCTTGTTAACCATTGCTCATTGCTTTCTGTCTAAACTGCTTTGCAGCTTGCAATTCTTGCGAATTCTGCTTACTCTGCTCAACTGTTAAAATTGTTGTCTGAATATGAAAGGGCAAGGTCGCGGGACTGAGGAGTTCGTTGAAACTCCTCATGAGTAGCCCAGAAAGGAATGCCCACGCTCCCTCTCTGTAGCCTTGAGGGAGAGCTGCAGGGCATTTAATCATTTCACAGCTGCCAGCCAGTCTCGTACTGTGGTAGAATATGTTAGAATAAAGCAGCTAAAGGCTTGAATTATGCTCTTCTTACGGCCCCCCTTCGCAAAACCCTTTAGAGCGTGTCGGCTCCCAGGACACGAATAGCACCTCATAGATAGCAAAGCTTGGAATGTGGCTCTTCCCCCGTGTGCAGCTTGCTTCCAAGAACAGCAGCACTGTGTTCTGTTCAACAACTAGAAGATGCCTCCGCACTTTCTAAATTACACATCGTTACTAGAATAGACATTGAAAGTGTCATAATTGTCATACTCGTCGGAAATGTCCATCATCATCCCGAGTTCAAAGAAACTTAATAAAAGGGGGGTGTTAAACATGACATAGCTGATTGTTGCGTCCCTCGAGGTCTAGAAAACTCACGTCGCGGGGCGTGAGACCACAGTTGGCCAATTGGGACTATTTTTGCTTGCAATAAACCCTAGCATTGGGAATTTGAACCTCATGTCTGGCACATCCTTTCGTGTATGGTTATTGCCTTGTTTCCATATCGCGAGGGACCCCTATGGGACCCTTTCAATATGGTGCCCGAATAGGGACCCTCCCCCACTTGCCCCATCGTATACGTTGTAACGGAGTAAAGGCGGAAGAACGGCGAGGACGGGACGATCGAGCCGGGATCAAGAGGTGTACGGGGCGCCCTGTAGAAGTGAGGAGAGATTCCTTCGCAGATCTGCACACATCTGATCCCTGATCAACTTACCGGGCCAGAGGGCAAAGGAGGCGAGGTTCCCAAAACGTGACAGAAGCCAGAGAAGCGCAGACACGACGTTGGGAGAGGTTGCGTCAGGACAGGCGACTTGTTTTATCAGGTCAGTAATTCCCCGATTCAAACGAAAACCTGATTTTTGGTACAGTGTTGATTTTGCAAATTCAAACGTCCAGGTAAAGGTTAGTTAACCAAAGGGGAAGGTTAAAAACATGCCTGGAGTACTGTCCACTTTAGCGGGGCTTTTCCGCTGCGGTAGACAGTCCTTGGAAAATGGCCAAAATGCACCGCCTGGGGGAACGCCGGCTTATGACATGTATGCAAAATATGGTGTGGGTGCGATAATATTTTGTGAAATTTGGCATAGGCAAACTAGAAAGCAACAGGACCATCAGTGGCCGATTAATGGTAGCTTTGAGATTGCGAGGATAGATAACCTAGAAAGGGTGTTGATAAGGAAAAAAGCGCAACCCGCAGCTTTTGAGACTATCAAAGATTGGAGGAGGGAAGCAATGATCCGACTTAGGAGTAGAAAGAAGCATGCGCGTAGGCACAAATCGTAGCTTGAGGTAGCAGAAGAAAAGGAGGAGGAGGAGTGGACGGCAAGTCTAAGACGGGAAGGGAGACGTGAGCAAATGGACATAGAAGGAATTTACCCACAGCAGGAACTACACATAGCAGACAAATTAATGGAACATTTGTTAACCCATACGGGTCGAGGCCCAAAACCAGGATCAAAACCAAACACGCCAGTAGTGACTGCGCAGGCCCAACCAGTAGCTCTCATACCCCCTCCCAAAGCCCAAGCACTTCCCCTCACGCAAGCATTAACCCACGCCCCAACCACAGCTCGAGCCCTCCCACAAGCGCAGACCGCAGACGCACAATTTCCCAGCACCCAGGAAGGCCCTTCACAGATGCCACCTGTGTCACTTGTCCCATCCGCACCTCCCGCTCCAGAGACAGATTCAGCACCATCCGCCCATCCCGAAGTCAGAATTGAGACCGGGGAGGCGAGACGCGGGGCTGAAGGAACAGGATTTGGACGGGTAACTCGCAGCGCGATCAGCAAAGAAAGAAAGATTGAATTACAGCGAGAGGCAGAGAGGTACATAGAAGGAAATGATGGGACGGCAGCATTGGCCTCATTGTATGGGTACCGAAGAAGCAACGAGAGACAGGTAGTGTTGGAATGCATGGGGGAAATTTTGGTGGGAGAATGGAAAAAGATACTTGGGAATTTACCGCCACAACGATTGTTAGATTTGAATAAGTTAGCACGCAGTGAGCAAAGAGATGAGGATGTAAGAAAACATGTGTACAAACTCATTGAACTGAAAAATGAAATGGAAGATAGATATGCTGAAATGTTTGCTACACCTGAATATAAGGAGTCAGGAGTGTATTAAGAAAGGTAGGAAGGAGGCGTCGAGGTTGTAAATGCAAAAATCGTGGCCGACAGTTTTTTCAGGTGGTGCAAAGCATTTGCCGGTACCGGGACAAATAGGTTATAAACAAAGATTGCAGGCATGGGTGGGGGAAACAATGCGATGGATGTCGAACAAAAGAACGTCAGTGAAGGAAGTAAGTGAGATATGTAATGGGTACCCATTGGAGATGAGAAAAGAAGGGATGCGAACGATAGTAGGGGTGTTACTGCAGCAGGTCATTGGATACAATAGAGGTAGAGGAAATGCACAAGGCAGGGGAAATTTGAATAATATGCACGGGGTGTCATGGGATTAAATCAATGTGCGTACTGTAAGGAGGAAGGACACTGGCGAGCGCAATGCACGCACCTACAGAAAAGAGGTGGGTTTGGCCAGAGAAGGCCTCATAGAGGACATCAGGGGTCAAATGGCCCAAGCAGAAATAGCATGCAGCAGCAACAGGGATATACCAATGGAGATAATCAAAACCAATCCTATGGTCAAAACCAAGCGCAACAGAACCAGGCATTGAACCAAAGTGTTCCGAACCAAAATCAGGGCGGGCAGGGCCAACAGAGAAATGATCAGAGTGGAGGACACCAAGGGGGAAATGGGAATATTTTTGATACACAGCCAAACACGTATTATAGCAGCAGCGGTGACTACACGTCGGACGATGTGTTATTTTCGCAATAGGACAGCCCACGGCAGGGGTCGGAACCAGTGTCTATTCCCGTGAATCAGAGAGGACCCTACGTAGAAATGAGAGTCGGGAATAAGGAGCACCGTTTCCTTGTAGATACAGGGGCACAAAAGTGTTCGATAGACCACCACTTGGTTCCAGAGATCCCACTGTCGGGGCAAAAGAATGTTTCTGTAGGGTTCGCAGGTACACCAGTAATCAACCCCGTGTCCGAAGCTGTCCCCATTACAATAGGACCATTCACGGAACAGTGTCCATTTCTTCTGACAGAAAATTGTGGGGAGAACTTGCTAGGATTAAATTTGTTGAGAAAATTGGGGGCAGTTATACATTGTACGGCAGATGGGGTGTTCCTCACGATTTCGCCTCACTATGCACCGGTGACGGAATTTATGTCAAAAGCGTTACCAGAAGAGCTAAGTAGAGTACCAACCTGTCTGTGGGCAATGCATGATAACGATGTAGAATGCTTGAAAATAGAGCCATCAAAAATAACTTTGAAAGAAGGTGTTACATTACCACGAATTCCCCAGTATAAAATTTCTGTTGAAGGTGAGAAGTGATTTAAGAGTATTGTTACTGACCCGGTGAGATTGGGGGTGGTTGAAGAAATTGCAGGTAGCACGTGCAACAGCTTGATTCTTCCAGTTTACAAGAAAGGAGGCAATGAAGTACCATATTGTTTCATAATTGATCTGCGCGCATTGAACAAAGTGGTAGACCCACAATTCCCTTTGGTCCCAGATGTCACAACAATACTGACAATGATTCCGGCCACTGCATAATACTTTACTGTAGTTGATTTGAAGAACACGTTCTTTAGCCTTCCAGTGGATAAAAGCAGTAGATATCTGTTCGCGTTCACTCTAGGAGGTCGATCATTCACATTCACACGCATTCCACAAGGATACACAGAAAGCCCGAGTATTTACAGCAGAGTGCTAAAAGAGCAGCTAGACATGTTAGAATTACCCCAAGGTTGCGTACTCTTGCAGTACATAGATGACTTATTACTAGCTGCTGACACAAAAGAGATCTGCAAAGAAAGTACTATATTACTATTGACACACCTAGGGCCCCATGGTCACAAGGCAAGTTTGAAGAAATTCCAGTATAATCAGAAGGAGGTGTCTTATTTGGGTTACCTACTTTCGAAAGAAGGGAGAAGATTAATACCAGAACGCATAGAAAGTATTTCTAGTATGCCTATTCCAAAAACTCAAAAAGGAGTGAGAGCTGTAATAGGCATGGCCTTTTATTGTCGGCAGTGGATCAGTCATTTTGCGTTGATTGTGAAGCCGATGATAAAATTAACTAAAAAGGATGCAGTGATGCCTTTACAGTGGGATGAGGAATGTCAGAAAGCGTTTGAGCAATTGAAAGCTGCATTGTGTGCTGCGCCAGTTTTAGGCACTCCTAACTATAAGAAGATCTTTAGACTATTTGTGAGCGAGAGTGAAGGATGTGCATTGGCGGTTTTGACACAGGAACAAGGTGGAAGAAATAGGCCGTGCAGCTATTATTCTTCCGCGCTGGACCCTGTAGCGCGCGCACTACCATGATGTTTGCGATCTGTTGCAGCGGCTGCTGCATCAGTGAAACAAACGAAGGAATGGTATTGGGGCACACTTTAATTCTGATGGTGCCACATGCCATAGACGTTCTATTAAACAGAACACAGACGCAACACCTCACCTCTGCTAGACTAACAAGATATGAGCTCATCTTGTTTGCACCCCACATCCAAATTATGAGGTGTAGCGCATTGAATCCTGCAGAATTAATGCCCCTGCCCATAGCAGAAATTGGTGACAACGAATCACCACCCCATGATTGTTTAATGGTCACTGAAGAAGAAACAAAGGGAAGAGTTGACTTGAGCGACATCCCACAGAAAGAGCCAGATGGGGAGTTGTTTTGTGACGGCTCTTGTTTTAAATTACCTGATGGCACATCAACGGCCGCATATGCAATTACTACCCTAGAGAGTGTTGTAGAAAGCAGAAGAATCCTCTACAATTCGGCACAAGCCGCAGAAATAATAGCACTGACCCGAGCCTGTGAACTCTCTGAGAATTTGAACGTGAATATTTATACTGACAGCCAGTACGCCTTTGGCGTGGTTCATAACTTTGGCCGACTCTGGGCTGAGAGGGGTTTCTTGACATCACATGGGGCCAGGATTCAGCATGGGCTTTGATTGTACGATTGTTGTCTGCGCTCACGTTCCCAAAGCGCTTAGCTATAGTGAAATGCGAGGCGCATAAAAAAGTAACATGTAAAGTGGGAGAGCTCCTCTCTCACGGGACGGTCCAAAGCTGCAATGCTTCCCGCTGTGCGTCCTCTGTAGAATGAAGTCTTCACTTTTACAACTCTCTCAACACTGCATCCAGTTGCAATCACGGCGGCTGTCCCAGTGCCTTCTTTCTGTACCTACCCCTGCATCTGCTTACTTCTTCTGCTTCTAATGGCCTGCACTCGAAGGGGCCTTATATATTCAATAGTCCCGCTCAGGTGTGGGTCATTAGAACCACTAGCCTGCACATCACAGTTCTGCGCCTTTAAGCTCCTCTTCCTCGTCTCAGTTCTTAAGGAATGATGGGCCTGGACGGCCCTAATGTTCTTGTTCTTTTCTTCATTAAATATGCATGCTAAATTGTTCGGCAATGACAGTGAGGGGTTGTCTTTTTGCATTTTCGTTTTCAGGATCTTGTAAAAAGTATGTGACACTGGTGAGCCTCCTTACCAATGATGGGTATGATCTTAGTACTAAGTCGAAATAGGTGACCACATCCTTGGCGATGTCGCTACTGCGGGACATCATAAGTGATTCCGAATAGAGTCTCGGTGTGGAACGAGTCGGGATACTGTATTTGCTTCCAATGTATGTGGCCTCGGTCAAAGTTTGGCATATCCTTTTCTCATCAATGCTTAAGTGCGTCTCGGTCCAAAGTTCAAAGTCAACAGATTATATTGTGGCTTATGCGTGCAATTTTCTTCTTCACCCTGCAACTAGGATGCACAGAGTGTCCTTTTTTTAATGTCCTTATCCCCTTTTTGCTTAGAGGAAGTGTCCAATTTAAGCCACAACTTGCAAAGGTTCCTTGTCTGTACTTTGCTGGTCATGCATCCTTCTTCCTCGTCATGGATTTCGTCTGCACGTGCTGTGGTTCTTCCCCGTCGCTCGCCGATTCCTCTCGTTGGGGTGCAGGCAGGGGGCTTTCTCCGATTTAGGGTTTGATATCACAGAGAAAAATCCACGCTCTCCTGTCTTGTAGTTTCACTGCGGATGGAGTGCAGTCCTCCACTATAAAAGGACCGTTGAATCTTGGCTCGTCCCACTTTTTCCTTGTATGGTTTTTCACCAGGACGGTGTCTCCAGGGAAGACGAGTGGAACATGTAGACCTTGAACTGGGTCTGTTGCAGTGTCTCCTTCTGTGTTCTGTGCTGCGCTGCACCCTTTTCGTCGTCGCTGCAGCTGGTCTGAAATTACAGTAAGGCAAGATGTCATGCAGTTCAGATAGTTTTGCATTTCAGACCCTAAAACCTCTCCTGTTGACTGGGCATCACATTTAGCTCTATCTCGGGGTGTCAGGGGAGTTCTCATTATTCTTCCTGTGGCTATCTCGTGTGGCGTAAGATGATGGTCGGAGCCTGGTTGGTTCCGATGTGCATATAAGCCAGTGGAAGGCAGTGCAACCATCCCTTTCTTAGAGTAAGCTTCAACTTGGCTATCCTTTCTTTTAACAAGCCATTGAGCTTCTCACATATTCCATTACCTTGCAGATGATAAGCCGACGAGAACTTGTGCTTTATACCAAGCAGCAAGCTAATCTTCTCAAATATTGAATTAACAAAGTGAGGGCTATTATCTGATCTCATGACTCCGCACACCCCCTACCTTGGGAACACTTCAGTCACAAAAAATGTGGCCGCACAGGTAGAGTCTGGGTGTGTACATGGACCTGACTCTATCCATCTAGAGAATGGACACACCAAGTGATGAAAATGCCCATTTGGCCTTGGGATGACTCCTCTCATTACTTTTAATGTGTGCCCTGCCGTGACTTGTTGGCAGATTAAACAGTTCACCATAAATAATGCAACATGCTCTGCCAAATTCGGTATGAACCAGTCTTCTGCAAGGGTTGCTGCTAGATTCTCTTTTGTCGTATGGGCTGGGTAATGTAGTTGTTCCAGTGCTTTTTTTAATAGGGCTACAGGCATTACTGGTTTACCAGTGCTGTCTTGTCGCCACAAACTGTCAGAGGGGTTTAAAGAACACCCTTGACGTTTCCACAAGTTCTTCTCTTCCTGTGGTGCCTCCCCTTGGAGTTCCATTAGCTGTGTTTTCCCCCAAATTACTGTAACTCTCTGGTGCTATTCGTGTAACCATCATCCTTTTGTTGGCATGGATAACTTCCACTGCAATGATCGTTTCACCTTTGGATGCCATACGCTTGGCTTCCGTGTCTGCTGCTTGATTTCCGCGTGAGATAAAATCTGTCCCTTTTGTGTGGGTGGCGCATTTCATGACCGCTATGCCCACTGGGAGCTGTAGTGCCTTGATCAGCCTGTCCAATAAGGCTGCGTGCTGCACTGGTGTGCCGTCTGCTCAGAGGTAGCCCCTCCTCTTCCAGCCCGCTAGGCCTGCGTGCAGTGTCGACGTCACATAAGCAGAGTCACTGTAAACCATTACTTCCTGGTCTGCGTGATTCTCAATGGCGAGTATCAACGCCAATAATTCTGCAGCCTGTGCCGAATAATGAGATCCTATTCGTGCACTAAGAAGCATTTGAAATTCTCCATTTGCTGTGTGCTTCATCACAGCAACGCTTGTATATCTTTGTCCGTCACTTTGATCGATCCTTGAAGATCCTTCAATAAAGACGATCTCTCCTCCTGCCAAGGCATTTTCCTTCACCCTGGGGATTTTATCATAGAATTCTTCATGTATCGGCTCTCCTTCAGTGACTGATTCTGCTATAAACGTAGCTGGGTTTACTATCTTACATCGGACTATTTTAATTGAAGGATTTGATATGATCACTTCATAAGCAGAAGCTCAAGTTTCTCTAGAATGGCAAATAGCGAGTGCTCGACATACAACGTCATAGAGCATCCCATCATGATGGTTGTAGCCTTCTCTATAGCGAACGCTGCGGCAGCCAAACTTTGTTCGCACTGGAAATTACCTCTCATTACTGGGTCCAAATTCCCACTGTAGTATGCCAGGGGCTTGTACCCCAGCGTGGTTCTCTGTGTGAGTACCGCTGTCATGACGCTGCCATTCGTGTGTAAAAACAGGTAAAATTCCTCTGCATAATTGGGATTCCCGAGAACTGGTGCTGTGCAAATAGCTCGCTGTTGCGATTCCTGTCCCCCGCCCCCCGTCATATCAGGCTGGAGCCAGGTCACGGCCACCTAGTCGGCCCATAAGGGCCTCTCCATCTCCCCAGACACCTACTTGGGCTCAGACATGGCGCCTTTGGCACCAAGCTCACACACAGTCCTGAGATCCACTTAGTATTGGACTTGCAATGTATTATGGGACAATGGATGCCCCCATGTAATTCAGTTCCTTGAACTGGATGAGCGGTCTAGTCTTTCGGGTGTGGCTCAGCCCAGGGATATCTGGGATACCTACAGACTATTTAAACCACACCCAGCCTGAGAAACATGCTTTGCGTTTCTCTGCACCTGCAGCGTGACACTCACTGTGACACTCACTGTGCTCAGATCTCCTGTGAGAGGCCCACTTCTTTCTTCAGCACCAGTGCGGATTCTTACGGCAGAGTCATCTCCATCTTGGCACGCCGCGCCCTACCAAAGGGGAGAAGAATAGAAGTTAGTAAGCATTCTGCAATACTTAGCTCTCTCGAATTTGCAAATAGAGTTTAATCCTTACCTGAACTCCCGTCGATCGAACAACTTCTGCTCCAGAGCATCCCGCCGATCTGAAAAAGGGGAAAAGACACATCAGGTTAGCGCAAAACATTTAAGAGGCGCCGCACATCACGCTTTCTCATCTCCTCAGCTCGCTTCCATGCTGGGTTACTGCGGCACCTAAAAGCACACAGAAAAGACGAACATTGGTTAGTGCTAAGGAAGCCAATAAGCATCACGCTCTGCATTCCTACTTACTTCAGCAGCGCATCACCATCCTCAAGACCTTCATCACCTAAGGAAAGAAAGACACAGTATTAAAGGGACTAGAGCCATCAGAACTTTTGTAAGACTCATTCCAATTACCGGTCAGGCTGAAGCCGCAGCAAGCCCCGTCCGCCGGGCCCGTGCCAGTGAAGCAACTAGGCACCCTCCAGCCCGCATCACCCAACGCACCCCTGCATCGAAGGCAGGACGGATAGTGCCCCACATCAAAAAACAAGATGAGGAGAGGTCCGGGGGAAGGTTGGGACCCAGGGAAGAAAAGGGGGGGCAGACAAGCAAGACCAATAGGGAATTGTCCTCTGATAATACTGTGTTTCAGGCACAGTGCTTGGTTGAGCAAGTCCAGGGAAGGGTCGAAGTGGTCGGAAGTCCGGACCGGCTGAGTGGCGTCTCCGTGGATATCAGGTGAGCGTTACACTCTTTTGAGTTCAGTAAATCCTTTCTCCATGGTCTCAGACCATTCAATCTTTTCCTTTGTTACTTGGACCTTCTTTAGGGCCTGAAGTAATGGTTTAGTATAGGAACTGTAGTCAAAGACCCATTCCCTGACATAATTGCATAGGCCTAGACAGCTCTGCATTTGCTTTATCGTGTGAGGCTTAGCCGTATTCAGTATGGCTTCAGCTCTTTCTGGGGTCACTCTCTTTCCTTCATGTGAAATCAGTTGGCCTATGTACAGCACTTCTTGTTGAAAATATTGTAACTTTTCCTTGTCAACCTTATATCGTTTCTCAGTCAGTATAGTCAGTAGCTGAACAGAATCGTGCCTGCATTGCTCTTCTGTGGTGCTGCAAATTAAGATGTCATCCACGTATTGCAGGACGACACTTTCTAATGCAATATTGCTCAAGTCCATCTGCAGGACTCTGTTGAAAATAGAAGGGGAATCACAGTACCCCTTTGGCAGCCTCGTGCTTTTCAGACGCATTTGTCTGAACGTGAATGGCGTCAGATCTTGTGAGTCACGGTGCAACGGAATTGAGAAAAATGCATTTTTCAAGTCAATCACCGTGAAATATTTTGCCTCAATGGGTATATTACATACGATTGTAGACGGTTTAGGGACTAGAGGGAACTCAGCCTCAACAATATCGTTTATTGGCCTTAGGTCCTGCACTAGCATCGAAGACCCCCTTTTACTTTTTTTCTCAGGGTACACTGACATATTACATGGTGACTCTGACATCACTAAGATGCCCTGGTCCATCATAGCAGAAATTGTCTTAAAAATCCCCATGTCTGCCTCTCTGGACATGGGGTATTGTCGGGCTCTTGGTAGAATTGCTCCTGGTTTCAGTTTAATCTTCACTTCCCCAATCCCTTTCAAGAGGCCTACGTCATAGGGTCCTGTAGTCCATACTGAGACAGGCACCTTGGCTATGTTGTCATCAAAATATTCAGGACGATTTAGTGCCAACATCATTCTCTGAGGTACTTCTCTTTTAATCATCCTCACCCAAAAGGTGAGACTCACTTCCACCTTTGTCTCTCCCTTCTCTGCTTTGTCTTCAAACAGAGCGTCATCGGTGATGTCAGTCACTCGATATCCCTCTTCAATGGCAATTATCGCGCACCATTGTCTGCCCTCGTCATCGTAACTGTCAACCAAGGCTACTTTCCCTCGTATTGCAGCTGTGTGTATCAAGGGAAATACTTGTCCCTTCTCCTCGTGCATGGGTATTCTGGGTCTAAATAAGAACTCATCAGGGGTTTTCATGATCCTGTCTGCAAGGCCTGGCAATCCTGCCATAAGCACACGCATACCGTATGCGAAAATGTCTGGCTCTAATGGTATGGCCCTTATGGCTATGTGCCCTGAGTATGCTCTAATTATTTTGCATATATTTGAGTAGTGCATTCCTGGAGTTGAACATATTATGCCCTCCTCCGTGAACGAGATTGTCATGTTCAAATTTGTCATTAAATCTCAACCCAAAATATTTACTGGGGTCTGTCGAGAATATAATAAAGGTACATTCATTTCGCACTCTCCTATGGAGACTGGTAGTGCATTTGTGAAGGGAACACGAGTGGTAGCTTCTGTGAAACTCTGAGTATCTATGGCCTCGCCGGACAAGGAAAACTTGCCTTCACGTATACACGAGCGTGTTGCACCCGTGTCAACTAGGAAGGAATATTCTTTATCCCCTATAACGACATCCAACCTGGGTCCCCTGTGAGGGTCTGGTGTCACTGATAGGATAGAGCACATCAGGGTTCCCAGTGAGCTGTCCTAGTTTATATACAAATTAGGCCCACTGTGTGCTGGTGGATTTCCCCCATTCCCATTGTTACTTCACATTCCAGGGTCCATGGTCTGTGATAGTTGCAGCGGTGCCTGTTGGGATTGTCCTTGTGGAAAATTCCCTATGTTTATGTTTTGCGGTTGCACCCCTTGCTGCGTTCCTTGTGCTTGTTGTTGCACCGTGTGATTCTGTAAAACTGCAGGTGGATTTGCCATGCCTGCTCCTGTTCCTTGGCCGTTCTGCATCATGCCTTAGTTTCGCATGTGTGCGCCAAATGCCCTGTCATTCCACACAGCCAACAAACTGGCGGTGGTCGGATCATTTGCCCATTTGACATATCTTGGTTACCATTTTGCATATTCTGAAAACCTCCTTGATTATATTGGAAACCTCCCTGGTTGCTCTGCCATCCTCTTCCCCTAAATCATCTTGCCCTGGGATAAAATCCTGTATTGCCCTGATTATTTTGCTGTGGATTAGGCACCTGCTGCATGCCTGATTCAGCTGTGCTAGTTATCATGGCTGCCTCAAGAGCATATTTTGACAATTTCTTTTGCACCATTTTCGCTTCCTCTCCCTTACGAGTCGCTTCCTTTTTGCAATTCTTTTCTTTCAACAGTCTACAGTAATGTACGATGGTCAACTGTATTTCAGCCCAAGGTTTGGCTTCGATTCCCACCAATTTCTTGAGTTGTTTCTGCACGGGCTCTGGCAGCCGTTGGCACAGTATATGGTAAAACACAGGTATAGATTTCGTCCAAGATTCATGCGTTTCGAGCACCCATGTGTCTTGGAAATTCTGTATATAAATTAACGGATCCTCCAACCCCTTCATCTTTCGTGTCATTATAGCTCCCATATCAGAAGTATCTGGGTATAGCACTCGTAGCGCTTTCCATAATGCGGCTCTACAATTGTTAAACGAGCTCCGTCATGCGAGGTATTAATGGTGGTTACACCAGGGTAGCCTACTCGTGCCCACACATCGTCTGCTCTCTCAAGTATGGTGATCAGGAGACCTTTGATGTCCCCTTTAGCTAGCATGTTTCCTCCTGTCATTTTTTTCTAACTTATGTATCCGTTTCCCGGCTCCCGATGTCTGCATTGGAAGCTTGTTTTTCAGATTTTCTCAATCCATGTGTGGCCATGGAATATATTGCGGTCTTATTTCCCCTTTCTCGAGCAACGGAAATTGGAATGTGTAGCCCTCTCTTTCTCCCCTCACAGTTCTTCTATCCAAAGCAGGTGTAATATTCCGGCATCGCCGTCTACCTGGCAATGCCCTTAGTCTGCCCACATAGGGCGGTGAAGACACCCCCCTCTGACCGTGAGATACTTCTCCATGCCGGTCTGACTGTGTGGCTGATTCCAATGCTCTTGGTGCAGACTCATTAGTGTCTGACCATCTTATTTCCTTCTCCCTCTGGAGTCGTCTTTCACTTCGCCTCCCTTCTTTGTTTTCTTTGCGCTCTTCCCTTTCAGAGTCAGACATTTTCTGTCCCCAATTCACACAACTTCTTGCATCTTCATTGTTCGTACTGATTTGTAACCTGTCCAGGGATAGTTCCTTATTTCCACTACTTCGGGTGATATCCTAAGTGTCGTAGAGCTGGGTGCTCTATAGGCGCTCGTCTTCCCCCTCTATTTGGGGTATTTGTTCTAGCCCCATTTCAACATATATTCCATCGATCGTCTCTCCGATGCTTCTGGTGTCGAAGTCATCATCAATATTTTTCCTAGATGTGCCTGGTACTGAATCGTACGCAGGAAATAATTCTTCGATGTCTTCCCATTTACACGACTGGAGCAGGTTTTTTAACCTCCCCAGATTTTCAAGATAACGTGCTCTTTGTCTTCGCTTACGTTCCACATCGTCATCAAATTCTTTGCGTTTCCTCACCTCTTCTCTGACCCTATCTTCTTCCTTTCTCTTTTCATTTCTGCGTTCATCTGCCCTTCGAACTTCCTCATCTCTTTGTCTCCTTATTCTTTTCTCACGTATCCTTTGCTCTTCTTCTAATCTTTGCTGTATCTGTCTGTCTTGATCGTTGGCTGCTCTTGGGTTGCGATCGAGCTGTTTTTCTTGCTCTTCGCGATATAGCTGTTCTCGCCTTTGTCTATCTTTCTTCCTTATCCTCTCGTCTCTTAACCTTGTCTCTCTCTCCTTTCTTTGTGTCTCATCTAACCTCTCCTTTTGCCTCGCGTCATTGATGCCTTTGCCATCGAATTTCAATAAAATGTGTCCTCCCATCCATTCGTCTTTCGCGAATGCTATCTCATTAGTTCTGTCTTCGCTTCCATTCCATCTCTTCCTTTCTCTCTTCTTGTCGAGAGATGCATTTGTCTGTCTGATCTCTTCTTTCGTCATCGCGTCTCCCCTTGTCCCTTGGGACCTCGGAGGTACTATTCTTGTCCTTATCTTTCCCTTGATTCTCATCACTACTATGTGTAGGTGACTCATATGTGGGGTTGCTGTACCCCATGGCTGCTTTAACTTCCCTCAACGGGTATAATCCCTCGTATTACTTTCTTCAATTGCTGTTTTGAGCGGGGCCAGTGGCGCAGTAGGCGTCTCACGCCCCTCTGTGCATACATTAAGTATCCAATCTGTTGGCGGCTCTTCCTCCTTTACCTGTTCGTACATTTTCCACAACTCGAGAACAGCAAGGCGTTTTTCCAATTTCTTGCCTGTGTATGTGGCATGCAAATATGTCATCATATGTTGTAAGGCGGCTTTAGATAAAGACCAATTTTGTGGCCATGGCATAAACATCTTGTGGGTGGTACCCTTAACCCACTCTGTACTATATTTCTTTAGCTTGGGTGCATGTTTTGGCAATTGCTTGCATAAGTGTGCCAATGGAGTAATGTCTTCATGCTTAAATCCTTTCCCTTTCCTCTTATATAACACTTGTCAATGCTTTCATGCAACTTAAACACTTCCATCAATATGAGCGAGCACCAAATATCGCAAGCTCCAGTCCAAATTTTCTCATAAAATGTTATACTTTCTGATTCACTCAAAAACATCAATTCATAAGGGATTTTGTCTCAGCTATCAAATCGCACAAATTGAAATCAATTCCCTCAAAAAAAATGTCAATACATATGACGTCAGAACAGAAAAACATGTAAGACAGACGCTTAACAGACAAGACGGACACCAGCTGGACACAAATATCTCTGCCTCTAATCATTACCCCTTCATGGAGTGTAAACGTACCCCTTTCACAACGTCTTTAAACGTTGTGGTAGCCTAGTCGTTCCCCATTATGTGGGACTCTGGGTACACGTTTCTTCTAGCCGCTATATTAAAGCGCAGGAATAAGACGAATCCTCTCACTTCTCGGGTGTCTGCCCCGGTAACCTCTCTCTTCTCGGGTGTGTACCCCGGTAACCTCTCATTTACTTTTTATTACTCTCGAGTCATTATCCCCTTATATATATATACACAGTCTTCCCTACTTCTAACTACATTTTGTATTTCTTCCTCCCTCCGTTACCTTTTCCCTTTACTTGTTCTAAGGCATGCACTATTTACCAAAACATACAATTTTTTGTTTCACTCAACGTTTGCATAGTTCCTTTCTGGACCCTCGGAATCACCGACTTTGTTACCGCCTCCTTCAGTTTTTCGCTTCCTCAGCTTTCCGTAGGAATGGGAAGGGATGTGTGGGAAAACGGGTCCCTTCAGGCCGTTTCTGCAGATTCTTGCTTAAGCTACCATTGTCTACAGGGAGCATCACGGTCTACTCAGCCGAATGGCAAAGGATTTGCGATATTGCCGAAGACCTAGAGTTACTTTATGTCGACGGTCAATAGGTGTCTTACTTTAGTCAAATAATCGATAGTCGATAACCATCAAATCTCTGCTACCAAGTGTACTGGGGAGACCCCCGGCCGGCCCATAGAGCCGAGGTTTGCTCTACAGTACTTTAAGACGAGATAGCTGCACCTTGAGATGGATGGGGATGCAGATTTATTACTCCAACACGATTCAATAAGGACAACTCAATTGTTTGGCAAAGAGTCCGTTTAATGACAAGTACAAAAAACGAGGAGTCATGAAAATCAGCAGTGATGCGATAGTCCCTCTCGCTTCAACTCAAACGAACTTCATACAAACAGTGACATTTGTACTCAAAACTCGTCATAATCTGACGTGTAACACTCAAAAGGTAATAAACATTTCTATTGGTTAGGAAAAGGTAACTTTAATATAGGTGCTATATCTGTATATGGTAACGGAGTGAGGAGATTGGATAAACACTGTCAGGTGGGCGTCTAAGCCCTTCCTTCAAAAATGACTACTGTAGACGTCACTAAAAGTACGACGTCCCATTGGTTCTACTAACTATAGGACCCTAGATTATTTGGTCCACTGTGATTGGATTGGCACCAACCCCATCCATACATTTCCACTTTGCTTAGCAGCATGCAGAATTGTCAGCCAGGTGCAGGGTGCCCCACGATTCACCCGGCCTTCCTTCAATCCATCATTACTTTAGTGGCTATGTGTCAATTAATTCTTCCTGTCTGGAAAAATTATGGTATCTCGGTCTGAGAGGATGCCAAGCGTAGGTGTGAACCTGTGCTTCTTCTCGCTCGGGTGATCACATGCTGCTCACACCGTGAATTTGCCTAGTTCCTCTCAATTTGTGCATTTAATTCTTATTCGGCTTGCCACCTGCCTACGCCTCCTTATCTCGACCTTCCAAAGACAGGATATTCTGTTTTTAAGTTTCAATTATGTGTAGCTAATGTTCGCTTCTTCTATTGGTATGACCTTGGCTCCTCCAGCACGAGTTGCTCTTGCTGAGTTTCGATTCAGCCTTCTCTTCTCATACGAATGGAATACGAATCTTGTCTGGTTTGGCCTCTAGTAACCTGGGTTGATTCTGCTTTAGTGCAAAGTGGAAATCCCACTTTTAATACTGTGCTTCGTTTTGAGGTAGATTATGTATAATGGCGCATGCCGCTCTACTCTTCTACTTAGCATAGCAAGCCATACTATTTTCTTAGCTTTCTTGCGGTTTCAAGCAAATGTACAGGTGTAAACTGGTCGACTGTAGCCATTTTGCTTACAGTTTAACTCTGTTTTATTTTGATAGCTTCCTATCATTTTTAGGTTCACGATATCTTTATTCATGGCATTTCGTCTCTTTGTTTCATCCTTGGGTCGTCATATCTTCTATCTGTGAGTCCATCTGGGCCCTTGTGACATCACCATTCATCTTCTATTAAGGCCTTTTTAGGTTTCTTCTGGGACGGTACTTAAGCAATCTTAATTTTGTTTCATTTGCTGGTAAGATTGTCTCAATGGATACCTTAGTGTACATGGTTGTCTGGTTATTGGTACTTTGAGAGGTGTTGTTCTTCTGATGGGTACTGGGCAGAGCCCTACTGCGGCTCTCTGCTGGTTTATTTGCTCATCATTAGTCACATATTTTGGTGTGAATGTTCCTGGTACTTCAAAATGGGCAATGGGAGTGCAGGCTTTATTTGGGACCTCCTCTACAGGGGCGAAGATATTCAGCAAATTAGATTCATGGTCAGGCTATTATCAAATATGCCTGGCCCGGGAATAACACTATATCACAACATTTTCCCACCTGGGCCTCAGGAGATACCGAACACTGAACTTTGGGATATCCTCAGCTTAAAATCCTGAATGGCCTGGAAGGCACCACAAACATCACCAACGACATCCTGGTGTATGAGGCAACCACAGAAGAACACCACCACTGGCTAGCGGCAGTCCTAAAACACCTAGAGGATTCAGGCCTCACCATACATGCATAGAAGTATAAATTTGGCAAGAGCAAACTGAACTTCTTTGGATATGTCTTCAATGCGGAAGGAGCATCACCAGACCCCTGCGAAGGTGGCGGACATCAAGGAAGCCAAAGCCCTCACGTCGGCATCAGAAATCAGAAGCTTAATGGGGATGGCTACAAACTGTGCCAGATTCATCCAGACGTAGCCACCATTGCAGCCCCCTTAAGGAAGCTTACCCTGAAGGAAACGCTGTGGGAATGGTCCGAACAACACCAGCATGCGTTCCAACAGATCAAGAACTCCCTGTCAAGCTCTACCATGATGGCATTATTTGACACCAACCGTGCCACTGAACTGCTAGTCGACATGAGCCCTGTGGGACTAGGGGCTGTGTTTAACACACATCGACTGGGAGGTGTGAGAAACCTGAGGGTATTCTCCCAGTGGGACCTGGAGAATCCCTTATTCAGGTGGCCCAAACACTACCATTGCTGTTGGATCCAGTTCCTGGGGGTGGACTAATGGGGGAGGATCACCTGGGTAGGGGAACCCAGGGTTATGCTAGAGGGAATACCCTAGGGAAGACTCAGTATGTTATGGGGGAAGAAGGCAAGGAGGGTGAGATCCCTGAGACCTTTGTGGACTATGTCATATCTGGCACCCTTTCTGCCATAAAATCTCCTGTATCGAAATTTACCAAACTCCCCCACCCATCTGGTAAATCACCTAGGACTACGAACCCTACTAGATTGGAAAACCACTTCTCCCAGAAACCCTGCTTTCCCTCTGCTTTCTATCTGACAACTTTCAACCACTTTCAACCACTCTTCTCCACATCCTTCCGATTATTCTTTTTCGGACACTCAGCTTGTCCTGACGAAACACTACTGGCCCAAGAATGCAATGTGTTCAGCCCAATGATCCCATTCCCCTGATTATTTTCCGAATTCCCAGTTACAGGCAACCTACACTTCTGAGAATCTCATTAACCCAAACACAAGGGGTGTTATTTCTTACCCTTCCGTCCCTGTAGGACAACTGGAAACTTTAACATCTTCTTGTTCCGACATGAATGCTTTGTTCAGACGGAACCCTAGAACTGTTTATCTGACATAGCCCAACACCAGGGTCAGGCAATTGACCGGAACTACACATACCTGTTGGCCCTTTTCCTTTCCCACAGGGATGAAAGGTGGAGCCAGAGAGCACAGAATGAGCAAGTCAAGAAAGGCGCGAATGGCAGACAGCACGAGGAAACAGCTAATATGACATGGCAGTTCAAGAGAAGGAGAAAGGCGGCGGGAAGCAAGAGGGTGGCGAGGAGAGAAGTGACATTGCCCTTTTCATCCCAGGACCGCAGAACCTTCGTGGAGGGGAATCTAAGACCACGGACAATAGCACAAGTGTCCTTCTGCAGATGTCATTGGTACACAGGGCCATCCTATGCTGATAAGGTGGAGCAGAGGAGGCTCCCGCACCCGTGTTATCGGCCTTGACTCCAAGGAAGCCAAAAGCCAGGTGGTTAAGCATAGCCAGTGAGTCGAGAGGAGAATCGATAAGAGCCGGGTTGTGTTGAGTGAGGATCGCAAAGTTGAACATATTTCATTGAGCTGTGAATGAACTGTGAAAAGGTGTTAAGGGGAGACCAGCTGAAGGGGGAAGCCGGCACCACGTGGGTGCTAACTCGAAGCACTGGTTACTCCCCATCAGAATAGAACTACAGAAACCAAAAGGCTGTAGGAAGGCTGCCAAAGGAACTCAAAGTGGTCATACGTGAGGGTCGAGCAAAATCTCTGTACAAGCGAAAGACTTTGATCCGCAAATTGGCTGAAAGCAAGGGAAGTGAATCCCATATTGTGAATGAAAGAAAGGGACGTGAATCCCGCAAATATTTGAAATCAGTAGAAAGCAATGAAAAGGGCAATAGTGAACCCAGAGGAGGGATGCCGAAGAAGAGGGGCGAGGTCTAAAAGCCCCCAAGAAACAGAGTGTTGAAGTGAACCCAGAAAAGGGAGGTCCACTGAACTGTTTGAAAAGACATTAAGAAAAGAATGGAACTGACTCCTGCGAAGAAGAGGAGAAAGCCATAGCCATAGAAGGGAGGCAAAGATCTGAGAAGGGTCCAAGCCCGAACAAGGGAGATCCAAGGGTGAAGTTGTCACCCAAAGTCTAAGGAGAAAAGAGAAGAAATACAAAGTAAGAGATATGAGATGGGTCAGCGCCTAGAAGAGGGGGGGCCCAGGGGTGAAGGCCATCACCATATGTGAAGAGTAGCTAAAGTTGAGAAGGGTCAGCCTTCAGAAGAGGGGGATACAAGGGGAGCAGTTGTCACCCGAAAGAACTATCATTTGTTAAAGGAACTTTTGGTTTGTTTTTTTTAACACCTCAGCCCCTCGAGGGCAAGTGACTTTAGAGAGAAAATGAGATTTGGCCATCGAAGAACCTGAGAGCTGAAAAGAACTGTTGTTTTGTGCTAGAGAAGCCCGAGACTGTACTGTGCTCCACAATCCCACCTTACCCTGTGCTCAAAACGTGGGGATGGGAGATCCACAACAGCACATCCTGACATATTATTTCAGAACCCTTCTTTCTTTCTTGAAACCTATCCCACACCCTTTGTATTTAGCGTATGAAATTGGCAATAGGTTTTCTTAGTATAGGCCCTTTTATTTTGACACAACGCCACTAGGACTGCCTTATTTCTATTTGATGGTTGACGCTTGCTCCCATTTTATGGGTTTAGCTTTAGATTAGGCGTTTTTCCAACCTGCATACACCTTTCATTGTTCAATAAACACCCTTGAACTGTGATCATTTTTGTCTGCCTTGCTTGTTGTCACTATGAGTTCTTTACATAGGGCACCGTGTTCCCAGTCGCCTTCGCCAGCCTGGCACCCACCAAGATTGAACAAAATTATGCGCACATAGAAAAGGTAGCGCTGGCCATTCTGTGGGGTTGCCGTCATTTCCAGGTCTATCCCCTAGGCCAACCGGCGAAAATACTCAGACCACAAACTCCTAATACCAATCTTCAAAGGCTCGGCCCACACCCTCCAGCATGCCTAGAGAAGTGGATGCTGCAATTACAGCCATTCACCATTGAGGTAATATATCAAGCGCGTGTGGACAAGCCTGCAGATTATTTCTCCCACCACTCACGACCAGCTACCCCTCAAGAGAAAGAACATGCCTAAGGTTCAGAAGAACACGTGGTTGCTTGTACCCGTCCGAAGTCGATGACACTACTGGAAATAGTCGAAGAGACCGAAGCAGATGCCTGCCTCCAGTGCACAAAACACACCATACAGTCATGGGACTGGAAAAACATCTTATCAGCTGTAGCCTATTGCACTACAGCGGCACAAGAGTAACTACAGGCTCTGTTCGGCATCCGACACAGACTGACCATGTCGGAAGAAGGGGTCGCGCTAAAGGGACACTGCATCGTCCTGCCATAGGTGCTAGAAGGGCCCTTTGGTTGGTGCACGAGGGACACCAGGGCATCGTAAAGACTCAAGCGGGGACGGAGAAGGCTATCTATTTTTCTAATAGACGAGTTCATTAGGTACCCAGAAGTCGAACACATCAAGTCCACAGACGCCCTATCAGTCATAATGGCTCTGGAGAAAGTGTTTGCCACACATAGGATACCACGGAAAATGAAGAGCGACAGTGAGCTCCCATTTACTAGCCGCGAGCTATGGCAATTTTTAAAAGGCCTCAACATTGACAACCAGAAGATCACCCCATGTTGGCCACAAACAAACGGAGATCCTGAAAGATTTATGGGGTCACTGAATAAGACCATAAGGTTCACAAAAGATCAACAGCAACCATAGCTGCCAGTTGCATATTGATTTCTCAGGTCACACCGGCAAACCCCCACCCCGACACATCTGCACAAGTCAGCCCAGCTGCATTGATGTTTGGAGTACCCATTCAAGCGGAACTGCCACTACACTTAAACTGGGTAGCCCCTGAACCCGACTTGCCACTCATCGAAGAGGCACGTGAGAAACGGAATGTAAAGGAGAGCCACACTCGTCGAGCACAGCACTGAGAACTCCATGTTTGCGACACTGCTAGGGAGGAACCTAACACCCCCAAAGAAAATGACCCTGTCATACAACGGTGCTCAACTCTGACCACAGCATGATAACGCCCACCAGAGGGCAAGAAGTAGTTACACGCAACATATCCCATTTCCGCAAGGTGCCACCAACACTTTGGAAGGAACAACCTCCACAAGCACAATAAGGAGCTGAGTCACCGAACCCGGCTGAGGAACACCTCGAGAGGGATGACAACACAACCTTGCAGAACGAATCCCAGTCACCACCTCGCCTGACGAGGAAGCGAGCGGTAGCCAAGAAGGAGAACATGAGAGAAGTACCAACACACGGTATGGATTGCGTGAGAAACCTCACCCATCATCCTGACTGCGGGGGTATGTATTGCATGGAGTGTACCACATGAAACCCAGAGATGCCAAGACTCTTGCAGTCCGAGAAGGACAGCTCCAAGTGAGTTGACAGACTTTATTCAAAAGATCCAAGTTCGTAGGAATGTGGTGTCCGCACGTGCCCAAATCACGTGAGTGAGGGGGAAGGGGCCCGCCTCATGTGATGAGTGAGTGATAGAACGGAAATAAAAGCAGAGCTGGCCGGAAACGGGCAGAGCTGTGTACAAGCTCTTTTCCCATTGCCTCTTCACCGTGACAGAGCCTTCTTCCTTCTGCCCTCTGGCTCTCCATCGCGCCTGGACCACCATCATGATACGCATTTGCTGAGGTAAGGAACGGAACAATGTGAGGACAAAATTACAGGTTTTGCGAGCGATCCTGTTTATTTTTGGAATTTGCATCTCTAATTGTGCAGCGACCAGCATGGTGCGTAAATTTCACCTTGCATCTGGACAAAATGAACTTAATTTGAATTTCTGCCTCCATGCTTGTTAGGCCATTTTAAGATGGCCGTGTCCTCTTTGTTTTTGCCATACTGTTTGTTCCTGGTGTGGGCCAGCCCCTGGTTCCCCTCCCATTGGTTGTCAATGGCTGCAACCGGGAGGCGGGACCCGGCCACACCATCGAAGGCCCACTTCTAAGGCTCTGTCTACCTCTGTCTACCACGGTATGCTGCATTGCTGCCCCTGTGAGTTTGTCGCTCCTGTGTGTCTCGTGTACCCCTTCTTGCCCTGAGTGTCTCTGTGTATCCCCCAGCACCCGAATGTCTCTGTGTACCCCCTCTTGCCCCTGAGTATCTCTGTGTACACCCTCTTGCCCCTGAGTGTCTCTGTGTACCCCTCTTGCCCCCAGTGTGTCTGTGTATTACCCTCTTGCCCACAAGTGTGTCTGTGTACCCCCTCTTGCCCCCAGTGTGTCTGTGTACCCCCTCTTGCCCACAAGTGTCTGTGTACCCACTCTTGCCCCGAGTGTGTCTGTGTACTCCCTCTTGCCCACGAGTGTGTCTGTGTACCCACTCTTGCCCCGAATGTGTCTGTGTACCCCCTCTTGCCCCCCAGTGTGTCTGTGTACCCCCCTCTTGCCCCCCAGTATGTCTGTGTACCCCCTCTTGCCCACGAGTGTCTCTGTGTACCCATTCTTGCCCCCGAAGGTGTCTGCGTACCCCCTCTTGCCCCCAGTGTGTCTGTGTACCCCCTCTTGCCCCTTAGTCCCTCTGTTTAACCCCCCCTCTGACTGAATCCCCCAGGGCGCCCTCTTCTCCACCCTCCCTTCTTCATAGTCTCCTCCCCACCACTTGCCCCCCTTCTCTCAATGTCCACCTCCCACCACCCCTGCCCTACATGAGGTTCCCGCTCCCCCCTCACCCCTTGCCGCTCTCCCCTCTTCTCCACCCCTCCTCACCTCTCCTTCCCCTCCTTTGCCTCCCTGCCCTCCTGTCTGTAAATCTTTAGCACTACCCCAATTGCCGTTAGGCATAGTAATTGTAGTCACCTGTCTTTTGCAGCCTCTTTCCCCTCCCCTCGTTTCCTCTCCCTCCCCCGTCATGTTGTATGTTAGACACTACCCCAATTGCTGTCAGGCATAGTAATTGTAGCGCCTGCCTCCTACAGCTATCTTGCCCTCCCCTTCGCCCCTTTCACCTTTCTTTTATCTTAGCACATACTCTTATTATCGTCCCTTGACCTTTTTAAGAGCTTGTCTGTCCCCTCTTTTTTCCCTCCTTGTCTTCCCCTCCCACCCCCTCCCCAGCACTACCTTGATCAGTTGCTGACCCTTTAAGATAGTCAATTATTATGTTCCTCTCCTCTTCCCTTTTCCCCTCCCCCCTCCTCCCCTCCTCCTCCTCCTCTTGTCACTCTTGCACTGCAACAATTGTCGTCAGGCATAATAATGGTACTGCTAGTATTGTTCTCCTTTTTTCCTTTCCACTCCTCTCCCTTATTGTTCCATGCACTTGCACTATCTGTTATGATTTGATAGTTATTCTCACATTCTGATTTGTCACATTCTGATTTGTTTCAAGGACCTGTAAGAATGTAACTGTATTTTCCCATGTTCCCTCCCTCCTTGAAGCACATTGTGCATAGGCACTATACAAATAAACAATCAATCAATCAAGCTGTACATGCGTGGTCTTGTTTCTGCCAGGGCTCTTCCTGCAAGTGACGCACACAGCATACTTTTGGTCTCCTTGCTAACATCCGGAGGCCCGAGACAAAGCATCACAAGTAGGACCATCGGAATGCGGCTTCGGGGCTCAGCGGTGGACATGCTGCTGGGGATAGGCTCTGAATGCTCCCTTCTCTGCTTTTAGTTATGGCAGCTTGTTTGTGCCACCTTTGGCTAGCCACATGTGTCGTACTACAACTCCGAGGCCCTAGCCAGCATAGTCTTAGTTAATAGGGAGGGATAATGCTATGTTACTGTAATTGAATTTATATATCATAATGGCCCCATAGGTCTTAAAGTTTAGCCAAAGAGTTCACCCTAAGGAATAAGTGAGGCTCTCAGCAGTTATTCCCTAGGTAGAGTTGGACGAGATATGTTGTCAACCTTTTCCCAAAGAGAAGGAAGCCGTGCTCTTGTCTTAATGATACAGGAAGGGCATTCCAGATTTCTTTTTTTATTTTTACCTTGTCCTGGGAATGAATTTCCACCAGTTTTGGTTTAGGTGGAACCTAGGTATTGCCAACTTGGCAGATGAAAAAGACTGGATAATCCTACAAGGCACATACAAATTAAACTGATTTTAAAAGTGTAGAGGTTCAGAGCCATGAAGTCCTGGGTTACTTAAGGAGGCCACTTTAAAAATGGTTCTTATGTCAATAGCATGCCGGTATAAGCTGCACTGCATCACATTGTTGTATAGATGGCAATGGGACCCAGTACGGCTATCAAAGATGTTCACAAGTGTAGACCCTAGATGTTGGAGAGGTTTTGGCCAAAGACAAAGGGCAGACTATTGGCACATGTGGTGGGCATGCAAGGAGATGCAGAGATTTTGGAAGGAGCTACATGGGTGGCTGGACGGGGTAGAGAGACACATCGATCCCTATCTGGTGCTGTTTGGAGTGGAAGTGAATGAGGGAGAGTGGAAGAGGCTGCCACATATAGCCCACTTCCTGTTGCTGGCCGTGCATGCTTTTTTGGCGGGGGAGTAGGGCAGGGGGCAGTGTTTCCTAGCTAGCGACAATGGGCTCTGAAAGCCCGAGAAATTTATGTGAGGGAACGCTTGACAATGAAATAGATAAGGGAAGTGTGTGGGATTTGTTTCCCATAGTTGGAAATCGATGTTAATGATATAAGGAACTCTTATTTATTTATATATTTATAAAGCGCCGAAAGCCTGTGGGCATCTGCCGCTGGGAACATAAACACAGAAGACTGTCCATAAATCATAGTACAGAGTTTAAGAGTACCGCCGTGGATGAAGAGCAGGAAAGAGAAGATGAGTAGTGAGATTTATTTGAAGAAGTGCGTCTTTAAAGTTTTCTGAAAGATTTTCAGGTTGCTGTTTTCTGAGAGTGAGGTGGGCAGGAGATTCTATGATTTGGCGGCTTTGACGGAGAAGGATTTTCCCAAACCGTTTTCCCGTTTGTATCTGGGACATCTGATGAGAATTTTCCCAGCCGATCGCAGAGACCTGCACGGCTCGTTCTGTGGAATACATTTCTTTAAACAACTAAGAGTCTAGGGGCCTCATTCCGACACTGGCGGTCAGCGGTTAACAGCACCAGTAAGGATGCCGGTGCCGTTAATCCCTTACCGCCACATTCCGAGGTCCCTTAGCGGGTCCCTCTAAGGCCGGCTGGTTTTACCAGCCGCCCTTAGCGGGAGCCGCTAGGGGAACAGGGAGCTAATAACGGGCCCGCTTTTAGCGGGCCCGTTATTAGCTCCCTCCCCATTCCCATTGAGCCCTATGGGGGTTCCTCGAACTAAAAATATTCTTGCTGTGACCGAGAGCAAGTGAAGAGTCCTAAGAATAATGGAATTTCTGGTATGGAACGGATAATTGAATATAGCGCCGGTGACATTATTCTATGAAACCTCAAGATTAACAAGAACAGAATTTGGCGCGCCAACAAGGAGAGAGTCACAATAATCAATTTTGGACCTTATTATGGTCCTTGCTATTGTGCCTAGATGTTCCTGTGGGAGGAATTATCCAATTTTATGGAAGTGCCACAGCTAATAACTGAAGGAACTAATTATAAAGAACATATGTACGTCAACATATGCAGCTGCAAGCGGAATAGGAACCCAAGACCTTTTAACCATGGATATGATTAATAGATTAATAGATTGATATTGGGGCACATGAGGTTCAGATGTCATCCTGTGATGCTGATTGTGGGAGCAATAATTGATACCTCATATGAGCCGTTAAGGCGTAGCCAGTTGTCATCCATCCATACCTTGTATTGATCAAATGTAGATGAGCATTTTTGATTGTTCAAGTTTTGCCTGCATCCTAGCGTAAGGTGCAGCTAAGAATTGTCTCCATAACAACCTTGGTTCGGTTTCATATCTGCTCCGATGGTCTCTTATGAATCGGTCACAAACTGATTCATGAATGTGATTTTTCAAGATTAATGAGAAAAATTTATATTTTGTATCTAAGAGGGAAAATGCAAATAATGTGGGATTATGTAAATTTCAAAATATACAATGAACAGAAGAAAAAATAGTCTAGGAACTGTAATCGACCGGTATGCATAATTCACTCATTTAATTTGATAATGCAAAATGCCTATGCATTGTAAATCCTTACTCAAAATGTTTAGACCTTCAACATGGGTTTTGAATTGCCTACTAGTCCAGCATTCTGTTAATTGAAGGATTCCAAATGCTGGAACAGGCTACATCCAAAGCCCACCAAATCATGAGCTAAATGCTCCAAATCCCTGTAATGTTGTATTAGTGGAGCCCGCATGATGTGAATTCTAATCTGGGAGAGGTGTTCCACCATCCTTGTGTTTACCGCTCGTGCAGATTTGCCTATCCATCTTAAGCCACATGGCCACTGGATGCAATGAATCATATTCTATGTGCAACATGTTGAAACATGTCCAAGTCCAACCACGGCCTCCTATATCTAGGTGAAGTTTCTTTGCTGTGAATCTTCATATATGGTGACCAATCACGGGTGGCTTGTGATTTCTCCTTACCTGTTGACAATCGTGAACTCACCTGTTGATCTTCTAAGTTCTTAGACCATGCAAGGACACTTCCAAATCTGGTAAACTAAGATTTACCAATGTTAAATGTTTTTCACAACCGGTTTACTTTTTGTGAAATTGGGGTGGAAAGTGGAATGTTCATGGCAGGGGATTTTATTATAAAAAGTAAAAGTATTGATGACAAATGGAGTACAGTATCATGAGGTTTTTCTGTTTGCTCTTAGATGTTCCTGTTGGGTGTGCGCAGACCTGCTCCTCTAGCCCAAGGCTTTCTGGAAAGTGCCTCTGTAGGACTTTGATAAAGACTTTCTGGGTCCACCCTCCAATGGATGGCCAGCAGGATGATAAGCAAGCCCTTGTTCCTCCCCTGGTGCCGCTATATGTTGCCATGACTGGGATACGCCGCCTATCTTTGGGCAACAGTGTGGTGACTCCTGCCTGGTCGTCATCGCGCATTCCTGGCTCCCTCATTTCGTCATCTTCTTCTAATATCCTCTATTCCATCAATTCAGAGGATGCTCCGCGGACCTTAAAGAGGTAAGAAGATAAGATGCTAACAGTGGTCATTGTTTGCTAGCTATGCCTTGGGCAGATTTAGATACAGCATTAATTCAGTTCACCATCTGTGGAGGTTCAGGGCCCACCAGTGCACCCTGGTTTCTCTTTATGTACCATGTTGATATTCTGAGCCCCCTCTCGCACCCCGGCCTCCAACTGCTTCTCTGGAAGTACATCTGGCAATCACATGGCAATGATGGAGGTCACTGGCACGTGCAATCTTATCGATCTGTGAATCGAAAGCCACAACATTCTACAAGTCCACTTTGCGTATCTGACCTTCACCTGACCAGGGTCCTAACTTAATACAACACAACAAAGCAGAGTGATGGTTGAAATGCTCTGAATCCATGCATTTGTAACCACCCCGCAGAGACTTTCTAGGAAGGACACGTGGGAAAGCTGCTAGTAGGGCCCTTTTTTCCAGAAATGAGGCTCAGGATTTCCGCTGTGAGTTGATTGCAGGAAATTATCCAGCTTAGTTTCTGTTTTAGATCAGGGTTTGATTGACTCCTCCACCCCCGCCCCCACTCCCCAGAAACAGCCTGGCATATGTAGTAGAAAATGTGCCTTGTTTGTTCGGCAGGACAGAATGAGTGTGCCAGATGAGGGCCCGGTGATCGATTTAGAAAGAGTCTGGCCCCAGAAAAATGAGAGCGCCTTCCAGAGAGCAGGAATAATTACACTTTCTTAATGGAGATAACAAATTACAGGTAACTGCTATAGCTTGGGCCTTATGAATGCTTGAGAAGGTGAACATTGTATGTGTGTGTTACTAAGGTATGCTGGGCAAGCACGTGTGCACTCAGGTTAGAGGCAATGTAGGCTGTTGGTATTTATCTGTGCTAGAAGTTGAGTGGCTAGACATCTTTTAAGCATGTTGCCTAGGAAGGGAAGGAGGGTAATGGGTGATGGCTGAGATCATCGGGTCCAGTGTTCATTTTAGAAGCAGAAGTATTTGCACAGTTTTGAAGGAAGTTGGAAGGGTATCTTGGATAAGGGATGCCTTGACAATAGCCAGGAAAGTATGGAGTGCTTCTGTGGTAGTGTCCTGGAGATGCAGGCCGGCAGGATGTCATTGGATTAGGATGCAACTTTCAGGGATTCCAGGGCATTATCAGGGGTTCTATGGGTAGAGCTTTGGATGAGTGGGGCGGTTTGAGTTCTCAATGTACTAAGGATTTGAGGGTTGGGGAGGGGCTTGATGCACTTTTTGGCTGCTTTCAAGAGGGCTTTTTGGCTACAGCTACGCCTTCTGCTTGTAGTTGGCATTCACTGTGGCCATTTGAGACAGGTTAGGTAATAAAAGCTTTTGGACTTGTAGCAGGTCTTATCTTGTTTTCGGAAGACGATTTTGCTGAGATTAAGTTCTTGTCAACAGCACGGGGCTGATGGGATGTCTGTGGTTTCCCCAGGGCATGTTTGTTTTCAAGTTGTTTTTGGCAGCTTCTAGGATGTTATTGCATTCATTCTTCTGCGGTCCTGATAGAGAGGAGCTGAGGCTGGTGAAGACATCACTGAGTGGTTCTACAGGGACGTCTTAGAAGGATAGGAATATCTGCTGGGTAGGTTTGTGTTCTGTCTGGTGGGTTGGTGCTACATAGCGGCAGCTTGTTTCTACTAGATGCTGTAAAATAATTCCACTCATCTCTTGATGTTATTTCTGTCTTTAACCCGCTGCCTGCTGTAAAGTTAATGTACCACTCAAAGCCGGTAAGACTGTGCCAACAGATCTTTTAATCTTCACATTACAGCAGCCCCAACCTCTTCAGGAGGCAAACAGTTTCACAGTCTTTTTAAAAGTTAACATTCCTTTTCCTTGCCATTAGAGTCGCAATCCATACTGGAATGGTACTAGTGCCTAAACTCTAAGTAACTATCTACAAACCCACACCAACTATATACACACAATTGCAACATACATGCATGTATTAAGAATGGAAGTGCAAAGTGATGGAAACATACATAACACACCTCCCTCCCTTTCAGGGCATTGAACTTTTAACTTGTTTCCTAGAAAATGCTACTCTTTCTTTACTCCATTTCTCTCCATTGCTCAACATCACAGTGTTCCCTAAATCCTTCACTACTGTCAACGAATTTGAATATTTCATAAGACCTTTGTCAACTCTCCTACCTTTCTTAACTTTCACATTTGTACCCTCCCCTGACCCATTCCTTCACACAATTCCTCTCATCATACCTCTCTTTCGCCCTCTTTTGAGCATTCAGTACCCTGAACTGCAGAGCCCCCACCTGTACTTCTTCAAAAACACCCACAAATGTCTTCATCCACCCCGGATGCAATCACAAATTAGGTATTCTCTTTCTTAATGCCTCAAATGGGGAAATACTGCTAGGCCCTGAAAACCCTCACGCATGGAAACAAGGCACAATCGCCATACACAAATTGATACGACAGACACAAGGTTCAATTCCCAAAATCTAGGGTTTATTGCAAAGCAAATATTCTCAGTCGGCCGACTTGATCTCACGTCTCGCAACGTGTGTCACCCAGACCTCGTGAGACGCAAGAGAGTGAGCATTCTACAACAGTATCATATATACAAAAGGACAATCGTACAATCTGTTTGTGACACATCAAAACCACCCATAAACAATTTCCCAGGCATGTTTGATCTTATTCGTACCTTACCCTGGGCGTTTGATCTTGCAAGAGCAACTCTCAACCAATATCAGGGCTGTTAAGAATCGTATCACGACTCACCTGATCAATCAGCTCGTCTCTCAAGATGCAATTCGTCCGTATGCAGATGCAACCAACGATCGTCGTGACTGCGTATCTGGCTCAATCTGCCTCGTTTTGGACCCTCGCCTCAATGCTCTCTGGCCGGACGCCTCGATCAGGGACCGGTTGTGTACAGATCTGCAAAAGAGTCTCTCATCACTTTCACAGGGGAGCCCCGAACACCTCTCGATCCCGGCTCGACGGCCTCGTCCCCGATTCGTTTTCACCTTCTTCAGATTCAACGTTCACGATGGAGCAAAATACGGGAGGGTCCCTATTCGGGCGCCATTTTTTGCTAGGCCCTGAAGACCCTCACGCATGGAAACAAGGCAAATCACCATACACGAACTGATACGACAGACACGAGGTTCAATTCCCAAATTCTAAGGTTTATTGCAAAGCAAATATTCTCAGTCGGCCGACTGGATATCACGTCTCGCAACGTGTGTCAGCCAGACCTCGTGAGACGCAAGAGAGCGAGCATTCTACAACAGTATCATATATAAAAAAGGACAATCGTACAATCTATTTGTGACACATCAAAACCGCTCATAATGTATCTTCTTGAGCTAGGGTTCGGTGATTGACAATTATGACGAATATGACACCTTCTGACACGTTTCTTTGTTAAACTATATTACTTGGTTTAGCAACAGTTGCAATTTGCAATAGGCAGACACAATTCTTTATTATGGAGAACATAAAGCACTTGTTTAGTCAGCAAACTGTGTTCGTAGGAGAGACACATTCCAAAGCATGCTATCTTCTAGTTTCTATTCGTGAACTAGGGGTCAGCCTCATCTAATAGGGCCCAAAAGGTAGGCCGTTAGGAGAGTATAATTCATGCCTTTAACAGCCTGTTTCTACAGTTTCAGCGAGACCAGCTGGCACCTAGCTTGGTGATTAAATGCCTCTCTGCTCGCCTTCAAGGACTTATGAGGGAGGAAAACAATGTATTTCTGTACAGCTTTGGCATTTCTGTCTGGGCTGGTCTCTCAACATGTAACTTGTGGCCTTGCTTTGTACAAGAGCAGAACAAAATTAAATACATTTTGTAAAGCGTTTGAACAGAAAGCAAGGGAAAGCAAATGGCGGATCTTAAGGGAACATAATGGACGCTCTATGGTTATGCTGACGATTCTGTATTTGGCGATGCTGGGCATATTATGCGATTGGTTGTTGGCCAACAATTTCTAGACTAACAAACCCTCCTTTTGGCCGTAAGCCAAGAGCATCAACCATACATTGCATCTTCCTCTGACAATGTATCTAGTTCCGAACTATGCATACTTCTGTAATCGTCATCATCAATATTGATCGACATTAACTCTTTCAAAGTTTCTGCTTCGTTGTTTGCATTCATATCTACTTTGGGGGTCCTTTTCTCTGTTACCATGTGTACGCATTCATCAGTTATTTCAGAGCAAATAATTGACAGGCAGTGTATGCAACAACAACATGTCATGAGGATTCCGAGTACCGTTGCTAAAATTGCAATTAGCTTCCATCCCCATGAGCGCAGTAATTCCTAAAACCAGGAACTTATATTCAGTTCCCAACCACCTGTCGTGGCACGAAGGTCAGAGCTCAGAATGTGTAATTTCTGTACTGTCTCAAAAATCGTAGCGGAGGAGTCACTTACAAATACGCAGCATGCTGACCCCACAATTTTGCAAACACCTCCACGATCGGCCAAAATTATATCAAGAGCCATTCTATTTTGAAGTGTCATTAATCTGACTGCCTTTTCCTCTATTGTCATATTATATAACATATCGGTCGTTCCATTTATCGTTTTTTCTAAAATTCTGGACAATCTGCGTATATTCCAGGAGTTTATTGCTTGGCCCCAAAATGGTATAAATGATTTTGCTATGTCTTCCGCAATTAATCCTGCTTCATCATCCCACCGAGGCCTCGATCTAGATAATTTTGATATATCTGATGTTCGGGAAAGGAATACCCCGGGGAAGTAGCAGGTCCCACCCCAATTTCTAGGCAACCAGGGATAAGCCTTTTCTCCACATACAAAATTAACTGGATCACCTACATATATTGGTTCTTCTTCTCTCTCAAGTACTGCAATATTCATGCATCTACTGAATGTCCCTACTGAATAGGAACTTTTTTTCCGTAGACAAAATGGGACAGTGCGAGGATTGTAATTTATTGTATATGAGGGGGGCACTACGTCCTTGTTCCCTGCTGGGTTCATGTGAAACGTGATTACAGATGACTTATAAGGCACATACAGTCTGTCTACTGGCCTTACCACCACTGGCTTTATCACTCTCGCTCTGTTAAATATGGAACAACCTACAGGTTCCATTACCACTTTCTCAAATTCATCTATGTTTGTCTTGTCTAATTGACCCGTGTCACTCCTATTCCACATTCCATAAAATAGTGCACTTAGCGATGCATAGCATGCTGTATTAAGGCGTAATGGCTGTACATACCAACCCATTCCTTTCCAGCCATGCTGGGGTAAATGGGTGCAGACCCAGCAGTTCGTTCAGGATGGAGTGAGTCATATTCATAATTAAAAGCAACGTGTTATTACCATAACCTTCCCTGTGTCTTTCTTCTATTGGAGGAAGAGTATAAGAGAGTACATGGACTGGACTGTCTGTGACAGATGCTTTCGTGGTAGGCAAAAGAGAACTCAATGGATGCATGCTCTCCAAATACCATAATACTGGGATCATTGTACACAAGATACACAGAAGCGTTGTAATCATAAGCAATGATTTCTTATAGCAACTCTTTCTAGAATTGTTTATAGTCTCTATTTCGAGGGGACTGGTTCCTCCGACGTATTCCACATCTATGACAGGTAATCACCAAAACTGTGCTGCTTCGGAAAACTTTCTGCGTCCTGCGTCAATGACGTCGATACGCTGTCCTCGAGGGCCTCCATCGAGCCGACATCACCGGATGTTATAAGTAGGACACACGATGCCCGTAGCCTTAGTTCTGTTTTTTCCGCGAGCGTGTTCGCTTCGGAGATCTCGGCGTGCCTCGGTTCTTCTGATTCTATTGGTTTTTCGAACTTGGTGTTTTGTGGAGATATCATGTATTTGTCTTCTTCTACCCAGGATTCAAGAAGTGTCGGGACTGCGGTTCCAAGAATGTCACTTACTGACCTGCATGACATCTGCCTCTGGTGCCTCGGCGAGGACCACGCCACCGATGACTGGGACGATTGCCGGTCGTTAATGTCGAAGGCCTTGCGGGAGCAAAAGAAGAAGCTTTCTGTAGGTAGGGTTTCTAAACCCCGAAAGTCGAAATCTGCTGGGCTTTCGACCGACGATTCGAGGGGCGACTCTCCAGAACGTCGGCGTAAATACAGGGGATCTTGGTCCCGGAGTGTTTCCCGCCATTCCTCGGCCTCTTCGAGGCACTCGCGGAAGTGCTGTCACCTGTCGCCTCCCTCGTCCGAGGACTCCGCCAGTCGGCGGTTTGCTTGTCCCAACAAGCATTCCTCTCCTGCGGAATGGGATGCATTTCGTACAGAGATGATGGCCCTTATCCAATCGCAGGGCTCTGTTCCGTCCGCGCCTTCGAAGGAAGCCATCAAGGAACGTGCTAGTGTCACAAGTCTAGGCGGAGAGCACAGAGCAGAGGCTATCTCTCACTGTATGCAAGTAGATTAAGGGAGATTCCGGAGACAATGCTAGCATATAACAGATTAAAGGTGCATACCAAGCTGTTAATTGAAACAGGTATTCACAGGGGCTGCAGGGGCAGGCTGTAAACAAAGATACAGAGAAAAGGCAAAGACAAGCAAGTACACTGGGCAACATGGATTGATCAGAAATAAGGGTGTACTGGAATATGATAAGGGGTCTCCAAGGATTAAGGAAAGCCCTTGGGATAGGTCCAGCAGATTACTCTTAACAACAGTCATAGAGCAACGTCATGACTTAGGCGTGCCGAGGAAACTGTTGTACTCAGTGCAAGGGTAAAACTGAAAGACCATATACTGAGACAGGTACGACGTCAACGGATTAGGTGAAGGCAATAGAAGTCTTCCCTTATCTGATCTGAACGGAGGCCAACCCAGGGTTACACTGTAAAACGGATTCAAGTGGAGGCATCACAGTGGACCAAGATGTATATAAGTAGAAAGCAGCGTAGAAAGAAATAACCAGGTACAGGACAGGATAGGCTATCAGAGGCTAGAACAGGCAGGTTGCAAGGCAAGGAGCCCAGAGGAACAGGGCAGAAGGCAGAGGAGTGTGGCAGAGCCACCAGGTGAGAGCCCAGAGGAACAGGGCAGAAGGCAGAGGAGTGTGACAAGGCTGGCAGGCAGGGAAGTCCAGAGGAGATGGGCAGAAGGCAGTGGAGTGTGGCAAAACCGTCAGGCGGGAGCCCAGAGCAGGGCGGAAGGTAGCGGAGTGCGGCAGAGCCGTCAGGCGAGCGCCCATAGGAGCACGGCGGAAGGAAACGGAGTGTAGCAGCGCCGTCAGGTGAGGACCCACAGGAGCAGGGCAGAAGGTACAGGTGGGACCCCAGAGGAGTAGGGCGGAAAGCAGCGGAGTGTGGCAGAGCCGCCAGGTGGGAGCCCAAAAGAGCCAGGCGGAAGGCAGCAGAGTGTGGCAGAGCTGCCAGGTGGGAGTCCAGAGGAGCAGGGCGGAAGGCAGCAGTGTGGCAGAGCCGCCATGCGGGAGTCCAGAGGAGCAGGGCGGAAGGCAGCAGAGTGTGGCAGAGCCGCCAGGTGGGAGCCCAAAGGAGCAGGGCGGAAGGCAGCAGAGTGTGGCAGAGCTGCCAGGTGGGAGCCCAAAGGAGCCAGGCGGAAGGCAGCAGAGTGTGGCAGAGCCGCCAGGTGGGAGTCCAGAGGAGCAGTGCGGAAGGTTGCAGCAGACTGGAGAGGGAGCTGCAAGCATCAACAGCAACAGGAATCAAATCGCCAAAAGAGGATTTCCAGGAAAGGTCAAAAACTGGTAACACCAGCACAAACTCCCAGTGGAAGCAGTTGACTGACAACTGCTTCTGTTCAAAGTGAGCTTATAAAGGCCCTCCCAGCCAACAGGCCAGCAGGGTGGAGATGATTGCAGACACTGGCAGCTGTGTTCAATTAAGCCCAGCCCTGGCTCCAGTAGCCTGCAGCAGTAGCAGCAGTGGTTTCTAATCAAGTGTTCTCCAGCTCTCTGCAGCATAGCCCGCAGTAGCTTGGAACAGGTGAATGCAATCAGGCCCTCTGCAGCTTTTAGTAGCTTGCTGCAAACAAATGTATTTAGTATGCCTCCTCCAGCCTTCTGCCTTTTCGACAGAATACATGCCCCAGAATGCATCTGCTGGTTTAACCCAAAAGCCGGAATGGAACATGCATTTAGATTAGTCCAAAACTGCAGCGCTACAACAAGGAAAGAAGGCAGAGGCGCGTGTAGCGGTGCTGGGTGGCAGGCGAGTAAGATCGTGACAGCTAGGGCCGCCGCTCGCACGCCTTCGGGCTCGGGCAGTCGGGGCGATCATCGGGAGCCGTCAAGGTCCCGATCGGACATGGTGGATTGCTCTAGCCATGCCCGCTCCATGTCCCGGTCCTCGAGACCGGCGGAACCTGTGAGGCCTTCTAAGAAGACGTCAACGCCATTTGCGCCATGTCCGTCAAGGGACTCTCTCGAGGCTCCGCCTCCGAGGGATTCATCGACGCCATTGGTGCCGAGGCCGTCGAAGGACATGCTCGGGGCTCCGCCCTCGAAGCCTGTGTCGTAGCCATCGGCGCCACGCTCGACGTCGACGCCGATTCCGTCTATGCCTTTTGTGGAGGCTTTACCGGAGGTACCCGTGCATCGGTGTAAACTCTGAGGATTTATTCCAGCCTCTATATTACATCTCTGAGGTGGATGAAGGGTCTGAGGAAGGGTTGGTTCCGGATGAGGTTCCTGACGAACTATTGTCTATTCATAGACAGATGGAAGACCTGCGTCAGTCTTTGCATGACGCCAGTGGTCTGGACACCTCTCCGGAGGTTGAGTTCGGTAGGCCTGAGCATGGCACGCACGCCAAGTCTTCGTACCGGCGTCTCATGTCGAGGGTGACGGAGTACTTGGGGTGGTCTGCACCACCAGTGGATTTTCTGCAGGATGACCTGACAGGTATCTTGGACCAAGGTCCACCAACTGACCCGGTACTGCCAAAAGAAAGGTGGCAGCGGCTTGGGGTGCTCCAGAGAGTCTCCCGGCAATGGGTAAGTTGTTGCCAAAAAAGTACCGCCCAGCCAGTGGCGACCCCGGCTACTTGTCCATGCACCCTACTCAGGAGAGTTTGGTGGTGCAGGTGGCTACAGCCCCAGCAAAGCAGGCGTCGTACCCTACCATCCCTCCTGATAGGGACAACAAACGTTTTGATGGTTGGGCGAAGAAAGTCTTTTCTTCAGGGGGTATGGCTTTGAAAGCAGCCAACTCTGTGTGTGCCTTAGCACGTTTCACTCACACTCTGTGGAATTGTGTTTCGTTGGTGGCTGAGCATATTCCCGAAGGGGAGGAACGGTATGGCTTTCTTGCCCTTGTACAGGATGGCAAGGATGCCATGTGTGAATCCGTTCAGTCGGGTCTGGACGTGGCAGACTGTGTCAGCCGGTCCATGGCCGCGAGCACGCTGATGCACAGATTTGTATGGTTGCGGAAGTCGGGGTTTGCTCCGGATGTGCAAGCCCGGCTCCTCAACATGCCCTTTGATGGTGAACATCTTTTTGGCAGCAAGGCTGACGAGAGCCTTGAGAGATTGCAGACCTGCAAAGCTGCAGCAAAGTCGTTGAGCGCTGCAGTTCGTCAACATCCGCATTTTTGTCCTAGGGGACAGCAATGGAGGGGAGGTTCCTTTCGATACTACTCTACCTTTGGTAGATCGAGGGAGCTGCAAGTCAAAGGGGCCAGTGTAGGAGTACCAGTGGTGGAAAACAGGGTACTCGAGGTGCCAAGGCTGCTCGGGCAGTTATCTCTTTGCCATCAGGCACTGCCGCAGCCGCTTCAGCTCCGTCATGAGGCCGTTTCCCATGGTTCACCGGTTGGGGGAAGGCTGACCCAGCATCTTGTAGAATGGCGTGCCATTACTTCAGATGTGTGGGTTCTTGAGATCATAGCCCACGGCTACTGTCTTCCTTTCCGGCAGAGGCCTCATGACAATCCACCAGGGAATCTCTCTTTGAAGAGTCCGGATCCACTCCTTGCGCAGGAAACCAAATCCCTGCTGGAGAAAGGCGTCATAGAACTGGTGCCTGTAGCGGAGAGGAACAAGGGTTGGTATTCCCCATATTTTTTGATCCCGAAATAAAACGGGGGATTGCGACCCATCACAGACTTGCGTGGTTTGAACAAGCTCCTCAGGAAGGACAAGTTCAAGATGGTTACTCTCTCTCGTGTCCTCCAGGCCCTTCAACTTCAGGACTGGTTGGTTTCTCTCGACCTCAAGGACGCTTACTTTCATGCGTCGATTCATCCCAAGCGCAAGAAGTACCTGAGGTTCACGGTTGGCGTCTCGCACTTTCAGTTTCGGGTCCTGCCGTTCAGATTTTCTACCGCCCCGAGCGTCTTCACCAAGCTCATGGTGGTGGTGGCAGCGTATCTGAGGAAAGGGGGGATTCACGTCTACCCCTACCTGGACGATTGGTTGATCAGGGCGCGCTGTCCAGAGCAAGTCCTGGATCATCTGTCAGTCACCTGCCACTCCCTTCGCAGGCTGGGCTTCTCCCTCAACTTAAAGAAGTCCCACTTGACACCTACCCAGCGGCTCCAGTACATCGGAGCAGTGCTCGACACATCCCTGGGGCTGTGTTTCCCTCCCCAGGTGAGAGCTCATCCCATTCTGCAGATGGTGAACAAGTTTCAACATGCCCAGAGAATCCCGGCGGTCGTGTTCTTGAGGTTGCTCGGCCTCATAGCATCCTGCATTCTCCTGGTGCCAGAGGCCAGGCTGCAGATGAGATCTCTGCAGTGGGCTCACAAGATGCAGTGGCCACAGTCCTCCGGCAGGATGTCGGATCCCATTCAGGTGCTGCCCTCGGTCGCCCAGGATCTTCTGTGGTGGGCCATAGAAGGCAATCTGATGAAGGGAGCTCCATTTTAGCTACCCTGGCCGGAGGTGACGATCGTGACGGACGCAACCCTCATGGGAGGGGGAGCACATGCCAATGAGTTGACAGTCAACGGTCATTGATCTCCGTTGGAGTCCAGACTCCATATCAATCTGTTGGAGCTGAGGGCCGTCAGGCCAGTCCTGAAGGCTTTTCTGCCATCTGTGCGGTGGAACAATGTCCTGATCCTGACGGACAATACAGTGGCCATGCACTACCTCACCAAAAAGGGGGGGCAGGGTCTCTCCCTCTGTGCAGAGAGGCGATGTAGCTCTGGTTCTGGGCCATCCAGCAGGAAATTTTGACCTCGGCAGTTCATCTGGCCGGGGACGAAAACGAGGTCGGCGGACGCTCTGAGCAAGCAGAGCACGGTCTCTCATGAGTGGGAGCTGGCTCAGGAGATTCTCCTGGAGATCTTCGCCCTTTGGGGGACCCCACAAGTGGATCTCTTTGCCACCAGTGTCAACCAAAAGTGCGAAAGATTCTGCTCACGGGAATTTCCTCCAAGAAGAGCCTTAGGGGACGCGTTCGTAGTGGAGTGGCCCTTCCCACTGCTGTACGTGTTTCCTCCAGTCCCCGTCATTCCGCAAGTGCTGCAGAGGTTACGGAGGTTCGGTTCCTGAATGATCCTCATTGCTCTGGCATGGGCCAGGACAACGTGGTACCCGGACCTTCTCGACATGTCCATCTGCCCTCCACACCGTCTTCCCTACCGAGATGATCTGCTCTCACGGGAGGGAGGTCAGGTTCTCCACCCAGAGGTCAAGTCTCTCAACCTTCATGCTTGGCTTCTGAAAGGTTGAGGTATAACGATTGGGACCTCCCTGAAGACGTGATGGAGGTGTTGCTTTCGGCCAGAAGGCCTGCAACAAATTTCCTGTACCGTTGCCGTTGGAGAAAGTTCTGTGACTGGTGCAGGGTTAAGAATGTGGATCCATTTTCATGTGCCATTCCTGTGGTTCTGTCTTTTTTGCTTTCGTTAGCCCACAAGGTCCTGCAAGTGGGTACCATTAAACGTTACCTGGCGGCGCTGTTCATATTTAAGCACTCGTCTGACGAGTGTTCTTATTTTAAGATTCCTTTGATTTCTCAGTTTCTGAAAGGGCTCACTAATGTGTTCCCATCGTCACCTTTCCAGGTGCCCGGTTGGGATTTGAACCTGGTTCAAAAATTCCTAATGGGAGCTCCGTTTGAGCCTTTACATTCTTGTCCTTTGAGACTGTTGACCTTTAAAACTGTATTTTTAGTTGCAGTTACTTCCGCCCGCAGAGTGAGTTGCAGGCACTATCTGCTAAGCCACCTTTCACGGTGTTCCATAAGGACAGGGTTGTCCTTAGGGTTCGTGCCTCTTTTCTTCCGAAAGTGGTGTCGGAATTTAATTTAAGCCAGAAGGTTATTCTTCCGGCATTCTATCCTCCTCCGCATCCTGGTAAGGAAGAGGAGAGGCTCCATAGGTTAGATCCTAGGAGAACTTTAAGTTTCTACATCTCACGCATGTCCCGGGTCAGAGTGGACGATCAGCTCTTTGTAGGATACGCTGGAAGGCGTTTCGGACAAGCTGTTACTAAGCAGACTTTGTCTAGATGGATTATCTTGACAATTTCTGAATGTTAATGCCTGCCGGGTAAGGACCCTCCGGTAGGCTTAAGGGCCCTTTCTACCAGGGGTGTGGCTGCCTCTACTGCTCTGCAGAGGGGTGTTCACATCCGTAACATTTGTGAAGCAGCCACATGGGCCTCTGTCCATACTTTTGTAAGGCACTACTCCCTGGATTCTATCCATGGGCAAGATTTGGTCTTTGGCAAGGCAGTCCTCTATTCTGCAATTTAATTGGGCATTCTAAAATTCTAAATTCTTTTCCCACCTCCATACGTTGGTACTGCTTTGGGAGTCTGTCATAGATGTGGAATAAGTCGGAGGAACCAATCCCCTCGAAGAACAAGTTACTTTCTTACCTGGTAACGTTCTTTCGATGGGATGTTCCGACAACGTATTCCACATCGAACCCTCCCAGCCTGCCCCTCTACAGAATTTCTTATGCGATTGTAGCTTACGTTTCCGCAAGGCATGGTATGTAGTCATACTGGCAGAAGATTGGTGCCACACGTTCTGGGGGAAAAAACTACAACTGAGGCTACGGGCATCGTGCGTCCTACTTATAACATCCGGTGACGTCGGCCCAACGGAGGCCCTCGAGGACAGCGTATCAACGTCATTGACGCAGACGCAGAACATTTTCCAAAGCAGCACAGCTGTGGTAATTACCTGTCATAGATGTGGAATACGTCGTCGGAACATCCCATCGAAAGAACGTTACCAGGTAAGAAAGTAACTTGTTCACCTATTACATCATCAGCATTGGTGAAGGAGGGAACAGAAGCAAGTATGGGCATTGTGTGCAATTCTTCTTCTCCAACAATGTTTGTCGGCAATACTTCTCACAGCAGCGCATGTAGAAACACCAATATGTTCGAAGAGGTCAGCAAAGTGGCTAGGCCAGTTCTCGGCAGTCTGGATTGCTAAACGTATGACAAGATTATCGTGCCTCTGCACATTGCTCAAAAGACTCCAGAGCAGATAACAATTGCCTTTGTACCATATGTGCCCTGCTTGTTCGCACGGGGTCATCAACAAAATGGATTTTTCAAAGATAGCACTGGGAAGCCGCGTTCCAGAGCTCCCAAATTGATGCAGATTGGTGCAGCCCCCACGCTCCACTTCCCAAGGCCTCCGATTCCCAATTCATCTGTTATGGGAATAGAGGCGAAAACAAAACACGTAGATCAGATCACTTTTGATTTTGAGAACGTACGTTGTACCTTATCGCTCCAGGCACTGTGTGATCGATGAACAGTGCAGATGCACTTCCAGATACAGGCTCAGCGTCAGCCTGTGATGCAGCAAATTATGATTCAGGCTTTATGTCAGCCTGTGATGATGCAGGTTCAGCTGGGCAAAGTTGGGGCACATTTAGCCCTTTCTCCTCTTTAGCAATCTTCTCAGACTTTTTCTCAGGTTTAGGCAGTGCTTGTAGCAAAGCACTGGCGATGGTGTCTTTCAAATCAAGGGAATCTGTTTCTTTCTTGTCGTCCGGATCAGGCAGTTCTTTCAACAGAGATGGAATTCTTTTTGTGTGGGTAGCATGGATCCACGCCTTACGACCATCCACACGGACTGCAGTCTGCGTTGCCAGGAGAATTTGATACGGGCCCCGCCACCTGGGTGCGAGCAAGGACTTCCTCTCAAAGTTTTTAATCAGGACCCATTTGCCCGGCTGCAGACAATGCCCCGGGCCTGTGTATCTGACAGGAAGAGCCTACTGCACCTGCTGATGAATCAAACGAAGTTTCTGCGTTAACACGTCACAATGTGTACTAAGCGAAGGGTATTCAACTTCACTCAGGCACCTAGGCTGTGGTGCGCACCAAATATTCGCAGGTCTCCCCATGAAAATCTCGTATGGGGAGAGTCCAGTCCTAGCTTGCACAGACGTGCGCATGCACAACAAAGCTAAGGGCAGCGCATCTGGCCACTTTAATTGACTCCCTGAACAGATCTTGCTTATTTTATTTTTTAAGATGCCGTTTTGGCGCTCAACAAGACTGGCACTCATCGGGTGCCTGGTGGAATGAAATCGTTTATCAATCTGAAGGCCTGTACAAATCTGTAATATCACAGCGGTAATAAAATGAGGGCCGTTGTCTGACCATATGACCCGTGGCAGGCCGAATCTAGAGAAATATTCTTTTAGCATCACTTTTGCTGTGCTCATTGCAGTTCAGTCCTTAAGCGGGTATGCTTCCACCCATTTGCTGAATGCACAAACTACCACCAAGATGTATTTTGGGTTCTGACATCTTTCCATTTCTATGAAATCAAAATGGATGACTTAAAAGGGCATAGAGAGGGGGCCAAAACTACCTGTTGGAGTAGTTGTTCCTTTTCCAATATTATGCTGCAAACAAGTCATACAATTCTGGACTAGTCTTTCCACAGTTTTTCTAATATGTGTATTCTGCCATACTGTGGCCAGGTGCTGAATCATTTTTTTTAGCACATATTTGTGTGGGGCTGTGAGCTATGATGACCATTGCGGTTACATAGGAGTTGGGAGCATCCACTGTCTACTTTCTTTGTCCACCCAGCAACCTTCTACGTCTAACTCTGTGGAGCCCTCAGCCCACCCTTTTATTTCATCTGTAGTTGCTTCTGTTTGCATTTCCTTGACTGTGGCAATCCCATTTTCTATCATGCAGGGCACTTCTTCCGACTGTGCTAAAAACATTTTTATACTTGGATCAGTGGCAGTTTGTTTTGCTATCTTCTCTGCAAATATGTTTCCTTTTCCAATGTTACATGTTACTTTCTTATGCACCTAGCATTTCGTTATTGCTAGTCGCTTTGGACACGTGAGTGCAGACAACAATCTTGCTATTAAAGCACCATGTTGGATCTTGGTTCCATGTGACGTTAGAAAACCCCTCTCAGCCCAAAGTCGGCTAAAATTGTGTACCACCCCATATGCGTACTGACTGTCAGTATATATGTTTACATTCAAGTTTTCAGAAATTTTGCATGCTCTTGTCAATGCTATTATCTCTGCAGCCTTTGCTGAAATGTATGGAATTATTTTGCTCTCTACAATACTCTTCAGTGTCCTGGTGGCATATACAGCAGTTGAAGTGCAATCGGGCAATTTAAAACAGGAACCGTCACAAAACAGTTCTCCGTCTGGCTCTTTCTGTGGGGTGTCTGTTAATTCTCCCTTTCGTTTCTTGTTCAGTAACCATTATACAATCATGGGGTGGTGTTTTACTCTCACCCGTTCTTTCATTGGGAGAGGGCATTAACTCTGCAGGATTCAAAGCGCAACATCTCTGAATTTGAATATGTGGTGCAAAAAAGACAATTTTGTATCTCGTCAGTCTAGCTGATGTAAAATGTTGCGTCTGCGTTCTATTTAAAAGAATGTCTACTGTGTGGAGCACCATCAAAGTTAAGCCATGACCCAAAACCATTCCCTCGGTTTGTTTTACTGACGCGGCAGCTGCAGCGACCGCTCGTAAACAGCGTGGCAAAGCGCATGCAACAGGATCCAGCACAGAGGAAAAATAACTGCATGGTCTATTTCTTCCTCCTTGTTCCTGAGTCAAAACAGCCAGCGCACAGCCATCATTTTCATGCACAAATAACTTAAAATCCTTCTCATAATTTGGTGTGCCCAAAACTGGAGCTGAGCACAACGCAACTTTGAGCAGATCAAATGCATTCTGACATTCCTCACTCCATGGTAAAGGCAAAGCAATATCATTCTTTGTCATTGCCACCATTGGTTTCACAATCATAGCGAAATTGGCAATCCACTGCCTGCATATGAAGCCATGCCTATTATGGCTCTGACTTCCTTCTGTGTCTTTGGAATAGGCATACCAGAGATGCTTACTATTCTTTCTGGTGTCAGTCTCCTTCCCTCTTTCGAAAGGAGGTAGCCCAAATAGGCCACTTCCTTTCGACAATACTGGAATTTTTTTTAATGATGCTTTATGTCCATGTGCTGCTAAATGTGTCAATAACTTAGCGGTACTCTCCCTGCAAATGTCTTCTGTGTCTGAAGCAATCAACAGGTCATCAATATACTGCAATAGTATAAAACCTGTTGGCAATTCTAACATGTCCAGCTGTTCTTTTAATGCTCTGCTATAAATACTTGGACTCTAAGTGTAGCCTTGTGGAATTCGTGTGAATGTAAAAGAACGTCCTCCAAATGGGAAAGCAAATAAATATCTGCTGTCTTCATGTACTGGGATGCTAAAAAATGCATTCTTAAGGTCTACGACACTAAAATGTGAAGCAGAGGCTGGAATCATTGTTAAAATGGTAGTGACATCTGGGACCAATGGGAATTGGGGATCAACAATTTTATTCAATGCGCGCAAATCAATTATGAAACAATATGGTAGCTCATTTCCTCCTTTTTTATATACTGGGAGAATCGGACTATTACAAGTACTACCAGTAATTTCTACAATTACCTTTTGTTTAACCAAATCGGAAACAATACATGTCAATGCTTTCTCTCCTTCCACCAAAATGTTATACTGTGTGATACGTGGCAATGTGACTCCCTCCTTCAAAACAATTCTCAATGGCTCTATTCTCAAACAATCAATATCGTTGTCATTTATCGCCCAAATACAAGTTGGTACGTTACTTAATTCAGTTGGTAATGGTTTAGACAAAAATTGTGATACCAGCATTCTTTGTGGTGCTTTTGTCAAAAACACTCCATCAGGAGAACAATGAATAACCGCACTTAATTTTTTCAACAAATTTAAACCCAATAAATTCTCGCCGCAATTTTGTGCTAAAAGGAACGGGCAAGACTCCACTGACTGTGACACTGAACTGATTACTGGGGTGCCTGCGAACCCTACTGAAACATTATTTTGCCCAGATAGTGGTATTTCCGGAACCAAGTGATGATCTATTGAGCACTTCTGTGCACCTGTGTCCACTAGAAAAGTGTGCTCCTTATTCCCAATTCTCATTTCTACGTAGGGTCCTTTCTGATCAACGGGAATGGACACTGGTTCCAACCCCTGTCTCGGGCTGCCTTAGCTGAACAATACATCATCCAATGTGAAGTCACCAGAATAGTATGTATTTGATTGAGTATCAAAGACATTGGGCCTCATTACACGGATGGCGGTGAACCATGGCGCTATTAGCGGTAGTAAAATACCGGCACCGCCTTGGTGGAAAGGGGAATTACCGCCCTATTCCAAGGTTGGCGGGGCGGTAATTCCCCCTTCCACCATTGCCCTTCCCCATTCCCATTTTTGCCCCATAGGGCTCTATGGGAATGGGGAAGGTGCTAATTACGGTACCGCAAAATGCGGTACCGTAATTAGCTCCCTGGTCCCTTTGCGTGTTGGTTTTTAACGCCTGCAAAAAGCAGGCGTTAAATTCACCAACCCGCTAAGGGACCTCGTAGTAAGGCGGTAAAGATTTACCGGTACCGGTAAACTCTTACCGCCATCCGTGTAATGAGGCCCATTATCTTCTCCTGCACCATTCTGCTGATGTTGGTTTTGGTTTTGATTTGGGTTGTTATTTCCTTGGTTATTCTAATTTTGTGGCATTCTAGTGTTTCTATTTTGTCCTTGTGTTCCCGGGCGACCTCTATTCTGTCTTCTCATAGCATTCCCATTCCTATTCTGTAAATGTGGGCACTGTGCTCGCCAATGGCCTTCTTCCTTACAATATACACGTTGGTTCAGTCCAATTGGACCTCTGTGCATGTTGGGATAATTCCCTCTCGTTTGTGTATTACCTCCCCCCCTATTATTATTCGCCACCTGTTGCAGTAACACTCTTGTTTTTAGATTCACTCTATCCCTCACCTCTTTCTCTTTTTCTGCATTTACTCTATTCTCATAGTATTGTGCCATGGTAATACTTCACTCTGTGATTTTGCTTGCCATGCACTCTCTGACGTCATTATTACATTTTGAATTTGCGGTAGCAACCCTCTCACGTATTTGTCAACAAATAATCTCTTCCCGGGTTCAGTGCTTAAATCTTGACCACTAAAATCTGCAAATACTTCTTCAAATCTATTGAAATAGTCAGTAGCCAATTCATCTTTACATTGCACGCATGCAGTTACTTTGTCCCAAATAATTGTTCTCTCAGGCACCAAAATCTTTAATTTCCGTACTATTCGTGCTGGTAATGCTAACAGAGTTGGCGATGGCTTCCCGCCGGCCTTTCTGTCTGTATCCTCTTTTATCATATTTTCTTAGGTACCACCCAGAATTTCATGGTCCTCTACATTCCTAATTTGCTTCCATAGATCTACTGGGAGAATCACAGGAAATAATAGGTCCATATCACTCCTTGTAAAAATGGACGATTTTAAATACAACTCAATTTCTTTATAGAATCCTGCCGGATTCTTTCTGAAATCAGGGATTGTTTGTTTTATATTATTCACCTCTTGTCTTGAGAACGGCACATCTACATACTGTTCTGTATAATGGGCTTCTATTACGCTAAGTGGATTTCCGTCAGTGGCAGGAACTTCTACTTTTGGCACAAAAGTGGGAGGGACTTCTCTCATGGGAAATATCGATCTGGCCGTTTCCTCATTCGTTCACTTATTAAGCACTATAGCTAAATCAAGGGATAGGGTAGTCTTTCCATATTCGGGTGAAAGCGCTCTCTTGTATATTGTCATTAATTCAGAGGGACAACAATCATTTCTCTCAACATATTTATCTTGCAAATATTCGACCATTACCTGCAATACCTTTCTTTGCATTTCTATCGTATACTGTTCAAACGTATCATACACCTCCATTATGAGAATGCTAGCATCCGTAATCCATCTAAGTGCCTCTCTTGTGCATATTTTTATTTCTTCACTAACAGGTTTTGACGGTGGGAAAAATCGCCGCACTACATATGGTGTCACCTCTTGTCTACCTCTTTTTACCTCTTGGTGCCGAAACCCAGGAACAGTAAACATCTCTGCATATAATTCATCACATTCATCTTTAAACTCAAATAGCCTCTCTATGTGCTCTTTTATTTCTGCCTCACTTTCCCTCATACGAGAAAAAGCATACAAATCTTGCAACTTCTGCGGTGCTACAATACCAATTAATTGCTTCCATCTATTCATAAGATACTCTCCCATGTATTCTAACAGTACCTGTTTTTCACCAAGCTTCTTATAGTCATACATTGCACTCAGCGTGGATCCCTCGTCATTTCCTTCAATATACGTTTCTGCCCATTCTTTAAGTTCTTCTCTCCTCTTCCTGCTAACCGTACTACGGGTTACTCTGGTGCTTCCTCTCTGTGCAAGCCCCGGCTCTGCAGAGCTGCCTTCTCTGATAGCTGCTAATTCATGCTCTGTCGGTGGAGGGAGAAATGGGATCATGTGTTCAGGGGGAGATGGTGTGGTTGGAACAACAGGAAGGGAGGGTGGCGACTGAAGTGGAGCAATGGGTGCTGGTGCAATTATGTCAATCTTGCTTTGAGAGCGTTTGTGTCTTTTTTCACTCAATATCTTATTTATTAGTTCAACTGATGCATGTAACTCTTGTTGTGGGTATATTTTTTGTATGTCTAATTGGATACTCCTATCCCTTCTTCTAGTACTCTCATCCCATTCTTTCTGTTCTAGTTCTGCCGCTTTTTCTGCACTTGATTTATGTCTTCACGCATGTTTCGCTCTACCTCTTAAACAGAGGTTAGCTTCTTTCCTCCAGTCTCTTATGACGTCAAATGTCGCAGGGCGTGCTTTCTTCCGTACCATTACTGACTCCAAATGCTCTATTCGGGGTATCTCAAAAGTCCCATCTTTCGGCCATTGCAAATCTTCTACGTGTCTGGTCTGCCTATGCCAAATTTCATTAAACATGATCGCTCCTATTCCATATTTCACATACATCTCAAAAGCTGGCGGCCCTACGGGTGGCGCAGCCTGGCCAGTTTCCAAAGATTGTCTACCGCAGTGGAAAAATCCCACTAGACAGGAAGACAATTTCCCAGGCATGTTTGATCTTATTCGTACCTTACCCTGGGCGTTTGATCTTGCAAGAGCAACTCTCAACCAATATCAGGGCTGTTAAGAATTGTGTCACGACTCACCTGATCAATCAGCTCGTCTCTCAAGATGCAATTCGTCCGTATGCAGATGCAACCAACGATCGTCGTGACTGCGTATCTGGCTCAATCTGCCTCGTTTTGGACCCTCGCCTCAATGCTCTCTGGCTGGACGCCTCGATCAGGGACCGGTTGTGTACAGATCTGCAAAAGAGTCTCTCATCACTTTCACAGGGGAGCCCCGAACACCTCTCGATCCCGGCTCGACGGCCTCGTCCCCGATTCGTTTTCACCTTCTTCAGATTCAACGTTCACGATGGAGCAAAATAGGGGAGGGTCCCTATTCGGGCGCCATTTTTTGCTGGGTCCTGAAGACCCTCATGCATGGAAACAAGGCAAATCACCATACACGAACTGATACGACAGACACGAGGTGCAATTCCCAAAATCTAAGGTTTATTGCAAAGCAAATATTCTCAGTCGGCCGACTGGATATCACGTCTCGCAACGTGTGTCAGCCAGACCTCGTGAGACGCAAGAGAGCGAGCATTCTACAACAGTATCATATATAAAAAAGGACAATCGTACAATCTATTTGTGACACATCAAAACCGCTCATAATGTATCTTCTTGAGCTAGGATTCAGTGATTGACAATTATGACGAATATGACACCTTCTGACACGTTTCTTTGTTAATCTATATTACTTGGTTTAGCAACAGTTGCAATTTGCAATAGGTAGACAAAATTCTTTATTATGGAGAACATAAAGCACTTGTTTAGTGAGCAAACTGTGTTCGTAGGAGAGACACATTCCAAAGCATACTATCTTCTAATTTCTATTCGTGAACTAGGGGCCAGCCTGATCTAAGAGGGCCCAAAAGGGGGGCCGTTAAGAGAGTATATTTCATGCCTTTAACAGCCTGTTTCTACAGTTTTAGCGAGACCAGCTGGCACCTGGCTTGGTGATTAAATGCCTCTCTGCTCGCCTTCAAGGACTTGTGAGGGAGGAAAACAATGTATTTCTGTACAGCTTTGGCATTTCTTTCTGGGCTGGTCTCTCAACATGTAACTTGTGGCCTTGCTTTGTACAAGAGCAGAACTAAATTAAATACATTTTGCAAAGCGTTTGAACAGAAAGCAAGGGAAAGCAAATGCCGGATCTTGCGGGAGCAAAATGGACGCTCTATGGTTATGCTGACGATTCTGTATTTGGCGATGCTGGGCATATGATGCGATTGGTTTTCGGCCAACATACTATACCATCTATGCTTTGGTAGGGTAATTTCTAGACTCACAATACCAGTTACCTGGCGTGGAGCAATCCTATACTGCATCACACGCTCCATCACCGCCCATCAGAGTTCTGTTAAACCTCTCCACAGTGGCATTACCCTTAGGGTTGTACAATGCAGTCGTTGTTGAATGTCATATACTATTATTCTCCAAAAATCCTCCATCTCTCTCCCCACAAACTGGGGACCATTGTCTGACACTATTTTCCTGGCAACGCATCAGCTATGACATTTAGTTCTCCTTTGACATGCTACACTTCCATATCCAAACCTTGCATGTGGATATCCATCTGCCAATCCTCCTTAAATTCCATCCCCAGGAAAGTATTGGATGGACAAGGAACAAAACCGGGCCTGGAATATTCATTCTGCACAGTGCTTATGATACGGACCAGTGATATCCTCAATACACTCCTCAATATAGTGTTTTGGAACAAGCAAGGACTGCACACGTTGAGTTGTAAGTACCACAAAGTTCAAAGCTAGGTTTTCTGTTTCAATGAATACTGTTTGTGGGCTTCTTTGTGCGTTTCTCCCCTTTGCAAGCTTGTTTCCCGCAGTTTTTTAAATTGCCTGACCTCAAAATGGCAGACCATGTTGGCCCTCTAAACCTGTCCCAACGGCAGCCTGACTTCAAAATGGTGGCTGCGATCTCGCAAGATTCCGCCTGACTTCACAATGGTGGACCGCACTGCCCTGCACACATGTTCCAGTAGCCTCCTGACCCCAAAATGGCAGTCGCGAGATCCCGCAGGTACTCGGTGCAGCCGGGCCAGGCGCTGCCGCTTCCTTCCCAGCTGATATGCGTGGGCGCTCCAAACAAATGCCAGGCTGGGGCTGCTGTGCCTTTTGATCCTCGTCGCCAGTGTAAAGTTAGCGGAGCACTCAAAGCCGTTAAGACTGTGCCAACAGATCTTTTAATCTTCTCATTACAGCATCCCCGACCTCTTCAGCAGGGCAAAAAGTTTCACAGTCTTTTGAAAAGCTAACATTCTTTTTCCATGTCTTTAGATTCTCATTCCATACTAGAATGCTACTACTACCTAAACTCTAAGTAACTATCTACAAACCCACACCAACTATATACACATAATTGCAACAATTGACATACATGACACCTGCTCTCCAGTGCTTTCTAGCATTAGTGTGACCAGATGCTGCTCTGCTTTCCCTTCCACACAGCAACCATGAAGAGTACTTTGCAATTGTCTTGCATACCAAGTAGTCCGGAACAAGTAGTCCGGAACAAGTAGTCCGGAACAAGTAGTCCGGAATTGCTTCTCTGTAGGGTGCAAGAATGTTTAATTGCCTCTGAGAAAGAACCTAATTCTCTTGTATTTGAATTTTGTTTGCATTTATATAGCACTCTACACCAAAGCATATCACAAAGTAATTACGGAACAAAATAAATGATAGTGACAAAACTTTAAAGAAATAATATTATGACAAAATAAGATAGTCTAGAGTGAAACCAGGATTAGGACGAGAGAGAATGAAGAGAAAGAGGAAGTACTTTCCAATGAAGAGATGCAAGTAAAGAAGGGCGAAAGCGAGAAGAGCCACTAGGAGGATGAGGGACAGTGAAGAGGAATAGAGATTCGGAGCGAAGCAAGGGAGAATAGACAAATAAAAGTGATATGAAAGATATGGAGGACCAAATTTGTGAAGGGATTTAAAGACCATCCAAAGGAAATTGAAGAGCAGGCGAGGGTGGAAAGGAAGCCATTGCAGTGATGCTAGAGCAGGGAAACCAGATTACTGAGATGGGAGAGAGAAGCGATGGCCGATGAAGGAGTTGCAGATGGAACAGAGAGGGGCAAGATGAGAACTTGGAAGGCTAAGAAGAAGAGAGGTACAGTAGAATAGGTGAGAGAATAAACAAAAGAGGAGACAAGTAGTCTTGTATCAGAAAAAGAGAGAAAAGGTCTAGCTTTCTGGATTTTGACGATATGAAATGGACATGAAGGAGAAAGTGCAGAGATGTGAGCAGAAAAACGAAGGAAATTATCAATGTGTACACCACGATTGCGAGTGGAGGGTGAACTAGGTAGAGAGTTGGGAGGGAAAGAGATGAATGCAGGAGTGAGAGAAGAGGAATGGAGGAAGCAGGAAAGAAGAGAACCTCAGTCTTGGAAGAGTTAAGATAAACGAAATGGTTAGACATCCAGGACTGGATGGCCAGGAGGCAGGATGAGGTAGTCTTGTGATCAGTCTCTTTATTGCTGAAGGTATGTGTCAGAAGAAGGGAGAACTGGAACACTGTGTAGATTGTGAAGGCATCATGAAGCAGGACACAGACAACAGACTTAAACATTCAAACAAAAGATATGTATTAACTTAAATGTCAGGATGGTAGAAGGCCTAACCTGCCCTATGCTAAAGTGGGGTTTCCCTAACTGAACCAAACTAAGGAAAGTCTGAGTCAAAGAGTTCAAGAGTCTGTCTGTGTCCAAAAACTATACTTCCCCTCACAACTAAAGCTACACATTGTGTAGGGATGTCAATAATCAAAGAAATGGTGATCAGCTCCCCTTCCCCAAGTTCAAGAAAGTTCCACAAAAGTCTTGGAATGAGCTTTTTCATGTTCAAGGTAATACAGTTCCACACAACCCTCTGGGTTCCCTTTCCCAAGTTCCAAGCAAAACAGTTATCCTCTTGGCTCTGCCATAGCGTGCCACACCCCTCTTGCCAGTCTTTGGCCTTGCCACACTGCATTTACTCATAAAGTTCACTTGTGGTGGTCTTGCTCATGTCCCACCTTTTTATGGTACTCTTTCACACTTGCGCTCTTTCTTATATGTTTTCATATGGGCACTTTCCATTTGGCTGCCTCTGGTATTTGCTTTGCCCATAAAGTTTTACTTAACCATATACAATAAGCTTAATTGCAAGGTTTCATTCAGTTCAGTATTCAACAGATATTCAGTATTCTTAATTTCAAGTTTCTCATTCAGTTCGGTATTCAATATACATTCAATATTCCTTAATTTCAAGTTTCCATTCAGTTTGGTAATTCATCACCTATTCGCAGCCCGCTAGGAACGCCCCAGCTGTTAGGTGCCTCTCCCAGACACTCACTGTTCCTCAACATTGTTCCTCAGCAGCTCCTGCTGTTTCTTTCCTGCTTCGTAGGTCGGCTGGCCAGTTTCTGCGAGGCCCGCTCGCCCACTGGGGCCTGTCTTGCCCATGCTGGTTGCTCCACTGCCTCTGTATGCGCATGGACGGCATCCTGCTTTCTCCTGCACTTTCGCAGCTCCAGCTGCTGGCTCCTCGACACAGAGGCTTCCACTCCTGTGAAAGCCCAGCGGTCCAATTTGCCTTGGGCTTTACAGGCTCTCTGGGCTACTGGCCAGCGTTGTGGCTCCTCCACAGGTTGCACTACAGCTGTCTCCTTCAAAAACGGGCCCCCTACTGGTCTCTTCCCCACAGGCCTCCCTGTTTCTCCCTGTGGTGTTCTTTGGCTCTCTTTATACACCTGCAACCACTTAACAGGTTGCAGATGTGGATCCTTAATTAGATTTGCCTGACTATGATTAAGGGGATGCCTGACTCTCGCTATGCTCTGCAAGCATCTTCCTCATCCCAGCACCAGAGTGGTAAAATTAAGGTTTAGTGTTCATTACTCTGTCTCCTCTTACTCGTCCCAGTACTTTCAAAGGTTTCATGTGTGGAAATGAGGGGGGAGGTTAAGGTTGGTCATCAATAGGTGACCATGTATTTAGAACTTCAAACTCATGACCAAATGTGACTTCATCTTGTAGTTTGTAAATCTGTATTATTCATCATGTAATATTTTGCCTTATACCTTGTGCTAGTGCTACTTTGTAACCAGCATGTTTAAGCCTTCTTCTTGTAACCTACTCCGTGATACCTATGGGTTTGGGCGTATCTATAAATAAAATAAATAAATTAAATAAATAAATAGGGAAAGGGGATACCAGGTCTCGCCTGTGGGTACCCCACTCCCAATCTCCGAGGACCCTCCACCCAGGTGATCCTCCATCACTTTTCCACCCCCAGGGTCAGGATCCAAAAGCAATGGCCTATCCCTGGCCACCTGAGAAGAGAATCCAAGGGGTTTAGGAGTGAGGATACCTTCAGGTTTCTCACAACATGTACTAGTTATTTCTGTCTTGTGACAATTTTGGTGGTTCATAGGGAATGAAAAAAAAGGTATACCGAAACATAGAGTGACCTACTTGGTTGTGGAGATGAATGTAAAAAGAGTTTGTAAGAAACTGAGTGTAAGGCTGGAAATGCCTTTTGGAGGGACAGGCCCTCAAAGTCCTTGTCCTACCACTTCCCTGTGTATGGTTTCTGCCATGAGGGTCCAGCCTGGACCCCTGGCAGTGCAGCTCTTCATTTTACCTTTTTGATGAACAACAACCATGGGATACCCTTATGGCACCCATGGGTGGGGGTACACTCTTGTACCCCTTGCATGTGTTTGTGGCACCTGTGTGTTGCCCACAGAACACGGTATGGGCTGGTGGCAGCTACATGGGCAAACTGCCAATTGCTCGGAGTGTCCTCTATTTTTGGGATACTCGGGGCTGCCATAGGAATCAATGGATTCCTGAACAAAGGCAAGATGGCCACTGTGTTCCCTTGGTTTCTCTTGGCTATACTCCTTGTTTTCTCAAAGTCCTAAGAAGCCCTGGCTCTGTTCCCGTCCCCTGATTGGATGTTTGGTGGAAGAACCATACATGGTCCTGGGGGGAAGCCAATGCCAGACTGGCTATAGTCCCAGGGACTGTGTGCTGAAGGCCCACCCTTGGGTGGTGCCTGTAAGAATGGGGTGAGATGTTCATATGCATTCTGTGTTGTGGGTGTCTGGTTTTGGTGTGTGACACAATGCCTGGGCCAGCCCTGACTGAAACTGGTATGAATGCAGTGTAGTGCTCTGAAAGACTGGGGAGTAGTTTCCAATCCACATCCTGTGTTTTAGGTGTCTGGTTTTTAGTGAATGGCCTGAATGACTGTGAGCCTGATTGGCTGCTGGCTGCATGAATGCACATGTGCGCGTTTGGCTGGTCGAGCTTAGCTCAGCCTAAGTAAATGTGGAGTGTTTTGCATATCGATGGCTCCCACACTCACCTCCAAGGTCAGAGCGAAATATTTAAACTGAAGTTCGGAAGCTGAAGCAGGAAACTTAAGTAAGAAGAAGCTGTTCCCAACAGCCCAGCTGGAGGAAGAAGTCTGCTCCTGCAACTCTTCATCAAATCTGAAAGCTGCTGTGCTGCTCCAAGGACTGATCCAAGAGAGGACTTGGATAGGCGAACTCTTCCTGAGCTAGGAGGGACATCGTGCAACTTCTGCTCTTCATCTGAAGTCCAACTGCATCGCCCAGGGTCTGGAGGAGTGCTTGCGACCACTGGAAGCCAAGCTGGTGTCTACCGCCCGTAAGAGGGGGTATCCTGACATTGGGCCGCCTGATGCCCCGGAGCTGCCAAAGTTCCACTTGATTGAAGAATCCTTCAAGGGGCATCCCTGCCACGACGTCTGATCCCACCAGACAAGATCCAAGGTCGCTGCCTGCAGTGGAGGGTCCGCTGGTGTGTTTCCCACCACCAAAATTTGAAAAAGACATCACGAGCGTTCAGAACTTGGCGGAGGTATTCGGGGCAGTCCAGTGGTTGTGCCCAGGTTGCCAGAAGCCATCCTGAGATCCGTGTTGCGACTGCATCACCAAAGAACCGAAAAGCGGTAAACAGCGAGATTCCGATTCCCGACACCTACTTCGGTCACTGCACCTGCTACCACTGAAAGTCATCCAATGCCACCAAGGTTCCATCTTCTTCAGCAAGGCCTTGTTGAGATCCACAGCAAGTTTTGCCTTCGTGGGACATCCACAGCCGGAGTAGCTACTCGCCAACGGAGACCACCGTGATAGTCCGAACTTGCCATGATTCCTGCCCCTCATGTCCCCAGCCCTCCAAGATGTCAGGCTGGAGCCAGGCCAAGACCCACTTGGAGTCAGACTTGGCGCTTGTGGCACCAGACTCACTAACTCCCATAGGATAACATTGGGGATTGGACTTGTAGTGCATTAATGGGGACAAGATGAATGCCCCCACATATTTCGGTTCTCAGAACTGCATGTGCAGTCTAGTCTTTTGGGTGTGGTTCAGCCCAGAGACACCTGGGATACCGAGAGATTATTTAAGCCACGACCAGGCTGAGAAACATGCTTTGTGTTTTCTGCACCTGCAGCGTGACACTTACTGTGTTCGGATCGGTCTCCACCAGGCCTGCATCTTTCTTCTGCGCTCAGCTCCTGCAAGAACAAGAACACCATTAGGAACAGCCTTACCTTGCGGCGCTTCTGCCCATCATTTATCACTCCTTCTGTTCGGCGGGCGTCTTCGGCGGTGTCATTCCCATCCCGGCACGCCGCTTCCTAAGGAAAAGGGAAAAGAACAGAAAAAAGGCATTAGTAAGCATTCAGGAAATCTTCGCTTATCTTTAAAGACTGTACGAGCTACAAACGCTTACCTGAATCCCAGCCGCTCTGGGGGAACTCTGTCTCCGGAACTTCTCATCCATCTGCAAGAGGGAAAAGACACTCCAGGTTAGCGTGGAAACATCTAGAGGCGCCGCATATCGCGCTTACTCACCGCATTTCTTCTTCATAACCGGCATCCGCGCTGAAAACGTCGCGGCACCTAAAAGACACAGAAAAAGAACTTAGTTCAATCCAAATACGAAAGGGGTGCATCGCGCTCTCACTCACCTTCAGCGCTACTCATCTCAGCAGCACGCCGCCATCCCCGAACGCCGGCCATAATCTAAGGAAGGAAAGGAACAAAGTTAGAGAACTGTTCAAAAGACTCATTATACTTACCTGTCGGACTCTTGTGAAGTGACTAGGCAGCAACAAGCCTGCATCAATCAACACGCCCCTCTGCTGAAAGCAGGATGGAGAGCACACTTTCCAAGAAAACAAGGTGAGCTGTGGATCAAAGGGAAAGGTTGGACCCCGGGGAAGAAGGGGTTCAAGCACACAGAGACAATAGGCAGTTAAACTCTACCAATCCTGTGTTTCAGGCCCAGTCTCCAGTCGAGTAGACTCCAGGGAAGGGTTAGAGGTCGTAAGAGGTCACAACAGGCTGAGTGACGTCCCTGTAGATACCAGGTGAGTGTTACAGAACTGCTGCCTACCCAACACTGCTTGGTTCCTTTCTCGTTCTCTTCAGCGAAATTCCAGCGACACTTCTTCCAATGGGGTTTCATCCTTCCGCGGTCCCATCGAGTAAAGCCAAGAAACGGCACCACTTTGCCTGCCAAGGAACCCAAGTTACTGTGTCGAGGAAGAGCATTTTCCAGCCTCAGGAATGATCCAAGGGTCCCAGATTCGCTGTGGATCCTGTTCTCCTGTAGCATACAGGAGAACCTACTGGTAGTGAGACCTGTGGAGACAAAGCAGACTATTGTTAAGCGTATTTGGACTGGGCATAATATACAAGATAAAGTACACCTTAACTTTTCCCTTACAGGTTGCCCAAGTGGGGGTGATTCTCACACAGTATCATCTATTTGAGTCGAAAGAAAGTATACTGCCTATGTTTCAATCTAGAACAGCGATCACTCTCAGTGTGCTGCATTAGTGTTTCACTCTTATTTAAACCCACTCGTTACGTATTGTCCTTCTGTAATCTGCAAATTGAGATGTGACTGTGGGTGGGCACTTTGCTCGCAGTCACACTTCGAATTACTGCAGACTATGCCACTGGGCTTCTGTGAGCGCGACCGTACACGAGGACGAGTTTGGGAACGAGACTGCATCAGTTTGAGAGCGAAATATCACACTTGGACAGAAGGACAATAGCGGGTTTCAATAAGAGAGAAACACTAACGCAGCACACAGAGCGTGATCGCTGTAAGGATTAAGCACCACCCTGAAGAGGACCCTGTGTGAGGGTCGAAACACATGTTGGCATACTGATGATTTATCGCCATTAAAAGAGACAAATTGACAACATCTGGCTGCTCTTTCTAAATGCTTATTGTATTATTAGGACAACATAAACGTGTAATCAAAAAACCTGGGTGTATGCGCAAATGGTCAAGGACACAAACGTGTTCTTTTTCCTTTTTGTGACTGGGGACTCTAATCCCGTCCACTGACTGTTGCGGCTAAACGCCACTGAAGTATTTTGTAAATCTGAATAGCTCTCTAGGTGTCGGCTCGGTGGGGATGAGCCCAATCTCCAGAGACACCCCTATCTTTGAATCTCACCTGCCTTTCTACAGCACTGTCTGTGTAATTATCCAATGCTTTATGATTCGTATGCTTTTACTAATTGTCAGCAATTGGTGCATTCTAAATTGAATCTAAAATATATTGTGGTACCATATAGATGTGCACATATTTGCAGGTATTAAGATAGGTTGCCTAAAGTACAAGGTGTGCTATTTATGTGTATATTTTTATCTCAACCTTATTTTATATAAAGAAATTTTGTTCGTAGTAAAAACATAGTGTGTGGACATTCCTTTGTGGGGGGCATGGTGATTCACTGTACCTAAGAACCAGCCTGCATCACCTCCTGAGAGTCCCAGCCTTTGGTTGCTCGTCCATAGCTACCATTAGAGAACCTTGGCTGGGGTGCTCTGTGCCTTTGTTCCAACCATATAGTGGGCAGAAGAACAGATGCCCCCTCTCCAGCCTTTACACAAGGGATGGCCTACTTTTTCACCCTTTGCTCAGGGGTCACCTAATTAACAATAACCTACCGGGGCAGGGTTCCATGTGTTAAAATCGCAGCAAAAATGGCCATAGACACAAAATATTGCGGCAAAAAGGCTGTGGTTTTGCCGCCGCAATCCATGTAAAGGATGCGGGGGACACTCCCGCAACCCCCTCTCCCCTTAAATGGTGTAATGGGGTACACCTTTAATGGGTCAAAGCACACCATTTTTGCCTCAATTTTTTTGTACAGGTGACATTTTTGCCACAATTTTATCACTGCATACCCGGTGCAGTACCTTTATGCTTTCACCTCCTTTTCCTTGGGTTACTTGAGTATGAGCAAGAATCCATCCCACAACTACCTGGAGCATTTTCAGGATACCTTCACTCTTTCCCTTCTCTCCCACTCTGGTGGACTCCAGACTCCCACCAGGATCAGGGCTATAGCCCCCAGCAGGTTAATCGTGCTGCTGCTTCTCAGTTGTCGCTGGATATTGCTGTTTTCTGAGTAAGAGACTCCAGCAGGCTAATCGAGCTTCCCCTTCTTCGTAGCCTCTGGATCTTGCCATCTTCTGGGTTACAGTCCCCAGCAGGCCAATCAAGCTGCTCCTTCTCAGTAGTCTCTGGATATTGCCATCTCCTGGGTTATAGCCCACAGCAGGCCAATCAAGCTGCCCCTTCTAGGTAGCCTCTGGATCTTGACATCTTCTGGGTTACAGTTCCCAGCAGGTGAATCAAGCTGCTGCTTCTCAGTAGACTCTGGATCTTGCCATCTTCTGGGTTACAGCCCCCAGCAGGCTAATCAAGCTGCCCCTTCTCAGTAGTCGCTGGATATTGCCATCTTCTGGGTTATAGCTCAAAGCAGGCTAATCAAGCTGCCCCTTCTCAGTAGTCTCTGGATATTGCCATCTTCTGGGTTATGGCCAACAGCAGGCCAATCAAGCTACCCCTTCTACATAGCTTCTGGATCTTGCCATCGTCTGGGTTACAGCCCCCAGCAGGCTAATCAAGCTGTCCCTTCTCAGCAGTCTCTGGATATTGCCATTTTCTGGGTTATAGCCAACAGCAGGCCAATCAAGCTACCCCTTCTACGTAGCTTCTGGATCTTGCCATCTTCTGGGTTACAGCCCCCAGCAGGCTAATCAAGCTGTCCCTTCTCAGCAGTCTCTGGATATTGCCATTTTCTGAGTTACAGCCCCCAGCAGGCGAATTAAGCTGCCCAGAATGGAAATTCAAATGGCTGCCATTTTTGCCTCTTCCCTTCTTGGTGCACAACATCTACTGCGAAGTGTGATGCATTTCTGGTTGTCTCTGTGTTCTAATGAGGCAGTGGCCATTGTTCCTTTTTTAACTACTACTCTGAAGTGTTCAGGCATGAACTTGGGTTCTTTCTTATCTGTTGTACTGGCACTTCCTCTGCCAGTTCAATTGTCTTCTTCTGCACATGTCTTATTTTGATCAGTTGTCTTTGGCTGCTTCTTTTGTTTTATTGTCCCTCATCCTGATATCCTTATCCTTTTCATGTTTTCGGAATGTTTGACCAGGTAGTCGAGTTATCAGTGGCATGGCATCATAAGTTCCGCCGGGGCCATACCTGTGGTATTGTACGCTACTGCTGCAATACTTGACACAGGGCCTGTTGTAAGCACTTGTTTTCCAACTGAAAGTTTCTTTATCGTGGCCATGAACCTTTCAGCCAAACCATTTTTGGCCTGTGGCCACAGAGGTGTTTGCTTGTGATGTGTGATCAGCTAATCTTTTAAAATCATGACCATTGAATAGTGGCCCGTTGTCTGATTTCATTATTCTAGGAATAAACCACTCCCTGAAGGCCTCGGCTATCGTTTGAGCTATCATCTTGAGGTTGATGTACGGTGAGATCCGGGAAGCGTGAGAATTCATCTATCATGACGAATATGTATGACCATTCTTGCGTTCATGGCCACCGTGTAGCATATTGTTTCAGGGAGATGTGTGATCTTTAATGGTAAAGGGGATTTGCTTTTGCTGTCATTTGGCATGGCTTGCATTGCTTAATCCTGGTTACTACAGTGACGTCATTGTTGGGGAACCATACTCGAAGAAGCCTTTTTGTATCAACCACTCCCCGGTTGCCTTCATGAGTAATGCTCAGTATGGTCTTAATGAGAGAGTTTTGTATAATGAGCTATATTCCTTATAACAGTTGTGAGTCAGTGGATACTGCCAATTCATTGTGGATCGTTACTAGACGTTGCAGCGCTTGCATGTCGACGCCAGCGTGACATGAGGTGTATTGCTTGTATTTTCTCAATTTGTCATCTTTAGTGAGGGCTTCACCGCTTGTTTAATTGGGTCATTTCGGGATATGTCTTGTTGAGAAGGTATAGGGAATAATGCATTTTTCACCATGCAATCAATGTAATTATCCCCTTCACTTGAGTTCATTCATAACCGTATTCCTGGAAGTGTAGCCTGCCTGGTTGAGCTCTTTCCCTGGCCAGTGTACAATGTGATAGTCTTTTTCTTGGAGCCTCATTCCCCACTTCTCGATTCAGGAGGCGTGCGCATTTGTGGATTCCCAAACAGTGATGGCATTGCATGGTGATAAGAGACCAGTGTGAAATGTGTCCCAATTAGAGCATTATGGAAATGTTTCGATGGCCATACTGCAGTGAGGCTCTCCTTCTCTGGCAGTAAGCAAGTTTGCTGTTGAAGGGGGCTCTGCTGGCATACCCAACTACTGTATTCTCTTACGGTATTACATGTCTTTGCACTAATATGGAATGTAATCCTGCAGGACTAGCATCAATGGTTACTTCCTTGCATAATGGAATATCAAGGTAAGCCATGTGGTGGGCGTTTGCTAGTGCATGATTGATGGTATCAAATGTCATTTTGCACCAAGACATCTATTGGAAGAATGCCTCTTGCTTGAGGAGATTGTATAGACATTTGGCAATGTATCTTCAGCAGCGTCCAGCCATGCAGAAGAACGAGGGAAGTTCTGCTGTGGCAGTAGATGGCTGGAGTTGGCAGATGGTCTTCCCTTTTGCTGGATCAGGAATCATGGCACCTTTAGAGAAGATGGAGCCATACAATCTAGGGTGTTCCTTGTTAATTTCGCATGTATCTACATTGAGTGTAGGTCTTGCACCAATGAGTGCTTGGCATAACTATAAATGAATCCTTTTCTGCTTGTGTTCACCCCAATACCAGAATATCATTGCTGTAATTGAATGCCTAGGGAAATGAGAGTAATGGGTACTGTTTGCTTTGTGGAACATTTCTGCTTTAGAGGCTTTACCAAAGTTTATAGTCTTTTACAGCTAAACTGGCCATTGTGGGTTGCAAACGTAGTAATCAAGCAGGAGGTTTAGTTGTGATCTAATTTGGTAAATCGTTCAGCTTTGTTTCGCCGTATTATCATTTCCTGAAGGTTTGGGCCTGGGTCTTTCACATTCAATTGGTCCAGTCACCGCTTCTATTATATCTGATGTAAGGTGGCAATGTAACTCCACTGATACTTTTTTTGCCAGTGAAAACACAAGGTGTTGTGGGACTGGTCTGATTACAATGTTTGTGTAGCTCAATAGGAAGGCCATTATATGTTCCAAGTCCTGTTGCTAGTTGAGGATACGTGGTTTGGATTGCTTTTTTCAACTTAGAGTATGTGGGCCTTGTTTGAGGGAAGCAGTTTGCTGATTGGATTGATGTGTCCCCTTATTTTTATAAGGCCATGCCACCTTGCTGTCTTGAAGCGAAGAAGACATTGGCCTACTACTGGTGTTTTCAATACATGGATGATGGCTGGCACAGACATGTTACGGTGGCACAGTTTATGAGAAATGCCCTATGCATTGGACTAGTTCTGTTGCACCCCACTTAAATATTATGGCTGTGTATGGAGCTAATGTGGGGTTTATTTTTTGAGGAGACGGAATTGCCATTCGTTCTTGATATTCACTGCAGCTCCTGTATCCGTAATGAGCGGAGTGACTTGGTTATGAACATGTAGAGTTACTCTGGGTAATGTGTCTGTGTCAGGGTCTTCAATCATGAAGCACATGTAATCCTCCCGGGATTCATGTAGTGCTTGAGGGTCAATATCTTGTGTGTTTTCTGGCGGTGTCTCCATTATCATTTCTCTTGCCACTTGTCGTGGCATGACAGAGTTTCCTGGCTGTGTTGATGGAAATGGTTGTCCTTTTCTGCAGATGGTTTGGAAGTGATCTGATCGTCCACATTTGCTGGCCCTTTCAGCCAGCACAGGACACGTACATTTGTGTGGCAAGTTTAAAGGGACGTGGTTTGTGGAGGAAGGACGCCTTATGGGGTCACTTTTATTTGACATCTTCGTTCCACATGTCTCTGTTCCAAGTCCATGAGTGAAGAGCTCTCCGTAACAAGGGGGAGGGCAGGCGCTGTGTAGAAGGCGTCAGTATGGGTGGGAAGCCCGGCATCTCAACAACGTTGCAGTAGACTCTCCGTGTCAAGCGACGCGCAGTCAGCAGAATGTGACCAAGGAGCCCAGCATCATGTAAGCGCTCTCCGAAAGCACTGTTAGCAGTAGGCAGTAAAGCTACCATTTCCTTTCTTCGTTGCCAAGCTGTCCTGACCAGGACTTGGTAGGAACTGAAATTTCAGAGGAAGAAAAGCAACAGAAAGTAACTCCTTCTTTATATTTCCCCCTCCTGATCTCATCCTGTAGGTTCCGCTCCTTTTCTCCTCTTCCCTTCTTGACCCTCCTCTATCATACGCAGGGACGAAATAGCCCCCAGCAGTCTAATCAAGCTGCCCCTTCTCCATGGTCCCTGGATCTTGCCATCTTTTGGGTTCTAGACCCCAGCAGGCTAGTCAAGCTGCACCTTCTCCATGGTCCCTGGACCTTGCCATCTTTTGGGTTCTAGACCCCAGCAGGCTAATCAAGCTGCCCCTTCTCCATGGTCCCTGGACCTTGCCATCTTTTGGGTTCTAGACCCCAGCAGGCTAATCAAGCTGCCCCTTCTCCATGGTCCCTGGACCTTGCCATCCTTTGGGTTCTAGACCCCAGCAGGCTAATCAAGCTGCACCTTGTCCATGGTCCCTGGATCTTGCCATCTTTTGGGTTCTAGACCCCAGCAGGCTAGTCAAGCTGCACCTTTTTCTGCAGTCTTTCGTTCCTGTCAGTTTCTGGCTTATGACCACCTCCCCATCCCACCCAGCTGGTTCTTTGCAGGTCTGGGCTGTTTAGCTTAGTTACCGCCTATCCTCTACTCATGCTACAAACGCACCATCGCTCTGGAACACTGTAATAAATGCTGTCATGCTGTGATAGAGGATTCAATAATGGCAGCGATTGTTGGGCCTTTTCCACATTAGCTCAGGATCACGGTAGTAGTCCTGCTCTGTGGGATTGCATCCCTCGCATTTGTATCCCCATCACTCATCGCTGGAGCATTGAATCGTATTTTTCCTTGTTGGCCAGTATGCCTAAGAGTTTGATATTTTCTGTGTGAGCTCTAGGTTCAAAATGACCTTCCCCTTTGCCTTGGGATCATGAAAATCGAACACGTTGACGCTCTATCGTAGCAGCACGTCTTCATGTCATCACTTTGTCTCTCTTACCACCATGAGTGTGTCTCTTCTTTGCTCAAGGGGGGTTGAGAGCCTCCAATTTCCTTCACGTTTATGGCTGGTCATCACCTTGGGTCTTCCAGAACTTTGGGCTGCATGTCACGGGACCCCTCTACTTTGCAGGTGGCTCTTTGGGGAGACGGATGGAAGAGTTCTATTCCCCTTCATAATTTCTCACTGCTCTAGCAAAGGTTTCTACACATTTTTGATATTTGTATCATTTGTGTAAACAAGAGCTGAATAAAGGGATTCTCATCACGGGCCTGTCAAGCAAAAGCTAATTCTTCATATTATCTTTTCAATCCTGTTGTCTCATGCCATATAGTGGGATAATTCATTCTTTTGTTTCAACAGCACAATCTCTTTAAATACACCAACAATTCGTAGTCTGGTGTTAATATTTATAATATTAAAAAACAAAGAAAATGTAAACCATTATGGGTATTTTGCAAAGTAGACCCTTCCATGGAATTAAAGCTATTGATACTATGCACATTTCTAAGGGGCTAGTTGTGTCTGTCTGATACACCATATTACAGACATGTCAGTTTACATAAAAAAAGAAAAAGCCAATATTCCACACACTGTTTTGACCTCCAAGGATTATTTGCACATTTTCGATCCTGGCTGTTAGTTGTTAACATTCTTTATCAAGTCTGTGTGAGAAACCCGAGGAAGATGCATTCAGAGTACTATGTAGGTCTGGTATTTCCCTCTAACTATAGTCAGGCAAGCCCAATCGGGAGCGCACACCTGCAACCTGTCAAGTGGTTGCAGGTGTATAAGAGGAGCCCAAAGTACCAGCAAAGAGAGCAACAGGGAGGCCTGTCTGGGAGGGACCAGCAGGGGACCCTTCTCGTGAGGAAGCAGCTGTGGTGGGCCCAGAGAGGAAGCCAGGATGCTGGTAGATGTCCCAGAAGACCTATTGAGCCCAGGTCGAGTTGGGCCCTTCGACTTCCACAGGTGTATTTGCCTCTGTGGTCGAGAGAAAGTAGCGAGAGCTGCGGACAAGGAAGAAAGAAGAGAGGACGTCGACTTTGTCCGTGGAAAGAAGCGGAGCTGCTGCCGTGTGCAAGGAAGCCCCCGGAGTGCGAGTGGGGCTTGCAGTAACTGGCAGTCAGCCTCCGAAGAAGAAAGCAAGCAGCTGAGCAGCCAAAGAGGAATGCCGAAGACCGGTGAGTACAGGGTAATGACACTCGAGACTGTGGCACTCATAGGGATTACGCATATGTAAACAAATGCCAAATGAATCAAATTGAATACCGAACTGAATGAACACTTTGTGGGCAAAGCTATTAGCTGATGAAAGTTAAAAGGGAGAATACCAATTTGAAAGCAAACTACAAAATAAGAGCGCATGTATGCATGAGCATGACAGAAAGGTGGGGAATACATAAAGCCACCAGAGAGTGAACTTTATGAATGGATGCAGTGCAGCAAGGCCTGGCATAAGATGTGTGACACGTTAGGGCAAAGCCAAGAGGCTAACTAGGAGAAGCCAGGAGAGTGTGAACCTGCACATAAAGCCAAAAGGCCGACAAGGAAAAGCCAAGTGAGTGTGAATCTGTACACAGGGGCAAATACAGAAGAACCTGTGTGGGCTGAAGAGCCTAGGGATCCTGGTTGCGCGACTTGTGATAGGTGGACCGTGTGGTCTGACAACTGCGCCTAGACCAGGGAGCCCTAGATTTTGAAAGTCAACAACATTGTGAAACAAACCGAGAAGGAGCACTATCAGTGAACTGTGAATACAATACACAAGGATGGTCAAGCTGATGTATAGAGTTGTGTTGAACATTGAAAGACTTGATGAACTGCAAATATTTTCTTAAGGACAGAGCCTCAAGACCCCTTTCTTTTGAACTGTGTTGCCTTGAATTTGGGGAAAGGAACTCCGATGACTGTGTGGAACTGTATTGTCTCGAACTTGGGGAAGGGGAGCTGGAAAGGAACCGAAGAGCCGGAAGAAGCTCTGAACTTTGTGTTGATCACCATTTATTTGATCATTGACATCCATACACACTGTTTAGCTATAGTTGTGAGGCCAAGGATAGGTTTTGGACACAGACAGGCTTTTAAGTTGAACTCTTTGACTCAGACTTTCCATAGTTTCGTTCAGGTAGGGAAATCCCACCTTAGCATAGGGCAAGTTAGGCCTTGTACCATCCTGCCATTTGAGTTAATAAACTATTTTGTTTTGAAACTTGAATCTGTTGTCTGTATCTTTCTTAATGATGCCTTCACAGCTGACAACAATAACCATTGCATGGATGGACTCTTGACACGACCATGTGATGTATCTGTCGAAGGACTTCACTGTTTTGTTAACAACATGTATTATCAACTAGCTGTACTCTGTATATAATTCTCTCTCTTTTTCTCTCTCTTTTTCTCCCTCTCTCACTGCCCCTTCTCTTTCTCTCTCTCTCTGCCCCTCTCTCTGTGCTCTCTCTCCCCTTATCTCTCCCTCTCTCTCCCCCTCTTCCTCCGTCTTTCCCTCCTGCCTCTTTCCCTCCCGCCCTTATCTCTCGCCCCTCTCTTCCCCCTCTTCCCGCTCTTTCCTCTTTCCCCTCCTACTTCCCCTCCCTCGCGCTCTCCTTCCCCCCTCTCATTCCCCCTCTCCTTCCCCCCTCTTTCCCCCTCCTCTTCCCCCCTCCTCTTCCCCCCTCCTCTTCCCCCTCCTCTTCCCCCTCCTCTTTCCCCCTCCTCTTCCCCCCTCTCTCTCTCTTTCCTCCTCTCTCGCTTTCCCTCCTCTCTCTCTCATGTCTCTCCCTTTCCTCCTGTCTCTCTCTTTCCTCCTGTCTCTCTCTCTCCCCCTCTCTCTCCCCGCTCTTTCCCCCCTCTCTCTTCCCCCTCTCTCTATTTCCCCCTCTCTCTCTTCCCCCTCTCTCTCTTCCCCCCCTCTCTCTCTCCCCCCTCTGTCTCTATTCCCCCTCTCTTTCTCTCTTCCCCCTCTCTCTTTTCCCCCTCTCTCGCTCTCCCCCTCTCTCCTCGCCCCTCTCTCTCTTTTCACCCTCTCTCTCTCTCCCCTGCTCTCTGTCTCTGTCTCTCCCGCCTCTCTGTCTCTCCCCCTCTCTCTTTCTTCTCCCCTCTCTTTCTCTCTTCCCCCCGCTCTTTCTCTCTCCACCCGCTCTTTCTCTCTTGCCCCCCTTCTTTCTCTCTCCCCCTCTTCCTTCCCCCCACTACAATTTTGTTTGTGTTTTTCTGTTTTTTTTCATTATCTGCATTTGTTTGTTCTGTAACAAATGAGCCGATTCCAACGGGTGGGTGGGTGATTTCCTTTATTTTTTGTAGTATTTTGTTCTTCTTTTGAAGGTGGGGGAGTTTGGCGATCGGAGTGTATTAAAAAATTGTCACTAGGCTGTTTATTGTTGACATTTATGGCATTGCTATGGAATGCTATGTGACTGGAAGATTAAATAAAGCTTATAAAAAAAAACAAATGAGCGGATTCATCATCACAGCCAACCAATCAGTGGTCAGCATGCAAAATTAAACATTGCTTTGGTGCTGTGATGAATCGAGGGAATTTGCCCCCTCTCCCCAAGAGGGAGTCGCTCCCGCCCCCCTGTGAGGCTAGGGAGGTGAGCAACATCTTCCCTAGGGGACAAGGCCTCCTGTTCCTCTGAGAGATTCCCTTCACCAGTAAACATGATGGCATATATGGGTCTGCCAAACCATGTCCACTATCTGGACTGGACCGAAGAAGAAGGTAACCAATGCTATTATTCTGAAGAAAGAGAAACTGCCTCTTGAAAAAAGAGTGACCATTCCACTGAGGTGAGCGGATTGAAAGAGGAACAATTGTCAATTACGAGGCAAAAAGGGAGACGAGGAGTGAGGGAGGAAGGCATCTCCAAGCAGGTACGTGAATGTGGGAAGAGGAGGAGAGTGTGGGAGGAGACAGAGCACACGCAAATCCAAATCTACTGGGAAGCAGCAGAGAGAACATTGAGAAGCCAGTGTAACCGAGAGCTTGGGAAGGGACGAGCTGAATGGGGCTCAAGAATGGGCAGTGGCATGACTGCAAGAGAATCGTGGTGGGCAGCCAGCCCACGCAACTGCGGCGGTACCACCACAGGGAAGCTGCAACAAGCGGAGCGTCTACCCATTGAGACTCTGAATAAGCAAGAGGAGCGACGAGCGTATGTGAAAGACGCAGAGGAAGTCTGCTGAATAGTGTTATGGAGAAATGAAAACGTCGCCGGATTCGTAAGCTCCCTTTAAGATGTTTTCTGCTGAGATCGAAGGTAACGGCGGACAGGGGAAGCACAGACATTAACAGACTAATATTATACGACACAAAAAACGTGTCTCAGTAGTAATGAAAAAAACCTGAAGAAAATCTGTTGAATGTGAACTGTGACGGTCTGAGAAAGAGAACAATATTGATCCCTGAAGGGGAGGAGAATGGAAATGTGATTTCCTTGTGTAATGCTTTTGACTAAAACATGGTGTCTGTGCGCAGTGCATTTTGGGTGCTCCCAGAGCCATAACAAACATTTTCTTCAGGCCTTAGTGAAATCTACATTTTGATGTGAACTTGTAAAGTGGTTTGTATTATTTCTCTGGCAAACATGTTTTCTTGCTTCTGCATCAACTGTTTTGAAGAAGGTGCCAGCTGTATTTGATAACGTTGTGAGGGAATCTTGCAAAGCTGAAGAAAAGTTATGTAGCTGTTTGAGTTCTTTCCTGAGAAAGGGAAGCATTTTTACTCTTGGGGTTGCCATGGGTCTCTCCGGTCGGGGCCCATGGGAACTGTCAACAGGTAGAGACTTTGAAAGCCAGAAAGTTCTGGAAAATGGCATCACGCATATGTGGGAGGCTTAAAATGAGGGGCACTGGGACAGTCGGGCAGAAAGCTTCTTAGAAGAGCGGACACATTGCTTCCATGCCCGCTGATGCTAGGATTTCTCTACCTGCCTGTTTTTTGGAGCTATTCAATATGAAATGAAATGATATATCATGCTCATACACAAGTGTTTCAAATCACGACTAGGCAAAAGGGAGAACAAAAAAAAAGAAAAGCGATCTTACTTGGCTCAGTGACATTTAAGAAAGCGCAAGTGCATGGAAAAGGGGGACGTGCATGGAAGGGGGAGGAGGAAAGTGTGGAAGAGTAGAGAATGCAATAAATACTAGATAAAATAAATAAAATAAATAACTAAATAAGGGCAATAAACCATGGTAGTGTGGCCAGTGAATGGCAGGTGAAAGTTAGTCAGATAGGGTATATCTGATAAGTGCACAAGAAATGTGGGAGGGGGACTGTATGGGTACAGATACAGAACCCCAGTGCAAGGGGTGGCCTGGAGGCAGTGCAGGAGGGTGACAGGGTGAACAGGTACCTGGGTCCGAGTGACAGAGGGTGGCCAAGTGCACAATGCCAACAGAAGAAACAGATCAACAGTGGAGAAGGGGGGCAAAGGCAGAGGCAAAGAGGAAGGTATTGAGGTGCTTCCCGAACCGGAAATGGTTTTCATCAAGTTTCAAGGTGGCCAGGAGGCTGTTCCAAATGGAGGTCCGAGCTGAAGACCGAGATCTACCCCCAACTCATTTCTTTGCAAAATGACTAACCCTGAGGCAGTTAGAAGTAGAGGAGCAAAGGGCTTGAGAGGGGAGGTATTTACGGAGGGATAGTTGATGGTATTTTGGACCCAGGCCCCAGAAAGCCTTGTGGACAATGCAGAGGGTTTTAAATGTAATCCTTGCATCCACTGGGAGCCAATAAAGGGATTTCAGGGCAGGAGGCCAAGGACAAGTCTTGCAGTCCTGTTCTGGATTAGTTGTAGAGGGCGGAGAGTGGAGTCAAGTAGATTTAGAAAGAGTCTGTTACAGTAATCCAGTCTGAAAAGAACCAGTATTTGGGAGACAGTGAGCTTTTGAGGGAAGCAGAGGAAATGCAGATTGCCTCTAAGGAGGTCCAATAAAAAGTTTGACTTTTTGGAGAAGTCAGAGATGTGTGTGGAGAAGGAAAGTGTGGAGTCAAAGATAACCCTGAGGTTCTCAACCCCGCAAGTGGGGGTACGAGGAGGGCCAAGGGAGGTCGGCCAGAGAGTGAGGGGAAAGGATGGAGATGGTGTATCAATAAGGAGGATCTCAGTCCTTGTTGGAATTTAGACAAAGATCTTTGGCAGCACACCAGTTTTGAATGACGATTAGACAATCAGAGATGAGGAGGCTGAAGGAAGCCTGAAAATGAGTTGGGTGTCGTCAGCATAGCACAGAAAATGGAAAATGGACATGAACACAACAGAAAATGGAGAGGCAGTAGGCGAGAGTAGCCAGGTATTGGTTGAAAAGCCAGGGCGAGAGGTTAGACCCCTGGGGGACACCACAGGTGGAGAGGGAGATAAAAGATAGGAACGACCCAAGTTGTACCCGGAAGGGTCGATCAGAAAGAAAAGAGGTCAGCCAGGCCAGTGATACCTAGGTTGTCACAGAGACGATTGAGCAGGGTGGTATGGTTGACTGTGTCAAATGCAGAGGAGAGATCAAGTAGGATGAGGACAGAGGGAATATTAGAGACGAGGTTGGAGAGCAGGTCTTCACAGATGTTCAGGAGAGCAGTTTCCTTGCTTCTGGCAGCTCTGAAGCCAGATTGGTGGTCATGGAGGGAGCCAACAGAGACGGAATGAAGATTAAGCTGAGAGATGGCCAGCTTTTCCAGAAGCTTACCCAAAAAGGGAGTAATGGAAATTGGGCGATAGTTTGCCGGACATGAAAGATCAGCTGTGGGTTTCTTTAGGAGAGGATGAACAAGGGAGTGCTGAAGATGGGAGGAGAAAGAGCCAGAGGCAAAGGCAAGGTTGCAGAAATAGGCAATGGCCGGAAAACAAGGGTGTCAATGTGGTCCTTAATGGTTTTAGAGGAACAGGGATGGACCTGTTTTGATGAGATTTTCATAGATCGTACTTGTCTAGCTACCTCATCGGGGAGAAAAGAGGAAAAGAGGAGAAAGGGGGAGGAAGGATAGCTGGAGGGGTGGTCAGCATGCCGAGAAGGAGAGGGAGGACGAGGAGGGGGAGAGGAGGAGAGTGAGGACAGGATGCCCTGGGTTTGAGAGGCAAGGGCATTGCAAAGAGCCTGAGAGGCAAGAGGATGGTTGGAGAATGCAGCAGGGTTCGGCAGCTCCTTGCAGATTTTGAAGAGTTCAGCCGCATTGTTGGATGTCTCAGAGACGCATGCTTGGATGTGGACTCTCTTATTAGTGCGGACAGCGAGTCTGTATTGCCTTTGGGGCAGGCGGCAGGCCAGTTTGTCAGAGGATGAGCAACAAGCCCTCCGTTTCCTCTCTGCTGCCCTACACTTACGTTTAAATGTAGCTAGGTCGGAGTCGTACCAAGAATTGCACTTGGCTTTGGACTTCAAACGGATCCTCATGACTGGGGCAAGAGTATAGAGAGTAGCAGAAATAGAGGAGTAGAGAAGGGAGAGGGCTGTGTCAGGGTGTGAGTCAGCCTGGGGTATCAGAGAGGGGGAGAAGGTTGCAGCGAAGGCCTCGACTGACACACGCTTCATGGGCCGGATATCAGAGAAGGAGGGTGGCAGTCTAGGAGTGGGCTTTTCTTGGGGGGAGGAGATGGAGAGATGAGAAGAGAGGAGGCAGTGATCACTCCAGGAGAGAGGAGTGGTAAGGTGGGTATAGAGGGGGAGGCCGGAGGAGATCAAGACATCAAGTGTGTGACCAGCAGAGTGAGTCGGGCCGGAGGGAAGAGTGAAAAAGAGTGAGAGAGGGAGAGTGAATCGCAGAGGCCGCAAAAGAGTGCAGATGAGGGACAGGTAGAATGAAGATGGATGTTGAGGTCACCAAGGAGGAGGAGTTGAGGGGTTGAGGCCATGATGGAGGAGGAGAGATCAGCCTACTCAGAGAGAAAAGAGGTGATTTGACCAGGGGATCAGTAAAGAGTAGCAACAGTAAGAGGGTGGTTAGGAGAGAGAGAGAGCCTGCAGACTAGGCATTCAAAAGAGGAGTAAGCCTGTGTGGCAATGAGAGAGCCAGCAATCCACTCAGGGAAGAACAGGGCTACACCCTCTCCAGGCTGGTTGGATCTGGGGGCTGAGAGTATCTCGTAACAATCTGGGAAGAGAGTGTCAAAACCTGTGACAGAGCTGCCTGTGAACCACGTCTCAGTGATACCAAGGACATCAAGTTCATGTTCTTCTAGGAGGTGACCGATGTCAGAGGAGTGTTTTACAGTTGAGAATGGCAAGATGAAGAAGGTTGCCAGCCTTAAAGACCTTCCGGGGAGGGGTACAAATCGGAGGTACGCCCTGCAGAGGTGTGGAAGTGGAAGAAGCTTCAGATGAGGCAGTGGAGGAAGTGGAGGAGGGCAAGGTTGCCAGGGGAAGAGAGTAGGGGACAGTTGGAGATGAGAGGACGTTGATGAGGTTAGGGAACTGCCTATTGAAGAGGAGGAGATTAGCCTGAGGGACTTGCACCATGACAGTACCATTTAGATAGACATTAATGAAGACTATGGAGGTGTCAAAGAGATACTTACGGACTTCCAAACGGATGCCACCATTTATGGGAGAGGAGGAGACAGGACAGAGCATAGAGATCATATGAGGGGTCCAGAGATCTGTTGAGGGAACGTAAAAGAGGATGTCAGTGAGGGTTGGTTTGGCAGAGATGCTGGAGTAGGTATCGGCGATGGGGAGACCTGGTTTGGAGCCTGGCGAGATGAGGATTTATTTTGTTGTTGCTTCAACAGTGATGTATTTTTAGACTTTTTACATTCTTCCTATGTGTAGTAATTTATTCATGTATGTTTCTTGAGAATAAAAGGCCATAAAGAGCCATTTTCTGGGAGTTTAGCTGAGTGTTTGTGTACATAATTGTCCTTCATGTTTAAGATTTCTTCATTTTGTGTGCTAGGGCTGTGAAATAGTTTCTGTGGACTTTGAAGCAAAACACTGTGTTAAAACCGAACTGTGCAAATACTAGAAAAGGAATAATAATTATCCTGTAAAGGGAGGTGAAGGAGAGTGAGAAAAGCTTAATGTAAGTGTCTTGAATAAAAGACTGAAAGACACTGAGATATCCGAAGCCGGGAATAATTAAGTGAATAATTGTTAGGCCTAGAAAGAAAGAGAAAACCTGTGTCCCAAGCAGAAGAGTGAGACCTAAGAAAGAAAGTGTGAAGAGCTGAAGACCAACACAGTCTTTATAATAAATCTATCTGAACCAAGCAAAACCAGATCTCAAGTGAAGAATACATACAGTAACAGGAGGAAAGAATTTAATGAAATGATAGCGTTACCAAGAACTATTGAAAAATCACATATTGAGAAGACAATTGCTGGAAGGACCAAGCAGGAGAAGGGAGTCTTTCTCCCACTTTAATTTTGTTTGGAATGGTGATCGGTTCAGATAGTGTTTGTTTTTGGACGGTGGACACATTCATTTTACACATTGGAAAAGACGACTGACGAGCACCTTGGTTATTCCTTTAGGTAGGGAATACCACCCCATACCATAGGGATAGTTAGGTTTACACCTTATTTAATAAACCTTATTGAAAAATGCCCTTGTCACAGTGCTCACAGAAGAAATAGATAATTGGTGTAATGATTATCAATATTATAAAAAGAATAAGGGCCATTTTGAGAGACCGAACGGTGTATATTCAGAGCAAAAGATGCTATTAAAGAAAGGAAATTATTTAATTGTACCAACATTGTAAACTGTCTCTTTTTTGAAATTTTCCGATGTGAATTTCTAATTGTCGTTTCCAGTATATATTGCAGTCTTAATAAAAACATTCCACTTGTCTTACTGAGCAACGCACATTGATAAAACCAAGACTTAACACATACATCATTTATTTATTGAAATGAAATATTCCAAGATGGATAGTCTTATAGACTTGTATTGTACTCTTTTGAAATACCTCTATGAAAAAGGGAAAGGAGATAAATGGCACCAATGAGGGTCCCTAGCTAATTTGAATAAATCAAAGAGAATATTGGTGACATAACACTAACCACACATCTTTACAGTTGACAAATATGTCTGTGATAAAAGGGTTGTATGATTGAATGACATACTGAAGACCAGGCTTGGTGCTAATTAATTTTTCACAGTGCCCACCCTGGCATTTGTAACCATTGATTGGGGTGTGTGTATGCGTGTGTATAGGATTTGGATGGGAGGATGAAATGGCTGTGACAAATTTCCCCCCATTAGTGTCTGAATGTTTCCTGTTCCCATTTGAGTGGCAGCATGAAAGGGATGTTGTGCTACATCTGTGAGGCAGTAACTCAGTGTGTCCCACCCCGTCCCTCCTCCCCCGAGCTGGTTTTGTTTTCTATATAATTTTTAATGACATGTATGAGGCTAATATTGTGTATGGGGCTGACCCACATTAGAGACGTGTATATTGCAAAAAGAGCTTGTACCAAAGGAGCTCTCATGTTGTAGAAGGGCCTAATGTGCAAATATGCCTATTCTGGTTTTCATGCTATTGTTTGTGTTTCACTATTGTAAATACTAACCTCACACTAAAGGTAGAAGTTGTTTCTGAAGACTGTGCTGTTAAAATTAAAAGCTGCACATACATCTCTGCATAGCATGCGTTAATGGCGATACTGACATGCAACATCATATGAAAGGGTAGATATGTGAATTCTTCTATTCAGTTCTTGTGAGAAAGAATGATACAGATAAATAAAGGTTGAACAACATGCCAAGTCATGTGTCCAAAAGTATGTAGGGACCACAGTAAATAAAACGATATAGTCCAAATAAGTATATTGTATGTGATGATTTCCTATGTTATGTGAGAAACCAGAGGGTGTCTCACCCGCTAGTGCCCGGGGATCTCTCTCGCTCTCTCTCTCAGCTGGCCAGGGCACGGCCATCGCCTTTGGATCCAGACCCTGGGGGTGGACCAGTGCGGGAGGATCACCTGGGTGAGAGGTCTTCAGGGAATGGGAGCGAGATAGCCAATGGCGAAGCACAGTATTTGTTTATTGAACCCATCCTATGTTTTAGGATGCTCTGAGATCCCAACTTCCCCCTCAACCCCCACCGTGTTTACACAAACACTTGGCAGAGGAAGAGGATGGTTGAGAATAACAACACTGACTTGCATACATCGTACTGGCCATGTCCCACTAATTGGGTCAGGCAAAGTCAGGCACTTAATTATAAGTGCATACACCTGATCCCAATTAGCTCTCCTCACACAAATAAAAGGCAGAAACCAAAGACACACTCTGAGCAACGCAGAACACGAGAACGAGCTGAACCTCTGAGATGAAGGCACACCTACTGGAGCAGAGCAACATACCAAGCTACGAGAGCAGCCGGCCGAAATCCCCAAGGCTTCCCTATTGGAGGTCCTTGCCTCCGACACGCCTCGAAGGATGCATGGAGAAGGCCAGATCCCACAAGTGAAGATTGCATTGTGTTCCAAGGATGCCGGCGACCCTCTCAGGTGAACGCCAGAGTTGGGGAGATGAGGTCAAGCCTGTGGTACTAACCTTGACTCGAAAATCAGAAAACGCCAAACAAGAAAGGGGTGCACACAGCCAGTGAGTTGGCAAGCGATCTGAGAGCCCGCTGTGTGTTAAAGTGAAGGAAGTAGCAACATCATATCACAAGTGAAGGCTGCACGCATGTGCATGAGATGTGAAAGGCCAGGCGGGCCTCGATCCACAGCTTTTTGAACTGTGTGTACTGAATGGAAAGCTGAACCAGAGTGTGTCACCTTGCCTACAAGAATCGCCTTAGTCCGTGATGCCTAACGTGGGGAGGAGAGATGGTTCAACCACATCATCATTTGAACACTGATATTTCTTTTGTAGACCTTTTTCCTTGTCACTCTTGTCACTCTTTTTGTACAAGAGATAGGGCAGGCATTGGCCGTTTTGATTTGACAGACTCCACTAGGACTGCGTTATTTATTATTTGATGGTCGAGGCTACTCCCATAAGGCAGAATAGGAGTTTTTCCAATCCCAACCCTTTAAATGAAGGTTTTACAAATTGTACACATTGGGCCTCATTACAAGGGTGGCGCTCCCGCAATGAAGGGTGCCGGTACGGGACCGGCACCCTTCATTACGGGAGCGCCTATTACGAGGTTCCCTTTCCGGGTCCCGCGAGGGGAATAGGGAGCTAATGATGGCCCATTCGTAATGTGCCCGTTATTACCTCCCTCCCCATTCCCATTGAGCCCTATGGGGACTCAAATGGGACTGGGGATGGGTTCCTGCAAGGAGGAATTACCGGGTCCTCCAATGTTGGAATGACCCAATAATTCCTCATTGCAGGAACCCGGTATTAGAGCCCGGTATGGAGGCAGCCATGGCGCTAATAGCACCATGGCTACCTCCATACTCGTAATGAGGCCCATTGTGTCAGTCTTTGCTTGTGATACCATGCCTCCCCTACAGTTATCTGGACTTTGTTCCAGCAGCCCCAGAATTTGTTTTAACAAAGAACTGTGCAAACAGAAGTGGCATTTGTGCCCCTTAAGGAACACTCTTTCGGAGTATAGAGATTAACGTTAAGGCGCAGGTTGAGCAAGCGGACCAGATCACGCAGTTGGGTGAAACATGGCGGTGCTGGCAGTCGGTGAAGGAGGAGCGTGTGGTGGAACATTGAAGATGTTAGACGTCCGGCTGAGGGCTGGATATTCGGTCTAGTACCAGACACTAGGTATTAGTGAGCGTCTGCTTGGGAGGAGGGAAGCAAGAGAGAGTTGTAGGACCTTCAGGCAGGGAGATAAACCAGTATCCAATTGGGTGCCTAAACACCCTAAACACCCTACAGGCTTACCTCCCTTCTGGGAGATACTGAGGAAATTGCTCAAGAAGTACCTAAAGCTGCAACAAGAGTAGCTGAGACCTCTTGGTGACTCTATCCACCCAGTGGCCACCCTGGGAAGGCCACTCCACTGCAAAGTCCTGAATCGCCGCATTAACCTTGTGTAAAAGACTTCAACTGGGGAGGGACTTTTGGAGAGCCCTTTTAAATTAATGAGGCTCTTTTCCACTTTGAACCCTTTTTGAGTTTTCCAATTTTATAAGTTGTCCTAATATATTATTGAGGGTAATTCAGATGCACACCCCCTGCTCACTGTGCTTAGAGAGGTGCTCTGCTTCACCTCACTGATGATTCCCAGCAAGGTGGACACATGTGTCCGGGGTTGCCGATTGCAGAGTAGAGCTGCCTAGAATTGCACTGCTGGACTGCCCTTGTTAGCGTGACCAGACTGATATGCAAATGGTAATCTGTCGTCTGTGAAAGGTACAATAAGCAGTGAGTGGTTGAAGACCCTCCTGAGTCGGACGCAACCAATAGAACGGGTTATTTCAGCCGTGTTCCTTCTCAGTAGAGGGGCTCCCATATTTTTGAAAATGGTCTAGAATACAACCTTTAAAACAAATTGTTGAATGATGCCCTTTGTGCAGTCCACTTTAGACATAATACTATGGTTAGAAGGCTCATACATGCATATATAACGTTACACACTGCGCTGTACATCACTGTGCGCTTAGTGCCATCTTTGGGGTGGCATTTAGTACATACTTTTACAGGTGTGGTGTTGCACCTGACACGACCGGTCATGTGTGAGATGGGATAGACCGACCCCACATGACAGGATGAGGAAGGGCTGAACAGAAAGAAACTAAAGGTGCACGCGCTCCGGAAACAGGGGAGTGCGTAGTATAATATCAAGCTTGTTGCCCACGTTTTATTCCTGCTCCACTGCAGCCAAGGCCTTTCATCATCCCTAAGCCTCGGCCTGCAGGACATCACAATGGCGACGAGACAGAGTGAAACCCTCATGTGACTGAATTCTGCTTCCCACCCTGGTTGGGCAGCTGCTGATACGGCCACGTAATTCCAGGCAGCCCGGCCCATCCCTCAATTGCGGGAAGCCAGCGGAGCCAGGAAGTCCAAAGAGCAAATACTCAGCAATAATCAGGAGGTAAGAGGAGCCTTCCAACTCCAATCCCGCGTGCGACGCGAGAACTACACAATCCAGCCTGCACGGCCCTCCTGCACTGGCACCTGCCCCAACCCCCTCCATGTGCACACACACACATCACACCCAGCCATACGACACGGACAGGAAAAGAGATCAGAAACTGGAGCCTAATCCAAGGGGGAGGCCAGGAAAATCTTGGAGTCAGAAGAATGGCGAATGCTGCTTATGCTCAACCTGGCCACGCTAGCCCTTTGGCGGTTTAACACACGACCAGACCGAGGAATAAACACTGATTTATGAAGCTGCCAAAGTAGCGCTAAATGTCAAGGTTAAGCCAGAACTGAACCTGGACTATGAGCGCATCCAAATGATTGACGACTTTCATGCATGCCTTTGAGAGATGGCCATAGGATGCGAATACCCAGATGAGGACTTTGCGGTGCACCAACAAGTCATTCATGGGATCTCATCAGAAAAACTGCATAGGGCCATCCTGTCTGAGAAAAACCTACCCCTCGACAGAATACGCCATTAGCCGACAGAGAGAGTAGGCAGGCGAACCGGCCACAGCAATGGAAGCTGCCATGAACCGACTACCCATCAATGACTCTAAAGACACACAGAGCATTGGGGCAGTCATCCCATGGCCTGAACACAAGAAGACCTCCAGCAGGCCTCCCTGGCTACCAAGCAAAGGACAAGTCACATGCAAGTGGTGCGGGGGTGCGTGGCACAAGGGTGAACCTTGCCCAGCTCTAGGTGTCACGTGTCATAAGTGCAAGCGGTTGAACTACTTTATGGCAGTCTACCTTAACCCCCCATCCACAAAGGAGACAATACGGCCCCCCAGGATCACAACTAACAGGAGAAGCAAAGGTAAGGCACGTGCAGTGCCAGAAAGCGAAGGAGCAAGTAGTGGGAGTGAAGAAGATGCCTCTGAAAGTGACTCATCTCAAGACTGGCGAGTGAGGCAGCCCAGGAAGAGAAGTGAGCGAGTACACTTGATCTCAGCGGTCAACGCGAAGAAGAAATCAGCGAACAAAAGAAAGACCGTCAGACCCACATGCTTGGTTGTAGCGGATGGAACCCCCACAAAAGTTGTAATTGATACGGGGGCAGCAGTGAATGTAATGGCCTGACGAGGTTCAAAGAGCTAAAGCAACCTCCACAGCTACGAGACAGGAAGGTACAACCTTTCGTATATGGGTGCAAAAAGCTGTTAACCGTTGTAGGCTCTTTCAAATCTGACCTGACACACAACAGCACCTCGTACAGATCATCCTCCTATGTGGTTGACGTCGGAATAGAGACCCTGCTGAGCTGCAAAAGAGCAGAGAAGCTCTAACTCATACACTTTGCGTTCAGCATCAACCTTCCAGAAATCGACAGACTACTGAAAAACACGCCAAGCTATTTCAGGGAATCGGATGCCTGAAAGGGCGAACTGCGAAACTGCACATCCATCCCACCGTTGAACCAAGGGCGGTAAGGCACAGAAGAGTCCTATTCCACCTGCGAGAAGCTGTCAATACAGAGCTAGAGAAGCTCATATAGCTAGGGATCATTGAGAAAACATCAGGCCCCACCCCATGGGTATACCCCTTGGTGGCGACTCAAAAGCCGACAACTGAATGCCGTACGCATTTGTATCGACATGAGGCTACCAAATGCTGCCATAAGCAGTGAACAACACATCATCCCGACGATGGACGAGCTAATAGTAGACCTGACCGGTGCCATAATTTTCAGCAAGCTTGACCTGCGCTCAGGTTACCATCAAGTATGCCTGGCACAGGAATATAGATATATCACAACCTTCTCCTCACACCGCCGCCTCTGACGCTACCGTGGACTCAACTTTGGAATATCTTCAGCAGCCGAAGTGTTCCAAAACGAAATACGGAGGGTACTACAAGGACTAGCGGGCACCACCAACGTCAGTGACGACATTCTGGTGTATGGAACAACCCAACAGGAATACAATGCACGCCTTAGCGCTGTTTTACAGTAGCTAGAAGATGCAGGCCTCTCTCTGCACTCTGTGAAATGTGAATTTGGCAAGAACGAACTTGCATTCTTCGGCTATGTGCTTCGGCTACCTCAATGCTGATGACTTATCACCAGACCCCGAGAAAGTTGACGATGGGATGGCTACATGTTGTGCCTGATGCATTCCAGACCTAACACATAACCAATTGCATTCGCTAGCAGAGTGCTCACAAAAGCTGAGCAGAATTACGCACATATGGAGAAGGTGGATCTGGCGATTTTGTGGGGGTGTCGCCATTTCTAAGTATACCTCCTCGGCCAACCCGGCAAAGTGTTCACCGACCACAAACCACTAATCCCCAGCACGACTGGAGAAATGCGTGTTGCAACTACAACCATTAAACATAGATATCCTCTACCAGGCGGGAGCCGACAACCCGGTGGACTGCCTATCACGACACCCTCGGTCGGTGACTCACCAGGAAGAAGAACATGCGAGGTAAACTGAAGAACATGTATGCCAGGTAGTAGCATGGGTTTGTCCGACGGTGATGACGATGGAAGAAAAAACAGAAGAGACAAGACTTCGATCAATGCCTTCAGCGAGTCAAAGCAACCATGCAATCAGACGATTGTAAAACACGTCCTGATGGTGGTATCAGGTCAAAAAGCGGCGGCCGAAGAGAAAATCCAAGCCCTATTCAGAACACGCACCAAACTGACCTTCTCCCAAGAAGGAATCATTCGGAGAGGTCATCGCATTGTCCTGCCGACAACGCTAGAAGAGCAAGCACTGTGGCTCGCTCATGAAGGGCACCAGGGAGTGGAAAAACCCAAACTTACCTGAAGTCACTGGTATGGATGCCCCGCATACAACAGAGTACTCAACGAATCCTCCAGCGCGAGAGAAAGCCCCAGTCAAGAAGCAAGCTCACCAGGAGTGCCAGAGAGAATGAGGTGGACACGATACACACTGACAGAGCGACCACAACCTTTGTGCTGGATGGCATACACCATCACCAAGAGATACTACCATGTAGGAGACAATAGCCTGATGCCCCTCAAGAAGTTATGCTGTTGGTGCCGTTACACCCCTGGTGAAGAATCACCTGTTGTTGTTTCATAAATCCAAGTTTTGGAGGAATGTGCTGTTGCACCTGACTCTCGTGTCACGTCTGTGGAGGTGGAGCCCGACCCCACGTGACAGGACGAGGAACGGGTGGAGGGAAAGGAAATAAAGGTGCGCGCTTCGGGAAGGGTGTTATGGAGTAATGTAGTAGAATGCCCAGCTTGGAATCCGTGATGTAATGAATCTAGAATGTGATTGTGTCATGGTCTGCAGCGGTTTCCCCTTGAGTGCGGCTGTGCTCCGGGGGCTCTACATTAAAACTCCACTTTAAGTACATACCTACTGCCTCTGCCATTTATTGCATTTGGCGACGAGGAGTACATCAACTCGGTGAAGGCCCCTGGAGCACCCCCAACGGCTGCACTAATGAAGACTGCACCGCTATAGTCCACGGTGCGGTGCCGGGATCGGTAGAAGTATCGTGCTGCCTGCTGAAGCCAACTCTAACTACGCGGACCAGAAGGAGCTGGTTGAGGCCATTGTGGAGGGATTAGGAGGTATGGAGTTATTGCAGGTTCTGCGTAAATACCCTGCTGAATCATTATCAATGATGCGGGAGCATTTTATGAATCGCTAGCCAACAGCGGTCGCTAGCGATTCGAGAAAGGGACCTTAGAGCGTGAGGCTGCGTGTGGCCGTTTTCGCAAGTTTGTATCCAAGCTACCATGGCAACCACAATACAGAGAGCATACGAAGTACGATACAGGTGCTGTGTCCTGTAAAGTGCTCTGAGAACATTGAATTTATAATGAAATATGATTGAACACTTAGTGGACCACGGGCCATTACAGTGAAGGTGACAGAACCTGTGTGTATGTTGTGGAATATTTCAATACATTGCAGCCAAACCATTTCAAAGACAATTAAGGCCACATATATTAATACCGACGCTACCCAAAGTATATATATAGAAATTATAAATAAAGAAAGGGGAATACCTGACACGGTGCTGTCTGAACAGAAACCACATATTTATGTATAAGTGCACCGTCAGCATCAAAAGGGAAAGTAGCACCAGCAGGGAACAGCACCATTGAACGTATTGAGCATCGGTCTGTAGAACTGCAGCCACATAATATAAGCCGGTGAAAACAACCCCAGTGTGAACATACTCATCTTTTACCATCCTGCTTCTACATCATGCAGCACATCTCAGCACCCAAGCAGTTCCTTCCATCCCCTGGTAATCCTACGTGTCCCTGGGAGCAATGGATTGATGGCTTCCAGGTATATCTGAGGGCTACTGGTGGTAATAAATACAATGACGACCTTAAAGAGGCCACTTTGCTGAACTGTGTCGGAGCTGAAGCATTAAGGATTTTCAGAACCCTTCCTGAGTTGGATGATACAGAGGGAGGTTCTGGTGACATTAACCGCATGTTTGAAAGTGCACTAGGGAATCTCGTCAAACACTTTGGCAACAAGACCAATGTTGTATTAGAGAGATCCAAATTCTTTTCTAGGAGACAATTGAAAAGTGAGTCAATCAATGCGTATATGGCATCTGTCAGAGGACTTATGTCCATGTGCAATTTCACTGCCGTGGGTGAAGAGTATTTGAGAGATCAGCTAGTGTTGAATGTTGCTGACTCACGCATTCAACAGAGACTGTGGCAAACCAACAACCCGTCATTGGAGCAGGCAATGGAGATAGCAAGGAGCATGGAACTTAGTGATCGCTGCATGGAAGAAAGGGTTGAAAAGACCGAGGACAAGGAAATCAAACTTGTACAAGTGAAACCCAAGGATGAATTAGAAGACTCTTTGGTGGCAATGGTAAGGAAAATGACAACCAACAATTCAAGGGCTGGTTCTACAAGGGGCAGATACACAAATGATGACAACCAGTATCAGAACCGTTGTCAGAAATGTGGGTGGTACTGACACAATGATAATGACAAAGAGTGTCCCGCAGCAGCAGTTGAGTGCTACAGATGCGGTCATGTTGGGCATTTTGCTAAAGTCTGCAGAAATACACGAGGCAGGATGGGCAGAGGCAACAGGTACCCTTACAGCAACATGTCGAGAGGATCTGTAAGAGCTGTTGAGGATAATAGTGGTCAAGACAACATGCTGACTGTCAATCAAGGAGATGCACATGTGCAGATACTCACCGTCTCATCCATACAACCATCTAGGGGACCTTGGGTGAGCATGCAGATAAATGGTATATCTTTACCCATCATGGTGGACACCGGATCCCCATACACCATGGTGGATGTCAAGACATTTGTTGAGATATTATTCGGCAAGATGCAAGACATACAGTGTACTGGGGTGAGAGCAATTGATTATGGAAATACCCCCATAGATATAATAGGTTGCACTTGGGTCAAGTTGAAGTTCCAAGATAGAGAAACATACTGCAGACTGTATATAGCTAAAGATGGTTCATCTGTAGTAGGATGGGAGGAACAAGCTGCACTGCGAGTTAGAATTCACCCGGCAGAAGAAGTTCCATTCCTAAGTGTATTGAAAGATCATAGTGACATTAAGGCTGCACTAGCAAAGCAATTTCCAAAAGTGTTTAGTGAAAACATTGGACTCTTAGAAGGTTTTCAGCACAGAATTGTTCTCAAAAAAGGTGCCGTGCCCATAGCACACAAAGTTTGAGGTATCCCAATTGGCACAAGAGAGCAGTTGAAAAAAGAACTTGCAAGGCTTTTGTAACGCTCACCTGGTATACACGGGGACGTCACTCAGCCTGTTCTGACCTCTTACGACCTCGAACCCTACCCTGGAGTCTACTCGACTGGAGGCAGGGCCTGAAACACAGGATTGGTAGAGTTTAACTCCCTATTGTCTCTGTGTGTTTGAACCCCTTCTTCCCCGGGGTCCAACCCTTCACTTTGATCCACAGCTCACCTTGCTTTCTTGGAAAGTGTGCTCTCCGTCCTGCTTTCAGCGCAGGGGCACGTTGATTGATGCGGGCTCGTTGCTGCCTAGTAACTTCACTGGCAAGAGTCCGACAGGTAAGTATAATGAGTCTTATAAACAGTTCTATAACTTCGTTCCTTTCCTTCCTTAGATGATGGCTGGCGTCCGGGGATGGTGACGGGCTGCTGAGATGAGTAGCGCTGAAGGTGAGTGAGAGCGCGATGCGCGAGGAAGCATGGTATGCGGTGCTTCTAGATGTTTCCACGCTAACCTGGAGTGTTTTTTCCCTCTTGCAGATGGATGAGAAGTTCCGGAGACAGAGTTCCCCCAGAGCGGCTGGGATTCAGGCAAGCGTTTGAGGCTCGTACACTCTTTAAAAATAAGCGAACATTTGCTGAATGCTTACTAATTCCTTTTTTCTGTTCTTTTCCCTTTTCCTTAGGAAGCAGTGTGCCGGGATGGGAATGACACCGCCGAAGATGCCCGCAGAACAGAAGAAGCGATGAATGATGGGCAGAAGCGCCGCAAGGTAAGGCTGTTCCTAACAGTGTTCTTCCTCTCTCAGGAGCTGAGCGCAGAAGTAAGATGCAGGCCTACTGGAGACCGATCCGAACACGGTGAGTGTCACGCTGCAGGTGCAGAAAACACAAAGCATGTTTCTCAGCCTGGTCGTGGCTTTAATAGTCTCTGGGTATCACAGGTGTTTCTGGGCTGAACCACACCCAAAAGACTAGACTGCACATGTAGTTCTGGGAATCAAAATATGTGGGGGCATCCATCTTGTCCCCATCAAAGCACTACAAGTCCACCCCCAATGTTATCCTATGGGAGTGAGTGAGTCTGGTGCCACAAGCGCTAAGTCTGACTCCAAGTGGGTCTTTGGAGGGATGGAGATCATGTAGGTGATCGTGGCCTGGCTCCAGCCTGACATCTTGGAGGGCTGGGGACATGAGGGTCAGGATTCATGACAGCACTCCCCCCCAAGGCCGCTCTCAAGGTGGCACTTCTGTCTGGTCCTGGTTTGTTTGGATGGTTTTGATGAAATCGTCTAAGCAAGCGAGGTGCATGGATGTACTCACAAGGCTCCCATGTCCTGTCTTGTGGACCATACCCCTTCCAGTCTACCAAGTAGTATAATTTGGATTTGACGTACTTTGAATCCAGGATGTCCTTGACTTCGAATTCTGGCTCCCCGGCGACTACTACTGGCGTTGCTACCCGGGTCCCAGGTTGAACAGGTTTAAGGAGAGACACGTGGAACACAGGATGAATCTGCATGTTTGACGGCAAAGCTAGTCTGACCGCCACAGGATTTATCACTGAGGTGACGTGGAATGGACCCAGGTATCTTGGACGGAAAGTTTGGGTTCCTTTAATGGACACGTGTTTAGACGCCAGCCAGACTTTGTCTCCCACTTGGTAGTTGGGGGCCTTTGCTCGGTGTTGATCAGCAAACTTCTTTTGGCGATTCTTAGCTTGAAGTAGGTGTTCAGCTACCCTTTTAAAGGTTTGAGAAATGGTTGTGTGCAAGGTTTTGACTGCTAGCATTTCCAGGGTTGTAGGAATGTCCAACTCAGAAGTACGTGGGTGTCTGCCATACATGGTAAAAAAGGGTGTCTGCCCAGTGCTGGTGTGTAGGGAATTATTATAAGCATATTCAGCTATCCATAATAGGTCGAACCAGCTTCCTTCAGCTTGGTGTAACATGCAACGCAGATACTGCTTGGGCGTCTGATTTGTCCTCTCAGTTTGACCATCCGTTTGGGGATGGTGTCTGGTGGATAGCCGGATGTCGATCTGGGCCATAGAGCAGCATTTTCTCCAGAAGTTAGATACGAATTGAGTACCTCGGTCTGAGACTAAAACTGAAGGAAACCCATGGAGCCGTATGATGCCTTCAAGGAATACCTTTGCCAGAGTGGAAGCATTTGGGAGCCCCTTAAGAGGAATGAAATGTGCCATTTTTGAAAATAGGACCACGACCACAAGAATAGTGTTAAAGCCTTGACTGGGTGGTAAGTCAGTAATAAAATCGAGAGACAACGTGTGCCAGGGTGCTGATGGGATTTCCAATGGTTGTAATAGCCCAGCCGGTTTCTGCTTGGATGACTTGTTTTGAGCACACACTCCACAAGATAGGATGAATTGGATAATGTATTTACGCCACGTGGGCCACCAATAATTTCATTTTACCTTGGCTAGGGTTTTAGCGATTCCGGGGTGGCCCTCGATCAAGGAATCATGATAACCGGACATGACTTGTTCTCGTAGTTATTGGTTTGGTAAGAATAAATGATTCCTGAAGTAGGGCAACTGATCTTTTATCATGTAATATTCTCCTTGTGCACTCCACGCTTGTAATTTCTCCGGTCTCATCAGGTTTTGGATTTCTTCATGTAATTCTTTCTGAGTTATGGTTGCTGTGATTCCTAGGAGCTTGTCACTCTGGATGATTGTTATTGTGTCAGGGGTCTGATACCCTTGCTCTTCCACCCCCATACGGGAAAGGGCATTGGCCTTCCCGTTTTTCACCCCTGGTCGAAATGTAATCACATAGTCATATTCAGCAAAAAAAAGAGCCCAACATAGTTGTCGTGAGGATTGGGCCTTTGCCGTTTTTAGGTACTGGAGGTTCCGGTGGTCAGTTATTATGGTGATTGTGTGTCTGGCGCCCAAGAGGTAGTGCCGCCCTGCCTTAAAGGCTGACTTAATGGCCAGGAGTTCTTTGTCTGTGATAGCGTAATTGAGTTCAAGGGATGTGAATTTACGCGACCAGAAGGCAACAGGGTGTAACTGGGCCGTTTCGGGGTCCTTTTGTGAGAGGACGGCTGCCATAGATGGCTATGGATATGAAGCGTCCGTTTCCACCAGGTATGGGAGATCAGGGCAAGGGTGGCGTAGGATTGGGGCAGATGTGAATCTTGCTGAGTTCCTGGAAAGCTTCCTTGGCTTCTGTTGTCCACTGGAACTTTTTGTTGCTTTTCCTTAGCAATGACGTGATGGGATGCACGATTTGCAAAAATCCTGTGATGAAGCGGCAGTAGAAGTTTGCAAAACCCAGCATACTTTGAACCCCCTTGAATGAATTTGGGGATGGCCAGTTCAGGATAGCATCTACCTTGTGTACATCCATTCGGATTCCATTCGGACTGAGAATAAAGCCCAGGATTTCCACCTCAGAGATGTGGAATGAGCACTTTTCGAGCTTGGCGTAGAGCTAGTGTTGACAGAGTTTCTCCAATACGGATCGGACGTGTTTAACGTGGTCCTGCTTTGATGCGGAATATACTACAATATCGTCGATGTACACTAGAGCACAGACATCAATCAATTCCCGTAGGACATCGTTCATGAAGTATTGAAATGCTGCAGGCGTGTTGCAAAGGCCAAAGGTCATTACTTGATATTCGTACAAGCCGTATTTGGTGCGAAAAGCGGTTTTCCATCCGTCCCCCTGTTTTACGCGAACAAGGTGATATGCCCCCCTCAGGTCTACTTTTGTGTAGATTTGGGCATCTTTGACTTGATCAAGCAATTCAGGGATCAGTGGCAGGGGGTAGTGGTTTTTTACGGTAATCTGGTTCAGTGCGCGATAGTCGATGCACGTTCTCAAGTCCCCCTCCTTTTTCGGTACGGAGAATAGAGGACTGGCTGCTGGAGACGTCGAGGGACGGATGAACCCGTTGGCCAGGTATTGGTCAAGATAGGCCTTCAGGTGCTGGTTTTCTGGTTATGTGAATGCGTAAAATTCGCCCACAAGGGATTTGTGCGCCGGGTATCAGATCGATTTGGCAATCGTATGGTCTATGCGGTGGCAGGGTATTAGCCTGTTCTTTCTGAAAGACATCTTGAAAGTCCTGGTATTCACTTGGTAGGGTGCCGATTGCCACAGTCGCAAGCGTGGAGGTTCTGGTGTCTATTGGTTGTTTCTCTTGGCGATAACATGTGTGGGCGCAAGTCTCGGGAAAGGCCAATTCTTTTGCTCGCCAATCGATTTGAGGATTGTGAGCTACCAACCATGGCATTCCCAAAATCAACCGGAACTGTGGTGCCTTAATGAGGTCGAAAACAATAGATTCTTGGTGTCCATCCTGGCACAGAAGGGTTAAAGCTGCAGTGTATTGGGATACTGGACCAGAAGCTATTTCCGTGCCGTCGACAGTGGTAACAGTGTCAGTGGTTGATTTAGGGAGTAACGGAAGCCCCATCTTTGCCGCAAGATCCTGGTCGATGTAATTCCCAACAGCTCCACTGTCGATGTACGCTTTTACTCGTGCATCCGAGATGGTTGTTGGTGATTGATCAAGACCACAGATAGTGCACAATGGGAGGTCTGTAGTTCACTTTCATCGCTCGACAAGTGGACCCCTACACTTGCCGGGCTGGGGAGTTTTCCGATTCCTTGATGGTATCTTCCTTGTCCGTGGCCCCTACCGTCCTTCTCTGTGGCTTCACAGGGCACTCTTTAAGGAAATGACCTGACCTTCCACAGTACAGACATAACTGCTGCTGTCTCCTTTTATCCCTTTCCGCTTTAGTCAAGGGGGATCTGACCCCCCGATTTGCATTGGTTTCTCCTGAACCTTCCGTGTGTGGGCAATATTGTCCTTTGAACGCACATACATAGGGCGAGGGTCCGGTCTGGTTCGATCTGCTCTTCGGTCCTGCAACCTATGATCTAGTTGAACAACAAGGTCAATGAATTCTAAGCAGTCTTTCGGGGGGTTCACTACTTGTGCGAGAACATCCTTGAGCTCCCCCCGCAACCTCCGATGAAATAACGTGGTTCTCTTCTCCACTGGCTATTCTGCTTGAACTACGAGTCTATTGAACGTGGCTATGTATGTTAATAGGTCTTGACTCCCTTGGCGTAAGGACAGAAGTTCGTTGTCTAATGCCTGCCCATGAGTACGACAGGCGAACAGCTTTTCAATCTCCTGCTGAAAGCCCCTGAAGTCATGCAGCAAAGGATCGTCTTGGGCCACAAAGGGTACAGACCAGTCCGTGGCGCTACCACTCAGGCAGGATAGCACAAAAGCGACCTGTGATTGGTCATTCGGAAAGGCCCCTGGTCTACAAAGGAAGTGCAGGCGGCACTGGTTCATGAACGTTGCAAACCTCTTGGGATCCCCCGTAAATCGTTCGGGCAGGGCCAAGGGAACTGCCCCAGGAAGGGTTATCTGAACGGGATTGGCTGATGGTGCTGGCATCGAGGGCACGCTTCCCAGCAATGGTGCATGCCCTGCTTGTGACTGGAGAAGTTGCCGGCTTAAATCATCAGTGCGTTCTTTGGCTACTATCAGCTCTCTCCTCAGGGTGTTGGTCTCCTGCCTGGCTGCATGTACTTCGGAACGTAGCTGCCCCAACATATGGGCTAACTGGTCGGTTTCTGACGTTTCCATGACGCCCAGGTGGATTTTGATGTGAGGCTTTGTGTTCTGTAACGCTCACCTGGTATCCACGGGGACGTCACTCAGCCTGTTCTGACCTCTTACGACCTCGAACCCTACCCTGGAGTCTACTCGACTGGAGACTGGGCCTGAAACACAGGATTGGTAGAGTTTAACTCCCTATTGTCTCTGTATGCTTGAACCCCTTCTTCCCCGGGGTCCAACCCTTCCCTTTGATCCACATCTCACCTTGTTTTCTTGGAAAGTGTGCTCTCCGTCCTGCTTTCAGCGCAGGGGCGCGTTGACTGATGCGGGCTCGTTGCTGCCTAGTTACTTCACTGGCAAGAGTCCGGCAGGTAAGTCTAATGAGTATTTTGAACAGTTCTCTAACTTCGTTCCTTTCCTTCCTTAGATGATGGCCGGCGTCCGGGGATGGCGACGTGCTGCTGAGATGAGTAACGGTGAAGGTGAGTGAGAGCACGATGCACGAGTAAGCGCGGTATGCGGCGCCTCTAGATGTTTTCACGCTAACCTGGAGTGTCTTTTCCCTCTTGCAGATGGATGAGAAGTTCCGGAAGACAGAGTTCCCCCAGAGCGGCTGGGATTCAGGTAAGCCTTTGAAGCTCGTACAGTCTTTAAAAATAAACAAAGATTTGCTGAATGCTTACTAATTCCTTTTTTCTGTTCTTTTCCCTTTTCCTTAGGAAGCGGCGTGCTGGGATGGGAATGACACCGCCGAAGATGCCCGCAGAACAGAAGAAGCGATGAATGCTGGGCAGAAGCGGTGCAAGGTAAGGCTGTTCCTAACAGTGTTCTTGTTCTTGTAGGAGCTGAGCGCAGAAGAAAGATGCAGGCCTACTGGAGACCGATCCGAACACAGTGAGTGCCACGCTGCAGGTGCAGAAAACACAAAGCATGTTTCTCAGCCTGGGCGTGGCTTAAATAGTCTCTGGGTATCCCAGGTGTCTCTGGGCTGACCCACACCCAAAAGACTAGACTGCACATGTAGATCTGGGAACCAAAATATGCGGGGGCATCCATCTTGTCCCCATCAAAGCACTACAAGTCCAATCCCCAATGTTATCCTATGGGAGTGAGTGAGTCTGGTGCCACAAGCGCCAAGTATGACTCCAAGTGGGTCTTTGGAGGGATGAGGGATCATGGCCTGGCTCCAGCCTGACATCTTGGAGGGCTGGGGACATGAGGGGCAGGAATCATGACAGCTTTGTGAGCAAATATAATAGAGCCCATTGAAAGCTCAGAATGGCTCGCCCCTATAGTATTGGTGAAAAAACCCAATGGCACCATAAGGATGTGTGTGGACTTGAGAGATCTTAATAGGAACATGTGGATAGACAGAAACCCTCTTCCAACATTAGTGAATTACTTACAACAATGAAACCAGCCAAGTTTTTTAGTACCTTAGACTTATCTTCGGCTTACCATCAGATTGCTTTGGAAGAGGGGTCCAAGAGTCTCACGTCGTTCGTCACTCCTTTAGGGACATTCATGTTGTCATGATCTCTGCTTCCAAAAGATCAGGACTTGCCCGACTCCCGTGGAAGCAGACCCATAACCCCGGTTCCGAGTGCCAGCCAGTCCCAATTGGGACCTTTTGGACCCTGTCCTGGCGCCAGTGGCACCAGGCTCATAAAGATGCCCAGTCCCAGCGCTGGAAGCGCCGGGCTCATAATGCTTGGGTGGACTTACCTGCAGCAGACCATGCTGCTTACTTACCTGCCAGTTGAACTCCTGATCCTCTTCTGTTTGGGACTACTTTTCCTGTTGGGTGGGGCAGGAGCCACTCCCTAGGTTCAGAACACTGGAACTCTTCTGGAAAGCAGGAACTCTTTTCTTACCTAGGCGTGGCTGTGGAAGGAGACACCTAAGCACTACAGGAGGCTATTTAAACCACACCCGATGGATGAATCTTGCTTTGCGTTATTCTGCATTCTCTGCAGCAGAACGCTCGTCGTGTCTTCTGCTTCTGATCCTGGGCCTAAGAGAACAAAGGCTTACCATCCTGGAATCCAGTCTTCAGCAGCACCTGTAAAGACAGTCTTCAGCAGCACCTGTAAAGACAAAGAAAGAACAGGTTAGCACTACGGTCTTCAGTGGCAGCGCATCTCTTACCTGGTCCATCGGCTGTCACCAACGCCTCGCCCTGCATTCCGGCATCTGAAAGACAAAGGCTTACCTACTCTTCGCATGCTCCGGAGGTCTTCGCACTGCATTCCGGCATCTGAAAGACAAAAGCTTACCAGCTCTTCGCACGCTCCGGAGGCCTTCGGCGCTGCATCCCGCATCTGAAAGACAAAAGAAGGTTCGTTTAAAGACATTGGGCAACTTTATTACTCACGTGCCATTACTCCTTCCCACGCCGAATCCAGTGGGTATTCCAGCACCCTTCAGCTTCTCTAAAGCTCCGAACTTGTACCTGCAAGATAAAAGGGACAGTTAGTGCGCATCGTGAAGCAGGCTACAAGCGCTTACTTACGTGCTTCCAGGCGCTTCTATTCCTCACGCGGGTTCGATCCTCAACTCTCATCAGCCCGCCATCGCCGGAACCCTGCAAAACAAGAGATATCATTACAAAAGACTTTTAAGACATTTGAAGTGCCCAGAACTTACCGTTCGTGCAGTTAATGACGGACAGCAGTCCTCTGAGGTCAAGAGGCCTGCACCCTTATCCAGTGAAGAAACTGGTTACGGCACCCTGCCCCGAGGCAGATGGAGAGCTCGGCGTTCACTTACCTAAGGTGAGGGTGTTAACCTTTGGGGTTCTACAGGAGAAGAGAAAGGGAAGAGGAGAGAGGCACCCAATAACCCCAGTTCATTAATCCCATATTTTCTATCTGCAGACATCTTACTCTTCGAGTCAGACATACAGTGCACAGAGGTCCAGCCCAAAGAGCCAACCGTGTGTTACACATCACCTTTGAAGATACGCCATTCACCCAGTCAAGACCGGCGCCTCTGCGGGAATCAGGTGAGCGTTACAGAACGCAAAGCCTATCGCAAAACTCCCACCCAGGCGCTATGGAAACCTCGGATACCGACCAGCTAGCCCAGTTACTTGGGGAACTAAGAGCAGAAGTGCATGCAGCCCGTCAGGAAACGAATGCTCTAAGAAGGTAACTGATTATTTCCAAGGAGCGAACAGACGATCTCGCTAGACAATTGCTACAGTCACAAGCCGGACAAACTCCGTTACCCGCATCAGGGGCAAATCTTCCTTCAACATCCTCTACGAACCCAGTGCAGATCAACCTATCTGGGAATGTACCTCTGGCTCCGCCCGAACGATATTCTGGTGACCCAAAGAGGTTTGCAGTATTTATTAATCAGTGCCGGTTGCACTTCTTATGCCGGCCAGCAGCCTATCCAACTGATCAAGCTAAGGTAGCTTTCGTGCTTTCGTACCTTAGTGGCAATGCGGCAGACTGGTCGATCCCTCTAGTTAATCAAGATGATCCGGTTCTCCATGATTTTCAAGCTTTTCAGCTCAGTATGGAAAAACTGTTTGCAAGACATTCACAGGGGCAGGCCTTGTACAATGAGCTCCTTTCATTGCGACAGGGTAATCAAGACCTTTTGGCTTATATTGCGTCTTTCAACAGACTGATAGTGGAAACTCGATGGCCTGAGGACAAAAGGATTACGCTGTTTTATAGAGGTCTACGTGGAGAGCTCAAAGATGTGTTAGCCCAAGTAGTGAATCCCCCGCAAGACTGTTCGGACTATATTGACTTAGTCGTTCAAATTGACCACAGACTGCAGAACAGGAAGGCCGATCGTTCCAAGTTTGATGCTCGAGTATTTTCCAAACCACCAACTCCTACCAAAGGAGTAGACTCCGGGGAACCCATGCAAATAGGGGGCCTGAAAGGACCACTAACACAAAAGGAGCGGGAAAGGAGAAAACAGCTGCAATTATGCCTCTATTGCGGAAACTCGGGGCACTTTCTTCGAGACTGTCCGGTGAAACCAGCCAAGAAGGCAGTAGGAGCTGCAGTTACCAGGGTCACAAACTCTGAGCAGGGAAACGACCTCGCCCGACAAGAATAGAGGTCCTCTTGCCGAGCGTTAAAACCAGTTCCGTGACCTCGCATTTCGTGATACCTATGGTCCTCATTAGCCCTGAACATCCGGATCGATTACATGCGATCGAAGCTTACGTCGACAGCGGTGCCATCGGCAATTATGTGGATCATGAAATGGTCATGAAATGGTTTTGAGGATGAATCTGACTCTTTGTCCAAAGGCTATAAAGGACGTCATTACTACGGTGGATGGTACGGAGATAGCCTCCGGACCAGTAACGCATACCACCCAAGAAGTGACGCTAGTAAGTCAAGATGGACACCATGAGAAGATTGTGTTCGATGTGATCAAGGCCCCTCAGTTCCAGATTATTCTAGGAATTCCTTGGTTAGAGAAGCACAATCCTCAGATCGATTGGCGAGCAAGAACGGTTCAGTTTCCAGAATGTGTCTCTACTTGTCACCCTCGACCTGGTGTTGCACTGGCAGCAATTTCCTCGGAGGCTCCCCAGTTACCTCCTGAATACCTAGAATTCCAAGATGTTTTCCGGAAGGATCAGGCTAACTCTCTACCTCCTCATAGGTCTTATGACTGCCAGATAGACCTGATACCTGGATCTACTCCTCCTTGTAGTAGAATTTATGCCCTCACCGAGCCTGAGAATCTTCACCTCCGACAATACCTGGATCAATACCTAGCGAATGGGTTTATTCGTCCTTCCAAGTCCCCTGCTTCCTCAGCTTTGTTCTTCGTTCCAAAAAAAGAAGGGGACCTTAGAACTTGTATAGATTATCGCGCCCTGAACCAGATCACCGTTAAGAATAGATATCCGTTACCTTTGATCCCTGAACTCCTGGACCAAGTCAGAAAAGCATGCATATATACAAAGCTGGATCTTAGAGGAGCCTACCACTTGGTACGAGTAAAAGAGGGCAATGAATGGAAGACGGCCTTCCGCACCAAGTATGGGCTATTTGAATATCAGGTCATGCCCTTCGGACTTTGCAATGCCCCGGCCGCCTTTCAATATTTTATGAACGATGTCCTCAGAAAGCTCATAGATGTGTGTGTTGTTGTTTACATTGACGACATCCTCGTTTATTCTTCATCGGAAACTGAACATCGGAAACACGTGAAAATGGTCCTCAAGAGATTGCGTCAACACAAACTTTTCGTTAAGTTGGAAAAATGTGTTTTCAACGTGACTGAAGTTGAATTCTTGGGATTCATATTATCACCTAGCGGAGTGCGTATGGATTCAAAGAAGGTCGATGCAATTCTCAAATGGCCATCGCCATCCTCCGTAAAAGGTGTTCAAAGCATGTTAGGCTTCGCTAACTTTTACCGCAGGTTTATCCCCGAATTCTCTCGAATAGTCCAGCCCATCACCGCCTTGTTAAAGAAAAACAAACGTTTTGAATGGTCTACCGAGGCGGAACAAGCTTTCCAGAATTTGAAGACTAGATTTATCTCTGCACCGATCTTAAAACATCCTCGCCCAGAACTCCCCTACATCGTTGAAACTGATGCTTCGAGCCTTGCCATGGGGGCAGTTCTATCACAAAAGGATCCAGTAATCAGTTGCATCCCGTGGCATTTTGGTCCCGCAAATTCTCGCCTCCTGAAATCAATTACACTATTACTGATAAGGAACTTCTAGCTATCAAGTCCGCCTTTAAGGCTTGGCGGCATTATCTTCTGGGGGCCCGACACACCGTTACTGTGATTACAGATCACCGAAACCTGCAATATTTGAAAACCGCAAAAGCTCAATCCTCTAGGCAACTCCGTTGGGCACTATTCTTTGCCGAGTTTGACTTCATAATTACCTATCGACCTGGTACAAAAAACGGTAAAGCTGATGCCCTTTCTCGGATGGGAGTGGAAGAACATTTGATCAATCCTAAACCTGTACCTATCATTCCCGAACAAAGAATTCTAGGTGTAATCGCCACACAATCCATAGAGGAAGTTAAGGATAAAGCCAGGCTACTGGTAACTCCAGCAGACATACAGAATTGGCATCTGCAGGGAAAGGACTTTACGGTGAAGGACAACCTATTATATTTCCAAGAACGGTTATACCTGCCCAGCACAGATTTACAGAAAAAGGTAATCTCTTGTTATCACGATTCTTTAATGGAAGGACATCCCGGTATGACCAAGACCTCGGAAAAGTGCACAGAGGTCCAGCCCAAAGAGCCAACCGTGTGTTACACATCACCTTTGAAGATACGGCATTCACCCAGTCAAGACCGGCGCCTCTGCGGGAGTCAGGTGAGCGTTACACATGTTTAAGAGAATGCCCTTTGGCCTTGCCTCGGAGGTGTTCCAAAGGCTAATGTCGCACCGATTTGGAGGCTTAGATGGGATACATTGCTTGCAAGACTGATTTCTGCCAGCACCGAAGAGGAACACGATGGCAAACTAATAGGAGTTCTACAGGTAATTCAGAAGAGTGGGTTGACGTTAAAGCTGGATAAATGCAAAATAAAATGCGATAAAGTGTCATACCTGGGACATTCTATTGATTCACGGGGTATTAGCCCTAAGGAAGAACTGATGAATACCATTTTGGGCATAGCTGAACCAGAAAATAAAGATCAACTAAGAGGTTTCTTAGGCATGACAGAATATTATGCTAAATTTGTTGAGGACTACACAACCAAAACCAGGAACATGAGAGACCTCATGAAAAAGTCAGCAAAATATAATTGGTCAGAAGAATGCAAGAATGAATTTGAACAAATAAAGATGGACATCAACAAAGCACCGTCTTTAGGGATGTTTCACTGCAAGGCCAAAACAATAATCTCGGTAGATGCCAGTAAAGTGGGTCTGGGAGGAGTGATGGAACAACTTTAGAACAAAAACATGGTAACATTGCATTTGCATCAAGAGTTTTGAGACGGGCTGAGTTGAATTACTCCACCATCGAGAGAGAAGCTCTAGCAGTGAAGTGGATCTTGGAACATTTTAGAAAAATAATATGGGGTTTACCAGTTATTCTTAAGACTGATCATAAACCATTGATCCATGTCCTACAGTCTAAATCACCTCATTTAATATCACCAAGAAGTAGGAGATTGTTCCTTGATATAATGCAGTACAATCTTCACATATGTCATACTCAAGGCACACAAAACCAGGTGGCTGATTTTTTTTCCAGGCTGCCATTTCACCAGGTAACTGGCATTGAGCCAATTGATGAAGACATCATAGCAATTGTGAACTCAGGAATTACTAAAGAAGAATGGAAAAATGTGACTGACATAGATCCAGAACAAATAGAGATAAGGAAAGCCATAGCCTGTGATTGGAAGGGATACGAACAATCGCTGGGATATTTTGTGCAGGTTAAAGAGGAGCTATCCATGGACCAAGAACACATTTATAGAGGAGATTGAATAATTGCTCCTGTGCAAATAAGAGCGAGATTACTCGCCTTGGCACATGAAGGACATCTGGGAAGGAGTCTGACTAAGGAGAGAGTCAGGAGTAACTATTGGTGGCCGAACATGTGGAGAGAAGCAGAAGAAATAGTTAAAAATTGTACTGCATGCGTAATAAGTAACAAGTCTAAGGTTTTAAGGAAAACGCCTTTACAACCAGTGGAGATTCCTGGCAGTGTATGGTCTAAATTAGCAATCGATGCCATGGGGCTATATGAAAACCTTGACCCAGTCAAAATATACACCATAGTCCTGGTAGACTACACCTCTAAATGGGTGGAGTGGGGAGTGTCTGAAGGTAGTATTAACACTGAAAAAATTCTGACTTTCTTAACTGAAGTCTTCAACAGAGAAGGTGACCCCAAGGAGTTGGTATCCGATAATGGGTCACAATTCACTTCATTGGAATTTCAGGGATTCTTGAGCGACAGGGCTATAGACCACATAACAACCTCGCAATACCATCCCATTGCCAATGGACTGGTAGAAAGAATGAATACATTTGCAAAAAGTGTGATTCAGCTGGCAATATCTAATTCTCTTCCATGGAGAGAAACGCTCAAAGAAGCCTTGTGTGCTTATAGGTTACCACCACACTCTACCACTGATGTTGAACCTTTCACCATGATGCGTGGCAGGGTAGCGTCGAATCGATTGAGACCGGCCTGGACGTTCATGGACACAGGTGAGGCAAGGTTGGACATGGACCAGATATTAAGGAGTGTAAAAGAGAAATAAACAAAATATAAAGAATATTATGACCGCAAGAACAGTGTGAAGGAAAAGGTCATCAAAGAAGGAGATTGGGTGTGTGTCAGAGAACCCAGGAAAGCACTCAAAGGTGAATCCAGATTTAGATCGCCACAAAGAGTCATGCGCCGTCAAGGCAAATCGCTTGTGCTGGAGGATGGTAAAAGATGATCTGCTGATGGTGTGGTGAGAGTAGAGAATGGGCCTCATTCCGAGTATGGCGGTAAGGGATAGCGGCCACCGGTAACGAGACTGGTGGCGGTAATCCCTTACCGCCATACTCCGAGTTCCCTCTGCGCCCTCGCCCTTAACGCCTGCTTTGAGCAGGTGTTAAAGTCGAGGGCGCAAAGGGGCCTCCAAGCCAATAACGGTGACCGTAATGAACGGTCACCGTTATTTGCATCTTCCCCATTCCCATTGAGCCCTATGGGGGCTCATTTGGGAATGGGGAAGAGCCTTGGTGAATGGGGAATTACCGCCCCGCCAACCTTGGAATGGGGCGGTGATTCCGCCATCCACCAAGGCGCTGCCGGTCCGGGTACGGCGTCAACCAAGGCGTTAATAGCGCCATTGGTTAGCGCCGTACTCGGAATGAGGCCCAATGACTTAAACAGACCAAGCACAAGTAAAAATGTCAACATAGGGCCATTTGGCCATTCGGACAAAGAGACTTTCAGGAGATGCAACACTGATGAGGATCGTAATGCAGAAACATCGGATCACAGGAACAAGGGTGCTGCAAACAATTACCATGATGGTGGAAGTGAAGTTATAACCAAGGGATTATCAAAGAGGAACCGAAAAATCATTCAAAACTTCAACAATGACTATGGGCCTCATTACGACCCTGGCGGTAGGGAGTGAATGGCGCCGTAAAAGGTACCGGCGCCGTTCACTCTGTACCGCCGCATTACGAGTTCCCATCTCGTAATGGCCCGTTGTTTGCTCCCTCTCCCATTCCTATTCAGCCCTATGGGGGCTGAAATGGGAATGGGGAAAGACAGTGTCCGGGTCCTTGGAGGGAGGAATTACCGGGCCTTCCGAACTCGGAATGGCCCGGTAAGTCCTCATTCCGAGGATCCGGACCCCGACGCGATTTCGGCGGCAGCCATGCCGCCAATAGCGGCATGGTTACCGCCGAACTCGTAATGAGGGCCAATGTCTCTTACTAAAGTGATCAATCTTTTGGTCACATGTATCCTTTTAAATGTTTAAAGGGGACTCTACACTTTGTTTTTCTTTGCTTTTATTCATCGTTCATTTTCCACTTTTCTTCATCCTCTCCTTTTCCAAATCTTTCTTTCTTTTCATATAAGGGGGGACGATGTTATGGAGTAATGTAGTAGAATGCCTAGCTTGGAATCCGTGATGTAATGAATCTAGAATGTGATTGTGTCATGGTCTGCAGCAGTTTCCCCTTGAGTGCGGTTGTGCTCCGGGGGCTTTACATTAAAACTCCACTTTAAGTACATACTTACTGCCTCTTCCACTTATTACAAAGGGGGAGTGCTTAGTATAATCCCAAGCCTGTTGCCCGCGTTTTATTCCTGCTCCTCCACTGCTGCCGAGGTATTTCATCATGCCTATGCCTTGGCCTGCAGGACATCACAATAGGTTAGTAGTGTGGGTAAGGCGACATGCTGGGTATGGCTGAACCTTTCACATGGGAAGTGCGGTTTACATCTAGTGCTACACGGAGGAGAGAGGGGAGCGAAGGTGCAGCTTGTTTTCTTTTAGACCTTTCGGTGATGGGGGTAATAAATAATTGTGAGAAACCGCTAACTGAGATGCAGGGTATTGCATTGCAGCAAAGGGTGCATCACATGAAGGGTAATGTACCTGGTTTGTTGTGTGCAAACGTAGAGATCAACTCAGTGGTCTCCGACGGGATGCAGTGGAACTCATGAGAGAGCTGGCAAGACAGGCATGTGTCACTCCCATGCCCCGGAAGCAGCCAGCTTTGTGAAATCACTCATGCAGCTTAACAGGAAATTAAACTACTCCCACTGTCAACGGCATAGCTGTGATGCACGGCTGTACCATACATTCCCCTCACATCGCTTGAACCCCAGTTATTCCATGCGGTCCCCTGCTCACCCCCCATAATTTGACTTCTCTACCCCCTCTATATTTCATGGCCGGCCTTCTCGCCATGGCCCATGTTTCGGGGAGTCTGTGTAGGCCGCAGTCGAGAGAGAGGACATGCTTTCCACATGTTTTTGCTTTCTCAGCAGTGTGACTTCCTCCTGTGGACTGCTTGTCATTATGAGGACTTTGTGGTTTCCTAAAATAAAAGAAAAAGGAGAACTAGAATTTTTTACAGCCAGACAGAAACCCCTATTAGTCTGAAAGTGGTGTATGCCGTCTATGTGGGAAAGCTGGGATGAGTTGTCAGAGGAGGTGAGCTGGTGTACTGGGCATGTGAGGTGCAGGGGGAGGGTGGTCTGTCTCCTCAGCACCCTCAGAACTCGCTCTGAAATGTTTTTCTTATTTTCAGTACAGAGCAGCAGCTCACACGGCCACTGCACAAGGATCAAGAGCCGTATGAGCGCCCCAGGATTCCCCTCCTCAGGACAAAAGAGTAAGTAATTCAGCGAGCAAACAAACTTCTGGGGAGTGGTGTGTTTGTGTGTGGGAAGGAAGTGGTTTTTGGGTCAGAGCGCTTAAATCAGCCGGTCTGTGTCCCTGTATGCGTGTACCATACCTCACTGCTCACTTCAATGGTGTCCCCTGCCCTGGACTAACTTTCAATCTCCAGAGAAGCCCCAGGCCTTCCTGGAGATTGCAGTGACCTGCTGCATACCGTTTTCATTCGAATTGATATTTTCCAAAAATGTGTACGTTTGGAGTGAAGTGGAGACAGTTCAAACAAAAATAAAACCTTTATCACCATCCCCAAAAGTATTCTTCTCGATTGACTTTAATGGACTCAACCACCAAAAGCATACATCTACACCTCCCCCTTCTTGAAGACTTTAAAGACTGAGAGTCCCCTTAGTTGTGCGTGTATGGGTGTTAGTTGTTGGAGCCTTTGTGTGAGTCTTCATGTCTTTGTATGGCCATGTGTATAAGTGTTTGTTTTATCTGTTTGCTGTGCAGTATGTACCTGCACATTTGTGTGTGTTGTGACTGTATGTCTTTTGGGGTTGTGTCTCTGTATGTCTTTCTGTGTGAGTCTCTGTGTTTGTTGAGCTCATCATTTTCCTTTGTGCGTGTGGTGCTGTTTTTTGTGTGTGTGCCTGTGTGTGAATGAGAGAATGTATGCGTTTCTAATATATTTATGTGGGATTCTGCATGTTGCATCACTGCCTGCATGTGCGCCTAGCTGTATGTGTCTCTCTCTATGCCTGTAGTAAGGAGGAAGCCATGAAAAAAAAGATTTTTCTAATTTGTTTTGGGGGGAAAAATGACATTTTGGGAACAATAGAACTGTATGCAATGCTTCGTTTCATTTTATTGAGGTGCATTTATTTTGCTACTTTAACAACTGTGAGGTACCAGTATTAAGGCTCGGACACGAGGGTGGTATGTTTTTGGGTATAGACCTTTATTGATCTAGAAATGTTGGGAACAAGGCCTCTGTATCCCTGAATCTAAGAGGGGTTGCCCACCTCAAAAGAACCAATAAAAACAGTCAGAATGGCCAAAATATAAAGTCTGTCTTAGTCACGTCCCTACAACCTACTTCCGTCCATCACACTATAAACCAGGGGTCCCCAACCTGTTATGCACGATGAGAAAAATGTGCATATCAAATGAAATGGTGAGCAACATCAATTTTTTCGACTGACCCTATCGGCGGACAAATGATTGCAACACAAGTTAGAGACGTGATAAACTTAGAAACGTTTAATTTGTAATACTTAATAGTTACTAGACAACGTGCAATTCTAGTAAAGGAAATGTACAACGCCTTTAACTATTTGACGTTAAGTGGTTGTTTGCAGGAAATGTTGAGGAAATTGAAGTTTTTAGACAGGACCAGTCAAGTTGTTCTAAAATATAGTAGGAGTAAATAAACATTACCCGAGGTTTCAGGTTCTTGAGAAAAATATTTGAAAGCCATTTAGTGCAAAGGTTTGGACAATAGAATTGGTCACATATGGAACACTGATTTTCAGGTGTACTTTGGGGTTCTGCCAGGGGATATTCTGATCATCTTTAGTGGCAAATGGTGCACTCATAAGCATAACAAATCAACAATACTATCCCACAGTGATCGATTACTGTTTATTTATTTTTTTATTTGTGATTTGTATAGTGCAAATCCACTGACCCTAAGGCTTAAGGGCGCTGACAAATACAGAAACAAAACAGAACGTCCAGAAGAGATGATCATGGGAGATAAACGTAGTGCCAGAAGGCATGATCTCAGACCAGAGAAAGATGTTAGTTAAATAGATAGGTTTTAAGTCCTTTCCTGAACATTCTGCTTGAACTTTCAGTTCTGAGTTTCAATGGAAGGTTGTTCCAGGCAGTGGGGGCCGCAGAGTAAAAGGCTCCAACCTTGGTCTGAGATAATCTGTAATTTGGAACAATTAGCTGAAAAAGAGTATTGGATCTGAGGCTATAGTTGCTGTTCGTCATTAAGGTAAGTAGGACCAGAATTTTTCAGACAGTTGAAGGAAATGGACAAGAGGCGATAGAGAATACGTTCCTTAATAGAAAGCCAATGAAGCTCCTTTCTTGGCAGGGAGATATGGTCTGATCTCTTCTTGTCCACAATGACCCTGACAGCGTTATTCTGCACTACCTGCAGTCTATTCACTTCACATTTTGGAAGACCGATCAGAAGACTACTACAGTAGTCTATCCCAGAGCTAATCGGTGCTCGGGCCAACGTCTCTCTACTGGTTTGAGAGAGGAAGGGACGTGCATGAGAAAGTAGTTTGATATAATACGAAGATGAGGACACCAAATTACTGACCTGCGCTTTCATGGTCAAATTACAGTCCAGATAAATCCCCAGTGTCTTAACTTTTTTCTTAATCTTTATGACTCAATTATCAATCACAAGCTGGGAGTATAAGTCTTCCAGTTTGTGAATTTTTGGATCAGAACCCACAAGCATGAGTTCTGTCTTGTTGGTGTTGAGGGCCAATCCATTAACACACATCCAGCTTTGGATGAGCGAGTATATCCAGTTGATTTTAGTTTCATCAACTGAGAAGACACCCGTGATAGGAATGATACACTGAGTATCGTCAGCGTAATTGGTGAACTCTATGTCATTACTGTCCAAAAAGTCAAGGAAGGGAACCGTAAAAATGTTGTAGAAAATTGGTGAAAGACAGGTTCCCTGTGGGACTCCCTGCGTCAGATCCATGGGGTTAGCTTCTGCGATGTTACTGCTCACTCGCCATTGGCGCTCTTTGAGAAAAGAGGCGACCCATGCGGCCGCCGGGGCCGAGAAGCCCGCCACCTCCTTCAACCTGGAGACTAAAATTGAGAGTGGTCTACCAGGTCGAAGGCGGCAGAAAGGTCCAGCAGCATCAGCATGCTGCGGCTGCCTTGATCCATATGGCGAAGGAACCTAGATTTTAAATCCAGCAATGCGATCTCGGTGCTGTGTTTTTCCCAGAAAGCAGATTGTCTCTTGTTTAAGATGTCAGTAGTTCTTAGATAGGTTAGTAGTTGAGTGTACGCAACTCTATCGAGAATTTTGAGCAAAAATGGTGAGTTGGAGATAGGACGATAGTTCAGTGGATCGTCAGGAGAGAGATCTGTTTATTTTAATAGTGGAGTTACCCAATAATGTTTTATGCAGCTAGGAACAACACTGTCCCTAAAGGATGCATTGACAAACTTGCAGAGAGTAGGAATAAGCGAAGAGGCGCAGGCTTTTATTGCGAGTGCCGGGCATACGTCACCCTTACAGTTAGATGGTTTAAGATTCAGAATTATCACTGTAAGGTCGGCCTCTGAGATGGGCTTGTGGATTGTTTCTTCTTCAGGAATGTCATGAAATTATGCATTTCTGTTTGAACAGAGAGTGAACACTATCCACTTGAGTTAATTTTCCAATGGCATTGGTAGGCACCACGAAGAAGATGTCCGACATCCAGAGGGGCTGGTTGGCGATGCCTAAGCTCGACAAGGATACACTGGAAAGAATGACTAAATCACAAGAAAATAAGATATTCTCTTAAAACTGTTAAACAGTTCAGGGGCCACAAAGAAACATATCAGTTTGAGTGATTGGTAGAAACTATCCGGGACAGAGCTATCAAACAGCATCCCCAAGTTCAGGAGTCCCATGTTATAGAAATGAATGCCCCACCCATGGTTCGATGCGGAATGTTGAATCTTGAAAAGAAGGTTCAACCACGATTTCTGGAGGGTTGTGTACATGGCTGGTTAGATTTATAGTTTTCAAAATTACATGTAAAAATTACTAAAAGCCCCAAAGAAATGTGTTGAGAAAAATGGAAGCTTTTTCAAAGGACACCAAATTGTTTTATGTTTAATTCAGTTGTCGAGACAGACATTATGCCATCTCCTTGGACAAGTAGTCCTTGGACCACCAGCCCCCCACGGTTATATTCCAATTTCCACACTGGACATTGCTAGTAAGATATTCTCCAAATGTTTGGTGCTCAGGCTGGAGGAGTGGACTCAAAGTAAAAATATATTGAAGGCCTCCGAAACGGGTTTTGGGAGTGGGCTTAGTACAGCGGACCACTGCTTCACTCTGAGCACCGTGATGGAGAAATCCGGTAATGTTTGGGGAGGGAGATTATTTTTGACTTTTTTCAGATTTGGAGAAAACATTTGATTTGTAGAAACATAGTGTGGCGTAATTAACATTTTATTGGGATCCCTAATGTTTTATAAAATCTTATCCAGCTGTCTGTCTTCAGACATCTCAGCGTCTGTTTGATATACAAGAAAGGGGAATTATTCATTGTTTTTCCCAACCAATAAAGGTGAAAAGCAAGGATGTCAGTCGGCTCCAATTTATTCCTTTCAGATCTTGATTCGTGTACTTCTCCTAGTAAAGTTCATCCACCCTCTCTGAAGGGTACATGTTATCGCATGCTTCTTTATGCCGAAGACACGGCTATTTTGGACTTAACCCCGGCAGGTCTTCAATAGGGCCTGCTAAACACAAATGACTATTTGGGATCTTCCATGCACTTTTCCCCTCATCCCTCACCCATGCACTTGCGCGTTCTCAATGTCACTGGGCCTAGTAAGATCGTTGTTGTGTTGTGCTGTGTTCTCCCCTGCACCCCTCCCTTGCCTAGTCGCGCTCTGAAACACTTGTGTACGAGCCCGATACAAATAAAATATCATATCATATATCTATAGTTTGACATTAAATATGATAATAACAAAAATGATGGTGCTTGAAAAAAGGGTGAAACCTTGTAGCAAGTTTTTAAATGAATGTAAAGAAGAGGGAGCAGTCTCATATTTATTTGAGCCTACTCTTCTCAAAGAGTGGTGCTTGGGTCAACAATTTTCAGAAGACAGAAGACAGCTGAGAGGGTATCATTTTTATTTCAAATTTGGGGTATTCTGATTGGACAAGTGCCAGGAGGTATATAAGGCAAAGGTCTGGTCCATGATTTTTATGGGAGCGAAATCTAGGGTGGTTCAAACAGTCATGTCTTGGAGGGGTTGCAAAATAAATTCCTGTGCCAAATAGCAGTTCTCCTTGCAGATACACCTGGTAGTGCCTGATGAGGTGAATTGGTGTATTGGAGATGTTCAGTTTGAAGGTGTTGACAAAGTGAAGAATTTTTACTTATTTTTTAAAACCACGTCTAGGATTTTCTGTTAATCATAAAATGAATTTCAGTGCACATGCGATTGCAGCCTCCCCTGGCCCCCCGGGGGGGGGGGGGTGGATAGTAAGGCACTGTCCATTTGGTTAGGGGGTGCGATATAACTACATTTGGATCAAAACTCAAAATATCTCTTAAAGCAAGAGCTTGCCCCATGGGGAAAGGGCAGTTGCACAAAACATAAATAGGCTGCACTCTTTAGCTTTATACAAAGACTTACGCACACATATAAGACAGCAAGGCAAAATCTGTAAATAAAATCCACAGAATGCAGGAGGCTGGTGCAAATGGCACATTTAAATTTACCCACCTCCTCAATAAATTACGGTGTGCAGGAGGAAGCACAAAGTGTGCCTGCAAAGTAGGAGTCGATGAAGATTTGGTTAATTTCCTGTTTATTTGTCGTTTCTCTGTTTTGCGTAAGCGTGGACATAAATGGCGAATATGTTTTATATAATTAATTGTAACGATCACGACTTTATATATAGCTTGTGTGAATATGTTAAAACTGCTTTTTTATTTTGCGCTTGTTCTATGAGAATTTTATGAATTGTGAAACATGTTTTTAAATGTTGCTAACTTAATGGGGAAATACGATTAAATAATGATTGAGTAATACTGATCATTACATGATAGGCTTTAAAGATCACTTCACTGGGTTTTTGGAAGTTACCTTCTAAGAATTATGTTGGCCTGTAATGGTAATACGTGGATTGTAAAGCTCCTGGGGCCTGTAACATTGGTGAAGAAGTGGTTAGGAATAAAAATAATACTTTTCTGAAGGATTTAGAGCCTCTTTTCTCAGGGATTTTACACACGACTTGGTGGTAAACATTGGTCTAAACCATGAGCGTTGGTTGACCACTTCATAGAGGGGTATGATGGTGTTAACTAAGTATTTTTATTAAAATAATTGGCATGTTCTGTTAAATTAATTCAAAGTAAATTAATTTGGTTTGAATATAGGGAAAATTAATTAAGAAAAATATGGCAGGCATTTACCACATGCCAGATGGGCAGAGAATCAAACGATTCATTTTCTTTCACCAGGACACTATGTAATAATACATTTAGGTGACACTACAATTCATTTTCCTTATACATATAATGCATAATGGCATCAAACACAAACCTCACATGTACAAAAAGCAGTGCAGGCAAAATATATAATAAAGAAAAGTTGTATGCATGCCACTTAATTGTCCATTATGCACCTACTAACTGTACAAAGGTTCAGAATATGCCAATTTCCTCCAGTACACACACATGGTTCAATCATTGTACTCATTTATTTGTCAGCTGGGCCAAGTATCTGAATCACATGGTTTTAACAATGAATGACACTGCTATAAAAAGTAAGGACGTTTAACGAAAAATAGTTTACATGGTGGCAACAAACACAAATCTTGCATGTATAAAAATAAACCAAAACAGGCTTATTGGTCACCATTTCTGCACAGTCCAGGACTCGGTCCTGGCTATATTGCTACTGAGGTCTCATTGCTTCAGAACCTCCTTCTAGGTCTCCACACCATGGCTCAGAGCAACTGGCGAGCAACAATTTATGGTGCCGCAAACAACATGTTGCTCGCTAGCTACACGTTGGTGATCACTGCTATAAACTAACAAAATGGTGCAAGGGTGATCTCACTCTAAAACAATAGTGTTCATCAAGCCAACATAAATGTTATCAGCCGGGCTTCCAAAGGATTAAAAAACAATGTTAATGAAAATAATGTTCCAATATTAGGGGGTTGCTCCTTTCTGCTAGACGTCAAAAGGACAAAGGTCTTTTCCAGTCTCTTCTCATATAAAACACAAATGATTTTCCAAATGATTCAACACGTTTCTCAGCCCTATGATTTTAAAACCCCTTTGGTTTCCGCCTTCTATTTGGGTGTGAATCCCAGACAAGCAATACTTGAGGGTTCTTGCTGTACTCTCCTGCCAAGATCCGGTCACTTGCTTTCAAACTTGCTTTTATGCGGAGTCTCCCTTATGTGCTGTACTTCAGTTGGGTGAGGGCCACAGACTTGCAATTGTCCAAAATAGCCTGGTTCACTCTCCTGCCAAACTAACATCCCTTTTGTCTTCCGTTTACTTGTCAAGCATTCCTTCGTCATTCATTAATTATTGACTGGGTTGACTGGCTAAACTACCCCCTTGCTTCTCTGTATTTCTCTCAGTGTATTAGACCAAAATATTCTCTAACCCCCATTTGGTCCTTTCTGTGCTTTTCCCAGATTCCCAAGACCTCCTGTTACTTCCTGTTACTTTAGTTCTTGGTTCGCGTCTTCTGGGCTGTGGGATTCCTTCTTGAGGCTCCAGTAGCCCTCGAGCTTGCTCTCACTTCAGTTTCTCGTTTGCGGCATTCCGTGTTCTTCTCGCCGTTGGCGCTTGTCTCAGCGTTGCTGTGGACACTGTAAGATGCTCCCACGCCTATTCTTTAAGTGAGCTTCAGAGTAGCCAGCTCCCAGGCTGTGTTTGATCCCTCTCCTTCCTCGGCAAACAGCATCTTGTCTCTGTGTCAGTCTTGCGTCTCCGTGCTCGGCTCTCCAGTTAACCGGTTTGCTTCGCCGGTCACAGCCACCTGGAGGGATTCTTCTTTGGCTCTCACCTTTTCTACATTTGATCTCCCGCGTTGGAAAAGGGAATTGCTTGGAACCAATTAGATTTGTTAAAGAACTGCTCACTTCGGTTCACCTGAGTGATCTTCATTTTTGCAGCCCTCTTCCTCGTCTCAGTACATGGTTTCAGATGTAATGAATTAGTTATTTTCAGTTCGAATTTCAGTCTGAATTAATTAATTAGTTGGATTGATATTCCAAAAGAAAGTGCTATGAGGACGGGTGGAATGGGAATTTAACATCTGAAAAGAGGACAATACAGCATCTCCTGAAGATGGGCATCCCTAGTCCCATGAAGGGGCTTCCCTTCCCAGGTGATCCTCGCCCTGTGCACCACCACCAGGGGCATTATTGTACTGTGGATGCACCACCCTGGCCCCCTGGGATAGGTCTCCTCCCAAGGGGTGAAGGGACGTCCTCCTCCAATTCATCACAGAACATAGCCTGTATTATGTATAACTCAATTTGTACACAATCATTATTATTATTTGAAAATGTATAGAGCGCACACTAAGGCCCAATGGCATCTAGGCGCTAAAAAGGGGCAGCAAGGCCAGAACAATCATTACTTCATACTCTAAGGAAGAGGAATACAGTTAGAACAGATGGGTTTTCAACGCTCTTCTGAAAGGGAAATATTCAGTGAGTGTTATCAAAGATAGCGGGAGGGCATTCCACAAACTTGGGGCTAAAACTGAGGAAGAGCACCCACCCAATCCCTTTCGCTGATATTTGGGAATCTTGAGAAGCAAATGAGATTCAGAGCACAGATTCAGAGCACAGATTTCTCGCTGGGCGATACCTTTGATATGATATGATATGGCATTTATAACGCGCCCATACACGAGTTTCAAGGCGCGACGAGGCAAGGGAGGGGGAACAAAGACAACGATCTTACTAGGCCAGGTGTCATTCAGATCGCGCAAGTGCATGGGAAGGGGGGAAGGGAAGTGCGAGGGGCAAGGGAGAGGGGAAAGTGCAGTACATGGGATAGTAGGTTAAATAAAATAAATAAATAAAGGGCCAGCTGGTGGCAAGTGCATGGTAAGTGCAGCCATAAATGCTGGGAGGGGGACTGTAGGGATACAGAGACAGTCCCGAGGTGCAGGAGTTGCCAGGGAGGCAGTACCGGTGGGCAAATGGCGGGACTGGGCCCGAGATCAGTGAGAGTGTCCAGGTAACCAGTGCAGTCTCAGTCAGGAATTTAGCAGGGGAGAGGGGGAGAGAAAACAGAAGCAAAGAGGAAGGTTTTGAGGTGCTTCTGGAACCGGAGATGGTTCTCCTTAAGTTTCAGGGAGGCAGGAAGGCTGTTCAAGAGGGAGGCCCTGTCGCAGAGAGAGATCTACCTCCAACTCATTGCTTGGAGAAGCGACTGACCCTGAGGGAGATGGAGGCGGATGAGCGAAGAGCTTGAGAAGGAAGATATTTAGGAAGAGAGAGTTGAAGGTATTTTGGCCCCAGGCCCCAGAAGGCTTGTGGACAATGCAGAGGGTTTTGAACATAATCCTCGCAGCCACTGGGAGCCAGTGCAGAGATTTCAGTCCTGGAGAGATACGGTCCCTGGGCTTGAGGACAAGGACAAGTCTTGTTCTGGATGAGTTGCAGAGGGCGGAGAGTAGAAGCAGGCTGATGTAGATGGAGGCAGTTACAATAGTCCAGCCTAGAGAGAACCAGGGCTTTGGAGACAGTGAGCTTCTGGGGGAAGGAGAGGAAAGGAAGAATACCTGTGAGGAGGTGCAGCTGGTAGTTTCACTTCTTAGAGACATCAGAAATGTGAGGAGAGAAGGAGAGTGTGGAGTCGAAGATGACCCCGAGATTTTTTGCCTTGCAGCTGGGAGCAGGAAGAGGGCCAAGAGAGGCCGGCCAGAGAGCTGCAGGGAAGGAGGGAGGGAGTGGGTGTGCCGATGAGTAGAATCCCAGTCTTACTGGCATTAAGGCAGAGGTCATTGGCGGCACACCACTCCTGGATAGCAGACAGACAGTCCGAGATGAGGGAAGGAGAGGAGGAGGCCGAGGGTAGCCTGAAAATGAGCTGGGTATCATCAGTATAGCGGTGGGGCAGAGAGCGGCGATGCAGTGGGCAAGGAGTGCCAGGTATTGGTTGAACAGCCAGGGAGAGAGGTTAGATCCCTGGGGGACACCACAGGTAGAGAAAAAGATGTCAGAGAGGAAGGACCCAAGTTGGACCTGGGAAGGTTGATTGTAGAGGAAAGAAGTCAGCCATGCCAGAGGCTGACCTGTGATACCCAGGTTATCACGGAGACGGTTGAGCAGGATGGCATGGTTGACAGTGTCAAAGGCAGAAGAGAGATCAAGCAAGATGAGAACGCACAGAGTGTTAGAGTCAAGGTTGGAGAGCAGGTCTTCACGGATGTTCAGGAGAGCAGTTTCCATGCTTCGGGCAGCTCTGAAGCCAGACTGATGGTCATGAAGACAACCAACAGATTCAGTGTGGAGATTCAGCTGGCGGGTGGCCAGTTTCTCCAGAAGCTTTCCCAGGAAGGGAGTGATGGAGATTGGGCGATAGTTAGCCGGGCAGGAGGGGTCGGCAGAGGGCTTCTTAAGAAGAGGGTGCACAAGGGAGTGCTTGAGGGGGGATGGGAAGACCCCAGTGGTGAAGGAGTGATTGCAGAAGTCAGCCAGGGCAGGAGCCAGGGAGTCGATTTGGTCCTTGATAGTTTTGCAGGAACAGGGTTGAACCTGTTTCGACAAGACTTTCATAGATCGGACTTGTCTAGAAACCTCGTCAGCAGAGAAAAGGGGAAAGGCAGAGAAGGAGGGAGGGGGGTGGCTGCAGAAGGGCCAGAGGAAGAGCAGGGTATAGGGAGAGGGAGGTGATAGGATGAGAGTGAGGACAGGATGTCCTCAGTTTTTTAAATGAAGTGAGAAGCCAGTGCCATGCAGAGGGCCTGGGAAGGGACAGGAGAGATAGAGACTACGGCAGGATTGACCAGTTCCTTGCAGATTTTAAAGAGTTCAGCCGAGTTGTTAGATGCCGCAGAGATGCCGGCTTGGATGTGAGCTCTCTTCTTGTTGAGGGCGGAGAGCAGGTATTGTCTTTGCAGCAGGCAGCAGGCCAGTTTTTCAGAGGATGAACTTGAAGCATGCCATTTGCTCTCGGCCACCCTAATTTCTAATTTCGCTTTTAAGTATTGGGGACCAACATTGTTCACTGCTCGATGGACGATACAAAGAATCTTAAATTCAATTCCGGCGGCCTCCGGCCAACCACTGCAAATGGTGCAGGAGAGCTAATGAAGGAGTCAGGCGAGGGACCCCAAGTGCCAATCGTGCTGCTGAATTTTGAAGTACTTGCATCCGTTCAATCTGGTACTTGGGCTGGCTCAGATAGATACCATTGCAATAGTCCAGGGAGCCCATTATGGTGGATGTCACCAATGTTGTGCAGTTTGCTGGGGGAAGCAAGGCAAGAAGCTTCCTAAGAGCCTTCAGTCTTCCAAAAGCAGCATTACAAATAGCAGAGATCTGGGTCTCTCGCGATCCATTTGGAAGAAGTTTCACTCCTAGACTTTTAACTGAGGCGAAATCGACTGGTGACTCAGGCCAATACTGTGAAATCCAGAGAGGATCCCTTCCATGAGGACCGACCACCAAAATCTCTCTTTTGCTTCCGTTCAGTTTCAACCAGTTGGCCGATATCCAGCTGCCTACTTTCTCCAGGCAATCTCGCAGTTTCTTAGGGGGCGCTGCTTGGGAGGAGTCCAGCCGAAATACCAACTGACTATCGTCGGCATAAGAGTAAAACAGGACTCCACATTCCGCAATAATGTCAGCTAGGAGTCAGACATACAGGTTGAAGAGAAGAGGAGACAGCGCTGATCCCTGCGGGACTCCCATGCTAAAAGAGGTCCCATAATCCCAGCTTGTTCCAGCCTGGTCAGTAAAATGTCATGGTCTACCGTATCAAAAGCTGCAGAGAGGTCCAGGAGAATAAGTACTCCGGTCATCCCCCCTCCCTCTTGCCCCCCTGGTCCTGAAGCAGCGTAAGATCATCTAACAAAGATATCATTGCAGACTGTTCCCATCTTGGGGCGAAACCTAGATTGAAACAAGTGTAAGCAGTCATTTTCTTCCAGAAATGTAGAGAGCTGTTGGGTAATCGCAGCCTCCGTCAGCTTCATCATTACTAGGAGCAAAGAAATGGGCCTGTAATTAGCAGGCATCGGGGTCAGAGTTTTTTTTTTTCAGGAGGGGTAGGACAACTGCGTGTTTATGGGTGGTCAGAACTATGCCTGTTGAAAGAGTGCTGCAATGCATCAGTTATCATCCCAATAGCCCTCTGAGGGAGGGCTTGCAAGGTGTGAAGGGGAACAGCATCGAGGGGAAGGCCGATTTCAGCCCCAGAAGAGCTTTCCAGGTAACCTCATCATTTATTGGTTCAAGTTTAAAGATATTAACCAAAGGTAGAGATGGAAGTCCATTTCCGGGTGTATTCTGGAGCTGTAGCGTAACTTTGTTTGACTATCTTTCATGACTTTATGGATATCTAGAATTTTTTTCATAAAAGAAAAGCTAATTTCATCACATCTTAGCGGAGCATCTGGCGGTTTAGCTGAGTTTCCTGAGGGGCAGTGTAGTAGCTCCTTGGCTACTAAGAATAATTCTCTACAAGAGCAAGATGCTTTGGTTTTCCGGATGGCATATATTTGGATTTAGCAATGCGAATCATCTGGTGGTAGCGCCGCACAGCTTGCTGGTAAATATTTTGTATATTGGCATCATATTTCATCCGCCATTTTCCCTCAAGACAGCGACACAAATGCTTCTGAGATCTCAACTCTGGGGTATACCACGCCTCAGAAGGTTTCGTTCTACTAAAATGGGTGAGATTTGGAGCTACATTGTCAACTACCGTCTCGGGGGAGCTTAGGAGAGAGCAACATGGATCATCACCCTTTTCCCTAGCAATCCTATTTTTCTCAAGTAATAGATCCGTCATATCAGTCAGATCCACTTTATGCCACAATCTACGAATCTGTACTCCATGAGATGCCCGTGGAGGGTAAAACGGAAACTGGATCAAAAAAGGGACCAGGAAATGGTCAGATCAGACCACCGGAACCAGGGTACATCTAGAAGACAATCCAGCCTCAGCAAAAATGAGGTCAAGGATGTTACCACTCACATGAGTGGGAAGGTTATTTGCATATTGATCCCATCACCACTAAATTACGGTGTGCCAGGCTCAGATTAGCCACCAGCTGAGCAACAATGATTGCAAAGTCAGCTCGACTTGAAGATGGGGGTCTGCATACCAATAAGAAGTGGACAGTCATGTTTGCATTAATCTGTGCTCTAATCAGCAGAAATTCACAAGGTAGGGAGTGTTCCACACAGATTAGTAGACCCCGGTAAGAGCCGCGGTGGATCATTGCCAGGCCCCCGCCTCTGCTAGGAGGGGGCCTGTCCAGGCGCAGTGCGGACATAGGAGGTAGGGAGTAATTGACACAGATCAGGGTCATAACTCTCAGAGAACCAAGTCTCTGTGATACACATAAAGCCAGGAGCAGTGTCAGTCAATATTGTATGTATGTGATATCTGTGTAATTTAAATTACTGTGCACATTTTGTAACTTTCGTTGTGAGCAACAAGCTGCTGAACTCATATCACACCATCTTACTGGTGTCTGTATTTCTCCTAGAAATTGTGATGCTAATACCCGCAATGCCATGAGAGTTTTTCCCCAGTAAAACACATTATCTCACCAGCAAGATAATGGGTTCTAATCTGGTATAGTTGGCATTGCATTTGTTTTAAATTGGCATTGCATGGTGACAAATTAGACACATCATAAATTCCCACAGAAAAATGTGGCTACTGTTTAGAAAAGTAGCACATGCTTGTTGGACAACACTGGCACTACATGTTCTAAAATGGCATCAAAGCTTTTTGTTAGGGGTAAAGTAAAAACATTCCAGTAGTGGTATCTATCAATGTTGTGCCCACAAAATGGCGATACCAACCTCAACAATATCATACTAGTGTTAAGCACGTTGCTATACGGGTATCTGGAGTGCCAGTGTAGTATATTAATACCTGAAGGAAGACAGGAGCCAGGCAGGGATTTCACCAGGGCTTTATTTTCCTGATAACACTGGAACTGATCTTGCATAAATAACATCCAGAATTACAAAGGCCAACGTGGCCAACTGGGGCTGGGCTGCATTAGAAGAAAAGGGGCAGCTATAACGTTAAATTAGTCCCGTGCTCGGAGGAGCCGGGAGGACGCAGCTGTCCGTGTCCTCAGCTCGTCCCGTAATGCGCGCGTAGCCGAGGGCGCGAGCGAGATCTCGCGAGAGCGGGGCTCTCGCGACATCTCTACACACCTCCCTTTTTCCAATGCGGAGCGGGTTCACTGTAACACATAGTCATTGTATCTCACCGGTCTTCTGTGCTCCCTTCGGGGCCTCTCACTGGTTGCAGGGCATGGTCTCTGCTGATCCGGTTCTTGACTCACATTGGGTTCTTCCCGTTCTGTTTCGGTTTCGTCTCTTTCTCCATCACTTCCTTCTGGTTCTCGTTCCTCGTATCTCCGGTCCTCTCTTTCAGTCTCTAAGTGGGGTGTCTCTGGGGTTCTCGCTTCTTCTTGCCTTCGCTGGTATAATGCTACCCTTTCAAAGTTCCACGTGCGCCCATCTTCTGTGCGGACATGATTTGTTCCTTTGTGAGTTACCTTTATGGGCCGACTATACCGGGATCCCGTGGCTTGGTCCTTTCTTGGCAGTTTGATTTTGACCCAGTCCCCTTCTTCTATGTTGGGCGCTTGCTTCGTCCTTCTTCTTTCATCACTCCACGATTTCATGCATGTCTTGTTTCTCTCCATGCGCCATACCACTTCTGTCATGTTAACAGCTTCATCTTCCCTTACTTTCGCCAGCCATGGTGGAATGAGGGTGGATGCCGCACTCCTCCCTCTCAACATTTTGAACGGGGATATTTGAGTAATTCCATTTGGCGTGAGCCTGTGGGCCGCTATGGCTTCTTTGGTGGTTTTGAGGGGGTCCATTCCCGACGCTGTTGCGAGTTGGATGGCCCCTTTTATGAACCTGTTCGCCCTCTCCACAAGTCCATTTGCCTGGGGGTGATACAAGGCCGCCTTCTTTTGTTTGATGTGGTTCTTTCTTAAAAATGCTTCCATGTCTTTGGAAACTAATTGCACTCCATTTTCTGTGACGACTTCTTTGGGGAGGCCTTCCCTTTGGAATATTTCAGTGAGCACCTGTATGACCGTCTCTGTGGTTATGTTCGGGACGAACTCGGCTTCCACCCACTTGGATAGATAGTCGACCAGCACTATGCCGTATTTGTGTTCCGTTTCCATCGCCTCCAGGGGCCCTATGAAGTCTATGCCCACTTTGGACCATACCGCTTCTGGTATCTCCGTGGGTATGAGAGGTGCTTGTCGAACCTTCAGTCTTTTGTCACTGTTTAGGCATTCATGGCAACGCTCTATCATGGCGCGTATTTCTTGGTCCATAGACGGCCACCAGTAAGCTTCTCTCACCCTGCGGCGGGTCATCGTGTTCCCGAGGTGTCCCACATGGGCCCTGCAGAGAATGGTGCGCCTCATTCCTGTGGGGGGGATGATTTGATCCATTTTCATGATTATCCCCTCTGTTTCCGACAACTCATCTTGCACCTTCCAATATGGTCTCATGCCTTCCGGCAGCATTTTCTCATTTGGCCAACCTTCTTTGATCCATTTGCGAATCTTGGCCATGGTTGGGTCATTCGCGTCCTCTTCTTCCCAGTGTCTCTCACTGAGTTCCAGGTAGTCTGGGGCCCTTATGTCCGATATGGATGCGACAATGCATTCTCCGTGTAGGAATGTGGTGGCCCTTTCCTTGTTTTCTGGCAGTCTCGACATGCAGTCGGCTTGCGAGTTTTTCCATCCGGAGATGTGATGGATTTCAAATGTGTATTCCTGTAGTTTCGCTGCAATGCGAGCTAGTCTGGGCGTGGATGTTTTGGTGCCTCCCGGACTAAGCATGTGGATTAGCGGCTTGTGATCTGTCACCAGCTTGAACTTTGTGCCCCACACATATGTTCTGAAATGTTCGACTGCCCATGCGCATGCTAGCATTTCTTTTTCAATGGTGGAATAGTTCTGTTCCGCCTCTGATAGTGCCTTCGACGCAAAGGCCACCACATGTTCGGTGTCACCTCTTCTCTGCATTAGCACTGCTCCTAGTCCGTACGCACTGGCGTCAGTGGTAATGACCGTATCCCACTCTGGGTTAAAGGGTTGAAGACATGGAGCTTTCATGATGTGTTGCTTTATGGTGTCCATCGCCCTCTTCTGGGGTTCTCTCCACAAAAATTATGTCCCTTTTTTGAGTAGATCGCGTAGGGGTGAAGTGGTTTCTGAAAACTTTGGTATGAATTTCGCATAGTACTCATCCAATCCCAGAAAAGACCTCACCTCTTCTTTGGTGGTGGGTTCAGGAGCTTTGGTGATGGCTTGCATAAGATTTTGTTTTGGGCTGATGCCCTTTTCCGAAATCTTGTACCCCAGATATTCAACTTCTTTTACTCCAAATGAACATTTCTCGTGACGTAAACGCACTCCTGCTTCTTGTAGTTTGTTGAGAACTACTTTGAGGGTGGTATCGTGCGTCTGCTTGTCCCTTGCATAAACCAATATGTCATCCTGAAAATATACCACATTTTTGACTTTCTTTAGTAGGACGTCCATCATGCGCTGAAAGGCCGATGCAGCTGATGACAACCCGAAAGGCATTTTGGTGAATTGAAACGTGCCAAATGGCGTGATAAAAGCCGTAAGGGGTTTCGATTCTTCGTGGAGCTGTATCTGATGATATGCATTTCTCATGTCGAGTTTTGAGAATATTTTGGCCTCTTTCATTAATAATATGAGTTTGTTTATGCTTGGGAGCGGGTAATTGTCCGTGATAACTTCTAAGTTGAGGCTGCGCAGGTCTATGCACACCCTTAGTTCCTGTGATTGGGGTTTCTTTATCAGGACGACTGGGCTCAACCATTCGGACGCTTCAATTTCCTCTATCACTCCTTCCTTCTTCATTTTGTCTAGCTGTTATCTAAGGGTGTCCCTTGCTGTGGCCGTTACTGGTCTCACCCGGTGCTTGACAGGGACGGCATTTCTTTTGAGCACAATTTTGTGAATAAAACTTTTAATGTGCCCCGGCTCCTCTGAGAAAAGTGTTGGGTAATCGCTCTTGACAACGGATTCGCTCCTCGTATGGACTGATAGAACTTGATCTTCTGTGCTGGGATCCAGTCTGATTTTTAGTTTGTCCTGATCATCCCAGCCCAAAACAGCAGGCCCTTCATGGCTGAAGTAGACTCTGGTGATGGTTTCTCTTCCTTTGAATTCGACTTTGCCGTTGATATACCCTAGCAGTTCGACTGAAGCCCCCCCAAACACCGTGGGCTTGTGTCGTGTGGTGAGTACTTCCACTTTCTCTTTACCCAGCATGTCTTTGTATGTCTGAAGGGGTAAGATGGTGAGGTCCGACCCGGAATCTGCCATGACCCTTGTCTCTCTTCCATCGATTTTGATCACGCAGTGGGGCTTCTCTCTCCTGGCTCGTGTGCTGTTCACCATTATGACTGTGGGTCTACCCTCCTCATCTGAAGAGGATTCCCTTTCCCTTGTGTATTCTGTGGTGAGGCTTGTGACTTTCTTGCTCCTCCATCGACACACTATCGCGAAGTGTCCTATGCGTTTGCAGACGGAGCACTCCTTGTCTCTGGCTGGGCACTCTCTGTCAAATGCCAGGTGTTTGGTGCTGGTGCACCTATGACACTTGAGGGGTTCTTTCTTGCTGTTTCTTGCTTCTCTCGTGTCTGGTGCAAACCTTTCCTTTCTCGGACGGAATCCCACCGCTTGTATTTTGGTGGGAACTTGGGCCCCTGTAAACTCTTTCCTTCTTCCCGCTGTTTCCTCTACTGCTCTGGCAATTTCGACGGCTTTTTCTAACTGTAGTTCTTTTTCGAGGATGAACTTATCTTGGACTTTCCGACTGTTGGTGTGGACGACTAGCATGTCGCATATGCGGTTTTACGCATTGGTGCCGAAGTTACACAGGGCTGCCAATTCCCTTAATTTCGTGACGTAGTCATCGACGGGTTCAGACTGCTCTTGTTTTCGCGTGTAAAACCTTATTCTATGGAGTACTGTGTTCTCTTTGCTGGCGAACCTCTTAATGATTCTTCTAACCGCCTCCTTAAACACATCATCATTGTCGTCATCTACTAGTACCGGGGTAAGGCCCTCGAATATTCTTTGCCCTTCCACCCCTAAGGCATTGAGTAGCATGGCCCTGCGCCTCACCGCTGAATATCCTGATCCTCCCATAGCCTCCACGTACGTCGTGAACAGGGGCTGCCATTGTGGCCAAGGAATGGCAGGCCTACCTGGCGTTTGTAGAAAGGGTGGCGGCGGCGTGGCTCCCTGCATGTTTCTGCGCGGTTTCTCGTGGTGATCCTCGTCGCCAATTTATGTAGTATATTAATACCTGAAGGAAGACAGGGGCCAGGCAGGGATTTCACCAGGGCTTTATTTTCCTGATAACACTGGAACTGATCTTGCATAAATAACATCCAGAATTACAATGGCCAACGTGGCCAACTGGGGCTGGGCTGCATTAGAAGAAAAGGGGCAGCTATAACGTTAAATTAGTCCCGTGCTCGGAGGAGCCGGGAGGACGCAGCAGTCCGTGTCCTCAGCTCGTCCCGTAATGCGCGCGTAGCGCGCGGGGGCGGACCCGAGGGCGCGAGCGAGATCTCGCGAGAGCGGGGCTCTCGCGACATCTCTACAGCCAGTAAAACTGCCCAGTGCTAGGTCACATTGCCCACAGAGCTGCCCCATGCCACTTACATTGCCACCGCCCTATCAAATAACATTGCCTCAAAACTGGTCCTGCCACTTCTGATTCCCCTGTGCTGATTGACCAATGGCATGCCACATCCACGTCCCAAGGTCCACCCCTTGACACAATGCGCCCAGGTCTACCAAAGCATCTTGATATTGCCCCCTGATTTGCCCTATGCTCCTAGAACGGCCTGTGCCACCTCACCTTGCTCCTGAATGGCCTTGTGCCACCACACGTGTGTTATTTGGTGTTACTATGCCTTTGTACTGCGCCGAATCACCAGGGTAGTAGTTTCAAACTGCCAATCCTCGTCAAAGGTGCATACCGTCCTCGCATGTGGAAGCCAGACCGTAAGCTGATGGGAATTAGAGCAAGAGGAAAGTAGGGAAGGAGTTTGCAGACTCAGGAAGGAAAGGCATCCACAAAAATATCCCCCTTTCTCTGCATTTGGAGAAACAGCTTTTTGCCACATTTCTGCAGCATTTTTGAAGGAGGTCAGGTTAGGGAATATAAAATGATTTTTAGGGCAGTGGGAGAGTGTGGAAGGGGCAGAGGGTGGAGGAGACAGCGAAAAGTGCATCAACTAATGCGCTGAAATGGCCCTTGTAACGAGTTGTCCCTGAGCAGGAGGATACGCTTTCTATTCGTGTGGATGCATGTACAAAGACTATATCTCGCTCTCTATACACACACACATTGGGATTCCAAGGCATTTTTGGAGTAACTCTAGGTTAGAATTCAAGTAGTGTTGGGTGTGTGAGGTGCGTGAGAGCACGCTCATGCAATCCCAGCAGATATGTAGGCTTAAAATACCTGCATTGTGTATTTATGGGAGTGTTAGGGAGAATTCTCTGTAAAGGCTAATTTCCCAAACCTAGTGAGTCCCCCAGCAGCTTTGCTGGATTTTTGGAGTTTAATTTTTTCTCCTGCTAAGAGTGAGACTCTTTTTCTCCCACTCTTAGGCATGATTTGAGAATGTCCTTTGACTTTGTAATGTGTTTTATGGGCTATGGGGTCTTTTACTCCATAGGGCTTCATGTTTTCTTTGGATGTGTGTTACACAGCACCCTCAGTGCAGTAACACAGGGGTGTCATAGTGGCCCCCAAACATAGACTCCATACCCTGGGACTGACTACTGTCTCCCAGGGCATGTAAAGTCACCATTGACTTCACTAGTCTTAAATTGTGAACAGAACCAGTACAAACCATCATATTGTGGAAGTACTGGTAGGGGTAATTCGATTGCCCCTGGGTCTGTTTTTCAAGGGGGCACTGTCTAGTCCCTCCTTGTCGAGTTTCTGGCTGGTGGCAGTGGTTACCACGCGAAATATTTCCTATGGGATTTTCCCATTCATTTTAAACGCACCACTTTTTTGGTGCAATGTTAAAGATACCGCCGGGTTATTTATTTAATATTTATTCCCAGGTTGGGTCTTTTTGCCAGGACTCGGTTTCAAAATGGCGTTTGTGTTTGCCTCTGTAACTCCAACCCAAGTCGAGCCCTTTGTTCCACTTTTGGCGGGCTTCTACACAGAAGCCTCCAAAAGTGGTGCCACTCTGTCTGGGTCCACAGGATGTGTGGGAGGGGGGAATAGGCACCCTGGACTGAGTTGCCTCGGCAACTCAAGTCGCACTCTTGTGTGATTGGCCCAGTGGTGAGCCGTCCGGTTCACAACTTAGCATGTTTGATTGACAGCTAGGCTGATGAATGGGGGTTTTTCTGGATCAAAGCAGGGCTTTGGGGACTGGAACTTCAGAAGTCGCCACAGGACCTAAAGAATCCAAAGAGGGAGAAGCTGAGCCAACCTGCAACGACGACACCACCGGTGGAGCCCTGCTGAACCGAACTCACCACTTCCCAACGACAGAGAAGATCTTCTTCCAGGAGAGTCTTCTTCCTTTGAGCTGGTGGGGTTAACCAGTTTGCCTTTTTCGCCTTCCTGGATCGTCTCGTGGTCGAATCGCCCATGCCAAGCACCCCGGCGGCCGGATAGCCACGCTTCACCACTACCGCGAATAAAATCGTAGTACCTTTTAACCGGGAAACTCTGCAGCTGGTTTCTTCCCTGGCAGTGCAACAACCTCCAGCTTTCCTCCACGTCGAGATCTTCTCTTGCCCTGGACTAAGCACAGACTTGCACCCGCTGCCAGGAACAACTGCCCCCGCTGGAGCTTTCTCACCATTTCAGGTACTGTGTCCCTCCTGGTCTTGCTTGCAACAGACTGTCCAAGGTGTCCCGTAAATCCTTGACTCTCTATCCTGGGGTGACCTCGGACCTGTTAACTAACTTTTCTGAAGTGATCCAACTCCTTTTTGAACTATCTGCAAAGACTTTTAAAGTGTACTTCAACTGTGTGATCTTGTGCACATTCTGCCAAGAATGGGCCTGGCCTATGAACATTTGCTCTACAGTAGACCCTGCCTTTTCTAACTATCTGTGGGTACTAAAAAGTGTTGGTATTGTGTGTTTTTCCTATTTCTGCCTTTTCTCTCCCTTTTTAATTATTGGAGTGCCATCTATGGTTACGCGCTCACCTCTGTTTTGCTAAATAAGTGGTGTACTAACCTAGACTTGTCAAATAATTAATTAGGGAGGTGTATATATTTCTAGTGACTGTGTTTGAACTTGCTTGACATATTAGTGTCAGTGTATATTTACAAGTGTGTTTTTAAATAAATAATTATATACTTTTATACCAAAGCTCTGTCAGTGTTTGCTTGTGCTACTGTATTTTTTGGCCCTATTGTGTATACTCTATATACTGCCTAACTCTTTTTGAGAGAAATCTGACTGCTCAGCCACAGCTACCAGGTAAATCCGGGTGGTACAGACTGCTACCAATTGGGTTTACTGCTAACACCTGTAGTCTTAAAACTTTTGCAGTGGTCCCTAAGGGAACTGCACAGGTTTCTGCCTAACAGGTAGCACTGGTGAATTCCTGAATAGTAATTCTTGGTTTCAAAAGCCGACCCCAGAAGGTGGCCTAGTCCAAGATTAAGCAATGTGAGGGTAAATGTTGTTGGTAACAAAAGAGTGGCCTAGACAGAATTGATGAAGTAAAATGTGATTAGCCCTGGCCCTTAAGGGTAAAGGTAAGCATTGTCCATGTGTTCCATGTTATTCTCGGTTGTCATTTGAAGTTATGCCTTAATGCACACGGCAAAATGTTGATGGGATTTGTAAAAGGCTGTGCGAACCCTAGCTTGCACACTGCTTATGATCCGGTGTCATGTATAATTTAATGGAACCAACTCGGAGGATATCTAATGATAACAGTGAGAGTATCTAATTATAACTGTGTACCTTATTTACATTGTCTGATTTTTCACTACCTAGTGCAGGGCTCTGCAAACTGTGGCTCTCGATACGTTTTGTACTAAAACTCCCATGATCCTTCACCATTGCCAATGCTGGCTAGGGCTGATGGGAGTTTTAGTACAAAACATCTGGAGAGCCAAACTTGGCAGACCGCTGACCTAGAGGCATAGAATGCTCTTTGGGCCAAGGTAGCAAAGGCAGCGTTTTTTTACAAATTTTTCTGGACAATGTAGTTCTTTGGTCAAATTCCACAAAATGGCAGACAATGCCTCACTGTCCCAACTGATTTGCAGGCTGTTGTGGTGGTAGATGTGAGATGCGACACTAGGCTGGTGTGCACGCTGAAAGGTAAATCAGAGTGTGAATTCAGCCTAAAACGTAGAGCCTAATCTTGGCGATATATCTGTTGTGTTTGGCTTGCCTGGGTAAGCAGGAATGTTGTGATGTCATGTGCAGTGTTGATGTCTGAGTGTTGGAATGTGTGAGTGAAGGTTCTAGCCTGGGTCAGTTGGTTAGCCCTCTGCCTGGGTGATGGGCCGCCAGTGTTTCTGTCCTATCTATCTAACTGAGTAATTGCTTGTAAAGTACTTTAAGAAGTCGTAATAAACCTAACAAGCATACCTAAGAAGTCTGGAAGCAGCATCATTTCAATATCGATCTAGAGGGATTAGACCTGCAATGAGGTGGTTGTCTACGTGGAGCAGTTTAGAGGGCAATAGGTTGTTAATAACAAGTAGTGTTTGGCTGTGTGATGGCCTTGAGATGTGTTGCAGTCACCCAGTTAAAATGTGGTGACTTTTTGACCTAGGATTACCTTTTAAAATTGGTCAATGTGGCAAACTCCTGAGTAGTAATTCAGTACTGTGAAATTGCGACTCGGATGTTGCACGAGTTATGATAAACTGCGTGAAAGACGAATGTAGCCGCAAAAGACAAGGGCAGGTCGGCTACTATGGGTCTGTGGACACACTCTAGGCTATGTTTCAAGAGAGTGCAGTCTGTGCATTGCTCCAAGTCCCTGTACAAGGGGCTGTGTGTGTGTTACATAACTGTTACTATAAGGATACAGCACTCCAAAAAGGACCTGCAGGCAAGAGAAATGGTGATCTAGGCATTGAGGGTGCAGAGCTAGCAGACAGACACAGGAGCGTTAATTTGCTCTTCAAAAGTAAAAGAAAAGGGGGAATTGGGGAAATGCCCCACTAGCCCAACTATGAGGGGTTTCCCTGCCTCAACAAAAGAAACTATTGCACTGAATGTACCAAAATAATCATCTCTGTCCTGCGTCCAAAACCTAATCTGTCCCTCACACTCTGAATTCTACAAAAAGGGAAAAATAAAATATCTCCTGGATGTTCTCTTGGAGCCTTGTTCAATTGTGCAACACAAAGTTCCAACAGGTAAGGCAAAGTTTCACGATTCTCAGGGGAGGGTGCCTGTCCCTTCTCAGAGTCTTTTCCGTGTTGTACAAGTAAAGATCCAAAGACGTAACTGAAAAACAATTTCCACTCGGGTCAACTTAAGGTCTTAATGTGGATGTATCTTTCTCAAAATAAAGTTCCAATTGAGCAAGTTATGACTAAAAAAATGACCTCCTTTCAGTGATCATTTTTAGCTCCTTAATTGGCTAGTCTTCATAGGGTCTTTAAGATACGTTTCTTCAGTCAGACACGCTTGGTTTACTCGCCTGCCAAGTATTGCCTTTCTTTGTCCCAAAACAGAGACAAGGAAGGGTAGTGCTGCGAACAGGCGCGAGTATTTGGGATTACGCCTGGCTCCAGGTTTTGATTTTCTTGGTAGGTTGGGTATACTCTCATGTCCATCTACCAGTTGGTTTATTGCAGGCTTCAGTGGTTTGGTTCTCACGTTCTTTCTCTGGGGTACATTATACTCCACATGAGTCGAAGGTCGTGATGCGAAACACTGCTGACTCACTTACCGGCATTTAAAGGTCTTCCTCTTTCTCACCTCTCGGTTTCTGAAGCGATCTGAGGGTTTCCTTTTTAGGCGTTCGTTCTTCCACAGTTTCCCAGCTTTACTTTGCAGCGGCTCCCGGCTTGTTTTAGAAAATTCTGTCGCCCACCATCTCTCTCTTTCGATCTGTCTCTTGCTTCTGTACTTCAAGCCACTACTAAAACCGCTGCCACTGCTACGACTACTTTTAATGAGGTGTACTCCCTCGTCGTGTTTTATTGTGTCTTACAAAACAACTGGAAAGTTGAAAGCAGTTCCTCTGTTTGTTCCTTGCATCCCCATGGGCCTCCTCGTCCCAGTACTACCTACACCGGTTACTGGTGTTATTTTGTACAGGTACATTGTTGGATGTGGCATATGATTCCTTAGACTAGGTGAAGTGGTGTTTGTAAGAGAGAAGAGACGTTCTCCTTGAATTCATCACAGCATCTTGTACATCTAATCCCTTTTTAAGAACAGTAGAGAGTGGATATGCACATTTGCCATTTTTGTGATTACGTGAATAAGTTGCACAATGTTACGTTTAATTTTAGTCAATCTTTCTATTTTTCTCTATATGTCCATGTAAGAAAGTTTTTATACTGCATCAAATCTCCAGCATAGTGTTCTCCGAGTGCTCTAGGCGTGTCCATTTGTGCAAAAGGCTTAAGGACAGGAGCACGTCTTTGGATCAATAGTAGTCCCACTTTTAAGACTTCCGCAGTGCCCGGGTGTCATCGTGAGGCTGTGCATGGAGAAACTGTGCACAAGAGCAGGAGAACAATGCCCTTCTACTCTCTACTGAGACCCAAACAACCAGGCTCTATTGACCGGAAAGCTGGGAGGAATTATGGGTATTAAGTGAATTATCAATTTAGAAAGTCCGCTCTGTGACCGCAGAGAGCAGTCTTTCTAAATCAAACTGTCATGCCCCGGCTGCACACGAGTGCGCACAGGGGCTGACGAGTGCAGGCAGGAGAGGAAAGGCGCATTGAGTAAGGTAAATATGTTTATTGTGTTGTGTGTGTGTGTGTTTGGGGAGTAACTGTGTGTGTTGAGCTGGGAAGGGGGTGGTGGGTGAGGAAATTGGAGGGGTTAACCCCCCACTTCCTTCTAGATTAACAGGAAAACCAGCGGGAGACGCTGTGTGTGGGGACCGGGTCGCCTTCCGAGAGAAGTGGGATGTGCGAGGGGGGGCCAGTATGTGATATGGCGGCATTTTAAAGGCCACATAAACAGGCAAAAAACCCCGTCTTTTTTGTGCACTCCCTTTAAAATACAGAAATATCACAGAACCGAATTATGGGCACTTTTAAATAAAGATGGGTTTTCTGACCCATGGCTCCTCTGGGAGCTCTGCCTGGAACTGGGTGAACTGGGCTTCCTGGAAGTTCTTGAGGCTTCCTAGAGACCTAAAAGGGATGTTAGTGACGCACCAGGCAGAACTCCTATTATGATGAAGCAGGGCTCTTTTGGGGGCCGATATGCATAAGTCAGCCTTGTCTTCCCTTCTTGAGCTGGTCTGTGGTTACCTTGTCCACTCAACAGGGTTGTGGAGCCTGCCAACCAGCTTAGTTTGCAGGTCTCTTTGGGGGCTGTGGCCCCTTTTATGTACGTATCATTTATTTGTAGCCACTGCTATCATATGCCTTGGTAATCAAACCATTTTTGGTTGTTCTCATCTTATGGCCTGTTAGTACCATTATGGCAGTGCCTGGCAAATGCCTATCCCTTTCCTACATAAAAGTGAAAATAGTTGGGTTTGTCAATGCTAGCTTAACGTTGCACCCTACGTGCGTCTTTGAATCCCATGAACAATCCAATACACACACGTAGAGGCATCAGTGGAAATTGCACTGATGCCTGCTAGGAATATACAATGAAAGGAACAAATACCTACTCACAACACAATAAAGCTCACCTAATCAACAACCTAATAGTGGCATCACTTGAGCAGTAGGTTTTACAGCATTCACATATTGCCTGGGGAGAGACTAGAATTCAAATTCTTTTTCTGGAGCTTTGTGTTATCATATCGCTTCCCTCGGCTTTCTGCTGCCATGTGCACTGCATTTTAAGTTGCCCAGGTAAGAGTATGCTCCCAAGCTGACTTGCACCAATCAACTTGGACGAGGTGGCTATAGCTCATAGACTACTTTGGCACAAATTCCAAGTCAGTGTGAACATGCTTCTGCCGAAATGCCACTCCGATGTAGGGATACCCAACCCGCTAAACGAGAACCGGGGCCTTTTGACAATGGGGGCAGAGCTGTTGATGGCCCGATCGGCAGTAAAATTCATTTTTCCCATATCTGATTTATATGGAAGTGCTACAAAATATTGTTTTGGAAGGCGATTTTTGTGAGAGCTGTAATTTCCCAAACTCTTGAAAAGAGGGTAGATCCAGACCCACAGAGTAAAAGGTCTTGAAACCCACAAATTGTGTTCACCTCAACGAGGTATTTAAGATCAAGCTGGGGTCCAGATCATTGGTAGTATTTTCAAAGTAACTTGACCTCCCTTCAAAGAATGTAAGACGAGTTGCCCCCTCCTGCAAAAGAAGCTTGCCTACAAAGTCTGAGCAATGCGAGGATCCGTTTGCTATCTCCCAAGACCAGTAAAACGTGTTTCTCTGCATGCTTACAATTTTGTGTGCTGGGGTTATCATGTGCCCGAAAGACCTTCAGGAACACTTGGGCCAACCCAGAGTTGTCTGTTCACTCCCCAGGGATGACGGTGTTCAGCAGTGAGCCCAGGTCCCATTTTTTCCTGTAAGGGAGGAGAATCAAGTGAAAGAGGTCTGTTGAGGTGGACATCTGTTAGCTGAGAGCTGTATGTCCGTGGCCCTATTCCAGCTTGTAAAGGAGAGCGACGAGTCAAAGTGCCAGGTGGACCTGCAGAGCCTTCTGTAAGCTTAGAGCTGTGTGCCTCAACCCCGTCATTACCTACTGCGGAGGAGAACTGGCAACCGATGTAGATGACTCTGCTTAAGACCAAAAATCACTCCGGTGGAGTAGAATTAATTTTAGGCCTGTGCACAGATCTGAGAGGAAATAAAATGGCCAGGAGTTCCTCACCTGTACTTCACTATCATCAAATTGGATGTGGATGTAGATGTATGTTCATTCTTGCAAGGCTGTGAAGGCTCCCTCCCCGTCTTACCCATGCAAATATAAATGAATATGAAACACCCCAATGGGGAATGAGACTAAGAGAACAGGTTGCAAGAGTTCAGTTTTCTTTATAAAGAAATGGCATCCGGAGAACTCTGCTGCACCTAGAGCGCTCTGGCAAACAATACAAAGATATTGGCTTATGAAGGGAAAAAGCGTCATCACTGACATCACACTATATGGGACTACAAATGCTTGGGATTGGGTGAATAACATTGACACATATATGGCTACGTTTCTTTGATCCATTGAAAGTTCTCTTCAGTTAAGCCTTGCAATACCTCTGCTTTACATGTGATTGTTCTGTCATGCCACTTGTTTTCTGTGAACCTTGTCCCTTTGATAACAAAAAATGTTTCTTTGATGCAAATCACTCCTTGTGGCTTGCTCGTGCATGTTCTCTCTTTCTGCATCATTTCTATTCTAACTGTGTGTGACTGGAAGGTGCTCCGAATACTGCATAATACGAGATGAATCAAACATTGGGCATCCGACAAGGGCACTTCTTGAGGTATGAGAGAGCAGACATAGCAGCTCTCATTTGTGGCTTGTTTTGCTGTTGCACTCATGTCTGAGTACCACTTTTTTGACTGATCTGGGTGGCGGGGGTCTTCAATTTCATATAATCCCAGGCCATGGTAAACATCATATCTTTGAACCTCCCACTCCCCTTTTCTGTCTCTCCTCCCCCATTCCCTGTTATTTATCATTTTCACTCTCTTGTAATTTATGAGGAAGACATCTGCCCATGTCGCGTCACTGAATTCGCTAGCAACTTGCCAGGACTGAGTTGCTGGAGTGGCTTGTGTACTTACAGTGTTAGGATAAAAGAGCATTACAGTGTCTTGTGAGGTAGGTTCTGTGGTTGTGTACACATCAGTATTTGTCTGATCAGGCTCGCTACCCCAGTACTAGTCCCCATCATACTGATTGGTCTTGTTATCTTTGTTCAGTTCTATAGCAGAAAGAGAGAAAAGTGGATTTTTGGCAGTTCTATTTTTATGTAACGTGGTAAGATTGTTGTTAATAGAACCATTATGCTTCCACATAGTTGTAACTCCAGCCCATTTGAGCGTTGAGCCTTCCCGTATCAGCTTTGCCCCACTCCCCCCTCTTTCATATCCTTAATTATGAAAGACACTGTCCAATACCAGGCCGCAAAAAATAACATCACAGAAAACAATATTGCAGAAAATGTAAGTCCACATTGAAAGCTGTACCACATATTAATTCTACTATCTATCCGAGTACTATCTACATTTGTGTCGTTGTTAGCGAGGGCCCTCCTTTCTGCCATTTTTCCACCTGAAGGGGCGATATAAAATTGTTAAGTACAATGCATACATGCTTTTCATTGTTTCTTAAATTAATTTCTTTTCCATTGACATCACATTTCTTTTTTAATTGCCTTTTATTCAACTCTTTATATTTTTACTTTGCACAATCCTATTCTATTGTATTAATTTTCTCTTTGCAAGGACAGCTGTTTTTTTAGTAATTGTTTTAAGTTTTTTTTAGTTTTTTTTATATAGTGCAGTAAGAGAGAGTGAGAGAGCAAAAGTGAGAGAGAGAGATATGCTGTTTTTATATATATATATATATATATACATATATATATATATATACACAATTATTTATATCCTTTTTCCTTATCATGCAGTTTTACTTGTAAAATCTTTCTTGGTTGCTGTATTTAATTTGTTGTATTTTACACATCTTTATATTAGCCACTTGCAACTTTGTTGCTCTCATTTTGCTCACATTGAGGGGTTGTACTATCGTGTGCTCTTCTCACATCTGACAGATGCGCCCAATATTTCAACCCCTTCACTTTAACTGCAGTTGGCATTCAATATATGACCTCGTAGGGTCCATGAAATCTCAGAGAGTTCCACCTCCGCACAAAACTTTGCACATACACATTTTCCCCTGGCATCAATTGTACCGTTGGGCTGTCCTGTGCTGGTGTTGTAGTATCTGTCTCTATGCTTTGTGTAAATGGTGGTGCGATCTGTCTTGCTATGCGACGCACTCCGCGTGTCAGTTGGGTAATGTATTCCTTAAATTCATCTGGTGCTCTTCTTACTGGGGAGAGTGGCGTATGAATGCGCCTGTAACGCTCACCTGATTCCCGTAGAGGCGCCGGTCTTGACTGGGCGTATACCGTATCTTCAAAGGTGATGTGTAACACACGGCTGGCTCTTTGGGCTGGACCTCTGTGCACTCTATGTCTGGCTTGAAGGGTAAGATGTCTGCAGATAGAAAATGTGGGATTAATGAACTGGGTTATTGAATGTCTCTCTCTTCTTCCCTTTCTCTTCTCCTGTAGAACTCCAAAGGTTAACGCTCTCACCTTAGGTAAGTGAACGCCGTGCTCTCCATCTGCCTCGAGGCAGGGTGCTGTAACCAGTTTCTTCACTGCATAAGGGGAGCAGGCCTCTTGACTTCAGAGGACTGCTGTCCGTCGTTTACTGCACGAACGGTAAGTTTCGAGTAATTCTAATGTCTTTAAAGTCTTTAGTAATGATGTCTCTTGTTTTGCAGGGTTCCGGCGATGGCGGATGGCGGGCTGAAGTGAGTTGAAGATGGAGCCCGTGTGATGAATAGAAGCGCCTGGAAGCACGTAAGTAAGCGCTTGTTGCCTGCTTCACGATGCGCTCTAACTGTCTTTTTATTTTGCAGGTACAAGTTCGGGGCGGCTGCAGGGTGCCGGAATACCCACTGGGTTAGATGTGGAAAGGAGTAATGGCACGTGAGTATTAAAGTTCCCCAATGTCTTTAAACGCACCTTGTTTTGTCTTTCAGATGCGGGATGCAGCGCCGAAGGCCTCCGGAGCGTGCGAAGAGTTGGTAAGCTTTTGTCTTTCAGATGCCGGAATGCAGTGTGAAGACCTCCGGAGCGCACGAAGAGTAGGTAAGCCTTTGTCTTTCAGATGCCGGAATGCAGCGCGAGGCGTTGGTGACAGCCGATGGACCAGGTAAGTGAAGAGCTGTCTCTGAAGACCGTAATGCTAACCTGTTCTTTCTTGTCTTTATAGGTGTTGCTGAAGACTGGATTCAGAATGATAAGCCTTTTTCCTTAGGCCCAGGATCAGATGCAGAAGACACGATGAGCGTTCTGCTGCTGAGGATGCAGAATAACGCAAAGCAAGATTCATCCATCAGGTGTGGTTTAAATAGCCTCCTGTAGTGCTTAGGTGTCTCCTTCCACAGCCACGCCTAAGAAAAGAGTTCCTGCTTTCCAGAAGAGTTCCAGTGTTCTGAATCTAGGGAGTGGCTCCTGCCCCACCCAACAGGAAAAGTAGTTCCAAACAGAAGAGGATCAGAGACTCAACTGGCAGGCAAGTAAGCAGCATGGTCTGCTGCAGGTAAGTCCACCCAAGCATTATGAGCCCGGCGCTTCCAGCGCTGGGACTGGGCATATTTATGAGCCTGGTGCCACTGGCGCCAGGACTGGGTCCAAAAGGTCCCAATTGGGACTGGTTGGCACTCGGAACCTGGGTTATGGATCTGCTTCCAAGGGAGTTGGGAAAACCCTGACCTTTTGGAAGCAGAGATCATGACAGCGCCGTTCTGTCACTATTTTGCACAGGCTCAAATGGTGGTCCTTACTTGGCTGTGTTTGTAGTTGGAACAGTGCTAGGGGCAAGCAATACACCCAGTTTTTCTTGAGGGTGTTACACAGTTTTGATAGTTTGCTTTTGAGCAGGCCGTTGATTTTTTCTACAACTCCGTTCGCCTGCAGTTGATAAATCGAACATAATTTGTGCTTTACACACAACAATGTATTTACTTCCTTGAAAAGATCATTTACAAAATGTGTGCCATTATCTGACCTTATGACGTCACATATGCCCCACCTTGAGAAAACTTCCCGTACTAAGAATTTGGCACCACACTTCACGTCTGGGTGAGGACATGGTCCAGCTTCCACTGACTTGAGAATGGACAAACTATTACAATCAGATATCTTGCTCCATTGCATCTTTCCCCCATATCCGTGTGGTCAATGTGGAGCTCTCTAAACGGGCCCACAGGATGCGGTAGTGTTCCTTGCAGCATTCTAAGAGTCATTCCTGAACTGTATGTTATGCACTCCACTGTGAACGTTGTTGAAACGCTATTTCTAACAATTCCACCGACACTACTACCTTCCCCGTGAGCTCCTGTCGCCATATCAAATCTGTTGGTGATTGTTTACATCCTCTTTTTCCCCATAGTTCTTGTTCTTCCACAGGTGCACGTTTTTTGAGGTCTATTATTTGGGCAATTGGTGTATGGCTGTATCCCTCGTCTGCTGTATCTGTACCGGATGTTTTTACAATGCACTCTGCTGCTTGGGGGATATTAAAATAAGCTGCTTCTTTTGCGGCGCGTCCGCTGCCACATTCCCCAATGAGATTGGTATGTGCTTGGTACTTCACCAGTACTACCGCTGATGGTTCTGCTAATGCCTCTATTAGCTCATTCAACAGGGCTGCATGCTGTACTGGTGAACCATCTGCCCTTCTAAACCCTCTTCGCTGCCAACGTGACAATCTTGAGTGCACTGTTGTTGTTGCATATGCTGAGTCAGAGTATATTGTCAAGCACACCCTTTGGCTGTATGTAGCGCTTCAATTAGCGCTATCGGTTCTGCTGCCTGCACTGAGTAATGTGAGGGGAGGCGTTTTTGTACAATCACTTCATACTCTTCTTCCTCCATTCTTGCCACTGCCGCCCCAACATGTTTTTCACCTGTCTCGCTGTCTATGGATGCTGACCCATCTACAAAGTATATTTCTGCCTCCTCCAGTGCATTTTTTCGCTTGCTTTAGGTATGTCATCTTCTTCTCCTTCCTACGTAGCACAATTGTATTCCTGTATGTATTCTACTGTGCATGGTTCAGTGATGAATATGACTGGATTCACTGTCTCGCACCTTACTACGTGAACATTTGGGCTTGAAATTATTATTTCATATGCTGTTGCCCTTTGTGTGGTGAGAGTGCTTTTGGATCTTTCTAAAATGGCAAACAGTGATTTTTCTGCGTATAATGTCACTGAGCAACCCATCATAATGGTGGCGCTTTCTATGGTGAAGGCCGCTGCGGCGAGAGCTTGTTCACATGCGAAGTTGCCCTGCATTACTGAATCTAGAGTACTGCTGTAGTAGGCTAATGGCTTGTGGCCTAATGATGTCCTTTGCGTTAAAACTGCTGTCATTAAAATTCCATTGGAGTGTGAAAACAGGTAGAACTCCCGATCATAATCAGGGTTAGCTAAAACTGGTGCATGCGCAATGAGGTCCTTTAACTTGAAATACTGTGCTATCATCTCTTGTGTCCATTTTAATGGAACATTGCCTTTCTGTGCTTCTTTTAAAGCCTGTAGTAGTGGGCGTGTGTATGCTGCATAGTCAAGTATCCCTGCCTGACAGTCATTACAAATCCCAAGGAATTTTTGCATTTCTTTCACTGGTTTAGGCATTATTAGGTGGCGTATTGCTGCTGCTCTGCCTTGTAATATTCTTTTGCCATCTTTTGAAATCAGTTGTCCCAAATAGAGTACCTCTGCTAGGCAGTATTGTAACTTACCTTTATCCACTTTGTATCCTTTTGTGGCTAATAAATTTAGCAATGATAGCGAATCAGCCCTGCACTCCTCTCTTCACTTTTGCTGCTAATGAGCAAATCATCTATGTATTGAATTATCATGCTCTCTACATTGATGTTACCAAGATCTTCATGCAATATTCTGTTAAAAATACTATGGCTCTCACAGTACCCTTGTGGTAGTCTACAATGCTCGTATCTGTTTCCTCCCAATGTGAATGCGTTGAGGTATTGGCAACTTGTGTCCAGTGGTATCGAGAAGAAGGCATTCTTCAAGTCTACTACAGTAAAGCAAGTAGCATCTTTAGGTATGGTACATAGAATTGATGCAGGATTAGACACTAGTGGAAATTCTTTCTGTATGACATCATTAAGTGGCCGTAGGTCCTGGATGATCCTCCAAGCCCCGCCCCTCGCTTTTTTGATCGGAAAAATTGCAGTGTTATATGGTGACATGTATGGCACTATTATCCCTTGTTGTAGTAATGCATTTATTTTTTCTCTTATCCCTTCCTCTGCTTCTCTTGATAATGGGTACTGTTTTACTCTAGGCGGTATTGCACCTGGTTTCAATTTTATTTTTATGGGCGTGACCTCCTGTACCAGCCCTACATCATGGGGGCCTGTGGTCCATAACTCTGGCAGTACCTTTTCCATATCTACCTCAAATATAGTGGGTGGCACATTGACACTGGCCATGAGAGGGTTGTGTATTTCTCTGTGTTGGATCATGATGTCACATGGTACACTTATTTCCATTATTATTTCCACATCAGTATCATTGTCAGTAAACAATTCCTCATCAGTTAACTCAAGTAAAGTTATGTTTGGGTCTATACACAGCACTGTTCTCCTTTTGCAACCATGTGTGTCCAGTCCTATTACTGCAATACGTTTGCTTGATACCTGTACCCCTTCCAGATCAATAGACAAAATTGTGCCGGGCACAACATCTGTATTTACAGTTGGGCGAAAGATGAAATCAGAGGGCACCTTCCACTCTTTTCGTGTTATCTCTGGTACTACCCGGTACTACCCGGCTCTCTGATCCCATGAATGAACGCGTCCATGTCTATGGGCACCCCCCTTACATTATCATTATGCTTATCATTAACATCGATCTCACTGGGCACACCCCTGGAGTGGAGCACACTATCCCTCGATCAGTAAAGGGTATGGTCATGTTCAATTTATTCAGGAGGTCTCTTCCCAACAAATTTATTGGCGAGTCTTCATGATATAGTAGAGGTGCTCGCACTGTTTTTCCCCCCACCGTTATGTCAAGATATATTGTGTAAGGAACTTTTAAAATCGCCCCAGTGAACCCTTGCATTTCCAAATTTTTTCCCGAGAACGGGAACCAGCCTATCGTGAGACACAATTTTTCAGCTCCCGAGTCCACCATAAAGATGAATTGTTCATTGCCTATCTCTGCCCCCACTAGTGGTTCCTCTCCTGCAGGTAGGGTAGCGGATAGGACTGGACTCGCAAGTGCCTTCTGTGGGCTGTCCTAATCTGCATATGTCTCCGATCCTGGAACAGAGAATACATGCTAATGGCACTCCTGCAGTGTTTTTTTCAAATGCATGTATCCACTTCCCCGCCCCACCCGAAAATGGAGGGAGATGTTTCAACAGGTTATTCTCGTCCATCTGTACCCATGGTATGTAGTGTGGTCTCCCTGCTCCCTTGTGTATCCGTGGCATTTGTAGTTTCGTCTTTCCTTCTTTCCTTCTTTCTTACTTACCGTTCCCTTCTTTGTTTTACTTACCAGCATGTTCCTTACTCTTTGTCTTAACCTCCCTTGCCACCTTGGCGCGGCCCTCACATCTTCTTGGTCGAATGGGTACGGGAGCGGAGACCCCGCTGCTGCTGCTCCCTCTTCGTATTCATCTAGGTCACTCCATACTTCCTCTATCTCGTCTTCTGACTCCCGCTCTCCCTGTCCCACCCCTCTTTGGCTGTCTCCAGGTCGTATTATTCTTACAGGTTTGCCATTTAAATGGAAAAGAAACTCTCCTGATTTCCACTCCTGCTCCTGCCCTTTCGGTATTGGGGCCGGTGGTGGCGGGGACGGTGTAGATTCCCTCGCTACACTTGGTGGAAGTGTGAGGTCAACTGCTGCTAATGGTGGTACTTCCCCTCCCCAGGGCAACATTTGGCCCTTATCGCACAAGGCTCTTAATTGCGTTATTTCCATTTCGACATGTGCGAGCTGTCTGTCAAAGTCTCCCGTTAGCCGTGCTAAATTCACTGGAGGGGCACTAGTTGGCCTGTATAACCCTCCCGTTTCATACGGTGGCGGGACGGTGGCAGCCGCTGCTGCCGGGGTGGTTGGTGTAGTGGGTGCTGGCACATACAGGGGCTCACTGTATTCCACTACAGGCCTTGTCAATAATGGGTATATTCTTGTGAGGTCATTCTCTCGGGTTGTTATTGTGTGTTCCTCCCCTGCAACACCCTCTCCCCCCTGCGGAGCCTTCTCTTTCTCTGTTAATGTGTCTTTACTTACCTCACCACTAGGGGTTACCTCTTTGAACATTTGCCATAGGTCTAGTACTGTTTTGCAATTGCTTTCCCCTGTATTTCGCTAGCAAATGTGTTGATACAAGATCTAATACACGTTTCTCAAACGACCCTTCTTCAGGCCATATTGGCGCCACCCCTTCCCCTTTTATTTCAGACACCCATTGGTCGTGATACTTTTGTATTTTCTCACTATACAAAGAGAGGTGTTGACAGATATGCGCTAACGGTGTGTTCCCCCCCATGTTGCTGTATTTCGTACTCTCACCAGCGTTCACTCTTCTCCTGGGTATAGTTACACAATGTCAGTTACCAAATTAACTCCCTTCTTTGACACCTCTTTTCAATCTTATCTCAATGTTGACATCAAAAAATACCAATAACCTTTCTTTTTACTTACACCTTTGTGCAGGAATCACAATTATGTACCAACATGAATCACATATTATTTACCACCATTTCTCGTTAGACCTTATTTTAATGAATACACAGATACACATGTACTTACTGACAAACCAACACAGAGCACTTTAACACATTGAACATGTAACATATACTACATTTCAGCTTTTACTCCCCCTTTTGAATTACTTTTATTTACTCTCCCTCGCTCTTATCTTCTCAGGCATTCCCCATCTCTGAGCTCCCTTAGGCTACCTCTCAAAGTAGTCTGCTCCCACGGAAAAAGAATATTCTAAATTGCTATTCCGAGCCTACTAGATATATGAGACTCCTACTTTTTTTTTCTTTTCTCTTAATCTCCACTTGTTCCCTGCACTGGTCGAGACAATGCTATGCGGCGCCGCCTTCTACCCCCCTTCGGAGCTAGGATCCTGTATTCCTCTTTACCTCTTTTTTCCACAATAACCTAATGACCATATAAAGGATAGATAAGAAAAAGCCTCAGTTACATTCACACAGGCCCTGAACCTCACCCTCAGTCTCTATTTTCCCACTATTTGTCCCTCTTATTTTTTATACCTCTTTCTCAATTTTTTCTTTTTCCCCCTGAAAATCTCGCAACCAGTACTCACGTGTTCAGTAGGGTGGTCCAAGAGCCGCCGTTCACGGTCTATCCACAATCTGGTCCGCACCCCAACCAAGCCGTGACCCGCCTTGGGGAGCAGTTAGTTGGGTATTTGCAAAGATGACGAGGATCCCTGGAACCTTTTGTTTTGCTCGCAAACTGGTCAACCGCGGAGGCAATGGTTTTGCTGGGGGTGTCCCGGATCTCGCCGCTCGGCACGGGGCCTTGGCGCACCTGTCCCAATCACGCCACGGGGGTCACCAAATATGAAGGCTCACTCCCAGTCTTACACATGCAAATATAAATGAATATGAAACACCCCAATGGGGAATGAGACTAAGAGAACAGGTTGCAAGAGTTAAGTTTTCTTTATAAAGAAATGGCATCCAGAGAACTCTGCTGCCCAGAGAGCGCTCTGGCAAACAATCCAAAGCATCATCACTGACATCACACTATATGGCACTACAAATGCTTGGGATTGGGTGAAAAACATTGACACATATATGGCTATGGGTGCTGTTTCATCCGGATTGGTTGCTACATTGGCAGGAGGGTGAGCGTCACGTGGTCTGGCTGGCAGTGTCCAGGAGAAGTGAGGGTCAGGTCTCGGTGAGGCAGGGCAGACACTAACTAAGCTAGCATAAAAAACTACCACTAGACATATAATAAACAATGACCATCAGTATAAGCTTACGTAAATTTTCTTTGAACCTATAAATTGCATGCATAAAATCAGAGCATCTTTCATTATGACTTAAATGGAGTTACCAGGCTTAGGGGTCTTGGTCAGTGTGATAACATTGATCATGGGGTGGGTCTGAGCACGTCAAAGCAATCATGGGGCACACTGACATTTGTAAGTTCTAAGGTGCAATATACTGGGACAGAGGTCTACTTTTAGTAGGGGGCACACTGGGGTGTGCTTCACAGCGGGGTCACACCTCTGGTTCATCAAGGGAATACCTTAAGGGCCACAGGATTATAGTGGCAGTAATTTTCCAACAGCGGGGGTAAGAGAGTACAGGCAGGTTTGTGGAGATGGATGAGCTACAAGTCATGGTTCGGGCCGGTTCACACACAGGACAGTGATCTAAGAGGAAGGGTGCGATGATACAGTGTAGTATTTGTTTCAGTTGTCCCCGGCGCATCTGTGAGAAATGGAGCTGTGAAGCTTTCAGACAGAGTGAGAAAAGTTGGAGGCCATGAGCGCGGAGTCCGCGGCGCTGCAAAAGGGGAGAGAAGCCTTTTCGGATTATCGAAGTGAGGCCTAGTCCAAAGATGGAGCAGAGGGCACACAAAATGGACGCCAAGTGTCCCCCACAACAGCCCTGCTTAAGACGCAGGCAATAGAAGCGTCCCCCGCTATTGTGCAAGCAATTGGTCCACCCTGTGCTGAATATGTGAGGGGGGCCTAAACGACCTCCCACCCCCACACAGCTGCAAGAAGGATTTGATCACTCAGAAATTGAGCTAAGAGCCAGAGGGATGTCTGGCTTAATATTGGCTCTGTGGAGGATGGTCAGAGTAAAACTGTCTGGTGCTTTAATTGTTGGAGTGCTGGCTGAGAAACTGTTTGAACAGAAGGGCCTTCAGTTCTTGCCTGAACTGTGGTAGCGTTGGAGCTTTGCTGGTTCCGATTCCACAGTGAAGAGTCATTATACAAGAACACTTACAACGCTTTACTACTCATTAGAGGGGCTCTCCCATTTTTTTCTAATTTTGGAAGACTTGGAACTTGTCTAATATTGCTACTGGCACTCCTGTTAAGAGCAAAAGTGCCTTCAATTTCGTTTGTGAATCATCCTTTCAGGCAGTGCCAGACTGATCTGCAATTGGACATTTCTCCTCTGGTAAGGGCACCGCACACTAAGACATTATTGCAGACTCTGCTGAGTGCCATTTAACCCATGTTCATTCTCAGTAGCCTGTCTCTCACATTTGTACCTAATTACAAGACCAAATTCCTGGCCTTTCAAGCATTTTTTGGTTTCTAGTTTCTCAATAGTGCAGCTTCTGGAATTGTAATAATCCCCCCAGGGATGACTAGATTTTAGCTAGGTATGGCAAGCCTGGAGTTGATATTGACTTGAATGTCATGCAGGACATTTTGAAGATGATCTGGGTTGGTCTCGCCAGCGAGATGTGCTGGATTGACAAATGACTTGACCCGTAAAGCAGCTATATTTACAAAGAGGAGATGGTTTGGATGAACGTCTCGGGGATCCAGCAGTGTCTCTATAACACAGCTGGAATTTCCACTCTGGGACTGGTCTAAACAAATGTGTCAGGATGGGTAAATCACAAAGTGCTCTTATTTTGCCTGCCGTGGGTATACTGCACTTCCCCAGTTTTGTTAAATACAAAACATTTCAGGGATATAGTCCTCTGCCACTTCTTGATGCACAATGCACAGTCACAGGTATATAGCTCCCAGCAGCTTCTTGGCCGCAGGTTCTCTTCATATTGGTATAGCGCCTTACTCGTTATTTTTAATCCACACCAGGAGCACAGTGCCTAGCTCACTTTTTGATGATCCGGGGTTATAGAGCTTCAGGTCACTTAAAAGGATATGGTGCCGTTCTTACCTGAGGAATGTATAGTCAGGAATATCAGCGGGGCCCAAATTCTCCCCCTTCCCCTGTATTTTCTCCACAATGTCTTGGTCCTCACCGCTAGCCACATTAAGACCCTAGTAGGTCAGTTGGCAGGGTCTTAAGTCCTTTTGTAGTGTTTGTGTCCAAAGGCCTTTCTGCTGTTTCTGCTTGGCTTCCTTCAGCTCTTCAAGACCTTCTCTTCTCTCGGGATTCCCTCTCTCTCTCCCCCTCTCTTTCTCTCTCTCTCTCTCTCTCTCTCTCTCTCTCTCTCTCTCTCTCTCTTTCTCTCCCTCTCTCTCTTTCTCTCTCTCTCTCTCTCTCTCTCCCTCTCTATCTCTCTATGTCTCTCTTTCTCTCTTTCTCTCTCTCCAGCTTTTCACTCTCAAATCTCCTGCAACTCTCGCACAAGTTGCTCTTTTTATTGGGACTTGTATAGGCCTCTTCCCAGGTCCTACATCCTTTCCCCTCTCTTGATTAGCCTGATGTAATTTGCTGCTTTTTGGGGTCTTCACATTGCTGAAATCGCCTGTCCATGACAATTAGCCCAGCAGCATAGGTAAGTGATTAAAAGGCAATGCAGCCTTTTTGGAGTCGGGCAGCTGTACCTCCACTCCACTATTCCCACTGTGAGGAGTCAGGAATGAAACTCGGACACAAGTTAGACATGGTTTTGGCTAAAGACTTTTATTGACAAATTAAATGGGTTTGAAAAATGCCTCGCTGTCCCTTCAGTAGAGGTGTTTCCCAAATTAAACCTAATACTAAGGATCTGTCAGTGTCAGAGTGTCCAAAACAAAACCATTCTGTGTCCACAGTACTATTCTGACCCTCACATTCTAACAAAATCGTTTAAAGTGAAAGGTATAATGTCTTTGGCCTTCCGTGTTTTAGAAATGTTCCAATGGGAAAAGCAATAAGTAACTCCAAAAAAAGTCTCTCAAGGGTCTCTCAAGGGCTCCTTAAACCAAAGGGTGTCTCTTTTCCCCTGGATCCTTCTTCTCAAAATTAACAGCTCTTGTCTTTCCACCTGATCAATACCAGCATATACAATTGTCTTTGGCCTGTGAGGTGTCAGGATACCTGATGTACTCTCTTGCCAGGATTTCTCCACTCTCTTAGCTAAGCGCTCACCCCTGACATCTGTCTGCAGCCTGCTGTGACAAGTTTGAATCCCGGCATGGTCAACTCAGCCTTTCATCCTTCTGAGGTCAATAAAATGAGTACCATTCTGTGGGATAATAATGCCTTCTGTTATTTGAGTGCTCTGAGACCTATGGGTGTGAAGCGCTATATAAGAAATACATTTTTATTATTTTGTCTCGGGAGGACAGCTCAGCGGCAACGTGCTCGCCTTGAAAGCAAGACGACTCACAGCCACACAGGTTCGATCCCCGGGTCCACGCTTAGAAACCTCAGGGTACTAAGCACGTTACAAATAACCCATCATATCATATCATATCATATTCACACACTTGTATTTGCCTGGTTTACTCTCCCACCAGGGCTTCTGGTATTCACACACTTGTTCTTGCATGGTAGACTCTCCTGCCAGGGCTTCTTGTATTCACACTCTTGTAATTTCCTTTCTCTGCAACTACACCTTTGATAATTCACCACAGTAGCCTTTTGGCTAATACATTTAGTCCATGGTATATTGCCTCGTTGGTGTTTTGCTCACACTTCCACTCTTGGTAGTACACCACCTTAGCCTTTTTGTCTAATTCACTTTGGTCATTATATACAGACGTATTACTGTTTCTTAAATGTCTATTTTGTATATGAGGTCAAACTTTACAGGTTCCCTTTTTTAGCAAATGCACTTTCACTTTCGCTCTTAAGGTTTTTTCTTTCTCTCTTTCTCTGTTCTAATTTGTTCAATTATTATAATTCTTTTTTTTTGGGGGGGGGTATTTGTAAGGCGCCTTTACAACAAATGGTGTTTCAAGGCTTCACAAGACAAAACAGGGGTTGGGGGGACAGAGGAGAAAGATAACTGTGCTACTAGGCCTTGTGAAATTTGGATCATGCAAGTGCAGTAACAAGAAGTGCGAGGGAGAGGGGAGGGAGTGCAGGTAGGGTGAAATGCAAAGGGCTAGTGTGGGACGGGGAGTGCATGGTAAAAAGTAGAGAGTGCAGGTTAAATGGGCAGTGTAGGAGGGGCGGAAGGCAACAGGTGATAGGCGAGACCAGCAGGGCAAGTGCTAGGGATTACATGGGATGCAGGGGGTGAGGGTCCACATGCTAAGTGCGAGGAGGTGTGGTGGACTGGGTGGGGGGACCTGGTACCTTGTAGAACTCTGAAGGGACCAGAAAGCCAGTCCCTGTGGCAGATGGGGGTGTTAGCAGGGGAGTGGGGAGCGGGTATAGGCACGTTATAAATGCCATATCATAAGGAAGAAGTCAAATGGAGGGTCTTGAGGAGCTTCCAGAACTTAAGGAGATATGGCTCAAGCCTGACACGGGAGGGAGACCATTCCAGAGGGAGCCTCCTGCTGAGGGGAGAGATCTACCCCAAGACTCTCTGCTTAGAGAAATGTCTGATCTGCAGAGAGTTGGAACTTATTTAGGAAGAGAGAGTTAAATTTAGCCAGGTCCCAGGCCCCAGAAAGCCTTGTGGATGATGCAGAGGGTCTTGAACCTGATCTTAGCAGCACCCGGGAGCCAGTGGAGCGATTTTAGGGCTCGACAGATGCAGTCCCTGGGTTTGAGGTCAAGGATAAGTCTTGCAGTCCTATTCTGGATGAGGTGAAGGGGGTGAAGGGAGAATAAAGGAAGATTGAAGAAATGGCTGTTGCAGTAGTCCAGCCTAGAGAAGACCAGAGCTCGGGGGACTATGGGCCTCATTACACGGTAGGCGGTAAGGGTTAACGGTCACCGGTAATGGTATCGGTGACCGTTAACCCTTACCGCCTTACTACGAGGTCCCTTAGCGGGTTGGAGAATGTAATGCCTGCTTTTAGCAGGTGTTAAAAACCAACCCGCTAAGGGACCTTGGTGCTAATTACGGCACTGCAAATGTGCGGTACCGTAATTAGCACCTTCCCCATTCCCATTATGAAGGGCAATGGGGGAAGGGGGAATTACCGCCCCACCAACCTTGGAATAGGGCGGTAATTCCCCTTTCCACCAAGGCGGTGTCGGTATTTTACCGGCATGGACCAAGGTGCTATTAGCCTACCGTGTAATGAGGCCCATTGAGTTTACCGTGTAATGAGGCCCATTGAGTTTCTGGGGAAGGTGAGGAAAGGGAGAATGCCTCTGAGTGTCATGCCCAACATGGCACTTCTCACGAGCTCGCTCGCTTCGGGTCACTGGCTCCTTGGGTGCAGCCATGATCGTGGGTCTACGCATGCACGGACATCTGTGACCGACCCCCCACGCATGCGCTGTTTGCTTGGCAACGAGGGGTTGCGGTCCAAGCCTCGTTTTGGACCCAGTCCCTTATCTGGGTTCCACCTGCAGCAGCTCTCTAGTCCTTGCTGTTCGTTCTTGCCTCCTTGGTTTCCCCTTCTGCCTTCCAGTTTGGTCCTGTGCATTGGTGGGGTTGGTCCCTGTTCCTCCAATGGATTCCTGGGTTAGGGCCTTTGCCTTCTATTCTCTTCGTCCTGGGGTTCTCTGCTACTCTGTTTCTATCTGGGATCCCTCATCAGACTCTCTCTGGCCTCTACCTTGGTTACCTGCCTCTTGTCATTGCCATGGTACCATCGTGGCCTTGTCATCCTGCCTTCCGGAACCACTTCTCTGCACCTTCAAGGATCCTTGTTATTCCCTTGATCAATACTGTTGAATTATCTTGAAGCCTTCTCGGCCAGTGCTTGCACTGTCCTGACGCCACGCAAATCAGAGAAGAGCCTTCCCGTGGTGTTGGGAGCCAGTCCAGCCCCAACCTGTTTCAGTCAACCAGGAGGGTGTTGGATTGGTACCCCGTGCTGCTAGTTCTCCACTTTGCCATTTGTTGACAGACTGGCTGCCTCTTCACTCAATCACCAGGAAAATCAGGTATTCGGCGCCCACGCGACGCTTCGTTTAACACTAAGGAGGTGCAGATGGTAGTGGGCCTTCTTGGCAAGGTCCGCGATCTGAGGAGAGGAAATTAATGCGGCGTGCTCACAAATATGCCCTAGTGTTCCCTTCATCCCAGCGTGGATTCACTGGGTCTTCTTGCCATTCTTTGTGCTTCTCGCAGCTCACTGATAACATTTTCCGGGTAATTTCTTCCTCGCGTCGTTCGGCTTTCCGCGTCTCTGCTTCACGCGTTTTCAGCTGGGCTTCTCTTCTTCCCACGGCCTACTGCTTGCAACTTCTGAACCCAGCCTTTAGTCCATGTACCCGATCTCCTCTTGTTAGCTGCTGCCAGACTTTGGGTCCCCAAGGTCACCTTGGCAGGCCTTTGTGTAACTGTCCTACAACGCTATATTTCTGACTTGCTGGAAGTGCTGTCTCTTTCTTCTGATATAAGGCTCTGATCTGACATTTGTGTTTCCCGACAGGATGATTTTTATGCACCCAAAAGGTATTCACACTTTGGAGGGAGCCAATAACAGGAGGTTTAGCCCATACTGGCTCCAGTAGTAAATGAACCTCCAGGGCTTTAACAAAATCCACCATTGCCAAAGACAACATACTGGGAGCATCAGCCATATAAGACTATTCTCCATCGAGTCGGAAGCCATGCAGCTTATGTCGCGGCATAGTCCAAAGGATGGAGTGGGGTCTCTGGCGCATCCTCTGTGCACCACTTTCATATAGTGTCATGGCTCTGGGTGGATCTCCCTGGTTGGCCAGCGTTCCTGGACTGCAGGGACCATTCCAGGCCTTGACGTGGGAATAGAGAGCTGGCTTTGACATAACATGTAGCTCCTGGTGTGTGGGAGAGGTATGCTCAGACGTCCTGATACTGATGAATATTTTTGTTGCGGTATGTTGTACTGCATTGAGTGGTGCCTGGGCTGAAGTAGGGACGCTGGAGGTGCGTTGTCCCATGTCTACATGTGACAGCATGCAACATTGTGACCTCCACGCTTCTTGTAGGTACTTAGGTTTTTATTAACAAGTCCTTAACTTACATTTCCAGCAAGTTACACAGGATATACAAGACAAGTAGGATAGAACAAACACTGGCACCCATCACCCAGGTGGGGACTTCCTAACTGCCTGGACTGGGAACCTTCACTCAAACATTCCATCATTCACGGGACAACATTCCACATGACATCATAGACATCCGTCATACCAAAGCAAGCACAACACAACACATCCCCTTCCCTTATACCAACTCCACACATACACAACAGAGACACTACACAACACATCTCCTTCCCTTATACCAACACACCACACACTCACAAAGGACACGTCACAACACACATCACCCTTCTCACACACACCGACACACTCATACACCGACTCAGGAAGACAAAGGCATACAGGAAGGAATACACGACACATCATGCACTTCCTCTCACCCACGAACTCGACATGCTGGCCAGGCACAACAAAACCATCTCACACAAATATCTATCACCATCCTGCACCCAAATCTCAGATGGATAGGAGTCGTAAACAGATCACACAGTATCTACAATATCAAGATGGACAGACAAACAACTGGGTGTGAATCCCACACCACTCAGGCTGACCATTCAATTACCATGCGTGACTTACACACCACAGTCACACCCAAACCCAAACCCGGGGGCGCTACCACCCGGGCCACGATGGCCGCCTTATCCCCACCTTTTACCATGCATGACCTCCACACAACAGTCACACCCACAACTACAAACCGGGGGCGCTACCACCCAGACACCAATGGCCGCCTTATCCAAACTATTTACCATGCGTGACCTACACACCACAGTCACACCCAAAACTAAAAACCAGGGGCGCTACCACCCAGACAATGATGGCTGTCTTCCAACACATTAACACATTAACCATTAACCACATTAACCATGTGTGACTGACACCACAGTTACACCCAAAACTAAACAGGGTGCTGACCCCCAAAAACCAGTGGCTGCCACCCATGCGTGACTGACACCCTACAGTCACACCCAATACCAAAACTGGGACGCTACCACCCAGACATTTCTGGCTGCCTTATCCGAACCATTAATCATGCGTAACCGATGTACCATAGTCACACCACACACCAAGATTGGAGCGCTGCCACCCGGGTATAGTTCACACACCACTCAGGATAACCCTACCGTAAAACCGGCGTGACCATGCACCATGCGCACTACCGTAGTATGCATTCCAAACCACTTCTGCTGTCACGACATATGCACAAACCAGTCATAATTACGATACTTTTATGATAGAGAACCCTCACGCTCCACACCTGCTGATTTGCCCGACATCATACACATTTTAGCCCAGTAGCTTTAACATATACGTAACTATTGCAGACTATACTGAACTTCGACACAAGCTCCCGTGCCCTGCACCAACAATCTATTAAATAGTCACACATTAGAAATGTGAAGTTAGCCTAAAAGTCCATAACCTTTTACGGTTCTACTTTTCCTAACGGTGTTTCCATCCCACCTAAAGGTCCTTGTTGCTTTGCAGCAACCTAACAGCTGCAAATCCTCAAAAAGGCTATATCTAAGCCTTCACACATGACCCACATAACCCCAAAACGCCCATCCAGCTCAATCCATCCAGCTCGTCCACACACCTGCAGTACTAACGTGACATTCGCTTAAATTACCCCATCATCCTAGAGGTTCAAAGTCAACTGTTCCTGCAAATTCTCAAAATTGTTGATCCCTACAACATCCCATATTTCAAACATACACCCATGCCCACCAGGAAGAAAAGATACAACATTGTATGTTTCCTATTCCACCAACACAATGAAGTCTGTTATTGTCCGGAGCTCATAATAACGAGCAGCTTTGGACATATGTGGAGCGATCTGTCCCAGGTCGGACACAAGCGTCTAAATCACGCTTCTTGGCACCTCGCCTCAGCAGACGCAGACTTGACGCGAGCAGCATACCCTGCAGTTGTGCGCCACTACTCCATACGGGTGCAGTTCACGTCTCACTCACCCTGCTCAGTGGCTCGCTTGAGCCAGTGCCTCCTTGCTTAAGGAAACCTCCGAGTTACCGCCGCCCTGGGCTGGCTGCCCGATCCTTCCTGGTGTTCCTGATGGTGTCGGGACGTCGTAAGCTCATTTACTCACACTACCCGGGCGCACTTTCCTTGGATGCCAATATGAACTGCACACGCATTTACAGATGAGCGGGTGGGGAACAGTTCCTTTGCATTGCATGACTCGAAGCGTTCCACGGTGTCGCCAACTCCCCGCACTAGCACAGTGACGGCATCGTTTCACCCAGAGCGCATCGCTGTGCAGAGCTCTGCTTCATTTAATCACTTGGCAGCTGACTGTGCTATTACATGCATGAAGTCCCCCCTCCACCCTACACACCTTCTACGGGACCCCAATTCACCTCGATTTAGAACTCTCCATGGAGCTAATGACCTTTCATCTGCCCCTCCAGTGCCCTCCTGTTTATAGGTACTGAACAACGTTCCTCTTACGCATACTGCACCCTTCTGCGTTCATGGGGACTGTACCCTTCTCCAGTTTATGGGAAGACTTCCCTTTCCTTTCCTTTTTATGGGCACAGCTCCTTGCCACACTTGAGTACAGCTTCCTTATTCAATGAATGGGTCTCAAAACTTTCCCCCTCCCGCCCTGGGGGATGGGTCTTACTTGTACCTGTTGGGGGCACTGTGTCCTCTTGTATCTCCTTTCTGCACCCCCCCTCCCCGCAGCAGATTCGCCAGCCTAGCTTTTTCTCTTGTGGGTTCCTCTTCTTATGGACCAGCTCGTCGCCAAAGTACAAGCTTCTTGTAGGTACTTAGGTATTTAACAAGTCCTTAAGTGACATTTCCAGCAAGTTACACAGGATATAGCAACACAAGTAGGACAGGACAAACACTGGCCCCCATCACCCAGGCGGGGACTTCCTAACTGCCTGGACTGGGAACCTTCACCCAAACATTCCATCATTCACGGGACAACATTCCACATGACATCACAGACCTCCATCAGACCAAAGCCAGCACATCACAACACAGCACTAGTGATTTGATAGCGACCCTGAAGTCAGATATTGGTCGGAAGGGTTCAACAATTTATCCTGAGCTGATTACTAAACATAAAAAAGGCTCATGTAGGCTCTCAAAGTAGCACTTGGAGACTAATTGACAACTTTTTTTTTTAACAAAAAAGATGGTATGCACAGGCCATCACTTGCATGAAGTCAGGTTGTGTGTGATTCCCAATCAAACGATCAGCTCACCTACGAAGAACACATTCAGATGCGCAGTGTGAATGTGTCTGCACAATTGTGCAATTTCAGGGGCAAAGAGGAAATGTTCCCACACAGAAAAGCACCTAATGTATGACAAACAGGAAGCACTTTTCTGTGACTTGGTTGAAGACTCACAGTGGGACACGCAATACATTGAAGTGTTTCTCTGAAATCTACTGTTCCTGTGGTATTTTTTTCCCACAAACCTATATGAATGCATTTGCATTTAAAAAAAAAACATTTTTACAGCATGGGCATTTTAATGGCCTGCCTTAATGAAATGTGCTTCCAAGACCCATGAGGTCCCTAAGACCCTTAATAAATGAGTGGCTGACCTGCAGATTAGTTTTGACAAATCGCCCCACCTGCCCCCCCCCTGGGAAAAGCCAGGTCACCATTGAGAATACAGTGACCTGCACATTCCCAAAAGGACCAGGGATCGGAGAAGGCCACCTCCTAAGGGCTTTACTTAGATGTCCTTTTTACTTTGAATAAGGCCCTTGGAAGTGTTTGGGTTCCTTTTTTAAATCTAACTAATTTTCCTATATTACATAAAACAACAAGCAAACATGGTGTGCTAGATCAGAATCAGGAGAGGACATGGTGGAATTTTTGCGGATTTCCCTTTATCCCCACTCACAAAACCCAACCTTTCCCTAAAGCTAAGAATGTTTGCCGTGTACAATAAAGGACACGCAAAGATGAGGTGCTTGTCAGGATGTCTTTACAAAACAAACCATAGGCCTAGTCCAGAATCCTACCCTAGCCTGAGTCTGTACCCGCCACTGTAAAAGACCCCCACCCTTGTGTCTATTTCCTCATAGGGCCCCTTGCACCTCATGCACAGTCTAAGCCGGTAGGCTAAAAGTCTCTTTTACACAGTTCCATCAACTCCATTCAGAAAAGGACTCCTGTGTCCCCCTTTCCTTTGGGAGCTGGACCTCCCGCCCCCCTTTGTGCTCTTGTGTCTCCTACCCCGTCTTGGGCTCTTATGTTTCACTTCTCACCTTTCCTTGGGGCCTGGATCCTTTCACCCCACCTTGGAGCCTTGTTTCTCTTACCTGATATTGTGATCTGCTTCCTTCACCCTGCCTGGGGTCTGTGGTGAACCGGATGAAGGAGCCATACATGAGGATGAACATTTCAAGGGTGTTGATTAAATTAAAAAGAAAAGGCCTATCTATCCCGACTGTCAATATGTAGTTCCCTACCAAAATCACAAGTAGTTCTGAGATGAAACCTAAACGCTATCTGTGTCCTACCACTTGGAAGAAAACAACATACAAATATAAACCTAAGCAATAGCCTCACAGCTTCGGATTTGCCCCGCCAATTGTCTTTTGGATCTCTTTCTCTCTCTCTCTCTGGAGATGGTTTCCAGTTCATCAAAATCGTTCAGAAAAGAAGTGTTCTCTGCTCTCCTGTTGGCCTCTTCAGATAAATGTGATCGCCTTTACATAAATAAGATGTCTTCAGTTCGTTATGCGGAGGAATACCTTTCTTTATTCCTTGTCACCCCCTTGGCAAGTCTCTAGAGAAATCAACGGAGTCAACTGTCCTACGCGGAGGAATGCTTCTCTTATTCCTTTTACACCATCTTGACCAGTTTCTCGCTAATGGGTTTGTATTTTGAACAAATTGCCTTTTCTACGCTACCTCTGGCTCTCCCGTGTCGTGCAGTTCCACCCCTCCAGGACTTATGCATGTCAGAGGCTTACCTCTGCGTAGGATTTTTTATTTTGTTGCGCCGTTCCTTGGGAGAATCAGGGAGGTCGGCCCATGTGGCAGCACTTTTCCGGAGCTCGCCCTTCTTTCCCGCTCTCCTCCTGTGGGTCTCTGGTGCCGGGGGGGGGGGGGAGGTCAGTCTGCTGGTTTTTGTGTGGCTGAAGCTCCTTGCTCCTCCATTTGGCCAGGCGTTTCCAGCTTTGTCTCTGGCAGGTCGGTTGGCGTTCCACGGTCTCGGCTGTGGTCAGTACCTCCACGCCTGTATACGCTCTGCATGGTCTGCCACATCTCCCAGGAGGAGGATCTCTCCTGTTTCCAGCTACACAACTGTCTCTCTCCCCCATACGCCATCATCAGTCCATTTATCCTTCCTTCTAACAGAGTGTGGTTCTTCCCACTGTGTTCTTTTCCCCGGTGAGCCAGGTGCAACTAGATGGAGATGTTTCCTGTCATCATATAGGTCAACTCCCATATAACCAACCACGATACTAGGGTTTTGATAAGGAGGATTATTCACATCCCTTGCTAGGGACCTCCTGTCCTCTAGGGGAGGGGTCACCCCCAGTGGGATCCCGCTTGCCCTGCCACCTATGGGGTGTTATGATTAGCAGGCTTGCCTCTAGTCCAAATGTTGGTGGCTCCCGCTTGGGGAGAGGGAACAAATTCCCTGAATTTGTCACAATGAGTATATTAGAAATCTCTTTAACATCACCAAAGGCATTGGAGTTCATATGACCTGCTAATACCCAATGTTGGTCCAAGTATGAATGGCAGCAAGGTCCACTAAAAAAACAGATATTGCATTATGGGCCATCAGTGACCATTAAATACCACCATACAATAAAAGCTGAGGGATACTGTTGTATTGTGCTTGGCATGAATGCAGATGCCTGGTGCTGTAAGAGAGAGTGTTGGTGTGTCGGAGAGAATGTTATGCTGTGAGTGAGGGAATGATTGGAGTAAAGGGTCCATCTTGCGTCAGTTGGAGAGCTCCTGCCTGGGTGAGGGGAGTCCGTGGTTTTCTCAGGTGTCATCTTAATGTTACTTATCGAAGCTGTTACTTGCTGGAACCTACCTGATGTGTCTGAGGATCCTGCTTTATTTCAGACCACACAGGTATATGCACATCTGTTTTGAGATTACAGCCTTCCCTCAACGCCTTTTGTGGATTCCAACCTTATCAGCTGTATCCTGTTCACAGTTTCTCTTCACAAGGAGCCACTGGATACATGCTTTAGATAACAAAGTTCACAACTCTGCACCCATGGGGGCATGATGGCTCCCAATGTTCTTGCTCCTTAAAGTCCAGACCCAGCTGCCATATTGCCACAAGAGATGCAGAATCATTGGTTCTTTGACAGTGTGTTAGCACTCCTACTGTTAACATCATCTAAGCTCAATGGTTCCATTGTGTGGTATTTGGGAGATCTTGAAGTTGCTACTCTGATGCAAACACTGGTTTAAGAACTGGTTTAAGAACCAAAAGCCATTGTCCCAACAGGCTTGTATAATTGTGTTTCACAAACCTGACGTGCCTAAAAGGATCACTCCTGGCGTTTGAGCAAGTGAATAGCCCAGAATGCTTTTATTGCACTCAGGATTCTTTCTAATACATGGTGGAGCATCTCCACCATATGTTTAGGCGGTCTTCTTCCCCATTGTAATCTCTCTAGCACCTATCAGACATATCATGAAACATCACCTTGAATTCAGAGGGGACGAGGCATCAGCCGGACAATATTTTAGACTGTACTTCTGTGCTTAGACACACCTCAAGCCCTTGTATATATCAGTCTACACTGTCCCCACACTTACTCTTTAGATTTCCAAGAGCTTTTTTGTAGATCATTTGAAATGTAAACGTGTCTACCCACTGCCCCATAGTCAATGTCCCATTGAGGCTCGAGATTACTGCCTGGTGCATGGAGGACCCAAGGCCTAACAGCTTAATTTGCACTCCATAAACATGTCTGCTAATGTCAGGCACTTTCCTTCCCTTCACGTTTTATAGCCTCCCCTTGACACTGTATAAATACATTCTCTATAGAAAGCAGCATAACTCTCTGCACAACATCAAATCTGTATCTATACCTAATAAATCCTGTTTGTCGACACTGACAATCTCAGAGGACCGGGGCCTAATCTATTCTCTAGAACCTATGTGAACATCTTGATGTCCGAATTTGAGAGTGCTTTTGGCCTATTTGAGACCCACTCAAGTAGATCCTTGCCAGAGTAAAAGTTTCTCCACCTCTGCCATGGGCGGGATCCCTTCTTTACCAGCTGGAAATACGTTGGGGGCTTCAAGATTATGCTCTTGAAGCCTGAAACCCCTGTAAAGCCTATTGGGCCAGGGACTTTCCTTCATTTAATGTCCGCGCTTACCTCTTCCTCTGTTATTGGTTGATGGGTTTATGAAGGATCCCCATTGTTTTTGCTACAATCTCAGGCAAAAAGAGTTCAAGTATGAACCCTGTTCCCAAGGATCCACCATTGCAAACATTTGCAGCTCGTAATAAAGTATCTGAAATTTCTTTATTTTCTGTTTTTGTTTGCATGCACCCCAAATGCTCTGAGCTGTCTCGCTTTCAAGTGACAAGCCGGTAGTTTGTCCGGCTTATTTCTCTTTCCATAAAAGGACAGTATTAGGTGTATCAAGGGCAGTGTATCAGCCATGGCTCAGGTGATCCAGTGTGAACGTGCCCTTCAGCGATTCCTCCAGTTCATTCATCTGTTAAAACATCCCTCGGTAGACTGTATGCACTTTCATCCTGGGAAGCAATGGCTAAAGAGCATCCCCAGTGACCCGCCTCCAAGGCCTGCCAATTGGGGATCAGGAACATATCGCACCTGGTCTAAATCTCCTTAAACTTGATGATCTGCTTTTCTAGGTCATTCCTATTGGTTGTTCAGACGCGTCATTCTCTTGTGCCCAATTGATAACTTTATATCTAAGGGGCATAGTCAGAGATAATTATGGGCTCAATATAGGAACCTTCTGTCACAAATAGCAGGAGCAAAGTGAGCCGAGATCCATCCATTCTAGAGTGCTGTCTGTGAACATGTTGGAAAAGGGTGCAATTCCTGTCCTGCAGGGCAAGGTCCCTTTTGACGCCAGTGAGGTTCTGCTCTCTCTAGGTTCTCTTCTGTAGATTTATCACTGTACCGTAGGGTTCGGATGTATCCAAGTCAATGTCTCAGACCACGCTGATGTTGCTTCTTGGTATGAGCTCCTTTTTCACACAACTACATAGCTAAAGGCAGTCGACCATGAAAGCCTCCTGTAGAGAATTCGGGGCATAGAGCCTGGCTGCTCTATGCATGCACTCTCCTAGTTTTGCTCTTATCTTGAGGAATCTATTTCTTGAATATTGTTTGATCTCAGATACCACAAAGGGGAATCCCTGTCTATAAATACAGCCAGGGCTGCAGGCTTACGTTTGGATGAGGCAACATTCAGTGACAGTCAGTGTTCTGAGACCATCCATTCCGGAGCATTCCTCCCCATCTCCATAGCCAGAACCTGGGTGTCAGCAGAGATAGAAAGCTTAGGAACCTATGAATTTCAACAGAATTTCCATCCCTCTTGCATGTGGTCAGGAGTCAAGACATCACAAGACAAAGCCAGGGCTCCCTAAGACCCAGTTGGACCATGGGGGAACCCCACCCCACAGTTCGCTCAGTCTGCAGGGACAAACCCCATTTCAATGAGACCACTATCTCTGTTTCCTGGATCTGTGTAGTCAAGACACCCTAAGACTCAGACAGTGGATGTGAAAGAGCCACATTCCTGTGGCTTCCTTGTCACAGTAGCTCCCTGTCATGTTATAAGGAAATCTGAATGGAGAAATACACCTACTCCACATTTAGTAGCCATGCTTACAAGCAGCAGCATTTACCAGACACTCCTACCAGAACCATTCACTCGCACTGCCTGAGGGCCCCGAGATACAAACTCAAGAAAGCCGGCGGCAGCAGCTTTTCTGTCATGGCTGCCAATCTATAGAACACCATGCCAGTAGCTTTAAGAGCAAAATCATCTTCCCACAGCTTCAGATCAAAATCCAAAACCTGGCTCCTCTCTCTTGATCACTAACCTCAAGCCACTTACCACTTTCGTATACCTCTGCTATTCTAACCTTGTAAATATCGAATGCCAGAGTGTGATTTATCTATTCTATCCGAATTATTTATGCATCTTTGCAAAACGGGCCTGGCACTCTGTGCACTTCAAGCAGCTTACCTGTAACTTCGAGATGCCTCGATGCCGTCTTCTACCAATGAAAATCACCGCCTCCTGGATGCCAGTGCAGGCTCGCCTCTGCGGAGGAAAATTTGAAGAATTGGGTACTCCCTATTTTTTATTAACGAGGGGTCGAGTCTGTATTATTGGGAGATTATTCAAACATAAAATGAAAAGCCAGGCCGACTACCTCTCTCTTTTGTTCCTTTTGTGAAAACCTTTTGGTAATCGTAATTATCTGTTTATCTATTGCAACAGATAGATCAGCACATCATCAAAGTACTTTCTTTTACAAAACGTTTAATTTTGATTTCATTATCTCACCAACCATTAAACCACATGTGATCACTTTTTTCAAGAAAACAATATCAACACATTATCTATATTTCAAGCATTGTCAATTCATTGTCACAACATTATACATGTGTTGTAACATATATCACTCATTTTCAAACCGTAGTTTGTGCAAAACTCACGTTTCAATTTTTGATACCGGGGATATGGAACCAATGTTTCATGCACTTTAGCATTTGATAATACAAAGCTAAAGTGTGCAAAGGTATTGCATTCCCTTTTGCTTTCTAATCTAGTCTAGTCAATTATATTGGTCCATCGACACATTTATTAGGAGCAACCTGTTACTCGAGATTCCAAAAGGAGATAGAGAAAAACAAAACAGTAGGTGTTTTCTTTTTTACGTCGACATATGTTTTGGCCTCTGAAACACGTACTGCACCATCTCATGTGATGTCGGTCTCTTAAGTGTAAGGGCCATCTTCAGGACTCAATCATTTCTCAACAATTCTATTCTTCCCCTCATGGATACATGTTCAACATCTAAAATGAAACAATAAAAACTGTTTTAATAAAAATAAAAAGGTTATTGAAAAGAGTCCAGCTGGTCTCTTTGAGATGATGTCTGAGGTATCGTTTAAAAAAATCATACCCCGATTGCTGACCTTGAGTTCACAATGCTAGTTTAGGGGCATTGATATATTGTTTCAAAATCAGGTGTGCATTGCTACCTGTAAAAAACACAGGAGAACCAGCTACTTTATAAAGTGTTTCATCTTTCTCTGGTACCGCCGCTATTAAGCCATTACAAATGAGTGCAAGACATCTTGTCCACTCAATACCTCAAAATGCCTTAACTGCTTTGAAACTAATCTGCTCAAGCCCAGCTGCATTCCCAAAACCGAACACCCCATTCTTCCCTAGTTCAAAACAGACTGGGCGTGACCTCACCCAGCATGTCCTTTCATCTAACAATCCTTGCTCTGGTACCCTGAGCCTTACGTGAGCATGCTGCAAAACATGACTGCTGCCATGGAAGAGAGCGCAAATAGTTCCTAAAAGGCAGGAATGGGTGCAGTTAGCCATAGGGATTAGCAAGGCAATGGGCAATGAATGGGACGGTCTATAACCAAACACTGAAACAACACTGTATCCCTCCTCAAATATCATTCAAGTGTGTGCCCCTCATCAGACACCCTTTTACCTATGCATATATGAATCAGTATTTGAATGCAATAGTTTGGGCTATAATGGGTATTGCAAGCGACACCTAATAGCCCAAACTAAAAACATTCAAAATACATAGTATGACTACTAGACATCATGCCCAAAGGTAACTAGACAGAATTAACCCAAAGGCGAAGGAAACGATGCTCATCACCCCCAAGGTATGTTAATTCAAAGTATAGATCTTTCTAGCTGGAAACATAAACGTGACTCGTACTAATCCTTTGGTCTAATTAACCAGGCACAATATATACATTTAGAAACCCAATAAACAATATTCGGGTATTTAGTGCAAGGCATTTTCCAGTACCCATCCTTGGAGGGTCCAAACAGTCACTCAATAACGTCTAAATTACCTCCTCCATAAAAATACAAAACAAGAGAGAGGCAAGGACACGTCCTTGCCTTACCTTAGTCTAAGGCCTTCTTAAAGTTGAATATAATTTAACCTTACAAAGAACAGTATGCTTCTGGACTAACATAAACAGGCAATAATTCTGATCGACTATATCCTTCCCCTTTTGCAAACCTGGAGACGACTGATGATATCATTGTCTTCGACCCATGACTGGAAATGCTTCACAATGACCTTAGCAAAAGGTTTACTGGAGCTATCCAAAAGTGAGATGATCCGGTAGTTCGCCAGTTGATCTCTCCCTCTCTTTTGGTAAATTGGATGATGAATTCCTGTCCATAGTCTTGAATCTTTAGAACTGGCACCCTGCACGAGCCATCCTTTAGGCTCTGATATGCTGGTTGGCAAGCAGGGGGTCCCATTTACCTTCTTTTTTCGATGTTGAGTCTGCAAGGAGTCATAAACGTGAGGCGGCCAGCTTTGTGAAGGTTTTTAAAAAGATGCAATTTTTATTAACTTAAAAAGATTGGATAAACGCCTCACTATCCCTACCCCGGCGAGGATTTCACTGCCTAAAATAAACAAAAGAAAAACACCCTAACAGAAAGGTTGTTTTCCCTCACATTTATATACACAATAAATCAATAAGGAAATATATGGCAGTTTAACAACAACAAATATAACAGTATATGTCACAACATAATAGCTGCTTTTCTGATAACCTGGGCTTACTTCCCTTCCCCAGATTCAGGAGGTTCTTTCAAATGTTCAAAAATGGTAGGGAAATCCTGTGTCATAACAAAAAGATCCACTTTAGTTGTCTTTCTATTCCAATTTGACAACACAAAGTTCCAACTTGGATTCCAATGATGGTTCACAATTGTTTAACAAAGCTCTCCTCTTTCCACTTGTAGTTAAGCTCTTGAGGCAGCTTCTTGTAATCAACAGTGAATAACGTCTTCAACTTCAAAAGAAATGTCTTTGTCAGGATCTTTTGGCACCACTTTAACTTCAGTACCACTTCATCAAAATAGACATCATTAAAACTATTTCAAAACTTTATTAGCTTCAAAACAAATGTCTTTGTCAGGATATTTTGCCACCACTTCATCATAAGTTTTACCCCACCACAGTACTTTGTTTCCTCCTGGTTTACTCTCATGCTAGGTTTACCACTTCTACAACACTCTGCTCCGGTATATTCCTGCCAGAACAGAACCAATGATTACAAATGCTCCTGGTCTGTTATACTTCCCTGCCAGCCAAGATAAACTACTACAGTTCTCTGTGCGGGTTTTACTCTCCTGCCCGAACAGAACCAATTGGCACAAAGTTTTAGGACCTGGTATACTCCCTTGCCAGGCCCAACTACTACCCCCAAGCACGTCTGTGGTAAGGGTCAACTTCAAAGGTTTTAGAAATGTCTTCTGCTTCACATGTCTTCAAAGAACACACTCAAGAAAGGCTATGCTTCCTTCCTCCTGAACCCCTTTTATCAGAAGGGCAGCCCTCCTGCCAATCTCGTTCCACCTTTTGTATTATTAACCAAATGCTGATAACTTTCTCTTCTTCACGCTTCTTTTGCTCCGTCAATGTGGGTTTGGGACATTCTGTACACCTGGCCAATATTCTTTACACCCACTATTAGGCTCAGTTGTCTCATTTTGGCTTAGGCAACCCTGATTGTTTACCAATTGCAGACATGTGAGACCCTTTTGACTTTGGCAATGATGGTTCAAGTTCACTTCTGGAGATATGGCCCCTTTGTGTGGTTCGCTTTTAGGATAACTCGCTATGCAACAGTCAGCTTCTTTAGGTGCTATCCTGACAGTCTCTTTATGCCAACTGCTTTAGTTACTATCAGCTTGGAATGCGTTACAATCATCAACTTGTTTTTATATCCAAAGTAAAAGACAATGAGCGGGGAGTAACTGGCTGAGGCGCGCTTGGTCTCCGTTGGTTATACAATCGTCTAGTGCAGCAGCGGCCACATAAGAGGACCCCCTAGGCCTATTTATGACAGTATCAGAACTAAAATAGGTGTGTGGCCAAACAGCGCAAAAGATCCCAAAATCAAACAGTTCTTCAATGCTGATGCAAATTGTCAATCTGTTCAAAATCAAAGTAGCATCTGGACAGTTGCATATGATTTATTAGTGTTGCAGCTGACAGGTGTTTGGACCAATCAGTCGTCCTCAAGGCTGTTATAGTTATCCAAACAAACAAATCATTGCACATTTACAAGAAGTTCCATCAATATGCATCGCCAATGTAGATATGGTATGACCCACATAACATACAAAATAAAGTATTGTAGACCAATATTCAAAGTTACATACCGAATCATGTATCAGTGCCAGGCATGGTGGGCAGGAGCAAAGGGATGAGATGATAACGTATTAGAGTTAGTTCCTATCCAGGAAGTCACCCCCATATCACCACACTGTGTGCTCAGGGTGTTACAGTAAGTGGGTGCCTAATAACCTATGTGGTAAACATCAAGTGCCCATTGGCATTAGAATTCACATGACAGTGATGCATTTCTTAACATACCAGAATAATAAGAAAAAGCCATTCCTCATGTATGAAGTGCCAGTTTCAACTCCAAGGTATTGTGAAAAACCCTCAAAATAGGGTACGTTTGTTTTTAACCCCTTGGCAGGATTATCAAAATGTGTGCCTCTTATCGGTGGCAACTACTAGTAAGGTTGGGCCCCTAGTGAGGAAAGGTGAGTATGCATAGGAGATCAAAATGGGAAGGATTAACTCACCAAAATAGTCATGGGCATAATGCAAAACCAAGAAAAAAGAAGAAAAGAAAGAAAGGGATGAATCCCATGAGCATTTGTGTGTGTACTTGAGGCATCAAGTGCAGAAATAGTGCATGAGAGAGTACGATATGATATGATAGGTTATTTATAAAGGCGCTTAATACCCAGAGGTTTCTAAGCGCGGACCCAGGGATCGAACCTGTGGAGCTCCATGTCGGCTTGCTTTCAAGGCGAGCATGTCGCCGGTGAGCGATCCTCCCGTGGGAAGATTCCTTACCCTAATCTTGCTTGTGATAATCACGTTTCAATAAAGTGCTTGAAGGTCGTCCTACCTGGTAGGTCCCATAATTCAAAGTCACTCAAATGGTCACAAGCCCAGCAACAGTCCCTAAAAGTGATAAGGCTAAGGCCAATATGCCTGATGAGTCTCGTCTAATATCATAGCAAGTAAACTGCAACACGGAGCGTGTTGTCCTGCAAGGTCCCCATAAAGAGGCTTACCTTGAAGAGTTGGACATTATGCAGAAGTCTCAATGAGGTCTTGTGGAATTGGTAATGGTTGCAAATGCGGCTCAAACGCCCAATAATATCTATTCAGCATTGAAAAGAAAAAATTGAATTCATACAACGGGCAGTCATGGAGCACTTGTGGTCACAATAGAATAGTGAACTTGCTGGGTTTGGCCAGCTTGTCTGAGTCAGCTCTCTTACGTGGTCCAGCCTCCTCGCCTGCATGGCTTCCCGCGCTGACTGCTTTTAGAGCCCTTGCGGCTTCTCTAGCCATCAGGTGCTCGCTTGCCACCTCTGAACTCTTCACAATGGAGAAAGTCACAGAAAGGTACGCTTCCCATTGCACGACCTCTGCAGCTAACACTTCCCCAGCGATCCGGTGTTCGCCTGCCACCGCTGAACGCTTCACAATGGGGAAAGTCACAGAATGGCACGCTTGCAGCTGCGTGACCTCTGCAGCTGAAAACTCGAGCCCACTCGAACCTCTCAGAACTGGCATCAGTTTCTCTTGCCACTCTGGTCCCGGCATCCGGGCTGTTCCACGATTTCTTCCTCGGCTGCTTCGTGGTGACTCCAATGCTTCGCCATGCACTGCTACTACAACTGCTACTCTCCTGCTGCTGCTGCTTCGGCTGCCTCGCCTTCTTCCACCTTGGTCGTATGTGCTGCACCTGAGGGGGTCCTTTATGCATCTCAGCTCTTCTCTGGTGTCTGTCACCAACCTTAAATGGCATCACTCTGCAACCTTCTGGCTCTGCAGCCCTCTTCTTTGCCTCAGTACTCTGGGAATTCTGGGACTTGAAGTCCCTAGCACAAAAGCCAGTTTTCTCAATAATAATTTCCCCACCAAGTTCCTTCTTCTCCTTAAGCATATTCCTTAAAGGAGTATCAGAAGGAAAACAAGATATATTTGGTTTCACAGAGGATTGAATTTTTTTCCAATCTCAGATGATCGTTTTTAAAGACCTCTCTTTAAGCTTTTCCTGGGACTTATAGGATTTCCTATTTCTGGGAGTGTTATCATTTTTGTGAGAGCTTTTCTCACCCTTAATACATGGCCAGTTATGCTTTTCTTCATTCACATTATTACCATTAACTTTACGGAGTACCCGTTCTCTTGGACAACATGCCATTACATGTACTGGCATTAATGACATTCCCTTCCTGCAGGTAGACAAGTACCACATCTCATCCCATGAAGTCCTTCTGTTTCCATGGGGCCTTCTCCTCCCAGGTGATCCTCTCTGCTAACACCGCCCCCAGCGCCAGGATCAGGAAACGTCTGCCTTTCCATGGCCACCTGAGAGGAGACTTTAGGTAGGGTTTTTGTGAGGACTCCATAGGATTCATCACAAGTCATTCAAGGTAAAGGCAATGTTATTGTACACCTTGATGAAAGACCGGCAATACCCAGTGAGACTAAAGAATTCCCTTACCGGGGCCTGAGTAGGAGGAATGTCCAAACCTTTACACCTTTGCCTGACTTCACTGTACCCTGCACTATTTGCCACTTGGATACCTTGATAGTCAAGCCAGCATTCTTGCATGGCCTGAAGCACCTGCCTCAGATGGGATAGATTGTCTTTTCTGATATGGCTGAAGACAGAAACATTGGGGGTCATTACAAGGTAGGAGGTAACCATGCCGCTATTAGCGGCATGGCTACCCCCTTACCATGTACCGGGTCCGGGTTCCATGAATGAGGAATTACCTGGTCATTCCGACCTTGGAGGACCCGGTAATTCCTCATTCAAGGAACCCATCCCCATTCCCATTCGAGCCCCTATAGGGCACAATGGGAATGGAGAGGGTGCTAACAACGGGCCCGTTAACAACAAGCCCGTTGTTAGCACCCTGGTCTGCTCGCGGGACCTGCTAAGGGCGCCTGGTAAAACCAAGCGTCCTTCGCGGGTGCCCGCGAGCAGACTCGTAATGAGGCGGTAAGGGGTTGACGGCTCTGGCACCTTTACCGGCGCCGTTAACCCCTTACCGCCTCACTCGGAATGACCCCCATTATCTAGATAGGCAACGCTAAAGTCCTCTAACCCAGATAGGACCTGATTCACCATCCTCTGAAAGGCAGCATGACCCCTTCCTTTATCCAAAAGGCATGAAAGTAAACTAATAATGGCATGGGGTGTAAAATTAGATCTCTTTTGCCCTGTCAGTCAAGCCGACCCATTTGCACCTGGCAATGAGGTCAAGGGTACTCTTGTACGTGGCAGCACCCACCCTATCAATTAGTTCATGTGCTCTATGTAGGGATGAGCATTTGCCTTGGTAACAAAATTGAACCCTCTGTAATCCACACAAATGTGGACTGCAGTGTTCTCTTTGCTGGACATCTGAGGTGTCTGCACCCTGAGGCTAGCCATGGAGTATGGTATTCCTCGATTACCCCGCCGGTCCACTTCTTGGAGACTTCCTACTTGATAGTTTACCTCATATAATGTGTCATTTGCCGAATTCTGTTTTTGGCTGGCTTGCTGTCTCGTCAGTTTCAATGTCATTAACACACCAGTCTGTGCAACCTGGAGTACGCACAAATAACTGGCCTAGGAGCCGCAAATAGTCTAGCAGTGTCTGTTCTGTGAAGTCAGAGGTGATGTGTTCTTTTTCTACATACCAGTCTGTGGCTTCTGTGTGTAGCAGATCTCAGTGGGCATCCATCTACTCACTCGATGTCTGTCACCAGAGCTAGCATCAAATCATCCCTGTTGTAATGAGGGTTGTACAACCGGTTCATGTGAAAGACCCTGTGCTCTTGCTTAAGAGTCTTTGTATCAGTGACCTAGTTAACCTCACTGACCCTTTGAAGGTACTGTGAGGGGTCAGAAAAGTGAGGCAGATAACTTGTTAAAGCTTTTCACAAGATGCCATTTTATTAACTGAAAAGGGTTGGATAAATGCCTCACTATCCCCAACCTAACTAGGATTCACTGCCTATCAAAATATCTAAAGATGGGGAGCAGGTGCAAGTGGATCAAGGTCACCTGGCCTAAGCCCCGCTCACCTGGTGCCTTCCTAGTTGCTGCTCTTTTTCCCACTTAGCAAGCCCTACCCACCTGGTGCCTTCCTAGTTGCTGCTCTTTTTCCCACTTAGCAAGCCCTACCCACCTGGTGCCTTCCTGGTTGCTGCACTTTTTCCCTACTTAAGGAGCCCTCCAGCCTCCTTTCCTTTGCAGATGGGGAGCAGGTGCAAGTTGATCTAGGTCACCTGGCCTAAGTCCCGCTCACCTGGTGCCTTCCTAGTTGCTGCTCTTTTTCCCACTTAGCAAGCCCTACCCACCTGGTGCCTTCTTGGTTGCTGCTCTTTTTCCCTACTTAAGGAGCCTTCCAGCCTCCTTTCTTTTGCAGATGGGGAGCAGGTGCAGTGGATCTAGGTCACCTGGCTAAGACCCGCTCACCTGGTACCTTCCTAGTTGCTGCTCTTTTTCCCCACTTAGCAAGCCCTGCCCACCTGGTGCCTTCCTGGTTGCTGCTCTTTTTCCCTACTGAAGGAGCCCTCCAGCCTCCTTTCCTTTGCAGATGGGGAGCAGGTGCAAGTGGATCTAGGTCACCTAGCCTAAGCCCTGCCCACCTTCTTAGCCCTGCCTCTTCCTTCCTGCTCTTATCTCTTAGATCAAGGGCATCTCTCGCCCGGGCGTCCGAAGTGAAGGGCAGACAAAGGGAAGGGAAATTCCTGTTTGGACCTGTTTGGACCAGGAGGTCCCAGGGCCAGACAGCAGGTAAGCATGCATCAACATGTGTTTACTCCCTCTGTCCCCACAGGCCATCCCCACCATCATCAGGCAACGCCAACGTCAACTTCTCCGGTGCTGGGGTGAGGACAGGTGCTGCGTGGCACAGTAAGTTGTGCAAGTTGTGTAACGGTGCCTGCCTCTTGTATTTTGCTGCCACCTCCCCCCACTGTTGTATGCATGTGATGCATGTGTGCCTGCCACTTGTATTTTGCTGCCCCCCTGTGGTATGCATGCAATGCCTGTATGCTTAAATCCTTCATCTTGCTGTCTCACCCACTCCCCGCTGCCCCCAAGGCAGTCCTCTCCTGCTATCCCCCCTGCATCAACTATCCCTCCCTGCCCATTGTGGGAGTTTGTATTGACACATTATGGTTACACCATCACCGCCTTGTTGCTGATGCTTTGATTTGACTTTTGGACTCATGCGACTCATGTTGGTTCACCCATCTCGAATCTCGTCGTTCTCAGGCTGGACTTCCTTAAGCATCATCTTAATAATGCTGGCCATGAGTCATGTGGTGCCCATCTACGACTTGAATCCTGGCTTGCACTTGCTGATCTCTTGCAACATTATGTGTTCAGTACTGACCTCTGCAACTTGATGTGCTCTCTCCACTTGCTTATGTGCTCTATAACACTGTATGTCACCGGCTTTGCTTCTTCCTCTCTTTCACCACTCTCACTACTTCTCAGTCTTCTCTTCCTCTGTCTGTCTTTTCCCTCTCTCCTCTCCCCCTCCCCTCACTATATTCTATGCACTTACCCTATCAAAATTGTTGTCAGACCTAGTATGATAATTGCTTGTTTGTCCCCCCTCACCTTTTGTCAATGTTCATCACTACAGAAATGTCAGGCCTAGTACGATAGTCACTTGTTTTGTTCCTGTCCTCCCCTCCACCCCTCCCCCTCCCTCACCTTTTGTCATTCCCCTGCACTACCAGAAATGTCGTCAGGCCTAGTACAATAGTCGTTGTCTGTCTCAGCACCTACCCACCACCCTCCTTATCATTGTCAAACACTTGAACTATATGAAATGTCGTCAGGCCTAGTACGATAGTTAATTTCACATTCTTAATGTCTCATTTTCCCTTGCTCCCTCCCTTGCCTTGTAGCACTTAGAAACGCATGTGTGTATAGATGCTATACAAATAAAATATCAATAAAGGAAACACTCTAATAAAAATAATATGTCCCCAGACTTATACATACATCCAGCACATAAAGGGCATATCTAGCAATTCAATTATAACAGAAATAACAGTTAACACAGAGCTATTAAATGTATATCCTTGTAACGTGGGTCACATCCCGTTCTCCAGATTCAAAGCAAGAGTTCCAATCTAAAGTTCACAGTATCAAAATTCCACTTTTTGACCAAGTTTTAACTATCCAGTTCTTCTTGTTCCAAAAGACATCAACTTGGTTTTAGGCAACAATTCAATTAGACGACACATCTTTATCTCTCCACTTGTAGAAAAGAGTTCAACACTACTTCTTTGGGAATCAAAACATTTCTACAATTCATCTAGATCAAGAACAATGTTTGTCAGGATGATTTATCAACATTTCACAAATGAGTGGGCTTGCCACTTCTTCTTCACTGACTTTAACCACACCACAGTACTGAAAATGACTTCTTCCTGGTTCACTAACTTGCCAAGAATACCACTACAAGGTCACTGCTCTGGTATACTCTCCTGCCAGGACTAAAAGCTTCTAACACTGCTCCATGTACTTCTGTGCTAAAGTTAACTTCAAACTATTTGGTAAAATCTTCGACTTTCAACAAGATCAAAAGTGATGATTTCTTCTGAGAAGACAAGATACACATTGGTGCTATTTGTACCACCCTTTTGATTACCACATGCAATGCAGGTTATGCTCCTCTCCTCTTGAAAGATTCCTATCAGGATGGCTTCTCTCCTGCCACTCTGCTTTTCCCTTCTTCACATCAAACAATGGTTAACAATGGCTCTCTAGCACACTTGTTCTTCTTTGGCTTAGACAATGGTTGTTGGAGTATTTTCCAACTATTACCTCTTCCTCACTTTGGCAACAAAGGTTATAATTCGATTGCTTCAACTTTACCCCTTCTTGGCTTTGACAATGTGGGTTATTGTTAGTTTACTTAAAAATGTCTCTTTCTGGACTTTGGTAATAACGTTGGCTTTCAGGGTAACAATTATAACCTTTCCTTTCTTGTCTGTTCAAAAAGTTCTTATCGCTCCACTTCAACTTCTTACATCAGTTCAGTATTCAAAATAAGCACTAGGGGCCAGCGGGCGGATAGGGAGTGTTCCGGGGTTACCTATTATTGGTAAACTCACTGGTTGCCTCATATGTGTCAGTTTGCTCCGCTGCCAGTGTGCTTTCTGTTTCCTCTGTCACTTCCTGCACGGCCAACTTCTCCGGTCTGCTTCCCACGGCCCGTGCGGGCTGGAAAAGGAGCGTTCCTTGCTCCAGGACCACTCTGGTGCTCGCCTGCCACCTGAGCACACTTCTTTAGGGAGAAAGCTTTTCAATACAACGCTAACCCCCCCCGCCCCCCGTACAACCTCTGCATACAAGACCATCAAGGGGAAAGCTTTCAACAACGCTTCCCGGCACGCAACCTCTGCATACAAAGCCATCAAAGGTAGAGCCTCGCTCAGGATGGGCATCCTCTCACTGGGGAGTGGCGGCTTTGGCGTCTCAGCTTTCCTTTGTCTTTTGCTGCAACTGCAGCCCGGAGCCACATCAATCACTCCACCTTCTGCTGCTTCTGCTACTTCCCTTGGCCTGCACCTGAGAGGGTCTTATATACTGAAAAGTCCTGGTCAGATGTGGGTCATTAGAACAACTAGACTGCATAGAGAAGTCCAGTGCCTCTGAGTCCCTCTTCCTCGTCCCAGTACTTTGGGCATTGTGGGACTTGAAGTCCCCAATGTTCAAGTTACCACTTTTATTCTGAATCTCATTTCCAACTTTACTCTGATTATAGAAAGAGTTTTAAAATGACTTAATGTTTGGTTTGAACTTAAAGGACAGTTAATTTAATCAGAAAGTAAGATGTTATTTTTCTGATGTCCACATCTATCCTTTTCCTGTTGGCAACTTTGGAAGGGGATGTCTTTCTCTTAATAAGTGATGGATTCAGCTTTATGGGAGAATCAAGTTTACAAGTAGCCAGAGTATTACTATTCTGTTTCTTATGTGCATTATTACAGTTTTCACAACCAAACAGATGGATAACTTTGGCCGAGTAAAAATAAGGGCGCCTGGCGGAGTCCTGATCTACCCAGGAGGGTACGTATATAATAATCAAAAATAATCAGGATGTGAAATCCTACAAAAAGCAAGCTACGGTTCTGAACAAAAGTGTTTATTTCAGAAAACCACAGGTGTTATTGTTCAATTAGTTTACATAGCTTTCGATAAGCACGAAAAGCTCAAAAATAATGGACAAGAGTGATTGAGTTTTGTGGAAATACAGAATGAGTATTAACCTCTTTTGTGTTGAGGTACAGAGTTCCACCTAAGGGCACAGTGGTATACAACAGTAAGAAGAACATATATTTATACAGTAGTGCACCCGGGACATAGGGTGGTCCAGGGCATCGTAAACACGGGGTGTACACAACATAATCTACAAGACACATGAAAAAGGGTATTTGCAGTTGTGTCCCTAAGGATCGACACAGGTGTGTTTCGGCCAGGAAGGCAGAATTGTTGCGTGGATGGTATTGGCCTTCTTCAGGATGAGCACCAAATGTGGTGTAGTCCATTTTATCTGCGAATGGAGAAGGATTTGTGAGGATCTCAGGGTCTAATTGTATTATTTATAGTTTCATAAATGAGGCCTAGTGTTGCCATGTCAAAGGACAGCTTACCTGCTGCTGTGGTAGCAGTAGTGATGCTGTACAGAACCATCCAAGGATTAATGCTGGATGGTTGGTGCGAAACTGCACTTGGGGGAGCTAGTTTCTAGTACTTTTTGTATACTTTCTGCATCATTGACTCTCGCAGTGCCGTACCACATGATTAGGCACCACATGTCCCAGCATCCATAGCGCCTCTCACTAGTTCCTGTCCGCCGCCATGATCGCCCTCAGTGTTCACCAGTGCCTCCACTAGACCAGGCACTACATGTCCCAGCATCTTTAGCATTTCTAGTAGTTTCAGTCCTCCACGGAGACCGTTGCCAGTTTCCATTCGCGGAACGGCTCAGACTACTCCCATTGGTCCAAGCACCTCTCGCACCCGTGCCATTGGCCCAGGCGCCACACTGAGACTAGCTTATTAGCCAAGCTGGTTCTGCTTGGATGTTACAGCTACCATTACAGCAGCAGATCCCCCGACGACGCACGTTGCTCTCACGGCTTGTGGTAAGTGCACAAATCTAGCTGTCACACATCCAGAGGCTTAGCTCCCTGTACTATTCCGTTTACTCACTCACGGGAAGTCTTTGATAGCGGAACCACCTCCTTCACCATATGGATCCACTATTATCATTTTGTGTACATAATACACAGCAAGCTCTTGTTGCTATTTGGCCCCTCCAGCGCACTGTGATCCATCAGAGGTACACAGACATACCACCAGTTTGGACGCACCTTTCCAACATAGGCACCATGTTTGCGCTATTTTAAAACCAATTTGTCCTCACACAATGGGGCGGGAACACCCCTCACTCCCTAGTTCACTTAAGGCAACAGTTGACACCACGTCGCCAACACGCCCTGGAGCGTTTATGCACGTATGGTATTTACCATTACACAAACGTCCTACATTGTTAACTAGACCAGGGACACCCTCACCCTAGTTTTAGATGTTTGAATCGATGCCTCAAACTCACTTACAATATTGTTTTTTACAGACGAGGGACCTTCCTAGGCCCTCCTCTAGCCAATAGGACCCTGACCAAATCGATACCTCAGGAACCCACGGCTCCCCCGAGTGCAGTTTCACACCAACCATCCAGCACTAATCCTTGGATGGTTCTGTACAGCATCACTACTGCTACCACAGCAGCAGGTAAGCTGTCCTTTGACATGGCAACACTAGGCCTCATTTATAAAACTATAAATAACACAATTAGACCATGAGATCCTCACAAATCCTTCTCTATTCGCAGATAAAATGGACTACACCACATTTGGTGCTCATCCTGAAGAAGGCCAATACCATCCAGGCAACAATTCTGCCTTCCTGGCCGAAACACACCTGTGTCGATCCTCAGTGACACAACTGCAAACACCCTTTTTCATGTATGTCTTGTAGATTATGTTGTATACACCCCGTGTTTACGATGCCCTGGACCACCCTATGTCCCGGGTGCACTACTGTATAAATATATGTTCTTCTTACTGTTGTATACCACTGTGCCCCTAGGTGGAACTGTGTACCTCAACACAAAAGAGGTTAATACTCATTCTGTATTTACACAAAACTCAATCACTCTTATCCGTTCTTTTTGAGCTTTTCGTGCTCATCGAAAGCTATGTAAACTAATTGAACAATAACACGTGTGGTTTTCTGAAATAAACTCTTTTGTTCAGAACCGTAGCTTGCTTTTTGTAGGATCTCACATCCTGATTATTTTTGATTATTATATAACTTTGGGCGAGGAAACGTCACTCTGACAACACGCCATTGCATATTCTGGCTTTATTGAAATCTCTCCCTCTGAGGAAGACAAATAGAACGTCTCTCCAACTGAGTCCTCCTATTCCCTTGGGGCTCTTCTCCTCCCAGGGGATCCTCCCGGCTAATACCACCCCAGGGTCTTTGTGAGAACTCCTCAGGATTCATACCAGTACTGTGTAGGGTTCAGTCCACTAATCCCAAAGTGTGTTGGGTTTTACAGATTCAACCACTGAAACTAACTGGACGTTAGTGTTGTTTTCCGGTCATGCCAATGCTTCATCTATTCCTGACTGGCCTTCAAATATTTTCTGGGACCGTTTCATGTACTGAGACATTTTCATTTTAGACCTTAACCCAAGCGCATTATCTACTGTTCTGAGTAGGACGTTTAGGGGTTACCCTCCTATCCTTCTTTCCCTAAACAGAAGTTCAAAAGAACTGAACCCTTCATTGTTCTATGGCACCTTCCTATAGGCAAACCATAACCATGGCAGGAGAATATCCCACATTTTCCTTGGATGCTTTTCTCCACAAGATCATTGATTTGGGGATGGAAAGCTGTAAATAACTTATGTCACTCTACACTCCTCCAATATTCACTACATATATGTAGATATGAAGTTGTTTCCCATCTCAGAAATTACTTCTTGGGGAAACCCACATGAAAGAACATCCCAATCAGAGCCTTCATGGGTTTCGATGCTTCACATCCATTACCAACCCAATAGAAACCTGCAATCAGGCACCACTTTCCTCCTTGTGTTCCCTCCCTTCAAATTCACAAGAATAATGGGATCCTTCTCTGTCCATGCTCCCTTAATCTGGAACACAATTCCTCTTAACATCCGCCATATAGACGATCACCTTGCCTTCCGGAGGGCCCTCAAGACCTGGCTCCACCCCCCAACATCCTGACAAACCCATGCCTCTTTGGGCTAATTATCCACCTCACCGGTAGGCTGGGCAGCAATGAATCCGCCATGAAATGTACTGAGTGACAGAGAGAATAAACTCCAGCAGACCACCGGACAGAATCCACGCCAAGAAACCAGCCAGGATGCACGGCTATGTATCACACTCCATGCTTATGGAAGATAGCCAAAGTAATGGCACCCACTTGCATGCATATGCTATCATACACTACTTAACACACATTTCACAACAACTCTGCCATAAGAATGCAGCTATCCCCCGCGACAAATGTTTGGTCTAGCTAGACACATAAAGTCTCCTGCACTTGCATACTCTCCAGACTACCTCACAGCATCCATCCAAATGCCAGCTCGACATGGGGAATTACTAGGGACTTGGCCACCACTACCCACCTTCGCATTGGCTAAAATTATACTCTTCTTTTCTAGGAAAGCTGACGAGCCATGTGACTGCAATTTTCCCTCCAGATGTTTGGGGGGCTTTCTTGGTTGAGGAGTGAGGCCCATTTTGATCGTTTTTTTCTCTTAGCCATTCTCTTCTGATTGTGGTCTTTGCATTTGCATTCCTTTGAAGGACAGGGAGGTCAGTTGCAATCAGAGATGACTTCCAATAACACATTTGCAGATGGCAGAGGCATTCCCCTGAAGGTGCATTGTATAATGGCACAAAGATAAGAAGTGGTGAGCCAGCTTTGTGAATCTGGCTCATTTTGTTTAGCGTGTGTAGGCAAGGTTGCGTAAAGTCAAGTAATAGTCTCATTGCAGATTTCCAAATGTGAAAAGGAAAGCCTGGGCAAATGGTTAACAATGGTTGCCCTTAAATGCACCAACACCTTTTAAATGGTTTGCTTCTTTCTTCGCACCTACCTCCTCCAAACTTGAGGTTTAGAAACTTCTCCTATTTAGCCAATATCTTTCAGTTTAAGATTGAGTCAGCTGACGGTTTTTACTTTATGATGTCTTGATTTTCTTAATACATTTTATCTGGAAAATTAATTTGGGATATATGTAATTATCTTTCTATTTGGATTTGCTTGTGCCCAGATCGTTGTGGTTTCACTTTATGTGTGGGATAAAGTACCCGGTCCCACGCTATCAACCATTTCCTTCTATTTGGTTACTGCAGTATCGTTTTTGCGTAAGGTAGGCAGTATTTTATTTCTTATATGCTGTGTGAAAAACCTGATGGTTTTTCCCTTCCCACTCGTGGGGGACCTTACAACAGGTGGCAAGGGGAGGGCCATTGCTTTGGATCCGGACCTTGGAGTGGACTAGCAATGGAGGATCACCTGGGTGGAGGGTCCCTTGGGATTGGGGAGGGATTACCCGAGGGTGAGACATGGTATCCCCCCTTTTCCAATGACCCCCTACCCGACATTGCCCTTAGCCTACTGTGGGCCAGACCCCTAGTGTCACACAGACAATGTTTTCCTGTCTTAATAACAGTACGCCAGAAAAACATACACTAAAAATAACTCTTCTCTTTCTTTGAATGTCTCGCTAATGAGGCCAGGCGAAGTCAGGCACTTGACTACGATTACAAACACTTGAAACCAATTGAGAACCGAACTAGGTATAAAAGCTGGAACTTGGAGCATGGAAAGGGGCACGGAAAGGAGCACGGAAAGCCAAGGGCGAGTTCAAGAAGTTGATCCTTGTCTATTAGCTGCTGGGTTAGTCTCCCTTTATACACCTGCAGCCCCTTGGCAGGCTGAAGGTGTGAAAATCTGATTGGCCCTGCCTGACCATAAGTCGAGGGACAAGCCTGACCCTCACAGTTCCTTGCAGGCACCTTCTTCGTCCCAGTGCCAAAGTGGTGAAAAGAGGTAAGCATCATCCCTCTGTTTCCTCTTCTTTGTCTCAGTACTGTCAGATGGTGTATGTGAAAAATGGGGGAAACTTGCTTGTAATAGCCCATAAAAGTTGGCGGAGGGTTAGGTGGACTGTTACAAGAGAAAGGGTGTTACCATGACTCACCCAAGGGTACCCCATTCCTCAAAGACCCTCCACCCAGGTGATCCTCCCTCGCTTATCACACCCGGGTCAGTTTCCAAGCGTGATGGACTTTCCTTGGCCAGCTCCGCAAAGGATCCAAGGGGAATAGGAGTGACAATACAATCAGGTTTCTCACACTGTAAAGTGTCACAAAAAACAGTTTTACAAGCAAGCAATTTTCAAACCATGTAATGTATTTAATTCAGGGCTGCAGTGACAGCTGGAATTGTGCATTGTGGTGGCTCAAGCAGCCAGCATTGTGACATGACAACTGGAGTGTAATACATTTATTACATAGCAGTAGTGATGTCATGTTCGTATTACAGGTCAGTCGTGATGTCACACCTAGCTTATAATAAGAACATTATTTCCAGGCTCATTATATGGATAGTGCCGGCTGCCATGTATTATAAAGACAATTGTATTCCTACTTGCAGCAATATTGGGCCTTTCATTGGTATTCACATGTCAGTTAGTATGTTTGGTTTCTTTACTTGCTCTTGGCTTGTGTTAATGATTTGACTTGTAGGTATCCAACGTATGTTGTCTTTTACTGCTTCTCTTTCGACCCTTCAGTGAATCAGGAAGCCAGTTCACTTTTGCCAGAGCCAAGCGCCGCAGCGTCACAGAGTGGTACCTGCCCATTATGACGGAAGAGCCGTTCCATTACCTTGCGCCCAGAACTGCCCCGATTGACCAGCGTGGCTTCCTGGAGATGTGGCATGGCAAGAAGTAAGCTTGCATGAGAAAACCAATGCAGTACATGTTTTCCCCCAGTTGATCCCATCTTAAATAGCATCTGCTTCATCAAAACATTTGAAATAAATGATATCCTTATAAATATTCAGTTCCAATTGACCTCAGACAAGTACCATAAATTGACTAGTATCCTTGCCTTCTCTGATCCTGGCCTCCCTGTAAGGGATTCAGTCACACAATGAATGCATACAATGAAATCTCCTAGAAAGAAAAATGACTGGGGAGCATGAGGGCACTTCCAATGGTGAAGGGGATGAGGTTCTACAGTATTTGGGTGCAGATCGCTCATGCATGCTGTATGGGCTTTCTTCTTTTTTGATGCTCTTGTCTTGCCAGGCCTTGACTGGCCACCAGGGATGGTGAGTTTGTCTGCCGGGTAGGGAGCGTGCATGGTGAAAGATTTTTATAAAGTGCAGCTGGTGTTGATGATGATGTGTTCATGTTTGGGTAGCTAGTAAGGTTCTGTGAGTGAAGGGGATATGTGACCTTATTTGTGGAGGTATTTCACAAAGTGGGCAGCAGTGTAGAGGACACTTCTCACAGGCACTAGGGTGGTGGCGTGTAGGGTGGTGATCGGGGTGTTTCCACCACCCAGGTGAGAAGGCAACAAGACCTGCACGGTGGGTCTGAAGCTGATGTCTTGTAGGGTGGCTTGTTTTTGCACAGGGCCATACTTGGTACCATGCTGTCTTGAGTTTTCTTCACTAGGCAAGATTGGATTGCAGTCAAATGCTCTCCCACTGAGCTATACCCCCCCCCCTCCCACTTCCTATGCGAGATTGGATTGAGAGGTGACTGCCTTTGTAGAATCCCAGAGACTTTGCGCAGGTGTCGGCGGCAGGATCTAGCCGGCAAATTTAATGACGGACTGTTAATATGCGTTTGTGGGTTTTTTGTGTCGTTGATGAGGAGGTGGATTTCCATCTCGGTGGGGTTCAGTTTGAGGTGTATTTACATACCATCCCGCCACAATTCAGTGACCAAATCCGAAGGGAACACGTCACCAGAAGGACTATTTGCTCTCAATACTCCCAACTGCAGACTTGCTTTTTTCTGGGTGAGCCTCACCAGGCTCTTCTTCGTGCACTAACTGATGGTACCATTACCCAGACGACAGGGCTACACACCAGCCATGGCGTGCATATCTTCATCGCAACACAGTGCTACCATGATCATTCTATATATACACACACATACACACAGTACTGTGATACTGTCTATCCCACAACTCTCTTGCCTGTTAATGTTATACCGATTCTGCTTGACAACACACCGCTGCTTCTGAGCAAGGTTCACACTATATAAATAGAGCATAATAACAGAATAATGGGCCACCCAACTGGATTAATGATCCTTTCCCAGATGTCAATATATCATCGATGTGCGCCATTTATAATTAAACCGGCCAGCAACTGTGTCCTCCAAGCCTTCCAAGGTGAAAAGGGTCTTATGTCACATATATGTATGTATGTATGTATGCAATTCGTAACGTGTGAATCCAGCTGGGAACCAATGGAGTGCTCTACAAAGGGGGCACCCACATAGTAATGCGAATAGGGTACACGGGTAGCAGAGATGGGTGTGTGGGGCATGGGGAGACATAGGGTTGAGTGGAGCGATTGGCGATTGGCGTGAAGAGTCGGGTGTTCAGGGTCTTCCTGAAGTATATGATGGAAGGGGTCATTACTATCTGCATTATTATCTTGTTCCATAGAAAGGGTGCATAGCAGGAAAAGGCCTGTGTCTGGGGTCTTTCTTTCTTGCCGTTCTTTACCTCCAGCCGGGGCAATGTTGAGACTCCCGGTGGTGCTCAGGCCCCCAGAGATGGTGAATTTCTCTTTCCAGTACAGTTCACAGTCACAGAATACCGCTCGAACAGCCGCACCCTGTCCTTGGGAAGCTTTTTCAGATGGAGGTCCCGCTACATGCTCTCAAGGTGTCACACAATCCTGGGAGTGCACTTTAGAAAGGTCCTTCTCAGTCATTTCTCCTTGCTTGTGGAATGCTTTGTATTGTTACTTCAGGGCTACTGAAGGGCAAGCAAACTCCACAGTGTGCAGAGCGCTGCACTCTTCCCATGGTAATATAGCCGCCTTCCTTGATCACCCTGCTCACTCTTTATGTTGTCACAGCCAAGAGCACATATCGGCAGTTGCTGAATATATATATAAATGTAAATCATACTGGAGACACAAAATGTACACCCTGCTCCCCGCGACACAGCCAAGATGATATTAAATGTCTACATGGGCCATATAATACAATACACAAACAAATGTAACACATGCCATAATGGATGGTAAAATATATCATATGTAACATAATAATCCATAATAATACATTTTGTATGTTATTTTATATATCATAAAGCACGCAACACACGCTATAAGTTGGCATACACCATATCACAATACACACCAAGGTAGAGTAAATGAGCAATACATATTCAAGTCCTCTAAACCTGAGCTGGGCAAGTAAAGACGCCTAACCAAGACCCTGTACTTCCCATCCCTGTGTATGATACAAGCATCAAGATGAAGCCAAGATGGGAACTGATCTCACTCAAATAAGTACCACATCTAAGTGGGCATCTGTCAGCTGCAACACTTGCACATTCTGCATAGTCCTCGGACAAAGAAAGTAACTGTATTGATAGAGTGCCAAGAGAGAGGAAAACAGGTGGCTTCGGCATAGGGTGTACAGGAAATGAAAGCGGTCTTCCATTATGATGGTGAGAGGAGAGGCCAATAGGTTTCAGAAGGTAGAAGTAGAATGGAAATAATCCAGGTAAGGTGTCCAGTTAAAGTTTCGAAAACAAAAGGATCGAATGCCAAAGGTGAGAGTGTATTCGACCGAAAACAAAAGGATCCAATTTTTTTTATGCTCTAGTTTAGCTTAAAAAGGGTGTTTTTACACCAAAAACGGGTGTTTGGGGTTGTGGGGGGCCCGCAGAAAAAAAAAAGTATCGATTCTTTTTTTCCGTCGAATTGACCCGACCCTTTTGTCATTCGACCAATTTGATTCGATACTATAACCTATAACGGAGGGAGACATCTTTGTAAACCTTGTAATAGAATATCTGGATAGGCGGGGTTTAAAATGGCTGCATTCTTCTCCAGTGGAATGCAAGGGTGAGTGCAGTTGTTCTCGAAGGTAGGATTTCAGCTTTCAACAATGTGTTTGTGAAGAGGAACCGGAGCACTGAGAAGCAGCTCGATGGTAGAGAAGTGTGAACACACTACAGTACTTTCAGTAATCTCTCAGTGTGTGGTCAGAGTGTGGGGTTAAAATGAAGCCAGGTCATTTGCAAGCAGAAATTAGAAACTTGATTTGTCTACTTGAAAATAGTAGCCCTTAAATTCATTGGGCCTCATTAGGGGTCCGGCGGTGACCGTGCCAATACTGACGATTGCTGCTGGACCCGTAAATATTTACCAGTGCCTGACTTCCTGGCAACACCGGGGGATTACAACCCCGGTGGCCGGGAAGTCAGGCGCTGGTAAAATGTTGTTCCCCATTCCCACAGAGTCCCATGGGACTCTATGGGAGTGGGGACCACGGAAGCACCGGTACCGTTAATACCGGTGCCAGTGATTCCGTGAAACTCTGTGGGCAGGTGCCATCCCTCCCGACAGGTTGGACTTGCTGTGTGGGAGGGCACCCGCCCAGCAGAGTTGTAGTGTGTTGGTCCAGAAACAACGGTGCCAGTAAGCTTACCGGTAAAGTTGTTTCAAGACCGGCATGCTTGTAATGAGGCCCATTGTCTTTCAGAGCAACGAGAAATAATAATGTTACTTTCGGGGAGAGAAACAAGAGTGATGGACATTTCAATTATCAATGGAGTAATCGTTATCAGTATTTGCCCTCCTGAGTGAGTTGGAGCTTCTAAAAATGATGCCACCCTCCTGGGGGACAGTCAACAATCAAGACCGGGTATCAAACATATCTCTGTAAGCAAACCGTGAAATGATCAAGAGAATGAAAACAAGACAGAAGTTGTCTAATTGGCTACAGACCCATCTGGGGACTAAGTACTTTGCTAGCTAGTTGTCCACCAAGCCAGCTGTGATCCGTCAGGCTTCTGACTGAGAGAAAACTATGAATAGGACTGTTTTGGGTTTGCCTGCTTGACTTGAGTCCTGGTTAGTTGGAAGCAGACCTGAGATAAAACTCTGAAGGCCTGCTTATTGAGTCCTGCTTTTTGCCCAGGATTGTCAACATTGAGGAGAAAGGAAGCTGTGAGAACTTTAAGAAACGGAATTATGGCCAGAGTACAGTTGTTGACTGCATCTGAACAATCCAGAAGACTGGAATTAGACCCTACAAGTGCACTGTGAGGGTCCCCACCCTCGACCATCGTCTGCAGAGCCATGAATGTAGGCTTTGGGAGTTGGATGCAGAGAGGAACGGATCAACGTCTGACAGCAGTCGTATTGTGACCTACGAGCAGTGCGCCAGTGCACACATGCACAAGCAAAGAACTGCCATTGAAGGACATTGCTCCACATTCACAAAAAGAGAAGAACTCTATTATTTGTTCCAGCGAGAGTAATTTAGATGTGTACAGTGCAGCACGGCATTGAACTACATTTAATTAATTAAGGAGTCGGAGCTACACCTTCCATCTTGAATCCTGTTCCCTTTTGGGGGTATTGTAAGGGAGGCATGGTATCACAAGTATGACACTGACACAAAAGGTACAATTTGTAAAACCTTTATTCAATTTTAGGGGTTTGGAAAACCTCCTTCTTTGCCCTATCGCTAGGATGGGAGTAGTCTTTACCATCAAATAGATAAATCAGTCCTAGTTGAGTCTGTCAAATCAAAATACCCTGCCCTATCTCTTGTACAAAAGGTGTGTAAAGGAGAATATGTATGCAAGAGAAAATCAGTGTTGGAAGATAAAGAACAAATGTGGCTGTGTCAGCTCTCCTCCCCACGTTGGACAGCACAGAATAAGGCAGGCCCTGCAGGCGGGAAGACACACTGTGGCTCAGGTTCTCAAAACAAAGGCAGTTAAAAAAAAAACATAGACCGAGGCCCGCCTGACCTTCCACATTAAAACCTCTCTTTCCATCTTTCAAAACACAGTTCAACAAAAAGTTCAAGTCTGTCTCCCTCTGTCGGGCTCAGACCTTTCCCTGATGTCGAAGACCTTCGAATGTGTGTGGCTTTTACTATAGACCTGTGCAGGACCACTTGGAGTTTCCCTTCAGCTCACACACTTGTGTTATTTGCCCCAAGGTCTCTTGGTAGTTCTCTGTCATAAGCACAAATATCCAACGTTCACCTTTTTACTCCCAACCCCCTTTTCCCGGGTTTAATTTTGATCACTTCGCTTTTTGTAGTTCATTCACTTTATCGCTGCAAAACAAAAACCTTTCACCTTTTACATAGACTTTCAAGTGGGCAACTTCCTCTCACCGGATCACACTGCTACTCAGTATCGCTGGTTCCACAGCTATCAGTAATTCAAAGTTCATCACAAAGTTCAAAGTTCCTTTGCGTCTCATCCACATACATCTAGCCTTCAATTGTGTGATGTACTGTTGCAACTTCAATCTTTCCTTAACACGCACCGGTCTTTCATGTTGCTTGCCAACTCACCGGCTGTGAACATTTCTTTCTTGTCTTTGCAGTTTTTAATTCACGAATCAAGGTTAATGCCACTTGCTTGGCCTTGCCTCCCCATCGCTGCCATTCACCGGGGAGGGTCGCGTCCTTGAAACACAATGCAGTCTTCTTGTCGGGAATTTGGCCTTCTCCACATGACTTTCACAGCCTTTTGGAGGCAACAACCTCCTGAAGGCAACTCTTGGGGTTCTCTAGCCTTTGCTCTCGTCCCTCAGTTTGTCACTTTGCTCCAGTAGGTTTTCCTTCCCCCCGGAAGTTCTCTTGCTCGTGTTCCACCTTGCTCAGAGTGTATCTCTATGTTCCCCCTTTTATCCGTGTGAGGAGAGCTAATTGGTATCAGATGCATGCACTTAAAGTCAAGTGCCTGACTTTGTCTGACCCGATTAGTGGGACATGTCCAATGAGATATTTAAGGGTTAGCCTCTTTACTCTCAGTCGTCCTCTTCCTCGGCCCAGTGTTTGTGTAGAAAGGGGGGGGGATGAAGATGGGACATTATAGAATCCTATAAAATAGGATGGGTCATGTGTACGGGAAAGGGGGGAATACCGCGTCTCACCATTCGCCTCACCCCCACTCCCTGAAGACCCCTCACCAAGGTGATCCTCCCACACTGGTCCACCCCTAGGGTCTGGATCCAAAGTCGATGGCCGTACCCTGGCCACCTGAGAGAGAGATCGCTGGGGGCTAGTAGGCCAGACACCCTTTGGTTTCTCACATGACCCACACTTTGGTATTTAGGCATAACTGTGTGTTACCAAATTTAAATGCCGGATGACTCAAGATTGTGTGGGTATCAGGTAGGGAGGGTGACATCTTTCAGACACTAAGCAGGTGAACTATTTCTGCCAGATCAGTTATACATGTGTTTACTTGTAATCCATGGTTCCAGGGCTATTTACCGAGTCACCACTATTGTGTTCCATCATTGCTCCCATTGGGTGCATTGACTCTTTACCCAATCCAGCAGGTGGAGCAATCCAGCAAATGTAGTCCCTTGTCTTGGTATTTGCAACAGAATAGTAGGCCTCTCTGTCATGTCAGATGTTGTAGTTTGGGATGAGGGCGGGACCTGGGGAGCGAGTTGGGAAGTGACGTGCAGGAAGGGGAAGGGGCAGTGACATGTTATACCAGGAGGAATAAAGTGGTGTGTTAACCCGAGCTCTGTGTTCACGCCTTATTTGCTGGGTCACACTGCGAATTGCCATCAAAATGGCACTCTCCTAAAAGGGATAGTATAGTGGTGCCGCCCCGCGCGACCGGCTGCATATTTGACCGCGGGCGTGCAAAGCACAGCCCGACTGTGTGTCTGCTTGTCGGAGGATAGGGGGAGGAAGTCCCTGAGCTATGGTGCTCCACGATGTCCATCCCGGCAACGCAGAGGTGAGTGCAACCAAGGGCGTTGAAACAGGGACCAGGTCAGCGGTGCTCGTGCCTCATGTAGGCGGCCGCTCCTAGTCTAAAGAAGACAGCAGTGCAGGATCCAGGCTGGTAGAAGGTGGCAGTGAGAGTGCTGTGCTAAATCTCCCTTGGAAGGACATCACAGAATCATCATGTCTGACCCAGAAATTCCTGGCACAGTCCTGATAACCCCACAGACAGAGGGCACACCCAGAATCCACGACTCACTCGCAGTACAATCGTAGTACAATTGCCAGGAGTAATATGGAACCACGATGGTCAAGGTGGATCAGGGACTTTGATCTATATGTTGGGGCCGGAGGACCTCTAGAAGATGCTCGACAGCCATACTTGCTGAAATAAATGGTAGGGCTAACCACAAGGGATATCATAGATGAGTTGCCCGCAGACTCCATTGAGACTATTCAAGATCTAAAGGAGGTATTGGCCCCATATTTCACTCCGCATACTAATGTGGACTATGGAAGGCACTTATTTCACAGTACCAAGCAGTTGAAGGGAGAATCCATGGATGCTTTTGTTATGACGTTGCTCACGAAAATGAAACTGTGTGACTTTGAAAACTACTCAAATACGGAGGCACTGAGGTCTCAGATCAGTGCATGGTGTGAATCCCAATCATTTCGACGCAAGTTGCTGCAAAAATCCATGATGTTGGAAGAAATCTTAATGTTGGCAAGGACAGAGCTGGCGGTAAAAGCTCAAGTAAAAAGTTTCAATAGTCCCAAAGAGCCCTCCACCAACACAGAGATCGTCCACCTGTTAGAGGGAACCAAGGGCTCCAGGTGAACAATTTTGCTTCGAATGCGGATATGAATTCTCATATGAAGGGATCTGCCCGGCAATTGGGCAAAGGTGTTATGCTTGCGGAGAGGAGAGGCATTTCAAATTGGTATGCTGCACTGCTAGAGAGACAGGATAAGGAGCGGGTAGTCGCCCAAGAGTGAAAAGCAACATGACGGCAACCCAACCATTACAGATCGCAGCTCAGATTCACGGAAAACAGAGAGAAGGGAAAAAAGGACCAAGAATCAGGAGAGGAGAGGCCACAAAGAGAGCAGAGAGAAAGAGAAGGAGATATCAAGGAGCCGCAGCACGACCAGAATGACGCACCAAACGACACATCCGACACATGGTGGAGCAGTCCAAGTCTAAAACAGAGGTGAACTCCTCTGAAGGTAAGCAGAGGAAGAAGGGCTATTTATTCACACTAGGGAACAAAACAACAACTGACAACAGCCCCACATTGCTACTGAACTTAAATGAGAAGCCGACTGAGTTCCTTATAGACACTGACGCCACAGTTAATGTTATCAGTGAACAGAAGTGAAAGGAGGGCCCGCGTGTGGAGGCATGGTGCTCAGACCTTCAGAAGTGGGCGCAGGCAGAGCAGTGGTGTGGACAAGACCAGTGACAAGAGGGGAAGCCGAAACTGCGCACAAGTTGTCTGGAACACACTAATACAAGACCTCTTTGGCCACCCGGAGGAAGGAAACTCTGAAGATCCCTCGGAAATAGAGGATCCGTAGGTGAAATAGTAAGGCCAGCACGAAGCCCAAGAATAGAACATTGTGCGTACCAGACCTGGTGCCCGACTCCACGGGAGGTCCAGACCGAACTGATAAGGTCGCTGGGGAAACTATGAAACTACAATGGAAAGACAAGATCCGCAAGAAGTGCCAATAAGCCATCTATGTTAAAGTTGTTTGCATGTTATGTGTTTGTTGTTGTTTAAAAAAAAAAAATAAAGAAATTAAAAAAAAAATGTTATCAGTGAACAGGTATACAAGGCGCTGCAACATATGCCCCACCTTCGGCCGACCAGTGTGGACATATAACCTTTATAGGGCAAAAAAAAACAACAATCTTTTGGACAGTTTGACGCCCAATGCAGATACAAAATGCAGATACAAAACGCAAGAAAAGGGTGTTCCCATCCACGTAATCAACACCTCAACTAAATGTTGATGCATATTAAGCTTCAGAACAGCAGTGGACATGGGTGATGAAAACCTTGGACCCATGGCTCAACATTACTGCGGCATACCCCTCAATATCCAGCGACAAGCCGAAGAGGAACTCCACAGGCTCCTCGACAAGATATCATAGAGGCAGCCGTGGGCCCCACAACATGGGTATCCCCCATTGTCCCCAAGAGAGGGTCTGAAGCTATTCGCCTGTGTCTAGACGTGCAGATGGCGAACCATGCCATTGAAAGAGAGAGACATCTAGCCCCACGTTTCACCAATATGATTAATTTACTAAACCGAGCTAAGGTCTTTTTAAAGCTTGATTTGCAAGAGGGATACCATCAGCTAGTACTAAGCTGGAAAGCAGGTATATCACAGTTTTAACAACACACTTGGGACTCTACAGATATAAAAGGTTAAGCTTCTGGGTGTCCTCTGCGGCAGAAATATTCCAAGCTGAAATCCACAATGAGATGAAACATATCCTGCACTGTATAAATTATAGTGACGATATCTTGGTATTCGGCACAGATGTGGAGAAACATGAGGCAGCAAACCTCATGCTCAATAAAGAAAAGTGAGTTCCGGAAAAGAGGCCGCTACGGTTTTTGGACACATTTTCTGAAAACGGCATGACTCCAGACCCATTGAGTGTCTCTGAGCTCCGGTCAGTCTTAGGACTCGCAAGGTATTGCACAAGGTACATAAGAGACTTTGCTACCATTAGCGAACCATTACATGCTCTCACCAAACAACATGTACCATTCAATTAGACAACAGAGTGCCAGCAGGCGTTTATGAACATCAGACAACGCATTGCACAAGCCGAAAACATGCCATATTTTGATGCCGACCGGGAATCTGAATTAATTGTAGATGCTAGCCCGGTGGGACTGGGAGCGATACTTGCGCAGAAGGACAAAGACAACTAAACCCAAAGACCCATCGTCTCCTACGCAAGTAGAAGCCTATCCAAGGCCGAACAGGCATACTTGCTGTGGGAGAAGGGCGCCTGCCGTCAATTGGGCCTCTGAGCATTTTCATTTATTTTTATACAGCAAACCTTTCAAAATTAAATCAACACAGATCACTAAGCGCTACTGTCCGTATATGGCAACCCACAGTCCAAAATACCCCCGTGCATTGCCCAGTGGGGCCTGATACTACAGGACTAAGCTTTTGAGATCATTCACAGGCCAGGGAAGAATGACAACCAAGCAGACTTCTTGTCGAGACACCCAATAGTGGACGACACTCCAGAACCATCAAGTATCCGATTTAACAGGCCATTCCTCAAGGGATTGAACCCACGAGATTCAGACAGGAGAAGTTGATGCAGACATAGTGTGTCAAATAGTAATTGAAGGCCTACGGTCAGGAAAATGGAGGAGGGCAACGGAAAGGAGTCGCCTTGAAGCGGAAGGTGTGCAAAAAGCATCTCGACTGTTACACTTTTACCCACACCAGTCCAGATGACTGTGAATTACTATGGATCAAGGTTAAAACCTCAGCAAACTCCTCCCTAAGTGTGTTGACCCTCTATAGGCCCCCAAGAGATATGCCACATTTTGAGGAAAAAGCTGCTCACTCACATCACCAAATCAAAAAACGCACTGATTATCATGGGGGATTTCAATCATTGGGCGAATGATCCCTCAGACCAACAGGCTTCCTCACTCATCGACTCCCTGACTTCCACAGGACCCATACAATGGTTGAAGGAGGCCACACACACAGGTGGCCACACGCTTGACTGGTTGGTATCTCAAAAGTCATTTGTGTCACACCTCGAAGTCGCGCCGTGTGTGCTTGGTCCTATCATTTTTTGATCCACGCCATCCTGCACCACCAGCAAAAATGAATATCACAATTCAAAAAATGGTCATGTAACTTTAAAAACGTCACAGCTGCCAAATTTACTGCCCTTTTATCATCTAGCCTCAAGCCACTTACCAATTTTTCAGAGTCCTCCCACCTTATGGAACACCTTCACACATCCATAAAACAGGTCATTTCAGTCCTGGCGCCATTGAAAAGTAAAATAATCAAACCTGAGGCACACAAAAATACGTGGTTCTATGATGACATTATTGGCATCAGACAGACAAAGAGAGCATGAGAAGGAGCTTGGCTCAAGAACCCTAACCCAGCCACACTAACGCATTACAAGCAAGCAGTGAAGGAATTCAAAACAGCCATTATTATTTCCAAATCTACCTACTTTAATAACATGATTAACAACGCACGCTCGAATACTAGCAGACTCTTCAAGATTCTAGCCGATTTTCAGGAATCCCTCCAACCCCCTCCACCACCGAAGACCTAACAAAGGACTCTGCATGGTGTCAGGAAATTCACAATGGTTTCATAGCCAAGATTGCAGTCCACAGACAGACCATTAGCAACATTCAGACTTCGTCACAGGGATGCAATACTTACATGAACGTCTCTCAGGACCCGACCCCTGCTCCTAACAAAATCCCCCTCTTTGACTTCTCCCAATACTCAGAGGAACAAGTCACCAAGGTCATTTGAGATCTCAAACCCACCTCATGCATTGGTGATTACTGTCCGGCAGATGTCATTAAAGACTCACTGTAGCTATTGGCCCCCTGGATGACCAAACTCATTAATCTTTCCTTTGATGATGGTGTGGTTCCATCGTCTCTTAAGGAGGCTCAGGTCAATCTGGTTTCAGAGCTCAGCACGGGACGGTACACGCAATGTTAGATCTTAAATCCACCTTGGCTGGCATAGCGGATAGAGGTCATCCTACCCTGCTGAAGCTCTTGGACCTCTCTGGGCCTTTCAACCTGTTGGATCATTCCCTATTGGCGACAGGGCTTGGGGAGATCATAAATTGTTATGATCAAGCATCCCAGTGGATATCCTCATTCCTCCGCCCTCGGAACGCCCAGGTATCTGTTTGTGAAGAAAGCTCCCGCCACGTCCTTCAAACATGCAGCGTCTTTCAAGGTTCCTGCTTGTCGCCCACCTTGTTAAACATATAAATCAGGCTCCTGCTGGACTTGCTGGACGCCCTGGGCATATGAACTGTGGCGATGACACTCAGGTCAGGTTGTCATTGAGTTCAGCAGGAAGAATGAGCAGGATCTGGCTGCCATTACTAAAATCTACAGCGCCACCCTGGCATGGATGGCAAGCAATGCACTTGGCTTGAATTGTAATAAAACTGAGCTTCTGATCGTGGCATCTAGAGCCCGTCTTGGTAAACTGGCCCCGGCCTATGCCAACTTCTGCATCGCGGGTAAATATCATCATGGTGTCCAAGAAAGTCAAGACACTGGGGGTTGTTTTGGACGATGAACTATCCATGAGACCGCACGTCTCCTACATTCGATCCTCTTGTGGCCCTATTACCAAGCTGCTAAACTACATCCGCCCATTTCTTAGTGCCAAGAACTGTGCACTGCTTTCCTCTGCACTAGTAAATTCCAGACTCTACTACTGCAATAGCCTTCTAGCAGGTACAACACACTCAAACATACAAGCTTTGCAGGTTGCTCAGAATAATGCAGTCCGGGCCATCCATGGTATGCCAAAATGTGCGCATGTATTCGATGCCAGGAGGACATTGCATTGGTTGCCAATCCAACACAGGATCACTCACAAGATCCTGACGTCATTTAAATGCTGCACCAATGCTTGTCCTATAAATCTAATCAATCGAGTGAAATCCCACACAGGAGGGAGACAGCTCCACTCCTCCGCTTACTCCACTCTTGCTCAGCCCAGACACAAGATGGCACATTTTGGAGGGACCTCATTTAATATCCAGGCGGCACTAGAATGGAACTCAGTCCCCGGGCACATACGCCTGGCTCACAACGTGGCACTGTTTAAGAAGAAAATAAAAACATACCTGTTCAACCTCAACCCAGGCTGAACTTGGTATCCTTTTTATCTCCCCTGATCGCTTTCCCTCTGCTACCTGACACCTGTTCATCTTTTATGTGCGCTCTGAGGCTCACGGGCATATGACGCTTTACAAAAAAAAAAAAAAGAGACATTGAGGGCATGCTTCATGACAAGGAAGAACTAGCGTTGTTGGCGGAGAACTTGCTGCTCAAAGGCCACAAATTTGTCATACCCACCCAACTGTGGAAGATGATATTGGACATAGCACAGAGGTATTGTCTCCACCAAGATGTTGAGACAAAAAGTGTGGTTTCCCGGTATTGACTCAATGATTGCGGGACTGCCCCACATGCTATCTAATCACACCCACCTGACACCCTGAACCGCTGAACATGTCAGAACTTCCAAGAGAAGTCTGGGAGGTGGTCGCGGCCGATTTTTGGGACTTATTGAGGGTAGAATTGAGAATTGGGTATTCTTCCTATTTTTGTGTTACTGGGGGACCAGTTTTAGACCGGGAAAAATTCCAAATTGTACACACAAACAGAAAAACTGGTTACCCCTCTCTGTGTTCATATTATGTTAACTGATTAGCCGAACAAATTTCTTCCACATTTCTCTGCCATGAAGCATACGTGAAACAATATTGAATATTTCAAAACATTTGGATTTTATTTTTCACATAAATGTTTTTAATACATGTTTTACCAACACAAACAGTGTGGTTTTAAAGTAACACTGATATAAGAAAAAATGGTCACAATTTTGTGAAAGTTCACAAATTAAGACAGGCAATCAAGGGATAAAAAACCATTCGATGGGGTAGAGGGAACAGAACACACAAAGGTGAGAAAAACAGAGGAAAAAATTAAATAGTCTCTGTTTTCTCAATTCTCAGAAAGGCAATCTTTCTTTCTCCAGATTTCATCATCAATTTCTGTTCCATCAACCATAAAAAACAACAAGACGTGTTATTATTCCAGTCTTACAAGATTGTCGACATGTTTCGGCCCCATTTCTTAATGAGACACCATCTCTGATGTCATTTCTAAGTTGTTATACTGGCCTTCCTGAGGACATAAATATTTTGAAGTTGTAATGCATAACTCTTTTATACCCCCATGGTATAAAAATGATCGCACTATAAATGATAAAAAGACACAAAGTCACATTTTTATTGTTCATGGCATGATTCATAATTCAAAATAAGACAGTGTGTATTACATGCAAAGACTTAACAGCCAAATCAGTCTCTGTTCTGCCATAACACATGGATATGAGCAACTTTCTACTAATTTCAAAGTATGTAGAAATTTCAAAACTTCAATTTTGTCTTGACTTAATCTATTTTTTCACCATTACATTTTGGTGAGTCATGATGCACCACTATCCTCAGTGTATCATCCCATTTTTAAAAACAAACAAAAAACACCCAGCTCGTTTTTATTACCTTACAAGGTTCCGTAATATTCTTAAAGGAAAAGTAGATAATCCTGATTCTATTAATCACGGGTTGTGCTTCTTATTAGCATTTCTTTTTAACACTTCACTTTCGTTCTTTTTAGCTGTGAAAGAAACAAAGGCTGGCAAACACACCACAAAAACCAAGTCACACATAAGAATCACAACCCGTGATTAATAGAATCAGGATTATCTACTTTTCCTTTAAGAATATTACGGAACCTTGTAAGGTAATAAAAATGAGCTGTGGGTTTTTTGTTTGTTTTTAAAAATGGGATGATACTCTGAGGATAGTGGTGCATCATGACTCGCCAAAATGTAATGGTGAAAAAATAGATTAAGTCAAGATAAAATTGAAGTTTTGAAATTTCTACATACTTTGAAATTAGTAGAAAGTTGCTCATATCCATGTGTTATGGCAGAACAGAGACTGATTTGGCTGTTAAGTCTTTGCATGTAATACACACCATCTTATTTTGAATTATGAATCACGCCATGAACAATAAAAATGTGACTTTGTGTCTTTTTATCATTTATAGTGCGATCATTTTTATACCATGGGGGTATAGAAGAGTTATGCATTACAACTTCAAAATATTTATGTCCTCAGGAAGGCCAGTATAACAACTTAGAAATGACATCAGAGATGGTGTCTCATTAAGAAATGGGGACGAAACATGTCGACGATCTTGTAAGACTGGAATAATAACAAGTCTTGTTGTTTTTTATGCTTCGTGGAACAGAAATTGATGATGAAATCTGGAGAAAGCAGGATTTTTGAAACGGTGCTAGATCAGTACAATAGACACTAATGCCTTTCTGAGAATTGAGAAAACAGAGACTATTTAATGTTTTCCTCTGTTTCTCTCACTTTTGTGTGCTTTGTTCTCATTACCCCATCAAATGTTTTTTTAACCCTTGATTGCCCGTCTTAATTTGTGATCTTTAAATAAATTGTGACCATTTTTTCTAATATCATTGTTTTAATTATTGTTACTTTAAAACCACACTGTTTGTGTTGGTAAAAAAAAGTATAAAAACATTTTTGATGTGAAAAATAAAATGCAAATGTTTTGAAATATTCAATCTTCATGTATGCTTCATAGTGGAGAAATGTGGAAGAAATTTGTTTGGCTAATCAGCTAACATAATATGGACAGAGAGAGGGGTAACCAGTTTTTCTGTTTGTGTGTATTATTGAAGGTGGGAAATATTTGCTTGCAATCATGGATGAGTATTCCAGATTCTTGGTGGCCCAGTTGGTGGCCTCCACGTCAGGACGTCATGTCACCATGGTGCTGGATAGGATCGTCACAGTTTACGGAATCTCACTTCAAGTAAAGACAGAAAATTGGCCCCCTTTCAAGAGCCACAACTTCAAACATTTCAGTGTATACATGGGGTTTCATCATCGCAAGATAACACCATTATAGTCGCAGGTGAACGGAATGATTGAACGTTTTATGTCAAACTTGAAACAAGTTCTATATTTTGCACATCTCAAGGGGCAACCCTATGAAACGGTTCTTTGCCAATTATTACGGGACTATCGGAGTACACCACACATCTCAACTGGGAAGTGCCCTGCAGAGTTGATGTTCGGTCAGAACATTTGCACATAGCTACCGCAAAATTAAGGCGAGGCATTCTAATACCCACGGGATAGCAAACGTCAGGAGAATGGTGGACGAGCAATAGACAAGATGAAAGACTATGCAGATGGCAAGCGAAAGGCTCAGAAGTCGTCATTGGAGGTGGGAGAGATAATGGTAGTAAGACAGCCAAACACCAGCAAGCACACAGCTGCATACCACGAGGGTCCCCTCATCATAACACCAGGGAAAGAGTCAATGATCACTGCAGAGGGAGATCAAAAACAAGTCACGAGAAATTCATCACACTTCAAGATAATGAAACAAGCTGGTTTACAGGGGAGATATAGTCTTCAAGGAAACATACACAACTACTCATCAGACAACTGGAACCGGTGTGCAACGTTATGGCACAGACATCAGAGAGACAGCACACATGCCTCAACAAGCACGAATAAGTCTAAGACGACTCCTAGAAGAAATAGAGAAAAGGATGTTGTAACTGTTTAGTTTGGGGGATGTCTTGGCAGATGTTGTAGTTTCAGAGTGGGCCGGGGTGGGAAGTGACGTGCTGGAAGGGTAAGGGGCAGAAACATGTTGTACGAGGAGGAATAAAGTGGTGTTTTAACCCGAGCTATGTGTTCGCCCCTTGTTTGCTGGGTCGCACTGCGAACCACCATCATGGGAGCACTCTCCTAAAGGCGATAGTACACTCTCCATAATCAATCCATCCTAAAGGCACTTCCACAATTTTCTTACTGCCCCAACTCTGGGGCATGACCATCTCCTTTTCTAATTCTAAAATATCAGGCCCACAGGAGCAAATGCATTTATGATTTAGGAGCATGTAAACATGTGGAAGGACATTGAGGTTTCTGGGGTTCTTAACATGTGACAGGACATGGGGTGTTACCGGAGCATGTGCAGTATTTGAGAAAGTGCTCTCCAATCCCCATAGCTTTATTTAGGTATTTGGGTTAGTGCTGCATGTTGGGGCGTGTATGAGACCCTCTGTCCTGCTTACCTTGCTTTCTCTGTCCTTACAGATATGGCGTTGTGTGGGTCACTTTTGATGGAAAAGTACTTTCTGTTTATGAAAGCAAAGAGGTAAGTTTCCAATCGTCTTTCAAATGTAGTGTTTAAGTTCTCCGGGGACAACAGAATTCTACTTTTAATAATAGACTATCTCTCTCTCTCTCGCTCACACACACAAGCACACACACACCTTTTAATAATAATAGACACCACACACACTTACCTGTTGGTGAGTTTAGAAGAAGAGTGCTATGCCACACTCAGCTCTTAAAAGACACCAGATAGTTTAAATGATAGTTCTGGTTTGTTAGTGTGTTGGCCACATGTAATGACCAATCAGGCAATCAGAAGCCAAAGAGGCTGCATTGTCAGGTTGAAGCACATGAGGGAGTGCCTGATCCTTTGGGCACACAGTGTGGCATTGCATGAAGATGGATCTAGATTGCTTCATTTTGTTTAATAATAACACACTTTATTTGTATCTAGCTCATAAGAACTTTTACAACTTTCATAAAATCAATTCATTCTAAAATTTGGTTTATATTATACACACATTTTCAAATCACCTAAATTTACAATATTTGTGAATAAATAAATAGGTTTATTTCAGGCAACAAGGTACTTGGAAATGTCTTTCCACAAACAACAAAGTGCAACGTGCATGGATTCCGAATCTGTATTTTAACTGTAATTCCAGAATACAAGCGTTTTGATCGATGACTATATCTACTCACAAATTGGCCTAGCATACACCTATAGGTTGTCCCTAAGACTGTATTCTGTAAACACATGGCGAGCAGTCTCTATTGTATCTTGTAATTTACATATACAACAATGTCTAGATACTGTTTTAGGATAGGCCTTGTATTGTCAATAGGGGTAGTTGATGTATTGGCAGCCTAAACATTAGATCACGAACAGCAGGGCTGGCACTACGCATCAAATATGTTTGTGTTTTAAGATAGCGGTGCATTACACCAGCCACATATTTGTAATTACTCAAGAGTACAAATGTTTATAATTATTGATCCAGTCCCAACATTCCAGTTTGTGCTTAAAAATATCTCTCATAACTTGTACTCCTCTCGGAATCTGGTGTCCACTCGATGCGAATAAAGCAGTTCTCATTCAGTTGTGCAATGCCAGTATGGTTCTTAAGTTCAGAGCCATAATTTGCTGCCAACAGGTTCAAAAGAGGACAATGTGGTTGAAGTCACGACTTCATATACAGATTCCCTCAACGTATCAAGACTTGGCTGCTTAATGATACTAAACCCAGTTCCAGGCGTAGGTATGCCATCGGAGTAGAAGGTGCCAATTTCAGTATCGCACTCCAGACGCTCAACCATTTAAGGTCCTTCATGACCAAAGCCTCCAGGCCGTATAATATTACTGGGCACAAATATTGGTTGTAAAGCTTGAGAATAGCACTCATCGATAAACCAGCAGTTTGTAATGCATATTTCCTTTTCAAATATGTGAGTTGGCAGGCTTTTTGCTTTTAATTCTCTATAATGTTAACGTAATCGCAAAACAATGTTAACGTAATCCCCATTCTCCTCCAATTCCAAACCCAAGCCCGAGTAATTCCCAACATACTCAATCCTTCCCGTATGGGTATCGAGGGCAACCCGATTAATTTTATATCCATCCTCAAGCATTGCTTTTGTTTTGCCCATATTTATATGAAGGTCATCATTCTGGGCAAACACTAATCGTGCTTGCAATTTGGCTTGAACCCCTCTTACAGTGCAGTCCATGAGAACCAAATCGTCTGCATACAACATGCAGGATACTGATCGGGATCCCAGTTTCACTGGGGTACCAACAGTGTTCAAGATTGCAGGTACATCTGCAAAATACAGATTGAATAACAGGACAGCCATAACGCACCCTTGCTTGAATCCCCTATTTAGTTTAACAACCTTTGTTAAAGTGCCATCGTCTTCCAGCCGCACTCGAACCCACCCGTTTGAATGGAGGGAAATCAAGATCGCAACCAGCCAATCTGACCAGTTCAGCCCTCTCAATTTCTCCCATAGTATAGATCGATTAACTTGAAGATAAAACTCTCAGGGCCCAAACTTTTTAACACAATGGTATAAGGTCTGATCTATTGGTCCAACAATCTGTGAATGTTAATGGCCCTCGACTGAGAGTAAAAACAAGTGGGTCAACCTCAATGCCACACCCGTCTCATCCAGCCGACTCCTTCTCGGGTTCCTACTCTGATAATGGACGTAGATCTACTTCATATGTTTCATGGCACCACCCTTTACCAACTTGTCAACGTTCCTGCTGACCTCCTCAAGCACTTTAAGCTTCTAATAGCTTTCATTTTTGCTTTTTCAATGCTTCAATGGTGTGGCGGGGGAGGAGGGAAGTGGGGTAAAGGAGGGGCTACAGCAGTCATGTCTGAAGCCAATGCACCCCGTTTCTTCATATGTTTCGCCTTCCGCCTCTCCCTTCTCGACGTGAAAATAGAAAGGTCAGGCTCAGGCACTTCTACTATTTGCCAATCAGGTGGTGAATCTGCAACTCGCTCTTTCTCGTGTGCATTTTCGGGAGCCTTGGTCTCATCATCTGCTACCAGACATGCGCCAGGAAGCCCCTACATTCTGTAACCTTTGCTCCAGGGAAGCAGGCATTCCACCCTGCTTTTGTACCTCCTCCAGTATAACACTGCATGGTTTTAACAAGATCTTCACTGTAAAGTGAATCACGTCAGTGGACATTTGTGAAGAATCAATCGTGTCCGTAGCTGCACTAGTATTGATCCCATTTTGGCAATTTTCCTTTGCAGCAGTTTCCCCTTGACTTTGGTCAAGGTACAAGTTAGGTGAGGCTGGTAAGCACTGACCTGGGCCCTGGGAAACTGCTAGATTCTGCTCCCCTGTTCGCTGAGTTTCCATCAAACTATGGGGGGGCTTGCTCTGTTCGAGTCACTGCCGCAGTGTTTCTAGAGCCACTGCCCACTGCATCACGAAGAGTGTAGCAGAGATCTAACAAATAGCTTTTATCGATGTCTCCAAAATCTAACAGAGATCCGCTGTTAGGTCTCTGCACTGTATCACAATCTATGGTTGAAGACGCTGTTAGAGTACCCTCTATGTGTGGAAAATAAAAGTATCTCATTTTCCCTAAGTTAGAGGATTTTGATTGCTCACTTGCGTCTGTAACCCCTGTAAATCAGGCCTGGATTTGCTATTCTTCCCCGTGGGTCCTGTCGTATTTCACCATTTCAAGTCTCCGCTTTTTCCGTAAGGTTTTCTCTTTCTCAAGTTGTAATTATGAGTTTTATTTACAACTTTGCCTGGCATGTTTAATGCTTACAACAGGGGCCAGATACTCCACAAGTAATCACCTTACTTCCGGGGACTAACAGGAAATATCAAAGTATTTAAAGGATCCCCACTGCGCAGTTTGCAGAAGAGTTACACAGATACTTTGCTCAGAGTCGAACACAAAGTCACAATGGGACAGTAAAAAAGCCTGTACCTTTAAACTTGCCATAAATCAAAGTCCAGGAAGTAGTCAGCATCACGGGTTCAAGGCACTCAATGCCTGACGGCCCCAGGAACACAGTAACACATTGCGCACACCACGCGCTCCGTGCCGGTGTGTGTGTTTTTAGGTCTCCTCCTTCTCTGGTCACACAGGCAACACATAGAGAGAGTGGAAAGACTCACAGCCAGGGGAGTTAAACGATCAGGCACCTCCAACTCCAAACACAGTAACACGCTGCGCATACCGCACGCTCCAAAACTGACACGCCCAAACTGTCCATGCCTATCCACTCCTTACAACCTTTTCCTCCTGTCAGCATATCTCCACAGGATGCACAGAGGAGCACACTTAGCAAGGAAAGTTTACAAACTTTTATTGAGATATATGTCGTGTAAACTGGGTGAAATATAAACCTAAACCAAAACCACGTTCTTCACAATAGGTGTGATACAGTCCAACCTCCCTGCTGGGGTGAAGGTTTCCCAAGGGTACCCAACCCCTTTCTTTTGACCTTGTTCCTCAAGCAGGAAAAGGCTTTTGGTCAGGCATGATGTCTTGTATGAGTTCTTAATATAGCTACAGAATTGCTGTCTGGGTCAGGGTGGTCCACAGGTCATCATCGCTTCTGGTTAGCACTTCGGGCCCAATCGCCATCACAATTTCTTGTCCTATTTATCCTTGCCGGTGTCTCATTACCCTCCCACCTCCTCAAACTGGCTTTGGACATCCCAACATGGTTATGCTTTCTTGTTCTTTCTGATGAAGGGGTATCCCTCCTCCATCTTATCGTCTGTTGGTCCTCCCTTTATCTCCTTTCCTTCTGGCAATACATCCTCCACCTCTCTTGTGACACCTCACCTCCTCTTTTTAACTCCATACCCTCCTCTGTCCTGCGGCACCTCCTCCTCAATCCTCTTGCAATCCAACACTCTCCCACCGCTCACCACAACCTTCTTCAATAACCCTCGCCGAACACTCTGACAACCCACACTGGAGCGGGTTGCTGTGCCACCCCCATGTGTGGGTGGGAATTTCAGTGAGGTTATATATCTTTGACCTGTAATTGGGTGAGGGCTTCGATTGGTTGTTCTCCCTGAGGGCACCTGGGACTGCTTTGGGCTCAAAGGGCTGGATCAAGCAATATCGGGCCTGTCTGCCATCTTGAATGGTAGTTTTCCTCTTCTGACTCTCCTGATGGTGTCTATGCTGAGCTGAAGGTTTCGGTGTTCCCAGCATATGAATTAGAAGTTGGAAACACGCTCGCTAAGATTTCTGAATACCTTGTTCTTGAGCATTCATTGTGCGTGCAGGGAAAATGAAACATTGTATCCTGGGCACGAGAATCTCTTGCCAGAGAAAATGATTCAGTAACTTTGTTTCCCTCTCTGAGCGTTCAGCATTTGGGATATCTGGAGCTTGCAATATAGTATCCATAAGGCCTCACGTTAATTGCATGTCCTGCAAACATTGTGAAATGACTTTGTTGATCTACCTGGCGAATCTGTAACTGTGACAAAGTAATTGCCAAGTGAAGAGAAACCCTTTACCATAAAGTGAAACCTGTATATTCCTTTGTTGGAGCTTTGGGTCCGCTTTGCAGAAGCTTTAGAATCTCTCACTCATTTGAGGCTGGCTGTTGTGGGCTGATGGGGCGATGAGAGTCTAGAACCCAAAGACATGCCTGAGTTTTGGCACTTGGATTGTACCCTCCCATGTGACTGGGGCCAAAATAGGGTCAACAGGGGATCCTTTCCATCCTGCCTGGCCTCTCCATCCTGCCACCAGGCACAACATCCACTGTCTTTGAGTCCCTACCTTGGGCATCTCTAGAACCAGGCAAGGGACTTTAACACTCTCGCCACAATGATCCTCTCAGCCTACTCCAAAGTGGCCACCATTATGTCGATCATCTTGGAGAGGATAGCCATCAACAGTTTACCTACCTTTTTGGGTGCCGATGGGCTAGAATCCCCCTCCTATCTGGATTCTGCATCAGAAGTTCTATGGAAAGCGCACTTATCCATGCCTAGATTTTCCTGATACCTCTCATTTCTTGTCATCCTTCTGGATCGTTCTGCTGCCTTTGCCCCCACTCACCACCTCTCTTTCCTAAGGGACACTCTTCAATCTTGTCTTGCAAGAAATTGCCACTCCATTTGCTGGAAAACCAGCACCTCTTCTGCCCCTCCTCTTTAGACACTACACTGTCTAGCTTGGCAAACTTATCTCCTCCTTCTCCTCCTTCTCCTCTTCCTCCTTCTCCTTCTGCTCCTTCCTCTCCTACTTCTCCCTCTCCTCCTTCTCCTCCTCTTTCTCCTCCTTCTCCTCCTCCTCCTTCTCCTCCTCCTCCTTCTCCTTCTCCTCCTTCCTCTCCCCCTTCTCCCTCTCCTTCTTCTCCTCCATCTTCTCCTCCTTCTCTTGCTCCTCCTCCTCCTTCTCCTCCTCCTCCTTCTCCTTCTCCTCCTCCTCCTTCTCCTTCTCCTCCTCCTCCTTCTCCTCCTCCTCCTTCTATCCCTCCTCCTCTTTCTCCTTCTCTTCCTCCTCCTTCTCTTCCTTCTCCTCCTCCTCCTCCTCCTCCTCCTTCTCCTCCTTCTATCCCCCCTCCTCTTTCTCCTTCTCTTCCTCCTCCTTCTCTTCCTCCTCCTCCTCCTTCTCCTCATTCTCCCCCTTCTCCTCCTCCTCCTTCTCCTTCCCCTCCTTCCTCTCCTCCTTCTCCCTCTCCTCCTTCTCCTCCTCCTTCTCCTCCTTCTCTTGCTCCTCCGCCTCCTCCTTCTCTTCCTCCTCCTCCTCCTCCTCCTCCTTCTCCTCCTTCTCCCCCTTCTCCTCCTCCTCCTTCTCCTTCTCCTCCTTCCTCTCCTCCTTCTCCCTCTCCTCCTTCTCCTCCTCCTTCTCCTCCTTCTCTTGCTCCTCCTCCTCCTCCTCCTTCTCCTCCTTCTATCCCTCCTCCTCTTTCTCCTTCTCTTCCTCCTCCTTCTCTTCCTTCTCCTCCTCCTCCTCCTCCTCTTCCTTCTTCTCCTCTTCCTTCTCTTCCTCCTCCTCCTCCTCCTTCTCCTCCTTCTCCCCCTTCTCCTCCTCCTCCTCCTTCTCCTTCCCCTTCCTGTCCATCATCCCAGAGCTATCCTCTCGCATAACTGAGATGCTTACTTCCAACCATCAATGACTGTCTCTATGTGGTCTGATGCTAAAGTCTTTCTATGCTAGTTTAAATGTGGAGTAATCTTTCTTGCAGCCCACAAAGCCTCTTGAAAGTCCTATGTCCATTTCCACTAATCGCCTCACCCCATTCCCCAAGGCTGGCAATCTTGGAGGGTCCTCTCGGAGATCCCAAGCTCCAGCAGTTCACTACATCCATTGCTATGGGTTACTGCCCCAGTCTGTTTCTGGGACTGCCTTTCCACTCTTTTGTCCCCCACAACAAACTACTTCTCTTTTCCACCTGTACTCTCTCACAATCCCCACACACTTCTGTGCGCGATCCACGCACACCGCTGCACACTGCTGTTATGCAGTATGGCTTAAAATGTGCAACCTCTGTCTCTTGAAATGATTTTCTGTTATTTTGAAGTCCATCCATGGGACAGTCTGCCCTTCCTGGCAAGCTCCATCTCCCACCACATTTCTGCCCACACTCTTTTATCGTGACGCACTTTCAGACTCTTTGCTCCCCCCGACACTTCCTGTGTCATTTCTGTTTGCTTTACCCTTCCAGCACCGCACCGCTCGAACCTCTTTCCCCTGAACCAAAAAGCAGCCATATATGTCTGGATGCAACATCACCTTGAAAATGCACCCCTTTTAGAATAAATAGAATACTTATTATAAATGTGTCTTTGCTGTTAACCATAACTCGATGACTTCACATTTTTATGTCCCAGCCCTCCTACCTATACCGGGAACCTCTGAACCAGCGGTGTGCCAACTTTTGTTGGGTATGGCCCTGGGTAATCCAGAGTCACTTGTTGGCCCCACTGTACGTGGCCTGCAGCCAATATCAGTAGCCACTCTAACTGGGGGATTGGCCTGCATCCCTGCTCTTGGCACCGAGGCCATGCCCGAGTCCCCACCACAAAAGCTTCCCTATGGATGCACTGGCCATGACCTGCTGCTTTGCCCATTAGCTATTGTGCCCCACCATTCCCTTGCTGCCTTATGGGCTCACCGGGCATGGTCAAAGGCTATGTCCAGAAGGCACTTTTCCTGGACATGGTGTTTGACCATTTTTAGCCATCGGCAGTGCCCACTGGCCATGTCATGTGATCACTGCATTGGCAGTGGCCACATTTCCTAGTGCATGGCGTAGTACCATGCCCTGAGCTCCACCAAGCCACTTGAAACAGACACTTTGTCTCTACAATGTGTCTGAATGTCCCTGGCCCTAGACTTCAGCCACTTTTCCCAGGGCATGGCATTCAGTAATGCCTGGGATCCGCCAAGGCTTCCTAACCTAGGCCTGGCTTGAGGCCTTATATATTGCTCACATTACCCCCATTGCCTGTCATTGGGCCACTTGTTATTGCCTTTAGCTATGGTCAGTGGCTGCTTTGCCTGTGGCGTGGTTGTTGAACATTGCATATTATACAAAGCATTGGTTGGTCTTGTGCAATACATAGAAATAATACTATTTGTAGAGCAGACAGTCTGATCTACAAAAGAGAAATTAAATATTTCTAGTTCAAGAATTTGTGGTGTGCTAAAGCCTGTCCTTCCCGCTCTTGTTTTGTGGGATATTTATGTATCCTGGGAGAGCTTTATGGTTTCACTGCAGAGGTAAATACCACAGCACCACATAGGTATACACAGGAGAGAACCTGAACTCCACTTCTGTGCATGTCTCTGTGCTATCTGGATTGTTTTGACACTGTTAACTCTGCTTTATTGATCCGCCGCACTGCATTCTATATCACCAAACACTTGTCAATTTCTGTATGCGAAAGAACATTGGTTACAGATATCAAAAGTGCATCTCTTCGTCTTATCGGGCCAATTACTGGGACAAAATAATGGACATGCCCATTCTGTCATCCATGGCTTTAGGAGCATTTCTCAAGACTCTTCGTGCCTGTGTCTTCCATCGTGGTCTTAGTGGAGAAAGATGACTCCAGGTTCCTAGTATCCACCCGTAGTCAGGAGCTGATCTTCAGAGGAAACCCCGCAGGTGAGTGCAGGAGCAGACCCAGCGGAGCAAGCTGAACTGTAAGGTCCAGTGCTAAGGCCTGGGCAGAAGTAACAACAGGAAACATAGGTAATACATGTTGCCTAGTTATCCCTTTGAGTGTCCGTCCCTCAGGTAAGGGAGCTTGCAGTTCTGAAGCTACATTTTGCCCTGGACTAGGAGAAGAGTATAAAACTACTGCTTCAGCACTGCAAAATAGGATGTATATTTATAAGCCAGAGGGGCAAGACAAGACTACCTTTTAGCATCTGGTGTCAATCTAGACCCCAATGGATACTTTTGAGGTAAGTGGTGGTCATCAGAGATAAAAACAGCCTTCATTTAGCAAAGTCTGGGAAAGCTTTGATGAACGCTAAGATGGTGAGCAGTAGGATCAGGAGTGCGGTGGCAGGCCCATTCGACTGGCTGCTTTTGCCATCTGTCACTTGGTAAGAACGCAATGTCTGTCCATCAGTAGTAGGGGCGAAAGAAGTTTCCTGGTGATCACTTGAATGATTGCACTGCGTGATCACATTGAGGATCTCAATGTAGATTTACTGCTCTTCATTAAAAATTGGTTTAACAATTCCACAGTCTGTTGTATTTATTAATCATTAAAGTAGGGCTACTCTGTGCTTAATATTGACTATACAGATGGACATGGCGGTGCTGTTGACATCCTCATAATATACACTCTCTCTCAGATAGGCGCGTTATAAATGCCATATCATATCATATCATTACTAAATCTATTGTCCCGAATTATTTCAGAATTACTTAATTGGGATGCCATTATCTCTTGCATGTGGGACAGCGGGGACATTTTATTTGCTATACCGCTCTCCTAGAAACATCTTTCTCTGCTGACGATTCCTATAGAACTTTTGACCAATTATCCCCCTTGAAGAAAACTCCTTGTTAACTGAAGATCCTACAGATCATTGTTTTGATCTGTTCTCCTCAAATCTGCATGGACTTTTTTCTGTGGTTTGAATATCAACTGGGCCATTCAATGTTCATTCTATACAGATGATTCATCCAAGGATGTCTGTGCGCACAGGTATCCTTACCCTGAAACCCAGCCTCTCTCCTGAAATTCTGAGAGTCTCCCAAACCTGGTAGGCCTCGCATATGGGAGAGGGAAGGCTATCTCTGGGAACGAGATGCAGGATATTGGACTTCATTACGAGTTCGCTGGTATATGGTTAAAGTGCCGGTAATGCAGTTTACTGGCACTTTTACTGAACCGGCCCTGTACAAGTTAGCCAGAACACAGTGGCCAGAATTACCGGCGCCGGTATCGTCTCATCTGGATTTATTGGCGCTGGGAATACTGGTAAAGGAAATACCAGATGGGCCCGGAAACCTTTACCGGTAATACCAGCACAATGGTATTGCTGGCATATCACCAGATTAGATTTGCAAGTAATGCCGGCTGATATTTGCTGGTAATACCGGAAAAAGCAAGGCAGAGATGCCTACACCTGAAAGCAGGTGATAAATGCATACAGGTGTGGGCAATGAGGGCACAGGTGCACCCAGTACACCCTGGAATAGTACACTGAGGGAGAGTTATCCAGATGGGGGTGATGAGGTGGATGCAGGAATGTCGCCATCACACTGAGGGATAGTTATCCAGATGGGGGTGATGAGGTGGATGTAGGAATGTTGCCATCAGAATGAGGGAGAGTTATCCAGATGGGGGTGATGAGGTGGATGCAGGAATGTCACCATCACATTGAGGGAGAGTTATCCAGATGGGGGTGATGATGTGGATGCAGGAATGTCACCATCGCATTGAGGGAGAGTTATCCAGATGGGGGTGATGAGGTGGATGCAGGAATGTTGCCATCACACTGAGGGAGACTTATCCAGATGGGGGTTGATGGGGTGGATGGAGGAATGTCGCCATCACATTGAGGGAGAGTTATCCAGATGGGGGGGATGAGGATGATGTAGGAATGTCACCATCACATTGAGGGAGAGTTATCCAGATGGGGGGGATGAGGTGAATGCAGATAGGCTCTGCTGAGGTTTTGACCGAACCTTTAAGGGACCAGAGGACCAGGCTGCACGGTCTATAATCTCAATGCAAAATGTCCTTGGTGCTTATGGTTAAAATCTGTATCTGGCCTTTTTCCAAGAAGGAAGGATATTTTGCAAAAGAAGCTATTAAAATATGGAAACCGTGTAATAGAACTAATAGTGTAAACTAGCCTGCTTTAAAACCTTTCAATAACAATTTCTAATGATTACTTCCAGTATATATTGTAGTCATAATAAGAATGCTACACTTGTCTAACTGAGCAAAGCATCCCTTTCCAGCACACCTACGACTGTATGGCCAAATTCCCTCCCTCCCCCCTTACTATGAAGAGCTATTTCAGAAATAATCTCCCTTAAGGGAGTGGGCGCATGTTCACAGTGTACCCCAGATCCTTTGGACAGTGCTAGCTGCTCTCGCTCCACAAAAGCGGGACGGATGAACACATCTACATCATACCTGTATGAAATTCAAGATGGCGGACCAGCCATTTTATAGACTTGATCTACCTCCCATCTCTGTTGGTGGACCCATTACCCTCACCCAATTCCTGTTCCTCACAATTTTCCATCCAGATGCAGACCCTCACAGAGTGTCTGGCCCAGAGGAGGGTTTACAGGGTTCTCGAAGTCCAAGCACTCAGTCAGACATCAGAGGTGTTTGGAGACGATTGTGCTAGGAGTTTGCCGCAAGTTTACACTATTGCACAGAGGCTGTGGCAGGAGGTTAGAGAGAAGGTTGGAAACTAGAGTGGGAGAAGGAGGAGGAGGGTGGAGAAGATATGGAAGGGACAGGGAACACGCAGAGGAGGTTGGTGAATAGCAGAAGGTGGTGGTATGAGAAGAGGAAGGTGGTGAACCTCAGGAGCTGGTGGCAGAGCAGAACCCAGAGGATGTTGGCGAAGCAGAGCGTGAGCTAATAAATAGACTGCAGAGGAAGGTCTGAGGAGGCCATTTGGGTCCAGATAAAGGGTATGGAAAACCCCTGATATGACGGGCTTGGATGCATGGTGAATAAGCATGTGGCAGCACACAGCGAAGGGAAATGGCACGGGACAAAGAGGAGCTGAGGAGGGAAATGGTCAGGAGCTTGTGCAGTGGGAGAAGAACTATCCCATTTGGTTCTACTTGAGCCTTGATGAGTAGTGCAGCTGCTGCAAGAAACCCAGCAATGTTTACAGGAGTCGGCCAAAGGCTGGAATAGCCACAGAGAAAAAGCCTGTGGGAACCTTTTAAGCTGAGAGGTGAGAGATCACACTGTTTGGGATTAGTGTGCGAGAACCCCTTAGGCCCAATACAGAGTGATTTTTAGGACACAAAGAAACAAGTAATATTATCTTGCATCATTGGCTCTTGTGCATACTGCTTGGCACTGGGGTGTGGTCTCTGGGCCTGCTCACTGTTGCACAGATGTACCCCTCATTCTTGCTTGGTCACATTGCCGTATATTTTTATGAACTGACCGCCACTCGTACCTCCCATTCTCCCCTCCTGCTCCCTCTTAATCCCTATTTTATCACCACCACCCGTCTACATGCCCAAAATGTAACACGCTAAAATGCAGGAAAAGGTTGCACTGCAGCTACCCCCATCTGACAGCAGCCAAATTAATGCATTTGGCTGCTGTCAGATGGGGGAACCCAATGCACGGCCTTTCCCATAATGATTTCAGACCTCGGGCTGCAGTCACCATACCCGGGCAATGCTGTTTTGGTGTGCAGTGCCTGCCACACTTACTTGCATGCCCCAGATCCTGGCTCATGGTCTTCATGTAGACTCAATGCCAGGTTATGGTTCCAGTGCTCTACACATCCCTGACTCACCTCAAAAACCCACGCATGGGTCCCAGTGCATTATACTTGCACCCCCTGCCCTATCACCAGACCGCTGGTGCAAGGGGCCTCATAAATGCTGCAGCGCTCAACCCCGAGCCTTCTCCTCCTCCGACCCCTAATTGATGCTGCAAGCTTCCTGTGCACTCCTGGGCCTGGCTCTTTTTCCAATAGGAGCTCAACGCACATGGTTATTTTTTCACATGAGTCTTTCTTCCCTCACCATGAGCACCATTCCATCACGACTGCTCTTAAATTCTCCCATAAAATGTGCCCTAATCAAAAAACTGCAACTATTTTCTGGTTATGGGGATTTTCTGAACTAATAAAAGGGATTTTAGCCACCTCTCCTTTGTGCACAAATGTTGCTAGATCCTATGCCCAGTTACTCGCCCCCTTTTGCTTTTGTATTTCTGTGTATTGGCAGATCCAAAACCTCTCCATAGGTTTTTATTCCTGCTATTTTCATCTAAGACTTTTCCTCTACCAGAGGCCACCCAGTCATTCTGGTTTCCCCTTCTTCCTGCTACACTAGGACCCCCTTTTAACACTAGGACCCTCTTTTTCAGGTGCAGCATGGCCGCCCGAGCTTATATCTGCTTCCAAACCAAGGAGGACCTAAACAAATAGACAAAATAGATGTGTTTGGACGTGAAGACCTATGAGGTGAAATGGCAGGATGGTGAAAAAGCAGGAGGCCAAGAGACATACAATTGATGAAATATTGTCCCAAAACAAATATAGATTGTGAAAGAAATCAGTCTTTTTGGAATTCCCCAGATTTTTGGGCTGTGATTTGTGTATAACTGACTGAATTGTGTAACTTGTTTGGACAAAATAACACCCCCTGTAGCAGAACCATGAGCTTGTTCTTGATCGCAAAGGATATTAATCGCAGTGTTTTGCCTTAATGAGTCCAAAGTGTGAAACTGGCATAGATATGCCTAGGCCTGCTTTGCATCGAGTAGAGGAAGGAGAGAAATGTATGGAGCTGATTTCGTTTTAATTCTCATTTTTTTTATAACAGTCATTTTGGGTGAGGAGGATCATTCGGGGTCAAAAATAATTCCTACATTTTTGTATGCATTTGGGGGTATGTGAGGGCAGGTTAAAGAAGCGTGGGGGCTGAGGTGCTAGCAGGTTACTTGAATTGAAGGGTATCCACATTGTTCTGCAGAAGTCTCATGTTCTCGCTTTTGTTTTTCAGAGCATAAAAGGTGGACTTGTGTTCTCCGGGCAGCCATGAATTCCCAGCAGGCCCCTGGGCTTCCATTTCTGGCCGAGAGTGCCATTAAGAAAAGTGGGAACCTGGCCTTGAAGGAGATGAGGTCAAAGGTGTTTGTGGTTCTCACCAATGACTGGACGTGGGTCTTCAACACCGAAACGGTACGTAGGGAGTGCTAACAGCATGGGAAGTGGGTAGGTGGGGAATGCCGGGAACTTCAAATGCCGATGAACGCATGATTTTACATTGCTGCTGTAGGCCTCGGGCCTGCTGATAAGGCAGCCTCAGACCCCCACACTGACGACACAGGAACATCTGTAGATGGGCCGTGCTCTGCGCTTGTTCTTCTTCTTGCTAATAGATTTTTATCCTTCAGCAGTGATTTTTGGATACCGAGGCTTGAGCCTCATTACTCCATCTTATTGAGTTGAGTATGTAATCGTGGGTTTGTATTCTCCTTGGTCTGTGTGGTCTTGTCGCAGTGATGGGCCGCGGGTAGCGGTCGAAGGGGTTTGCAGTGGCGGCAGTGAGTCTTCTGATCAGAGGGTTCGGGTTCTGATCCAGTCCTTGGCAGAAGTTCTTACTCAGCTTCGCTAGATGTTCGTCCAACATCTCGATGTCCAGTGTGTTCGCATTGGTATTTATTGACGCGGCAGAGTTAGATCACTCCGTCGCGCCTCTCTTAAAGCGGCACCCCCATGCTGCTCCTTTTTTATAACAACAAAGAGTATTGCAGATTCAAACAACCAATCCCCCGCCCTCCATTTAAACATTTAAGCACACAATGCCATAACCAGTTAACTGTCCAATGTGACACCTGATTTATGCGTCCATGTTAGGGAGAATTCTCATAAATGTGCTAATTCCTCTCTACCTTAGAGACCCCCAGCACTTATGCTGGACTCTAGAAACCTGGAGAAAGTGAGACCGTTTTCCCACTCTCTCGTGTATTTTTAATGTGATGTGATTTGAACTCTGTGTTTCTTTTAGTTTCTGGAGTCTGACAAACTCCATCGGCATCTTTTTCCATTGTGTCACACACCTTTAGTGCAGTGACACAGGGAAGTCTTTTAGATTTCCCAAGGTTTAAATACCTCACTCTTGGATTAACTACTGTTTCCAAGAGCAGTGAAGTGAAATTGACTTTACTGTACATTGTAACTTTCTAGACCCAGCACACACTATCTTACAATAAGGTGCTGGAACCCTTTGTCTAGCTTCTCATGTAACATTTTTTATGTTACCCTTTACACAATTAATGGCTGTTGGCAGTGGTTACTTTTTACTACGGTGTTGCATCTTTACCGCGGGCTGCATTCGCAGCCACAGTAAAACACCCATGGGTGCCATTTTTGTCAAAATGGCCCGGTCTTCTTTTTTAGCCATTTCTTGTAGATTTGGTCCTTCTTGAGATTTACTCTGTGCGCCAAACCATGTTTGGTCCCTTTGTTTGTTTTGTCTTGGCGGGCTTCACGAGTGAAACCCGCCTCTGGCTCCAGAGAGTCTGGTGGGGGCAGGAAGTGAGGGAGGTGCAGTTAATCTCCCTGTGTCTAGTCTCCTAGGAGACCCAAATGAACTCTGTAGTGCTTGGCAGCTGACTGTCCGGCAAGGACAGCCACCCTGCTGGATGACTGACAGCTAGGCTTGAATGAATGGGAGAAACCGGCATAAAAGGCAAGGCTTTTTGGCTGGAAGGCAGAGTCGACCAGTGGACGAAGGAATCCAAAGAAGAACTTGAAGAGGACGCCTGGTGCAACTCCTGGAGCATTGGTTTGCCCGGTGAAGCCCTGCTGCTGTGCTGAAGCTCCAAATTCGCCTCGACTAGAGGAGCCCTGCAAGGGGGACTTCTCCCTTTGAGTTGGTGGGACCAATCAACTCTAAAGTAAGCCAACTGGACATCCATCTCGGAGCTGGTTATATTTCCTTTGCAGTCGCTGCAGGAACCAAATAGCCAGGGAGAGGAACACCAGTTTGTGTCTGTTGCTTTTAAGTTGGCCAAGAGCTCCAGGAAGATCATCCGGGTTCCCAGGAAGCAGGACTGACCGAGTCTGAGCTCCCTTAACAGAGTGCGGGACCCCAGAAGCAAGGAAGGTCCAACACGACAGCCAGGAACCGCAATGTTGGTGTTTGGAAAAGTAGTCGCGAGAAGCTGAAACACCGAAGTGCACTCGTTTGAAAGTTTGCCGGTTGCGGTCGGTGACCGTCCCGTTGTGGTGCAGGAGTCCCCAGAAGTCCTCCCTTGTGTCCCCCACGACTGAGGCCCAGGAACAACAGGTTCTGCAGACCTGCACAGGAACAGAGGTCATCAGCTGCATCTTTTATTCAAACCAAAGGTACTGTATAGTATGAGAGAACTTTCCTCTCCCTGAAGATTTACTTGCTCTTCTACTTCACAAGTCTCCCGGCTTGTGGCCCTACATTTGATTCTTCTTTCTTCATCAAAGACTACTAAAAACATTGTGCAAAGACTTTTAATCACCTTCAAGAAGTGCTTCAGCTACACAGACTTTTGCCCATTGACATTGGCCTAGCCTGGTTCCCTGAAAGACTCTTCTCTCCTCTGTCATTGAGTTATACCTATCCTTTCAGGAATGGGTTAAACTGCTCTGCATTGGGGGGGGTACAAAGTATTTGCCTGCTTTAAAATAATATTTGATATCTCTTTTTTTGTTCTGCTAAACCTTTCTTTGTACACACTCTCTGCCTGCTCTAGATGTAACAGTACTATTTTAATGTCCATAAGTGTCCTGGTTATTTAAGTCACCTGAGGGTGTAGGAATTATCTGTGGGTCATCCCCAATGGGAAGTTACTGAATCTGAGCAACCAAGAGTGTGGATCTTTGAAGTGTATTTGAGTGTTGCTTTTATATTGCTCCCTTCTGAAGAAGGCTTGTTTAAATGACTGATAAATAAATGAATAATTGTTTTTATCAAGAAACCTTGAGTATCAGTGTTATTTGAATACTTGTCACTGTGAATCTCTGTTTAACTGCATTACTGCATTACTGCTCACATTGTCCCCTCTTGAGATAAGCCTGACAGCTCAACCACATTACCAACCTGTGTAGTTCAGACTTATACCAAAGTTTGGGTCCCTATTGCCAGGAGGCTAAGCTTGTTGTAGTGCACCCTAAGGGTACTACCCCAAATCTTTACCGAACAGTCGAGCAGGGGTTAGTAGTTGGGGGGTAGAGGAGATGTTGGAAACATTGAGTGGGTTTTGGAATATAGTGCAGATAGAGAGAGAGAATGAATATATGGAGGGGCAGAAGTGAGAAAGAGTGAAGCTAGGAGAAGGAGAGATGGTGAAGAAAATCGAGGGTTAGAGAGAGCAAGGGAACGCAACGAAACCTCCTTTACTTCGTGCCATCACTAATTACATGTTGTATGAGAACACTGATGACATTACAAATCCCATCACTGCTGCCATCACTGGCGACAACACTAATTTCATTGAATAGAACTTAATACATCAATCATGGAATTAGACAGAACATCATTTATAAGTTAGCTCATGAAAAGTTTGATTACCTTAATAATAGTTTAGGCCATGTACCTGGCCATAACAAAGGATGGGGTCACTGGCCAACAACAATGGCCATAGGTAGTGGTTGGTTTGTATTTTAAAAATACCAATGTCCATGGTTAAAATCCATGCCTAGTGGCCCATCACGGTTTTAAAATATACAGTGGCCAACGTCGAAAGCTGTAGTCAGTGGCCATGGCTAAAGGACATAGTTAGTGCCCATTAATATGTTACAATATATAGTCGGCACAGCCAAATGATGTGGCCACTGGCTAGTATTGTGTTGAAGACCATGGCTAGTGGCTGGTTAGTGTACATAATATACAGTGGGTACGGCCGAAAGACTTCGCTTATTGCATTTTATTATTTTGAAAAATATACAGTGGATATGGCCAAAAGATGTACAAACTGCTCAAGGTCAAAGGCCATGGCTAGTGGCCTATATATGTCACAATATATTGTGGTCACTGCCAAAGGTTGTGGCCAGTATCCAGTATTGTGGTCAAGCCCATGGCTAATACCTGATCAGTGTATATAATATACAACGGACACGGTTGAAAGCTGTAGCCGCTGCTAAAGGCCAAAATCTATAGTCAGTAGCCTGTTAGTGTTTCAAAATATACGGTGCACATGGGTGAAGGTTGTGACCACTGTCCATAACTGAATGCCATGACTAGCACCCATTCATGTATTAAAATATATTTGGACATGCACACTGATCATGGCTGAAGGCCATGTTTAATGACAGTTACTGTTGTAATGTAGTTAGTGATGTCATCAGTGATGTCATCTGTGATGCCATCATTGTGGTCATAGGATGCGCAACAGGGGTCGAGAAGTTAATGTGGTTTTTCCTTGAATTTCAAAGGTTTTGTTACAATGTATTGCTCACCTTAACGTCCCTGCAACTAAAGTTTTTACTTTGATATATATACATATATCTATTTGGGTTCCAAATCCATTGACATCCAGAATGAAACCCACTGCTCACAGTTGGCGCTTCTTTAAATCAAAGAACACTGTTCCAGAAAAGATGCAGAGGACATACTTTGCACATTCTGCCACAAAACTCTGTCGTGGTCCTTCTGAACTTCCATCTCAAAGGCTAGGAACATCAATAATAATAACCCATCCACTGCAAGTCCATTGGGATGATGTGGATGATAATCATCAAAAAACACATGAACATCATAATAGAAAAATGTATGGGCCCATTTCTTGCATAGACAGAGATCACCGCCACCTGCACATCCTCCATCTACCAGTGCAAAGACATCAAGTGCAAATGAAGCCTCAACTTCAACAACGTCAGCTACACACACTTCTCTTTTACCGACTTCCGTTCCATGTATAGACGATGCCACAAATGGGTAGTGAAGAGAGCAGCCGCATTTGAGAAACGTCAAACGTCAACTTGACGGCCACCGGGTTGATAATGGCCTTAATAGGGTAAGGTCCCAAATATCTAGGGTTAAAGGTCCGCGTTCCCTTGAGAGGTATGTGTTTTGTGGCCAACCATATTTGGTCCCCTATCTGGTACTGTGGAGTATCACTTCTATGCCGATCAGCATCTTTCTTATATTTCTCCTTCCCCTGTTTTAAATGTGCAGTTGCCTCCTTAAAGGCTTGTGTAATCGTAGTGTGTAGATGGTCCACTGCGGGCATTTCTAAGTGTTGGGGTGAGTCAAGGTCTGAGGTTTGAGGGTGATGCCCATATAGGGTAAAAGGGACTTTGTCCAGTTTCAGAATGTACTGAATTATTGTATGCATATTCGGCGATCCAAAGAATGTCCTTCCAATTACTCTCAGTTTGATGTAACATACAACGCAGGTATTGTTCAAGAGTCTGGTTGGTCCTCTCCGTTTGACTATCGGTCTGGGGATGGTGACTGGTCGATAATCTCACGTTGATTTGCGCCAATTGACAATATTTCTTCCAAAAATGTGAAATGTATTGACTGCCCCGGTCAGAGACCAACACGGACGGAAATCCATGTATGTGAACAATGTTTTCGAGGAATTCTTTGACCAGGATTGAGGCTGAAGGTAGTCCTTTTAAAGGAATAAAGTGGGCCATCTTGGAAAAAAGATCCACAATAACCAGAATGGTGTTAAACCCATTACAAGGAGGTAGATCAGTAATAAAGTCTAACGATAAGGTGTGCCATGGTGTAGGCGGAATGTCTAAAGGTTGTAAGAGTCCAGCTGTTTTTTTCTTTTGACTTTTGATTTGGGCGCAAATGCCACAAGACATCACAAATGATTTAATATCCTTTCGCCAGGTGGGCCACCAGAATTGTCTTTTAATTTTAGCTTCAGTTTTTGCAATACCTGGGTGCCCCTCCATTAGGGTATCATGATAACGGGAAATGACTAGCTCTTGTAGTTCCTTGTGTGGCAGAAATAGTCGCCCTTGGTAATAAGGCAGATCATTGGTGACAGAGTAGTCCGGGCCTTTCTTTACCCAGTCCTGCAGGGCTGGAGGATCAAAGAGTTGCTGGATCTTTACTTGAATGTCCTCTAGTGTCTGTAGAGTAGTCATGCCAAGAATCCTTTGTCCGGAAATTATAGGTACTGGTTCTGGGTTCACTTCTGCCTCTCCCATCCCTATTCGGGATAAGGCGTCTGCTTTACCATTCTTACAACCTGGTCGATAGGTTATTACGAAATCGAACTCGGCAAAGAACAAAGCCCATCGGAGTTGACGTGACGATTGGGCCTTGGCTGTTTTTAAATACTGTAAGTTCTGGTGATCAATGATCACAGTAATGGTATGCCTGGCACCAAGAAGATAGTGCCGCCAAGCCTTTAAGGCAGATTTAATGGCTAATAACTCCTTGTCGGTAACCGCATAGTTTAACTCGGGTGCCGAGAACTTTCTGGACCAAAGTGCTACTGGGTGAAGCTGGCCAGTTTCAGGCTCCTTTTGAGACAGGACAGCTCCCATGGCTAGACTGGATGCATCAGTTTCCACTATGTATGGAAGTTCAGGGCGCGGGTGCTTTAACACAGGTGCAGACGTGAATTTCGCTTTCTGCTCTTGGAAGGCTTTTTCAGCTTCTTCAGTCCATATAAAGCGTTTATTTTTTCGCAGGAGTGCTGTGATGGGATGTACGACATGTGAAAAATCTGGGATGAATCTGTGGTAAAAATTGGCAAAGCCGAGCATGCTTTGTACTCCTTTAACTGAACTTGGTGATGGCCACTTAAGGATTGCGTCCACCTTTCGTGAGTCCATTCGGACTCCCTTTGGGGTCAGGATAAACCCAAGAAATTCAACTTCTGTGGCATGACAAATGCATTTTTCTAACTTTGCTTATAGTTTGTGCTGGCGCAATTTCTCAAAGACTGCTCGGACGTGCTTCACATGGTCAGATTCTGAAGAGGAGTATACTAGAATATCATCGATATACACGACAACAAAAACGTCAATGAGTTCACGAAGGACATCATTCATGAAGTATTGGAAGGCTGCTGGTGCATTGCACAACCCGAAAGGCATCACCTGGTATTCGAAGAACCCATACTTAGTGCGGAAAGCAGTCTTCCATTCGTCGCCCTCTTTTACACGTACCAGATGGAATGCCCCCTGGCGATCTAATTTAGTGTATATACAAGCGTCCTTCACTTGGTCTAGTAGTTCAGGGATCAGAGGCAATGCGTATCGGTTCTTAACAGTTATCTGGTTCAATGCACGGTAGTCTATGCACGTTCTGAGGTCACCTTCCTTTTTGGGCACGAAGAACAAAGCTGAAGATGCAGGGGACTTGGATGGGCGAATAAACCCATTGGCAAGGTACTGGTCTAAGTATTGTCGTAGGTGAAGGTTCTCAGGTTCCGTAAGGGCATAGATCCTGCTACAACCGGGTTGTGCACCGGGTATGAGATCGATTTGACAATCGTACGATCTGTGAGGAGGTAAGGTGTTTGCCTGTTCCTTTTTGAAGACATCCTGGAATTCCTGGTATTCTGGAGGTAGTTGCATGACTGCTGTGGTTACTGAGGCCAGGCCTGCGTTCTGATTTTTCTTTGGGTAACAGGTTTGCGCACAATCCGGGACGTTTATTCTCTTCTCTCGCCAATCAATACAAGGATTATGTGTTTCCAACCAAGGTATCCCCAGTATTATTTGGAACTGTGGGGCTTTGATTAGATCAAACACAATAGTCTCTCGATGCCCATCCTGACCCAATAGTGTCATCTCTGCAGTGGAATGAGTTACAGGCCCAGAGGCAATTTCAGTTCCATCGACTGTGGTGATGACATCTGAGGTGGTTTTTCGGCAGAGAGGTATATTCATCCTGGAAGCTAATTCATAGTCCACATAGTTTCCTATGTCCCGCTATCAATGTATGCCCTTACTGCGTGCATACGCGATGGCTGCCCTGGATCTACGCGGACCATTGGAATGACGAAATGCGAGGTCTGAGTATCCTTCTTCAAGCTCGGCAAGCGGACTTCTACGCTTGTCGGGCGTGGTCGTTTCCTGAGTCTGACTCCATATGGCTTTTATCAGCAGCTCCTACCACCTTCTTGAGTGGTTTTACAGGGCAATCCCATAGGAAATGCCCAGAAGTTCCACAATATAGACACAACTGCATTTGCTGTCTCCTTTCTCTTTCCTTCTGGGTTAAGGGTCCTTTAACCCCTCCGATTTGCATGGGTTCTGAAGCATCTGCTCCTTTGGGGTTAGCTTGGGTTTGGACCAACACCCGATTCTCAAACTTGGCTCGATCAGCCTTTCTGTTCTGAAGTCTGTGATCTAACTGGACCCCTAAGTCTATATATTCAGCGCAGTCTTGAGGTGGGTTCACGACTTGAGCCAAGACATCCTTGAGTTCTCCTCGAAGCCCTCGATGAAATAACGTGATTCGTTTTACCTCAGGCCATCCAGTTTCCACTATCAACCTATTAAAGGTCGCGATATAGGATAGAAGGTCCTGGTTACCCTGTCGTAGGGACAAAAGGTCGTTATCCAGGGCCTGTCCTTGGGAGTGCCAGGCAAATAGTCTTTCCATGCTTGTTTGAAAGCCCTGAAAATCCCGAAGAATTGGGTCATCCTGAGTAACTAGTGGAATTGACCAATCAGCTGCACTGCCACTGGGATATGACAATACAAAGGTTACCTTGGCTTGATCGTTTGGGAAGGCTCCAGGTCTGCATAAAAAGTGAAAGCGGCATTGGTTCATGAACACGGCGAACCTTTTGGGATCTCCGGCAAAGCGTTCGGGTGGAGCTATTGGAATATTTCCTGGTAGGTTTATTTGCACAGGGTTACTCGATAACACAGGAGCTGGATTTCCCCCGGAACCAGGTAGGGGTGCTTGTCCAGCCTGGCTTTGCAATAGTTGCCGAGCAAGGTCATCAGTTCGCTCCTTTGACAAAATCATTTCTCTCCTAAGAGCATTGGTTTCTTGACGGGCGGAATGCACTTCAGCCCTCAGTCCCCTAGTAATTGGGCCAATTGGTCAGTCTCTGTGGTATCCATTACGCCCGGGTGGGAATTTGTGGGTAAGCTTTGCATTCTGTTACGCTCACCTGGCTCCCACAGAGGCGTCAATCTGAACTGGACAGCTGCGGTATCCACCAATGTGACGCGTAGGGCCGAGATGACGGACTGGACTGGCCCACCTAGCTTCGTTTGCTTGGCCCGTAGGAATATACTTCTGCAAATGGAGAAAGGGAATTAACCACCCGTGGAGTTGAGCGTAAATCCCCCCACCCCCGCTGTTCTCCCCACAGATCACCTTTGATGTCCCCTCCTATAGTCTCACCTGATGGTTTGAAAAGATGAGCTCTCCATCCTGCATTGAGCGCAGGGGCGCGTTGATAACCAGTTGCTTCACTGGCTCGCAGGAATTGGTGAGTTCCAGAACAATATTGACTCCGAAAAGTATGTAGTTCGTAAGAGTTCACATGTCTGACTTTCACTCTTGTCCGATTCCTTGCAGTTTGCAGCTTGACCCCAACGAAGAGTTCCTCGTGGTAGCTGACGAAGTTCAGGTAAGGATTTGGCTTATCCTACACAGTTCAATAAAATAAGGCCAGAATGTAACCTGTTGCTTGCTCCCTTATTCAGGTGTGGAGAGAAAATATGAAGTTCGGGGAATAATGCCTCCGGCGGTAGAATTAGGTAAGTCTATTGCGGTGAGAAGAGTTCCCCTTGCTTGTCCCTTTGCCTCACCTTGTTGTCCTTTTGTTCCCCTTATGGGCTGGGGTACGGCGAGGATACAATGGAGACTGCGCCGACCCGTGAAGAGGAATAGTACCCCCGGCGGTAATCAGGTAAGTCTATGGGGGTAATTACTATTGCCTCTGTTTATTCCCTTTGCTCACCTTTGCTGTTCTTGTGTTCCCCTTAGGTGCCAGAGTGCGGCGGGAACGTGCAGAAGGATGCGGTGGATCGTGAGAATGCTGCGAAGGCCGGTGAGTTCAGCGCGGCGCTGCAGCAGGCGAGGCGGCGCCCGTAAAATGCTTCTTTCTTCCAGCTCGAAGGCGCGGTGGATCCGGAATTCAGGTAAGGATCGAAGGTTTTGCTCTTATTCTAACCTTTTCTCCTTCTGTTCCTCCCTTTTGCTAGGAGCTGCAGACTCGAGGCGGGCGTGGCAGAAGACTGGATGCAGGCTTGCAGACACAGTGAGCATTACGCTGTTGGATGCAGAATAACGCAAAGCATGTGCTGCTCTTCGGGCGTGGTTTAAATAGCCTCCAAAGTAGACCCAGGTAAGTATTCCTCCCCAGCCCCACCCAAGTAAAAAAAATAGTCCCTAGGTAAAATAGTCCCTTGCAAGCATCATTTGGCTTGGAGCTCTGCAGCATGATCTGCATCAGGTAAGTTCTACTCTATGAGCCTGACGCCTATTGCGCCAGGACTGACTCTCCATATGAGCCTGGCGCCATAGGCTCCAGGACTGCACCCAAACAGCCCCTAGCAGGGTTTTTTGGGCTTGCTCAAAATAACCTGATGCCTGCTTCCGGGGTTGCTGGACATGGTCTGGTACCCCGGGGGTAGGCATCATGACATCATCTTCATGAAAACGGAGAAAGACTGCAGATATCACGGCTGGTTTCAAAACTGTGGCTCATAGGAGACCTTTGGCTGTTCTGGTTGCTGGCTTTTTGTGAGAAACTAAATATTAACATGGACCTACTTTTGAGAGATTGTACAATTAAATTGTTTGGGTTGCGGGGAATGCGTTGCTTCCAGGTTTTTCCAAAATGGTTAAGTCTAAGAAGTACAGGACAACCAAACATCATACTAATTCATTGTGGAGGCAATGATTTAAGGAATGTACGTGGTGTGTCCCTTACGTTAACGATGAAACCGGAAATTGCAAAACTAATGGAACTATTTCCTCACACCATCTTTATCTTTCACAATTTAACTCAGAGGCAAGAATGGAGATGGACGACCACATTTAATGGTAAAATCCCTAAGAAACGTTAACAAATCATTCACGAGAGACCGCAACCACTTATGGATATCAAACAACAACAACCAGTTCTAAATGGCCAATTTCTATAGACATGACGGAGTACACCTAACTGATGAAGGAAATGCAGTGTTCCTTCAAAACATCATAACAGTACTCCAGATGTGCTTAAATACTACACTCAGTCTACCCCAAACCAGTCCTGACATATAAATACACATACATAATGAAATATGCCAAAATAAATATTTTTTCATACCAGCGGCTACAGTTCATTGACTTTTATCGGAGCCGCAGTTACAAAACTTTGCTTGAGAAGTGAGGGACTCACTTCAGATTTAAAACTACAACAAAACTTAAAACATCAATGCTTCACAACACAGTTCAAGCAGTAATGTATGATACATACAATTAAAGAAAGCTAAATAAAGCTAAAAGTAATTACAATGAAGTAAGCACAAAAAAAACGAATACGCACAAAACTTGACTGCATGAGAAACAATACACAGAGTAAACTACAGTATATGCGGTCTCTAAAACTACAGTTGAAAACATCCTTTTAATAATAATTGTGTAAAACAATTCTTTGCTTTTCTCCACAGTCTCACATGTACAAAAATCTAAAAACACACAACCCAAAAAGATAACTCTAAAATCTAGCCCCCACCTTACAGCCCCTGTGGGTTTGGCAGGGGTGTGTGCTCGCCCCCCTCCTGTTCTGTTTGTACACAAATATTAGAGGAGTTGCTGGCTGCCAGTCTTGATGCACAAAAGCCTGGACTGGACGGGTTCCCAGCATCCTCTGTGCTGATGATGCCGTATTGCTATCTACTACCCCGATGGGACTAAGACACAGTTTGAAAATATTTATAGAGAAACGCCAGGAACTTTCACTGCCTTTAAACCTTGCAAAAATGAAGGTAATGGGTTTTTGGCAGAAAGAGGCAGAAAAAGATCAAGCTGAAGGTGCTGGTTGATAATTATGAGTTAGAACAGGTGCCTTACTTTGACTATTTGGGCATAAGATTTGCAGAGGGTGTATCATGGTCAGCCCATCTTGTTAAAGCCACTGCAACAATGGAGAAATACAGTGGGGCTTTTCAATGTTTTTTTTAAATAAACTGGGAAGAGGTGCTCTTTACCCTGCTATAAAATTGTACCAGGAACAAGGTAGGGCAGCAGCAAGTTATGGGGTAAATTATGGGGCAGAATTGTGGGGTCACTGCCTCCTAACTGAGCTATGTGTAGCGAGTAGCAACCTTTTGCAGAGTCTACTAATGCAGCTTAAGTGAGCACCAATGGCAGATTTGAGATGGGAAAGTGGTCTCCAACCAATAAATGAAGTAATTGCCCTTCAGTATTGGATTAGACTCTGGAGTGCTCCTGAGTTGTCAAAGTACAGGGAGACTCTGAGTAGTCTGTTCCAAGTGTCTGCTGCTGGATCGCTAGTTTGGTCTCAATTTGTTTAAAAGGGCCTCGTAGAACTGGACCTGAAGGATTACTGGGTAAACCCAGAGAGAATAACACAGTGCGCTAAAGCTAAAGATAAAATTATGCATCAAGAGGTAATTTTAAGTAAAATGGAAAGGGCATGTGCTGTTTTGAAAACGAGTGCACCTTATTTAATGTTAAAACTGGTCACAGGATTTGAAACATATCTGGATTGTGTAACCCCTGCATATGCCCGAATGCTGTTTGTCCAGTTGCGCACCAACACCTTGAGGGTAGCTGAGTTTACATCCAGCTGGACAGCAGTGTGGGAAAAGCACTGCAGGGTCTGTGGCCATCCAGTGGAAACAATAATGCACTTTCTTTTGTTTTGTCCACGTTACGTTAGGTTGAGGAAGTATTATTTACTGCCAGCATTCCTATTAAAGGATGACCGAGATGCATAATGGGGTATAAAGTACTGTATAATCAAGTTTGTGTGTGAGTGTGCCTTGAACAAGTACATCAAGGCACAGAAGTTCCGTATGGTCACCCTCCAGCATGTGCTGGGACAGCTGGAGAAGGGCGATTTCCTGTCGTCGTTGGACTTGGAGGATGCGTACTTCCACATCCCCATTCTAAAAAGACACCGAAAGTTCCTCAGGTTCGTGGTCCAAGGGCGGCACTACCAGTTCATGGCCCTCCCGTTCGGATTGAAGTCGGCACCCAGGGTGTTCACCAAGTGCCTTGCACCGGTGGCGGCGCGGCTGCGCCTACAGGGGATCCATGTCTATCCCTACCGGGACGACTGGCTCATCCGGGAAAGGACAAGGGAGCTCACTGTGGAGCACACTGCGAAGATCGTCCAGTTGCTCACGGACCTGGGATTCTCCATCAACTTTCCAAAATCCCACCTGATTCCGTCGCAAGTCGCCCTGTTTCTGGGAGCCAAGCTCGACACAGTGGCGCGGCTGGCCTCGCCGTCGGAGGAAAGGACCAGGACCATTCTGGGCAAGGTGCAGCGTCTGCTGGGCACGGACATGGCCAGTGTAAGATCTATCAAGTCCCTCCTCGGGATGATGTCCTCCTGCATTTATCTGGTGCGCCTTTGCAGGCTTCAGATGAGACCCTTACAGGAGTTCCTCGATGCCCGCTGGATCCAGTCGACGGGCAGCTTCGAGGACAGGATCCCTCTCAACGAGATGTTCCGTCAGGCGATCCGGTGGTGGGGTACCCACTCTCATCTGTCGGCGGGCACAGACTTTCAGACCCCAGCTCACCAGGTGACAGTGACGACGGACACCTCCCTGGAAGGTTGGGGAGCACACTCCGGAGATCTTCACGCGAGAGGCCTTTGGTTCCCGGAGGAGAAGTCTCTCCACATCAACATCTTGGAGCTCCGCGCGGTGTTCTGGGCTATCGGGTCCTTTCTTCCGTCCCTCAAGGGCAAGGTGGTGAGGATCTTCACCGACAACACCACCACGGTGTTCTACATCCGGAAGCAGGGCGGAACCAGGTCCCCGGCCCTATCCAAGGAAGCCCAGGATCTGTGGTATTGGACCGTCGCACAAGGGATGTTTCTGGTGCCTCTTCATCTGGCAGGAATAAAAAACACGATCGCCGACTCACTCAGCAGGGAGCTGCGCTCGTGCCACGAGTGGGAACTACGCCAGGATCAAGTGGATCGACTCTTCTGACGATGGGGCGAACCCCAAATCGATCTCTTCGCAACGGCGACGAATTCCAAGTGCCGGAGGTTCGCCAGCAGGTTCCCCAGCCGAGGAGCATGGGCAATGCTTTCTCGTTCCCCTGGGATGGCCTATTTCTTTATGCGTTCCCTCCGCTGCCGTTGCTGCTCCGGCTCATCAACCAGCTCAAGAGGTCCCGGTGCAGGATGATCCTCGTCGCACCGGCGTGGCCGAGACAGATCTGGTTCCCGGACCTTCTGGACTTGTCAACGTCCCCACCAGTCAAGCTGCCGACGGACGCAGACCTTCTCTCCAGAGAAGGAGGCGCCATTCTTCACCACAACCCGGAGTCGCTGAACTTGCAGGCCTGGCTCCTGCAGCACTAGAGTTTGGAGGGTACGACATCCCGGCCGACTGCAGAGAGGTTCTTGCAAAGGCCAGGGCGTCCTCAACTCTCAAGTGCTACGGACATAAATGGAATAGGTTCTCTGTCTGGTGCCGTGCACAGAAGATTAACCCTCTGCGGATTACAGCCCCTCAAGTACTGCCGTACAGACTGTCGCTGGCCAAATCTGGACTGGCTCACGCTTCCATCAAAATACATCTGGCTGCAATCTCCCGATATACCAAGATTACGGGTCGGGCGTCCTTGTGGTCACATCGCCTGGTGAAAGCATTCATGAAGGGACTATTCCGATCATTCCCGCCGGTGAATGCTCCTGCCCCGGCGTGGGAACTTAATGTGGTGCTGACCACGCTCATGGGGGCCCCATTCGAGCCTATGCATTCAGCGCCTTTGAAGTTCCTGTCATGGAAGACAGCTTTCCTCGTGGCCATCACCTCCGCACGACGAGTGGGAGAGATCCAGGCCCTATCTTGCAAGCCTCCATACTTGACTTTTCATGACACGAGGGTGGTGCTGAGGACGCACCCCTCCTTTATGCCCAAGGTGCCGTCGGACTTCCACCTCAACGAACCGTTGGTGTTGCCAGTTTTCTTCCCGTCGCCTTCGTCGCCGGCCGAGAGGACTTTGCACTCGCTGGATGTAGCTAGAGCGCTGAAGTTCTACGTGGACGGCACGAAGAGTTTTCGGAAGACGTGACAGCTGTTTGTGAACTTTGGGACTGTGAATCAAGGGAAGGCTCTCTCGAAGACTTCCATTTCCAGATGGCTCTCTGGCTGCATCATGCACTGTCACCGGTTGGCAAAACGAAAGCTGCCCGGCCGTCCGAGAGCCCATTCGACCAGAGCGATCGCTGCTACCACGGCGTTCCTGTCTGGTGTGCCCCTGTGGACATCTGCAGGGCTGCGACGTGGAGGTCGACGCACACCTTCACAAGATTCTACTGCGTCGATCGGGACTCCAGGGAGGAGTCCAGGGTCAGCCAAGCACTGCTGCGCAACCTGTTCGCCTAAGGTGAGCCTGGTGAGGAGGTAAGAGTTGCTTAATGTTGAGTTGTTGTATTGCTTAATGTTGAGCCTGTTGCCACCTCCCGTGGTTGTGCATGTGTGTACTGCTATGTATTCTCTTATTCAAGAGCATGTGAATCCATGCCAGACCCCATGCTGGAGAAGGAACAAGTTACTTACCTGTAACTGTTGTTCTCCAGCATGGGTCTGGCATGGATTCACATGCGAACCCTCCCGCCTACCCCTCTGCGGCTCTTCACTTGGTCATACTGCCACTTTATGTGCTACCAAATCTGAGGATGGCTGCCGGAGGCGGGGCTTAGGGAGAGGGCAGTCATTGGCTGGGGGCAGTATGACCCAGAGACCAGTGATTGGTTACTACTAAGAAAGACAGATCAGAAACGAAACTGATACTGATTTCTTTCTATACCGAGGATTCCCGGCCTGACGACGGGGAATATTCATGAGCATGTGAATCCATGCCAGACCCATGCTGGAGAACAACAGTTACAGGTAAGTAACTTGTTCCTTATAAAAGATGAATTAATATATTTTAACAAGTCGGTTGATGTTCTCCAAATTGCCACTAGTGAATACTTGTGTGTTTCAAGAACATTTATACATGGCAGCACAAAGTATGAAATCCTTTGCGCCTGCCATAAAGTCTGTCCTCCAACCAGTGGTCGAAGTGTACGAAAAGAAGTAGTGGAACTATGTTCCCGGCTGGCCTGCAGCCACTCCCCACAAACCCCATCACCACGTCCCCTCTCACACACAATACACACCCCCAAACACTTGCACCTGCTGTTTAAGGGAGCGTTCAGTGCAGCGCACTGAAAGTGCAGGTTTCAACTTCTTCCTAGACTTTTATTTTTAAAAGAAACCATTCCGGAACGGTTTCTTTTTAAAATAAAAGTATAGGCACTGTAAAAGGTAACTTAAAAAATGTACAGGAGCACCGCTCCCGACCACTCCCGCTCACTTCGACCACTGCCTCCAACTCACAAACCTTGCAATGAGCAGTGGTGTTCTTCCTGCCCTACAGAAATGGTCTATGGGCTTCCCTTCTGAAAGAAGCAGCCTCTTGATCCCTTCGGTGCAGCTTCCACAACACGGGAGGGAGGGAGGGAGTGACTGTGTGCCGGGGTGAGTGAGTGTATCTATATGATGCCTGGGTAAACTTAATTTCCTGTTTTTCTCCAGTTTCACATCCCTTTCTTTCTTTGCAGGATTTCACAGATGGCTTTGGGGTCCTGTGCATTGAAATGAATATCGCTAGGGTGAGGAAGGGCGGCCGAGGTGCCTTGGAAGTGATCACCCCATATCGGACTTTCTGGTGAGGATATCCAGGGCTGTCATGGTTTAAAATGTGCTTGAATGATAACCCATCTTTACTCATTTCATAAGCGGTAGTGCGCTTGGAAGTGGGGGAGGGTGTTTACATTTGTAATGTATTCCTTATCACAATCCGAGGTAGCCCTAACCCAGCCAATGCCCCCCTCCCCACTCCTGCCTAATGCCCTACTCGAAAAGTAACCTACCTTAGGTTTGGTTGACTTTCCCACTCTTCTCTGGCCTCACCTGCTCTCCCTCCACATTCATGGCTTCCTCCACAACCTCCCAGTCAAATGTGATGCACTGTGTCATGTCTTGCTCGGGAGCACCCGAGCTATACACCAAGTTGCTGGGAGCACCCAGCAGGACGCAGCATGCCGTGGTCACGCGGCATCCAGATGACAGGGGAGACCCCCTGTCTCGATCGGGATCACCCGGTCACATCGGTGGGATGGGATCACCTAGCAACAGTCCCTGGCTCCGTGGGTACACAGGCCAGGGAAAACAGATGCAGAGTTGCCATGCAGGGGCTCTGCCTTTGTGAACACAAGCATGGAAACAGAGTTGCCGCAGGGACTCTGCCTTTTATGAAGGGTCCTGCATGGGCAAGCCCTCTGCCTGCAAGGCTGCACTGGTGCAGCGCGGAACACACTACACAGCAGACAGGAGTTTGGTGAAGTTGACTGACAAGCAGCTGACATATTTGATCCATCAGCAGTGATTATTGGATACCGAGGCTTTAGCCTCATTACTCCATCTTCTCGGGTTGAGTGTGTAGTCGTGGGTTAGGATTCCATCAGCAGTGATTATTGGATACCGAGGCTTGAGCCTCATTACTCCATCTTCTCTGGTTGAGTGTGTAGTCATGGGTTGGATGTCTTCATGGTCTGTGTGGACTTGTCACAGTAAGGCTGCTTTCACAGGATCTTTGCCGTGATGGGCCGCGGGTAGAGGTCAAAAGGGTTTTCAGTGGTGGTGGTAAGACTTCTGATCAGACGGTTCAGGTTCTGATCCAGTCCTTGGCAGAAGTTCTTGCTCAGCTTCACTAGATGTTTGTCCACCATCTCGATGTCCAGTTCTCTATGAAGGTCAGCTATCCTTGTGCAGAGTGGAGCTCCAGACGATATCCGCAGGGCCTTGTTCTGGACTATTTGAATACTCTTCAGGTGTCGCTCCTGGCAGGTCATCCATGCTGGGGACGGCATACGTCAGGGTAGGTCTGATGATCGCCTTGTTGACGTTTCTCCGGAGGTGCATGGATTCGGTCTTCATGAGTCGGTACAGTGCCGCCATCTTTCCTGGTGCCTTCTGCGGAGTCTTCTCCATATGGCTTCGCCAGTTGTTTTATGTCCAGGGTCACACCGGGGTAGCGGCTGCTGCTCTCCCACTTGATGGTCTCCCCATTGAGGCTGATGTGCGCGTACTGCCGAGCGGGAAACTTCTTGTCCCTTTTATTGGGTACACCACCTAGTGAACGGACACGTGACACAGCACAAGCCCTTGGTAGGGACTCATCACTGCTTAAAGGGGTAACTCCACACACTGGGGTCAGTGGCCACATTACATGGTCTTTTCCTCTTGCTAACTTTCTTTTTAGAAGTCACCTCTTTCATTTTAGCAATGCGATCTGACATGCAAACGGCCTCCATTTTTCTCACTTTTCCTGGCACCTTCACAGGAAGAAGGGCTCAAACAGATTTCATTCAGCAGAGAGTGGATGGGCGGAGTGTTATGCCTGAGTGGGCATGGGTGGTCGGTATGCAGGCCTAGCCAGCATACTCCCAATGTATCAACTAAAGCAAAGGCACTTATCGAGCTGCCGCTGCAAGCAGTGGTTACTCTTCAGCATAGATCTATAACCTGTGGCTCTCCAGATGTTTTGGACTTCGACTCCCATGATACCTCACTGTGCCGTCCAGAGCTCATGCAAGTTGCATTCTACACATCGCTAGAGCCGCGGCTTGCGGACTCCTGCTTTACAGCATCAGGCCACCCTGCAGGGCATTGCATTCTAACATACGCCTTTCAAATTTAAAAGTACAATTGGAAACTTTCTTTAGAGCAGGGACATTTCTTTTGCTTGAAAGCTGGTCACTTGATGAACTTGAAGTGGGGTTCTGATATCGCGCAGGCGCAAACGCACACACCCGTCCCTGAATGTTCATCAAGGAGAGGCCAATGCCAGGACAGAGTAGCAAAGCATGACTGTCAGCATTCATCTGTTCTGTTTAGTTACAAAATGTGAACATGCTTTCGCTCTCAACTGAGCCCTCTGTGCACCTAAGCCTGGTTGTGGGGACGCAGGTGATTGGTTTTGGCCCACCTATAGAAAAGGAGTGAATGCTACAGAGCATGGAGACAGGAGGCTGGTATTTACAGTTACAGGCCAGCGCTCTAGATATGCCTCCGCTCTTATGCAGTTCAGGCATTTGTGGCCTGCATCACAGCTGGACGTGGTCAGCACGTGCCATCAGCCCATTAGTGCTGCCATTCAGATTTGCCAGTGCAAGCTTCTGAAGGTAAGCTGTGTGGCATGGGTTTACCTTCTCTCATATCCCTTGTCACATTCCAAATTGTTCTTTGCAAGCTATTTCTATTTCTATTTCATTTATATTGCGCCGGTAACTTGCGAGTCTCGGGGCGCAGATACGTGAATACACAAATACAACCATGAAACACGGGACAGGGCGTAATAAGGACGACTGGATGTCTAATGCGAGTCAGTTAACTAAATATATGAGTCTTCATGTGCTTCTGAAAGCTTAAGTATTTCACTTTTTTTCTAATGGTGATGGGCAAATTATTCCATAGACCAGCAGTAACTGTCTGGAAGGATTTGCCCTGACTTAGCTTACGATTATGCTTTGCTAGCACGACTTTGTTTTGATCTGCAGATCTAAGAGAACGGGTGGGAACGTAAATATGGATTTTTGATTTCAAATCCCCCTGGAGCTTTTCCATGAATACAGCGATGTGCGATGGTGAGGGCTTTGAATTGGATTCTGTTCTCTATTTTGAGCCAGTGCAACCCTCTCCTGGAGTTGCTGATGTGATCGCGTTGGGTATGCGCTTAATGATCCTGACTGCATTATTTTGTATGATCGGGTAGGCTTTGTAAGAGGATTCAATTCAACACTACAGCTAAGTCAGCGCCTAGTCTAGAATACTGAATGAAAACCCTTATTGATATATCTTTATGTCCAGTTCATGCGTTCTGGATGACTACCCCTATATAACACCCCTCCCTTGGAATCCCCCTGACCCCACTGAGCCAAGAAGTAGTTCTGTTTTGCAAGTTAAAAGGTTTATTTGAGAATTTATACAATATAGATATATATCACACTTTATAATAAATTAATAATTGGATATCACACTGAATCTGAGCAGTAATCAATAATGGATAGTCTGGCACTAGCACACTTGTGAATAGGAACAGAAGAATAAGGTGGTAGAGAATGCTTTATATAAGTTCAGATGGATGTAATGTTGAATGAAAATGCAATACAGAAAATACTCAATATGATTTCAACAAAACAATGTAATCACTTTTCTCTGGCAATCCACTCCCCCCCTTTATGCAATGCAAGGAAATGGAAGGAAAGCACACAGTTCTCAGAAAGGCAATCAAATGTAATTCAGTTCACCCCAGCAAGCTTAGACTACAGAAGTTGGAAACACAGGCCCAAAATGCTTTTATATGTGCTGGCAATGAAGTGAAAAATACGCTAAAATGCTTTTAATTCCCTCTAGAGGTTCAGGGTGAGTGGTATCAAGTTAATATTAGCCCAGACTCACTTTAGCAAGGATCTAGGAGTAACTAGCAGATTAAACGAATTTTTGGCAACTGAAAGGAAGAAAACTGCTGTTTTCACACGTTGAGAAATTTGCAAATCGCGGCAAATTCGCAAATGCGTGTTTCGCGATTGCGGCAAAAGTATCGGGGGTAGGAATGCGGTTCTAGGTTCGTAGGAAAGCTGAGATTCTAAGCTTTCAGAGGAAAGTTACTGCAAGTCTCTAGGACAAACGGTCACAGAGATATGAGTGATTAAATAAAGGTAGTTTTTCGGATTTGGAATGTTAAAATTCAAAGTGACAAATGACAGCTAGCAACTAGAAATGACAAGTGACAGCTTTACAAATGACAGGTGACAGTTAGGAGGCAGTTCTACTTAGATTAAAATAGATTGAATTATATTATTTTAACTAGAAGATTGGTTCTGCACAGTTCTGCTGGGTACTCACAATATATTTTGGAAATAAATGGGCCTCGCCACGGATCTGGTCAGGTTTTAGACTGGACTCTGGTCTGGTCTCTGCACTTCACAGTGATCTGGGTCAGCTCTCTCTATCTCTGGATTCTGGAGATTGATGGATTTGAAGTCTGGATCTTTCTGCACAGCTTTCTCTAGAGATTGATGGAGGTAAAGTATGGATTTTCCCGGCAGAGCGTCCCGCAGCAAATGGATTTGAAAGTCTCTATCTGTCCTGACTGTCTGCTTTTATGTGTTTTGAAAATGGGTGTGTGTGCAGCATCACTAGGCTCTACCCCTCTCCACTTGTCATTGGCCACTTCATTCTCTTCCCCTTGATTGGGGGAATGAAATGAAGTGTCATCATGATGAGGTCTGTTTATGGTACAGAGAACCCACCCCTGTCATATTACACACAATCTATATTTTGACCCAAAAGACATATTTGCACAGGTACACATTTGTTTAAAATTACACGCACCCTTCACATATCACAGGAGGTATACCCTGTCCAAATCTGCTCTTCCTGGGAGCTTGCATTCAGAAATGGCAACATTTGCACTTTTTAACTGATTTCGTAATATCGGACATTACCCCAAATTTATACACATGTGCGCAAGGAGTATGGACATTAATTGATGAAGTGTCAGATTTTTAACATGCATACATTTTAAGTAATACCCTCTTAACTGCTAGCTTGCCCCCAGATCATGCCACCGGTTCTAAAAACCTCTTAAAATGTGGGCAGAAAAATCACAAGAATTATGGTATCATTTAAATAATTTTCACAAGTCCGCTCTATGAGTTATTCATCTTTTTCTAAAACCATATTCTGGCTACAGGGGTGTGGTTTCCCCCCAGCACACGGTTGAATTTCTGGTTTTTCCAGTTCTGCCAAGCCAGCTTGCTCTCACAGGCAGTGCTCCTCCCCTTTACTTCCAGGAGGAAGCCACTTTTTACGGCCCCATAATAAAACATTTGCCTGAGTCAGGACAGGGCTTTGTTCAATTTCCTGCAGAGCCCAGGTAATTCAATCAGGGAAGTGTCATATCCCTTTTGGTGGGAGCAGCAAAAGGGCAGCTAGGCCTGGGAACACAGCTGTTGGGCAAGTCTCATCTCCTGTCGGGGGTAGCTGGTGGGCAGAATTCAGTTCCTTAAGCCAGGCTTCAGATAAAATGTCACTTTTTGTTACCCAGTTTAAGTCAAGACAATGTTTACATATGCAGCTAGAATGCTGATTCTAAGTTTAGAACTATGGCATTTCAACAATTGCAACCTATGTGACACTCAAAAGTAGGTCACTCATTTCTTTTAAACATTTAGGTTTTTAGTGTCTTTCAGTCCAAGTTTACTTAAACTGCTGAAATCCACAGCTCAGCCAGTCTTGTTATAAACCTTCAAGTCACTTCAGAATATAACTTTAGATTGTATCCACCTCTCAGTAAGTCTTTCTTTGGCTTGCCTTGGGTTCATTTATTCAGTTTTAAACAAAATCTGGTGGTTTTAAAACGCTGGCTTTCTGATAGTGGTGAGTACTGGTACTGCACCCCTTTTTGGGATTTAAGAAAATGAATTCCCCACAATTCTAGGTTGCTTTTGGCAATCAGCATTGCCATTCCCAATGGTTTCAGACTACTGTGTGGGTAGTCCAATGCTGGTTTTAGGCAGTGCCCTTCTGTGCCCATAACATCGGCAAAATGGGTGGCAGCCTATTCTTCATGCACTTCCCTGGGCATTTTCTGGGAAGCTCTGGCCATCATGATGTTTTCCATGTCAGTACTGCACAGTTTTGAGGTAGGGCTTGGATGCGTGGATAAAAACATCCCACAGCTTTAATGCATTTTTTGTTTGCCCCTACCATCAGGGCATTTCCACAATCCAGCCGGGATAAGATGGTTGCCCTGGCCACTGTAGCGCAATTGTCCTCTGTTAGATAAGGCCTGATAATTTTAAGGAGTCTAAGATAATAGCTGCAAGTTTTTTTTGTGTATTGCGACTGTGCTTTGGCTCCTAAAGATGCTTCCATCATTATGGCCAGCATTTTAACTTTATCAAGGACCTTAATCGGTGTGTTATCGATCTGAAAAGAGTTGTATTCTGGGGGGAGAGAATTTCTGACCTGCTGGGAACCAAAGACCACCAAATCAGTTTTCTTGCCGTTTAAGCACATCCAATTCTGATCTATCCACTGCTCAATACTGGAATAGATGTTGAGTAGATTTTCATGATCCTTCTTATGATCTCCACAGAGTTCAATCACTAACTGACTATCATCTGCGTAGTTGGTTAAGTAGACGTTTAACTGCTCCAGTACGAGACAGAGGAATCTGAGATACAAATTGAACAGCAAGGGGGACATGCTGGCTCCCTGGGGAACCCCACAGAGGATTTCTCTTTCTGACGAGAATTTGTCACCCCAGTGAACCCCTGATGTCCTATTTTTTAAGAATGACATTATCCACCCCTTGGCTGCCATAGAGCAATTGGCTGTTTTACTCAGGGCAACTTCGAGGAGGTCATGGTCAAGAAGGTCGAAAGCAGCACTAAGATCCAATAGGACGAGAAGGCCTGCTTTCCCATTGTCCATAATACTGAGCATCTTTGTCTGAAGGTCTACGATCGCCGTCTCTGTACTATGAGCCAGCCTGAAGCCCGAATGTTGAGGATGAAGAGATTCACATGCTTCTACATGTGCCTGTAGTTGTTGAGTGGCTATCCTATCCATAATTTTCAGAAGAAAGTTAATTGGCCTGAGATTACTAGGGCTTCTAGGATCCAGGCCTGGTTTCTTGACCAATGCAGTAACAGTAACCCTTTTTATGTCCGAAGGGACTATTTGGTCCTTAAAAGAGGGATTGACGGTTTTAGATAGTATAGGTGAAAAAAGATCAGAGTTATCCAAGATCATTATTGCTGGTAGGATGTTTTCAGCGAAAGAAGTTGGCTTCATAGTAGCAAGTGTTTTTTTTCATCTCCTCTGGTGTAATGTTAGAGAAGTCGAATGTTTTAACATTGCCAATGGCCTCTTCCATAGGTAGATTTAAGTTTTTTGGTCTGTCTAATTGGGATTTGGTAATTAAATACTAGCTGTTTCGACTTTCAGAAAAAAGGCTTGTTGTGTATTCTCACAGACTTGTTGAGACGGAATGAAGGGGGGTCATAGTACTGTTTTGTTGCCTATATTATCTCTTTCTTATATCTTAGCTCTATGATCTTCCATTTTTCCTCGGGCTACACAGGTGGTTAAAAACAAAGATCATTATTATAAGTCTAATTTGTGGGTCATCAGAGAGGGCTCAGAAATAATGTACCTGACCTTTATGGTATCCAGTGATAATGCTGCCGGGAAAATGGCCAACAGGTGGTGACATTTCCCTAACAATGCACCTGCCAGAAAATCACTTTCCCCGAATATTCTAGGATTGGCGGTAATAATATATAATTATACTCCTAGAATATTTAGGGAAATAATTTTAGGGGTCAGGAAAAAAGTCAGCTACCTGGCGACATTATCACATGGAAACAACCTTTATTTGCTTCTCTAAGGATGTAAATACCCATGAGAACATTCCAAATACTTAGCATCCATTTGCATTCTGGCGGCTTGATTCATTCTCATCATTATTTTCCAAAATGTACTATTTTCAAACTCTGAAATGCGCCTGCCTGAAACAAAACAACCTGGGCCATTCCTAATGCAGTACAATGGTGAACAAGCACTGGCAAAGCCTTCAGTTTTGGATTCAGCGTTCTATTAAAGGTGTTTAATAAAAAATGACAAGTCTGCTTGGCTGAAAATAGGCAGTGGTGAATTTTGCAAGTTGTGCTCTTTATTAAAACCTTTAATTCTTCCACTTAATACGTGCCTAAATGTATGACATGCAACGCAGTTTAAGCATTTATTTTCTTTTGGTGATTTTAACATTCACCTTTCTTCTTCCCACTTTACTATTCCTCTAATCTCTATTCTTGATTCTTATCATCTCTCTTCTGTCCCGACTGACACTCATCTCACCCTTGCCGTCTTTTTCAAACTTTGTCTCTCATTCTCTCCCCTCCACCTCCTGACCCTGCTCTCTCTTCACCGCTCTCTGCTGACGAGATTGCCTTGTATATTTCCTCTAAGGGAGACTCGGTTCAGCTAAACACCCCGTTCTGTGCCCTCGGCGGCAACCCCATGCGGTTGCCCTGTTCTCTGCCTTCATCCCTCCCTCGGAAACTGATACTTCCATAAGGCACACCCCACTTCTGTCCCGCTTGACCCTCTTCCGTCTTCTTTTGTTCATAAAGTCTTTCCTCTTCGCCTTCCTTTCCTCTCCGCCCTGTTCAACACTTCCCTCTCCACCTTTGTCTTTCCTTCTTCCTATAAGCATGCTACGATTCTCCTTCTTCTGAAGAAACCCTCTCTGGTATCTTCTCTTGCATCTAACTTTCAGCCCATGTCCCACCTCCCATACCTCTCTAAACTTCTGGAGAATGCTGTTTATTCTCAAGTTTCATCACTGCTTTCTCGCTTCCAAATCTTGTTTTCGTTCTTAACATTCTACTGACACTGCTTTACTTTCTGTGTGTAACTCTACTTTCTACTCGCTACACTAAGCATTCCTCTCTTCTGATTCTTCTTGATTTGTCCGCAGCTTTCAAAACTGTAGACCACTGTGAGAAACCAGAAGGTGTCTCACCCACTAGTGCCTGGGGATCTGTCATCCAGGTGGCCAGGACACGGACATCGCTTTTGTATCCAGTTCATGGGGTGGACCAGTGCGGGAGGATCACCTGCATTAGGGGTCTTCGGGGAGTGGGACACCGGATGGTGAGATACGGTGTCCCCTTCCCTGTAACACCTTCACCCCACCCTACCCAATAGGATATATAGGAACTGTACCTCCCACACCCTTTTACAACACAAACACTTTCTCACGGACAGCCCCCTATAAAGGAAAACAGACTAACACCCAAGGCGTGTACCTGACATATCCCAATACTATGGTTAGGCAATTATCGACAATCACTCACACCTGACTTCCATTACACTTCCCCACACGGATAAAAGGTGGAGCGCGAGAGCACACGCTGAGCAAGGCAAAGCACACAAGGAAACTGCAGTTTCGAGATGATAGCTGAGCACGAGAGGAAAGACGGGAAAACCGAAGGGGTGATTGCAAGAAGGGAAATTCTGTTGATCTTTTCGACAAGGAACCATTTCTTTCCAGAGCCCTCGAGAATAGAAAGTGTAAGACCAGGAAACCAGGCTGAAGAATCCTGCATTGTGTGTCGGAGATACCCGGGGCCCTTCCGTGTCAGTAATCAAGGCGGGGAGAATCACCAGCCGCCGTGGTACCGTCCCTGGCTCCAAGAACCAAGCAGCATCAGTGAAGTCAACACAGCCGGTGAGTTGGGGAGACCAATACAAGACCAGTGAGTGTTGCAGCCAAGGTTGCAAGCAGCAACATTGTATGGCGAGCACTGGAATGAACATTGTTAAAATGCATGGGATAAGAGATGGGAGTGAAGTTAAACTGCTGCCGAGTGATTGAACTTTAAAGCAAGCTACAATACCTTTGAAGTAGTGGTCCAACACTATGTGAGTGTTCAATAGAAGGTCTCTGTAAGGTATCTAGCTGAGAAGTAATAACAGTAGATACATTTGGTCCGAGCCTGGCAGAGGGAGACCAATTGAAAGAGAACAAATAAATGTGAATCGAAATGGTCCTGCGATGGGTAAAGCAAAATCCTGCGCACATTTGAAAGTCTTTGATTTTGATGAAATAGAGACCGTTTGGAAAAGTATGTGAATTTAAATGGTTTAAATTCTATCTATCTAATCGCACGTATTACACTTCCTGGATGGGCAACACCTCTCCAACCCTACCTCTTCATCATGGTTCCCACATGGTTCGTTCCTGGGTCCCCTCCTGTTTTCTCTCTACACCTGTCCCCTTGTATCCATTATTTCTTCCTTTGGGCTATCCCACCATCTTTATGCCAATGATGCTGAGACTTTTCTTTCCTTTTCCTCCATTTCAGCCATGATTCATGGTTCAATCCTTGATGGCCAACCACTTTCTTGTTCTAAATTCTTCAAAAACTTTCCCACCTCAACTGTTCCTCCCCCACTCCTGCCTGCCTCAATTTCTCTCTCCCTCTACTTTACCTATCTCATCTATCGCTCGCAATCTTGGTGTCTGTCTGGATCCCTCCCTTTACTTTGCCCATCACATTTCACACCTTCTATTGCTCCTGCAGAGCACACCTCTACAATATTCGTAATGCCAGGCCTTTTCTCTCTTTCTATGCTTCTAAGCTCTTAATATCTTCTCTAATCTTCTCGTGCCTTTTCTACAGTTCTTGTCCCCTCTTTGGTCTTCCTGTCTCACGCACAGGTCCTCCTAGATCTATCTACAACTCTTCTATCCATATTTTATTCTCTCTGTTTTCTCGTGACTCTATCTTCCCTGCTCCCACTTCTCTGTGTTGACTTTCCTTTCACAGTTTAATTTTCTCTGTTTAGTTTTCAAGTCGCCTCATAACCTCTCCCCTACATATCTGTCTTCTCTTGTGTCCTTCTACTTTCCTGCTTGTTCTCTCCATTCACAGTCCCTTACTGGCCCTCACCCTCAGTGTGCTCAGTCCTGCTTTCTCTCCTTTGCTCGCCTGTCCCCGCTACATTGGAATGCGCTTCTGCTGAATCTAAGTTCTTTTCCTTCCTACTCTCTCCTTCATCTTAAATATTATCTTCTTGCTTTCGTTAGATGCACTGTTTTAACATGTATAATGCTTTGGCATAAAGCTCTATAAAAATTCAAATAAAATACCAATATTGTATGATAACATTGCTTTTTATAAATATAAAAACACTTTACACACTTTTGGATATTCTACTTGCAAAGAGGCAGTGTGACATATGCAATGTAAATCTTGTATTACCATTTTAGGCTTTGTAAAATTCTATGACATAGATTCTCCAATCAATTATAGAGGACAACAAAGTAAGCAACCCCACTCATACAAGCAAACCCCTGTTAATCAGAGAAACTTCACGGAATATATCAACATTTTATTAGTATAAAAATTATCTAAAAAGTAAGAACCTATTTGTTAAAAGACAAGAACAAAGTGCATGTGACAATAATTCATTTTACCAGATTCATTTAGAGTTATTCACACACCGATGTCAATATGACTTCGGATAACACCACCTAAAAAGTTACAATAACATATACAGGTGAGACAATGATCCCTCGCCGGGTTTCAAAAACAATAAAGAAAACACATATGACTAGTACTGTTCATTCCTAGTCCTTTGCCTCGACATGTTTCAGTTCTGTAAATTTAGTAGAGAACTTTCTTCAGGAGGAACACGATTTTTACATGTCACTTCGACCTTGACATAACTTCTTAAGAACCATAAAAGAAGGTAATCTTGAAACTGCTTATCGCAGAGGGGTATGCTGATGGAGGGGAAAAAAACAGACAAGCAAGGAGCAAAATTAGCCCATTGTCAAAATTTTACCATCAAGTAAAAGGACGGTGGAAGTCCGTCTGCCTCGAGGCACAAAAATTAATAATTTACCTCGAGGCAAATTGGTTGAAGCCTCAAACACGTACTGGTATTTCAAAGTATACCAGTCCCAACACGCCCCGAAATTCTTCAGGGAGAGTAATCTGTAAACATACAGAAATAGTGCATCAGACTTAAAGGAGAGCCATGGAAACACGCAAAGCCAACTGTAGGCGTCCGAGAGAAACTCCTTGGCTTCGAAAACACTCAAGGAAGATGGAAGAGACTACTGACCCAACCAAACTACCAAACGCTAAAAGGCAAAACCTAAATGGCAAGACAGCACAATTCAATCACCCATGTACAAGTTGTATTGAGTCCAAACAGGAACCCAAAACATTCAGCAAAAATTCTCAGTTATAAACTTAACGTGAAGAAATGGCTACAGGGAGCTATTAATGGGCGTGACGTATCCACGCATCTAATGACCCAAAAATTAGTTCATATACACTGCTCGCGGCATATCTACTTACCTTAAAGCCAAAAGTAGTAAAGACCTGTGATATTCAGGGGAATTCGTCCTTACACAGATAGGGGCCGAGATAGACCCATAACCTCTTCCGGGTACTCTTATAGTTTGGACCTGAAAAGCTAGAAGGAAACGAAGGAGGCCGTCAAAAACCGGCATTGTTTCCACTTCTTTGCAACTAGCAACCCATCCGAAAAAACATGGTGATAGTACAAACATCCTAGAAACGGCCTACTTACCGTGACCAAAGTGGTAATCTAGGTTCACTCTCAAATGTATGGGGAACCGGGCGCCGTGAATCGCTGATATCCCATAAAACGACTCCACGGTTCCTTAGTTCCGCGGTAGATGCCGTGTAGGTAATCAGACACGCCATCTTGCACGTACTGATATAAACAGATCTGAGAGTAACTACAGAGCGTAGTCCGTTTTCTATGTTTTTCATCTCGGACTGTCTGTCCGGCGATCCGGTCAGAACAAAACACACAGCTGGGGGGAAAAAAAGTCGCGACCGAGCTCCCACTAGCAAAACACATGAACGGGGCGTTGCCATAGCAATCTCAACCACGCCTCCCCGGTGGTCCATCCACCGTGGCGGCCCAAATATGCATGGAGCGCAGTGGCCACTAGCCCAATGGTGACTCAACTATGGCCAATGTCATCACATTAGTGAAGAGCAAGGGGGAGCCTCTCGAGGGAGAAGTACCGGGGGAGGTGTTCAACCATCCTACTCCCGTGGTATCTAGATTACTAACATGATATTCATCCAGAATCATAAAAAGTCTGGCAATTTATTTCATCTTATGCCAAGAATTGATTCTTGATTTACCCAAGGGGGTTTTCCCTTCTTTATATGATTATAGATTCTCCAAACCAGAAAAGCTGCAAACATGTCTTGCTTTAGAAATCCTGAGCTTGCAACAATATAGAATACCCATGTGTGGATTCAGCTGCCCCCTTGTGCTTACGAAGCAAGCTTATTATGTTATATATCTGAGGAACAGCTGCGGGAGAGTAAATGAAAACCCAGGCTGCAGTTCAGAATTATTCCAGGGCCGAAGACCTTTGTAAGACTACACTAACTGTAAAATGTATAAATGCTCTCCTTGTGAATGGGGGAGGGAATATAAGGAGAGAACATGAGAGCCCAGGTGGTTCATATGGTAGATTGTACAACCATGTGGAGTCTGCTGCAGAGGAAATATAAACCTGTGTCTCTGAGCATTAAGCACAATTCTGTCCTAGTGTTTAATTTTGCCTTAAAATTATTGTCTGACCACAGGCGGGAATACAAATAAGTACTGGTCAGAGTCAGAAAAAAAGTTCTGAATCGAAACGTTACACCTTGTCAATGTTTCTAATGGGCAATCCATCTATTACGGCTGATATCTTGAAAAATTCCCCTTTTCAAAGTTTCAAGATTTGATCCTTAGATTCAGGCTAAACATCTTAAGGACCAACACATTATTATTCGCATACTGCCTGGCAAAGGATGATAAATGCCGATTTTGTCATTTGAAGACTGAAACCTTGCGACATCTGACTTTGTTCTGCCCAAAGCTTAGGAGAGAAAGAACCACATTCCTATTGGAAAAGCTGAACAAAGCCCATGGCCTGAATGCCGATGCATGGTGGGAAGCCTTGTATGAAGTTCAATCCCACACAATCACCAGAACATTGGGTGCTTACTTGAACAGAATCTTTGGCCGCAATGATGTGTTCTTGTGAAAAGGCCAAAACAAATTAGGGGAAGTAGTAGGCTTGAGTAGAAACTGGGTAAAATATGCCTGAAGATGGTTGTGGAAATCTAAAATTGACAAGCCAAGTGTGTACCCTGGAGGAGTATGGTACGAGCAAGAATAGCAGTCTACGGGAGAAGAACTCTTGCTCTGTCCACTCCTGTAAAGACTTTGTGAATTTTGCTCGAAGAAAGAACGGTTAAGGCCTTCCTGAGAACTGTATCATTGTCTCTTGGCTTGCTCAAAGTGCTCAAAGTGGAAATCTTTTGATTTTGTGAAAAGTAAAAGTTTGTAATGTAACTGTGCTTAATAAAATAAAATAAAAAAATAAGTATTTTCCCACAGCAACCAGGTATTTTTGGTGCTTGCTGTGTGGTTACATAGGAGACTGGTTGTGAAATGAATGCCCTCCTGACTGTTCCCTTATCACCAGTTCATTGTGGATGTTTATCAGCGTCCCTCAGTGTGCCACACTCTACCTTCTAGGCATTACGGTGCCCCCTGTCCCATTTGTGGGGAATCCCCCTCAAGGAGATACCCAGTTGGGCTGGAATCTTCTCATTGTGAAGGATGTACGTGCACTATACCAACTGCCTTAAAATCAGAAATTACCCAAAGAAATTCTCATTCAAGAACTATAACGCACACCGCCTTTATTAGTTCCACCTTGTGTTAGTTTAGTATTTATTGTCTCCTCCATAGGTCCAGTACACTTTATTATTCCTCCTCTGCACACAATGTGCTCTACTGTGTGCCTAATCTCCATGGGGGGGGTCATATTATTTCTACCATACCCAGTTCCATTCTGGAAGGACCTTCCCAATCTTAGGGGGCCGTTTACACTTAAGTCACAATACATCGGCCACGGCGGACCTCTGGAAGAGGTTCAGGTGACCTGGTATGAACAACATGGGGGACAGGTTCCGCTGCATTTGTATTGCTGTGGGCAACCTATAAATGACTTGCCCTGGGATCACATGGAAGGGACCTTTCCTTTATTCCACTGCTACTTCATTAAAACGTAGGTTCTCGGAACCTCTAGGCGTCTAGCTGATCCAGTTTATACATTACTAATTTGTCTCCTGGAGTGGTAAAGTCCTGCCGGAAGCTTTGCCAACACTACCCCCTGACAGTCTCTGTCTTGGGTTGTTCTCCAACAGGACACATATATCTGTGTGTATCATGTCAATGGCTGTGCATGGTCCCTTACTGGAAACAATCCTTGATCTACATGGAGAGGACCTGTACTTCACCCTCTCAGGCCCACTACTCTCTCTTAAATAAAACCTTACTTTCCCTAATCCTTCACTGGACCACGCCTCCTCATCCATCTTCTGGAAATCTCAGGTCTACTCTGCCACCTAACTCTCTGAAGGGGATACCACCTTCTGCGGGCTGTTACCAGGGGTAGGAAGACATCAGTCCTTCTCAGAGCACAATGCCCACGGGAAATGCAGTGTGCATAGGCCTGCATGCAGTCCTGACCGTTCTCCTGTGTCGCAGACTCCTGCAGCATATTACATGCTTGGAAACATATACAGATGGTACATGAGCAATGGTTAGTGACCCAAAAGGGGCACTTACACGTTTAATACTATGTGCGACCGGGTATGAGAAGTATACACTAAAGTGTTTACAGTAAAAGTAACCCTCTTAGCTTGTGCATTGACCTCATCCATGTGTCCTGTGTGCCTCTACTGCTTCTACAGGGGGGAGGGGGGTAATAATAATGGGTCTTCTTTTTACCAAATGCAATGATTTGACCTCATAAGGATGAATGTCCTCCCCAATGTGAATCCAAGCCTGTGCAGGATACAGGCACATTTCTGCAGCAGACACTCAACACAAGGAGCTATGTTAGATGCAAACCTGTTGCATCTTGTTACTCTGGTGCTAAAGACCCCCCATTTATAGAAGGCTCTAAAGATGTTCTATGCTGTGGTGTGAAGACCCTCTGATGGAATGCCCTTTCAGCTGTCAACAACACCCTCCCTCCCAACCTCTCCCAAAAATGGCACTCTGTTACTAAACTTAATTTTCTGGCCCCTATTGCCTGGTAAAATAATCCAACACAGGGACACTAGAAACAATACACGAAAATGGGTGCAGGCATAGAACAGCAATTGTACTTACAAAGCAAGAATGAAGCTTGTGAAAAGTGGGAGGAAACCTGCAACTGTGATGGCCTTCGTGCCCTCCGCCTTGCAGTGGGCGGCTCAGCAGCACTTGACCAGCAACCCTATGATAGGGCATTTCCACGTAGGGACCACTCTCCATATCAGTGTAATACTTTTGGCATGTCAGAATCAAACCATGTCTTTGAAACCTGGCCCCTTTGCTATCCGGGTACATGGTGCATACTGTGCTGCCTGAAAGCTCCCTGAAGTGGTAAGGCGGGCAAACTGGCCCTGTGGGACACACAAGAAGTAAAATAAGCAAGCAAGATAGCTCAATAGATCAATGCACCAACTGAGGTATTGTGCAGCCGAATAACCACAGGCCCGAGCTCTGAAATGGAAGTTGTATCCTTCCATGATTCTCAAAGTTCTGCACAGACCGAGACAAGTGGTGAAACACTGGAGGCAGGCGGGTTGTATAACTGTGGAACCTCTCGGAAGCAGTGGGCCTTGAAAGATCATGTATATTTTTACCATCTGTGCATTTGCCAGGCCCAAGAATAAAAGTGCTTTGACTTCCACAGGATTCAGTTAGTTTGATGAATACACTCATAATCAAAGGGTGTTGCTTGGTTAATGGGTGGTCTTTAAAGTGTGTGAGTACCACCAAAGCAGGCTCGTCCTCTTTCTTACCACTGCTGGGATACAACAGGCCCCTGATCTTAAAAAGCAACTTCTAAAAGCAGAGTGAGCCAATGCAGGGTTTTCATTAAAGTATTACTGTAGTTGTGTACTGGGATAAAACACTCATCAAGGTGTGTACAGAAGAGGAGTTGGCCATCTGCAGTAGCAAGTGCCAGACCTTTATGCTGCCACAAACGAGAAAACCCTGCTTCTCACTCATTATAAAGGTCTTAAATGGGGGTACAGTCATTCTGCAACCCCAAGCACATACTGTATTGCACATTAGCACTCCCCCGGGCTGTTCCGATAACAATGGGCCCATGCGCTCCAATGGAGATAAAAAACAGCCATTGATGTTGGTACCTAAGCATGTCATGTCAATACCTCATTTAGGGAAAACATGCCTATGATATGGCATACGATGCAAGTCCTAGGACATATTGTGGCAATACCTGGCCATATATGGTACTAGCTGCCCATAAGGTGGCAACATCTGGCAAGTGCATTGAATAGCTGTTGCATGCCTGTCCAAAGCCAAAGCAGTTGGCTTTACCAATGCGTGTTTGCACTTTGATAGCACAGATGTATCCATGAAAAGTATGTATATGTTCTAACACTTCATTGTCTGTCTCCTTCCCCTGCTACCTGCATAGTTTCAGCGCAGGCTCCGAGAAGGAGGCTGAGGACTGGGTGGCCGCCATGTCCAGGGTGGCCGATGACTCCCTCTGCAACGATGAAGTGGCCGAGCAGATCTGGAGCCTGCCCGAGAACCAGCGCTGCGCCGACTGTGGGAGCCTTCAGCCCGAGTGGGTGTCTGTGAACCTGGTGGCGGTCATCTGCACCAGCTGTGCAGGTAGGGGGTCTTCTGTACTTCTCAGGACCAGGCCATGCAGGGACTCCCAGGTGGACAGTGAGGAAGCCAGTTCCCTTGTTTATCTGCTTCCCTCACTGGGTTATTTCCCCCTGTTATTGTAAAGCGCTCTGCTGCTTCCAGAAGCTAGGCACAGGCTCAATAAATACCCTAATGATAATAATAATAGCTGGTATATAACCCAGATGTCTTGTATCTTTGAAAGATGATCATTTTAAGCTGGCCTTTAAATGAGTGTCAGTGAAGGGATGGAATGCTGAGGGATATGTTGCCTGAAAGGATCATGGACCTTTTTGTAATTGTAATTGGTTATTTATAACGCGCTTAATACCCAGAGGTTTCTAAGCGCGGACTCTGGGATCGAACCTGTGTTGCTCAGAGTCGTCTTGCTTCCAAGGCGAGCCCGTTGCCCCTGACCTATCCTCCCTAGACATATAAAGAAGGCTGCTTTTTTTTGGATCCCAGTTAAGAGGGGCTAATTAAATGTGTTTTGGGTGCAATGATTATTTCCTCTGGTTTCTAGTATATGGTACGGCATGGTGCTTGCCTGCGTCTGGGCAACAGGAGAGGCGGGCTGGCATACGGCCCGGCGAGCATCTTCCGAATTGCCCACATCATCACAGCCACAACATATTGCTGTATCTGTACAGTTCTCTCCTTAAATAGTTTCCAACTATTTCCTAATCATCCTATTAAGGCATACAAAGGCCGGGAGAGTCCTACATATTTCACCCTTCTGGTTACTATTCTGCTTACACTTTTTAATATAAGATTGAAAATACATTGAACATAAAAGATGTCCCATTTGGTGAGTATTATTGTATTTTATTTCATCTTGTGTGTTCTCTTATTTTTCTGTAATCTGGGTTTCACTTGAAGCTCCAACAACATATACACAGTAGATACATTCATTATTTTAACAACTATCACAATGAGGTAAAGACACATCCCAACCCACTGAGGTAGCCACCAGAAATCAAAGAGCAATATACGTGCTCCCAGAACACATATGTTGTGAGAATCCTGTTGAATGCAGCTAGTCACCTGATCTCTGCTCTAGGATCCTTTCAACCCAGGCTTTACAACCATTGGCTCAGTGGCGGCTGGTGAATTATTTCATTGGAGGGGTGTAAATGTTTCCCACAAATATGTGGGAGCGACCGCACATAGCAAGGGAGGCCGAACCAACCAAAGGGGATCCAGAGGCATTCTTCCCCCAAAACATTTTTTTAAATAACGGATTGAAATGTTTCATTTTACATCACACTGCTTTTGAAAAATTGGGTAAAAAGCTGTAGAATAACTCATGAAAAAATCCAATAGATGCACAGGAGCATTTTGCAATGCATTTTCATGATGCGGTTTCCCATAATATACGCCAGTATACAAACTATTTTCATGCTGGCTGTGCCCATACATTTCCGTGCTGCCTGCACCAATATATGCCAGCACTCCCTTGTAAGAACATTGCTTGCTTTGTCCATAATGCCAGTCATTCTACTATACTAAAACCTATTAAGGCTGGCTCTGCCAATACATGTCAGTATCCGCGTGCAAGATCTTACTACTGCTGGCTTTGCCAGTAAAAAATACCCCTGGAGAATAAGAAAACATGTCAAGACTGAGAGCACCAATATAGGCCAGTCTAGCCATGTAGGAGAACTCCTCATACTGGTTTTTATCCTTGATACCAATAAATATGCAATGCCAAGCCAAAACATATTTCCAGGTTGGTTGCACCAAAGTAGGCTAGCCAAGCCACGTGATTACACTTAGGCTAGTCTAGCTACACAATAACACTTATGCTTGATACACTCTTGATGCCCATTAAAACATGCCATGCCACAGTAAGAAAATATACAGCTCAGTCTGGATGTCAGCTGGTACAATGGCTCTCCAGCTCCTGCGCAGGAAGTAGAAAGATCTGCATGGTTCCTGCGGGCATGCGCCGTGGAACTGAATGCCTCATGAACGATGCCCAAGGAGGCCTAAATGTGCAGAGATGTGCAGGAGCACCCTGCAGGTACATTAAGGCATGCAGTACTCCAGCCTGCCTCCTCAATGGGCCGTGCAAGTTTTGTTACACCTTTGCACCGATGGTCGCTCTGGCGACAGCATCGTGTGTACAACACAATGCATTCTTACTCACCCAAGATGGCGGACGCCTCTGAATCTGTTTGTGAAGCTCACGCTGCAGAGGTTGCACGTTGTTTACCTTCACGCCGCGACGATCATGTGACTCCATATAATCCGACCAGGAAGTTCAGCAAATGCGTCGCTACTCTCCAGATCGGCGCTTCGTAAGTTCGTTCCTAGGGAATCTGTTTCATGTCCCGTCCTCCTATCTTTAGTCTTCTGTATCTAACTTCCTGTTCTCTCTGCCCCTTCCTCCATTAGGCCATTTTCCGTCATCCGTCCGCTCACCACCTCTCCTATAAGGTCCGATTCCAGCCTAAAGAGTGAGTTCTTGAGGGTTTATAGTTCCCTTCAATCCTCTTCCCCAATCTTAGCTCAAATACTAACATCCGCTTCTGGTTTCCGGAAACTCTCTCTCTTTCCTCATAGGACTCACCCCCTTCTCGAAGACTTTACACAGACTTCTCGAATCTCTCAACTCCATACCCGGAGTAAGTTAATCATAGCTTTTCGAATCAACAGCAGACTATCGAAAGTGGAGAAAACTCACCTCTCCTTTCTTTCGTCCAGGACCAGCTTCGTCCGCACCGGATCTTTTGAAGGAAAGCTGGCTGATTCATCCCGAAGGTCTACAGTATCCCGTCACAACAACACAGGGTTTTTCTTCCCCGGAGGGTTTTCCCTGGGGACTGTGGTTCCTCCGCAGCTGAAACTAACGGCTGGGAGGGAGCAGGGTTTCCCGGGAAGCCTTCACTATCTGCCTTGTTGCTGATACGGAGTCCGCCCGCTGCCCAGGTTAGTGAACTGCATAGTTGTTCTGTCTCATATTGGACGCAATGTAATAGTTAGCGATGCCACAAAAAAGGAAATATTCTATTATAGGCTCTTGTGCAGACGGTGGACTCCGATGGAGCAACAAATGCAACAATTAATGGCTGCCATGCAGTCTATGTCTCTGGAGATGCAATCTCTGAAACAAGACAATGCTCAGTTAAGACAACAGGTCGCTCGAGCGTTTTCAGAAACTCCTCCTTATGCCTTACATACCGATAAGTATGACGGAAACCCGCACAAACTCAAGGAGTTCCTGGACAGTTGCCTGGTTCAGTTTACCTTTAAAGCACGTTTTTTCCCATCTGATAAGGACAAAGTAGGTTATCTGATATCCCATTTGACAGGCCCTGCATTGGCCTGGGCGACTCCCCTAGTCACCTCAGGAAATGCCATTCTAGACTCATAGACAGCCTTTACTAACAGTTTGCGGTCTATGTTTAGTAGGCAGGAAATTTCAGTCTCTACTCAGGAGAAACTACTAGATTTAAAGCAGGGAAATAAGGATCTTATGAGTTACGTGACTCAATTTAAACAGCTATCAGCTGAAACAGGGTGGCCGGATGACGGTCTCCTCACGCTATTTCGCAGAGGTCTTTCCGAAGAACTGAAAGATGAGGTCTCAAAGGTTCCTCGTCCCGCCAATTTAGCCGAGATGATTGCGCTCACGATGCAGATTGATTACCGTCTCCATGAACGCTTCCATGAGAAGAAAAGAGGGAAACCCTCTAAACTCTTCTCCAGTTCTCCTTCCCCGGTTTCTCGATCTCAGAATCCCGACGAACCCATGCAAATAGGAGTGGCCAGAGGCCCTTTGTCAGAGGGCGAAAGAGAAAGACGGATGAGTCAGGGCCTATGTATGTACTGTGGGGCTTCATCTCACACGCTGAGGGATTGTCCCGTCGTTCCTCCTCGTCGGATAAGGAATCCGATGCGGGGAAACGCCAAGACCCTGTCGTAAGGGGAACCACGGCAGGAGGTCCTGAAAGGAGTTCCCCAAAGAGACTTGGTACTTCTCTTAAAGAGGAGATTACGGAACACACTATGTTAGTACTTCCCCTGATCTTGAAATTACCAGACTTAGAGCTACGTGGGGTTCCGGCATTGATCGATTGTGGAGCAGCTGGCAACTTTATAGATGACCAATGGGCTGCGAAGCATGGAATCATTAGATCCGCCAAGACGTGTATAACTCCCATTCAGGGGGTGGATGGTTGTCCCCTTAGTTCTGGACCTATTCGAGAACAGACTACTCCTCTTACATGCCTGATTTCAGCCCACAAGGAGACGTTAGTTTTTGACCTGATAAAAACTGCTCATTTTCCCATTATTTTGGGCTTACCGTGGCTGCGAACCCATAATCCTTTTATAAACTGGAAGGCAGGAACTTTGTTCTTAGGTTCCGAATATTGTGTTTCCCATTGTCTTGCTCATTCATCTGTTGGCATTCAAGCACCTTCCATGATGGTAGTACCAACCGAAGGCTCCTCGATTGGGATGGTCAGTCAGATCCCGAGGTGTCATCAACAATTTCAGTCCATATTTTCTCAGCCAGAATTCCCTACATTACCTCCTCACCGTCGGGATGACTGTCATTTAGATTTGTTCCCTGATCGACCGATACCTTTCGGCCGAATGTACATCTTATCCCAGCCGGAAAAAAAGGCTCTCAAAGACTACCTTCAGACTAATCTTCAAAACGGTCTTATAACTGAGTCCAAATCGCCAGCCGGTGCTTCGTTATTCTTTATTCCCAAGAGAGATACAGAGGAACTACGGCCATGCATAGACTATCGAGGGCTCAATAAGGTTACCATCCCGGATAAGTATCCAATGCCGCTTATCCCAGACATTCTGGAAGCCGTTCAAGGGGCTTCTCTCTATACCAAGTTGGATTTACGAGGGGCGTATCACTTGATTCGCATCGCCCCTGGCGACGAGTGGAAGACTGCCTTTCGGACCCCATTCGGTCACTACGAATATAGGGTGATGCCGTTTGGGTTGGCTAATGCTCCCGCTGTTTTTCAGCGCTTTATGGACCATCTATTCGCCGATGTACTCCTTCACTATGTAATCGTCTATTTGGATGATATTCTAGTCTTTTCACAGAATATAGAGGCACACATCGGACATGTCAATTTGGTATTAGACCGACTTAAGGCCAACCAGCTGTATTGCAAACTGGCAAAATGTGAGTTCCACAGGAACCAGGTGACGTATCTTGGGTTCGTGCTGTCTGCCCAGGGGATTTCGATGGACCCTCGGAAGATCTCGGCTATTTTAGATTGGCCTTCCCCTTCAAACGTCAAAGAGATCCAACGATTTTTGGGATTCGCTAATTTTTATAGAAAATTCATCCCAGGATTCTCCAAGACCGTGCTTCCCATTACCAGTCTTCTGAAGAAGGGGAAGACTTTCGTTTGGGATGACCCTGCGCAGAAAGCTTTTTCTGAACTGAAGAATCTTTTCACGTCTGCTTCCATTTTGCTCACCCCTGACCAGTCTCGACCATTCATTGTCGAGACTGATGCGTCTCACCATGCTCTAGGGGCAATTCTTTTGCAAAAGAACGAGTCAGGAGTAGAAGGACCAGTTGCTTATCTCTCCAAAACCTTCTCCTCCTCGGAAATAAATTATTCAGTCCTCGAGAAAGAACTGCTGGCAATCAAGCGAGCCTTTGAGGAGTGGAGACATCTGTTGCTGGGCTCGGCCTACCCGGTCGAGGTTCGAACCGACCATCACAACCTCAAAGTATTACAACAAGCCCATACCACAAACAGTCGACAAGCTCGCTGGGCTCATTTTTTTCTACCGTTTCGGATAGAATTTACTTTCCTTCCAGGAGATCAAAATCTCCGAGCAGATGCGCTTTCAAGAAAGGATCCTCCAATCAAAAAGTTCCATTCAGAGCCTTTCTTTCCTAAGGCTAAATTTCTGGCAACAGTGACTGATTTTCTACATATTGTCAGACAGGAAACGGCACGTCTAGATCCGATCTGCAGGAACTTACAAGAGACTCATTCGCTGACTCAGGAGAAAGGATACTACTTTTTTAATGATCAAGTATTCATTCCGACCCCAACACTTCAGAAAGAAGTCCTGTTCATGTGTCATGACTCCAAGGCAGCCGGGCATCGAGGATATCAAAACACCCTTGAGCTGATTACTCGTCATTTTTGGTGGCCAGGGATAACCAAGGATATCCAAGATTATGTATCAGCATGCACGGTTTGTCTACAGTCTAAGACTCCCAGGTATCCACCTTTTGGTTTACTCACCTGTATGCCGATTCCGGACAAGCCCTGGCAAGTCATTTCCACTGACTTTATTGTCGATCTCCCGTTGTCCTCTGGTTACACCACCATTATGGTGACTATTGACTATTTCACGAAGATGGCCCATTTCATTCCTCTGCAAAAACTCCCCGGGGCTGCTCTGATGTCAAAGATCTTTATATCAGAAATTTTCTCTAGACACGGTCTTCCTAACACTATTGTGTCTGATCGGGGTCCCCAATATATCTCGCAATTTTGGAAGGGTATCTGTCAAACATTGGGAATCAATAGAGCCCTTAGCTCAGGATATCATCCACAAACAAACGGGCAGACTGAGCGCCTAAATCAAACATTAGAGACATATTTGCGTTGTTTTGTTTCTGCGGCACAAGATGATTGGGGAGATCTCCTACCCTTGGCTGAATATGCTTACAATAATGCCAGTCATTCGGCACTAAAGACCAGTCCTTTTTACTGTTCTTATGGTTATCATCCATCCTTTGAACCGTCCATCTCAAAGTCCTCCTCCAGATGTCCTGGAATAGACAGTCTAGTCGATGGTATTCAGAAGGGTCAACAGCTCGCTCGAATAGCTCTGCTAGCTGCCCAAGATCGAGCCAAGAGGGCAGCTAATCGCCGTCGACAAGATCTGCCATCCCTTCGAGTCGGGGATGCGGTCTGGTTATCAGCCCGGTTCCTCCCGAGACATTTGGTGCCGTCCAAGCTGTCGCCCAAATATTTTGGACCATTTAAAATAAAAGCATTTGTCGGTCCGGTGGCAGTCCGACTGGCGTTGCCTCCTTCTTGGGCCCGTCTTCATCCGGTCTTTCACGTCTCCCAGATTAAATTATCCGTGAAGGATAGATTTCAACGCACCCCTGCAGTTCGTCCTCCTCCGATGATGACAGATACGGGACCGGAGTATGAAGTGGCAGAGATTTGCGATTCCAGATATCACAGAGGCCGGTTGCAATTTCTCGTGGACTGGAAGGGCTATTCTCCTGCCGAACGGACTTGGGAATTGGCATCGGGGGTTCATGCTCCCTCGTTGGTTCGACGGTTTTTCAGGCGGCACCCTGGGAAGCCGGGTTATGCGCCTCGTAGGAGGGGGCATACTGTTACACCTTTGCACCGATGGTCGCTCTGGCGACAGCATCGTGTGTACAACACAATGCATTCTTACTCACCCAAGATGGCGGACGCCTCTGAATCTGTTTGTGAAGCTCACGCTGCAGAGGTTGCACGTTGTTTACCTTCACGCCGCGACGATCATGTGACTCCATATAATCCGACCAGGAAGTTCAGCAAATGCGTCGCTACTCTCCAGATCGGCGCTTCGTAAGTTCGTTCCTAGGGAATCTGTTTCATGTCCCGTCCTCCTATCTTTAGTCTTCTGTATCTAACTTCCTGTTCTCTCTGCCCCTTCCTCCATTAGGCCATTTTCCGTCATCCGTCCGCTCACCACCTCTCCTATAAGGTCCGATTCCAGCCTAAAGAGTGAGTTCTTGAGGGTTTATAGTTCCCTTCAATCCTCTTCCCCAATCTTAGCTCAAATACTAACATCCGCTTCTGGTTTCCGGAAACTCTCTCTCTTTCCTCATAGGACTCACCCCCTTCTCGAAGACTTTACACAGACTTCTCGAATCTCTCAACTCCATACCCGGAGTAAGTTAATCATAGCTTTTCGAATCAACAGCAGACTATCGAAAGTGGAGAAAACTCACCTCTCCTTTCTTTCGTCCAGGACCAGCTTCGTCCGCACCGGATCTTTTGAAGGAAAGCTGGCTGATTCATCCCGAAGGTCTACAGTATCCCGTCACAACAACACAGGGTTTTTCTTCCCCGGAGGGTTTTCCCTGGGGACTGTGGTTCCTCCGCAGCTGAAACTAACGGCTGGGAGGGAGCAGGGTTTCCCGGGAAGCCTTCACTATCTGCCTTGTTGCTGATACGGAGTCCGCCCGCTGCCCAGGTTAGTGAACTGCATAGTTGTTCTGTCTCATATTGGACGCAATGTAATAAGTTTGGGGAAGCAAAACACCCCCGGCCTTGTCTGGTCTATTGTGCATGCGTGCTAGGGACCTTAAACTGTCAAAGGGAAACCATGTTTCCCTGTGACAGTTAGAGCCAGCCCAGGAGTGCTATTGAGTGCTTTCTCTGGGCTGACTTTGGCTTGACCATAATGGGTGATGGTGGCTGTTCGGCGACCCGTGGCCCTTTTGGACAAGCTGCCATGCTTTGGCTCTTTCGATGTTTTGGACCAGAACACTACACCTAGTGCCGGTACTTTGTGGTATGCACCTGAACTCATTGGTCAGAGGAGGACCCGCTGTCAACATTCAATGGTTATTTTTTATTTTTTTATTTTTAATTAAGATATTATTAGAAACTGACCACAATGCAATGTGTGGCGAGTTGCAGGAACGCCTCATTGTTAGGACCATTTTTCGAAAGTCCTATTATTCAGGACTCTATACAACTATTCCCTGTGCAATACAGAACTCCAACTCTTACTTCTGGCCTGTACCACTCAATGTACAGGTAGTTATGGCAGAGCAGCCAGGCTTATCCCAGGAGGGAGAGAGGGCTGTAGGAAGGTACAAAAAACTTGTAGCATACATATGGTCCAATATATACAAATAATGGTTTATTTTATATGTACACAGGCAAAGAGAATACTGTCAATAAACACAGTATACAAACCAATACAATACTTGTGAGTAAACCATAGTGTACAAGACATTTAGAATAGCCATATGCAATTCAAGTTCAATAAAACCCACTTTGTAGTAAACTATGTCATTTATTCTGTTTCAGGAATAATACAGTTACATTACAAACCTTAGCAAGTAAGTACTTTGCAACACATGTAACTTTGGATATACGCTTTAGAATAGTAGACACAATTCAAAGTAAAAACTTGGCAATTACTTTTCAGAAGGGCAGTATGCAATTCAAAGGTGAGTAATAACTTTGTAATACTTTGCTTACGGTCCTTATGACAGAAACAACACCAACACATGGTAAATTACTTTGCCATCCTTTTACAGAGCCTATTACTTTAGTAGTCCATCACTATCTAGTTATGAGTCAGATTGGAGATGAAAAAGGCAAGCCATAAGCTTTAGAATGTCGAGGGCTCCTGGGGAAGTCTTCAGCAGAAAGTAAGTAACTGTCTTTGTGGGTGGGTAAAAGGGTTCAGGGACTTCATAGAAGGCTCCCTGAATGCGCTCCAGAATTAGGCCTGGCAAAACATCCAAATGTACGAATCACCAGCCTAGCCCCACAGAAGCAACACAACGACTCTGTGTAAGTATTACCTCAAGTCCCACAGTACCTCAGCAGTGAAGAAGATGATGCAGGCGTACACCCTCACGATGCAGCAGCTGCGGGGCCCGGTCACTGGATTCTTGGTCTTCAGATGAAAGAAAGGACACTGGAAACGATTTTGCACCAGCAGTCGAGTGGAAAGGCTCCCAGCAAAGGATTCTTTGTTGCTTCTTGCTGCTCTGTGGTTTTGGCACCCTTTTCAACACACCCCTTGAAGATCTGTTGTCGTCCGAAGGATTCGCCTCCTTTCCCGGTCCACCACTCTGATGAGGAGACCTCAAGGAGTGAAATCTTGCTCTGGTGGTCCGGAAGGAGTCCACAAACGTTTCAGAGAGATTTGTTCTTCGGAAGATGATGCACAGCACTCTGGCTCGAGGTCTCAGGGCATTGGCAGTTTGCATCCCAGGAAGGTCGCAGCTCGTCGTGGGATGGCTCAAAATGTTTGTTTTCTTCAGACTGATTGGTCCCACCAGACCAAAGGAAGAAGGCGTCCTCTTTGGGTCTACTCTGTCGCATGGAAGAAAGAGTCAGCACAGCAGCCGTCATTCAGCAGGCATCTCCAGTCACTGGAAATAGTTACAGTCATCCTTCTTCTTCTTCTCCTCCTCCTCCTCTTCTTTCTTCTTAGAATTCAGCTCCAGTGGTCAACTTGTCTTCAGCCTCAGGATCCAAGCCAATGCTACGTTCAAACTTTGGTGAGTGGCTTTCCTTGCGGGACAGCCAGCCTCCCAGTTGGAACTGGTTTTAGGCAGGTATGCCAGAAGACAAAGAACTGCAGATTCTCTGACTCCTCACCCATTTCCTGTCATCACAGACACTCTGGCACCTCGGCGGACTTGACAGAGGATTCCGGCCAAAGATAATAGTCAAACCAGGACCTCCCCCACCTAGCACGGCAGAAAGAACAAGAAAAGACAAGCACACAAGAAGAAAAGAATACAGCCTCCATTTTGGGGTCAATGGTGACCCTGATGTGCATTACTGTGGCTGTGAACATAGCTAGTGGGTAACAATTACACAAAAGTCGATAGAACACGTCCACTGCCACCAGCCATTCAGGTATGCTTGCCACTGTAACATAAATGTTATAGGAGCAGTCACAGCACTCCACATAAGGTGGTGTGTGCTGATCTCACAATATAAAATGTAGAAGGTATACACATTATCCCTCTATCATTGGGAATATTAGTTCTCACAACCCCCACTTTGTGTTGACCCATCCGTGACACTGTTTGCTTTGGGAACCTCTTTATTGTTTGTTTGTAGGCATTTCCCTGGATGCTATGGGCATTTGGACCAGATGCTTCCCTTGACAAAAAGTCAACAAAACCACACATTTGAACCACATTTGGTCATTGTCATCTGTGTCACCACTAGGCCTTATTATTATTAGAAAACATTCTCACCAGATATTTTCTAATCTTACATTTAAACCTACTGGACAGTACTCCAGAATATTTTCAAAGAAGGTCTGGAATATTCCAAAGGGCGGGCTATTAGAAGAGGGCAAAATAATCTACCATGGACCAAAGCACAACAGACCTGCACCAATGGGAGCCTGCAACCCAAAACCTCCATCCCACCATCCCAGAAGAAACGCATCATGCCTTTCAGTACAGATCAACTGGGTCCCAACCACTAGCAAACCAGAATCTCAGTTAACTAGAGAGTCATGGTGAGCATCTCAAGTGTCACCCGATTTAACCAGATTTAATAAAAGCTATGACACCTGTACAAAAAATACTCCCCAAATGCTCGATTCTCAGGCCGATCATAATGCCAACGTCAATAGAGCCCAAATGCTTCAAAACCTCAAGGAAGACCTTCAACTTGCTTAGAGTCTTTACTCTCAAAGACAGAAATAGTTGTGGGCAATAACAGCAAAAGGGGCACCTTATGCCTGATAGTTTGAAATATTCTCTTCCTCAGCTTCATGGAGCCCAGAAAAACCATCATCATACCCTTGAGCCAGCACCTCTTCCAGTTGTACAGACAACTCTTCCACTGGTCTCCCTTCTGCCGCACCCAGCACTGCTAGCTGCAAGCCATTATCTAAAATGGCAATAGCCTTATGTTTAAACTCCTCCACCCCCTCAGAATTGCACATAAAGTCCTTTCTGCGTTGCTCCATGTTCACCTCGCAAGACACCTTCACCATTCTCCTTCGCGGCCCCCACCACATCACTAGAAACTCTTCAGGCTTGGACTCCATAACCCCAATAGCCATCTCAATCTTTACAGGCCTTGAATGTGTGTCTCTGTGGAGGGAGATTATTGATTTAAGGAGAGTTCTTCATTCACACGTCAGCCCTTTTTCCTCAGTGGGCCCATCTCTTGCTGTCCCATCTCTTGTGAGTGAGCAGTTGCCTCTTATTGACTCCCCTCTTCTCGTCACCCAGTTCCAGAGTATGGGAGGCACATTTAAGATGACCATTGTGAAGGATTGCCATCTGCAGAAACCCTGACCTTTTACATTTTTATTAAATGCTAGCTGATTTACCCTGCATTGCCTGAATTTCATTCCCTCATAGCTACAGGTAACTGTGCATAATTTGGTGCAGAAACGGTGTGTAATTGTGCAAGGAACAACTCTTCGCCAAGCTACAAACCCACACGTTTTGCCTTTTGTTGAAATCCGGGGTTGTCCAAATGTCATGTAGCCAGTAATGTCCAGAGGGTCCTAACAGGTGACTGTGCAAAATGTGGTGCAGTTTGATGAAATGGTGTTGCATTGTATAGGGAACATACGCTTTGCCACCAACCCACACATTTTCACTCTCATATATATATTAATGAGAAGATGCAGGTAATTCTCGCCACTAACTCCATGCCAGAAGCATAGTGCATCATTCTCTACAGTCCCTACTCTCTTGTGGCACACAACAGGTTCAGGGGGTACAGGTGCCCATTTGACAGCTGCACTGACAGCCACCAAGTCATGTTTGCGCATGGGCTACATTTAAGATCTGCACCTTTGCTCCCAAACAACATAAATATGAGAGTTACTATCCTGTTGGCAGTTATAAATGAAATATACGCTGTTCCCAAGTTAGGGTATGGTGGCTAACATCTCTCATACTTATAACAGCCTCATTCGTTTCATGCCATATATGTGCCAACACTGTGAGCTTGGCTCAGCTACGGAAGGCTTATGTGTATTCTGACCAGACTGCTTGACCCCGCCAAGTGACAGCGCAGGAGACTTAGTGGCTTTTCCTTTCCATTTGATCTTTTGTGAGGGTGGGTAACTCCCAGCAGGAGCTGGCCTGGGAAACAGGAATCCAAGGCTACACCCATCCCAAATGGACTAGCCTCACTCCAGGGCTCTGTATATCAAAAAGGCCCTTGATGCAACCGACAAGGGAAGGGGGTTGGAGTTGGTGTAGATAGGGAGCGGGCAGGAGAGCTCAGATCTACTGGAGGAAGTTTCCACCATCTTGTTTTCTCTCTTTAGCTCTCTTATTTCCCGTCCCCTCTACTTCCTTTAACATAAAGCACTTTGGGTACGATGTCATAAGGCAAAGCCCAAGGACAGGAATTGGACCCCTAGCGCAGGCTTGCTTTCAGCCAGTCATCTATGGGCTTTCGGCTTTGAAAGGTGCATACCACTCCTTCTTTGATTCGCTTTGGTACAAACACCTAAGGAAAAATCCATTGGACTGTACGGAGGGTTGACTTTCCAAAGCCCTCCACCAGTGAGTTGAAGAGTGTCCAAGGTACAGGCAAGCTCTGTTCGCTACTCATCCCATGGGAACATTGGGGGTGACCTGCTGCTGGAACAAGACCAACATCTCTGTCAGCTACACTGCTGTAGAGGACCTCATTGTGGTTAAGGATTCGGATTGTGTGGGCCAGCCTCCCTTCCTTGGGAGCCCATGAATAAGGACTGTACATGCCCCTGGGACCTCAGAGTGGCACTCGCAGCATCCTGAGAGCCAAGGCCACCGGGATCTCAGTTTTCCATTTCCTCGAACAGATTGAAGTACCTTTGAACCGGTTTTCCTGCATTTCGAACATCATGACCCGCCGGAGCTGCTTCTGGCACTCAAACAAACATTAGAACCACGGTGCTTGTAACCTCGGACCAACTCGGCGCTGCACAATGTCCACACCGAGCCTGTCACCTGCTCAGCTTGAAACCATTGCGGATCAAGAGAACCAACTTGAACTGCTCGAGTGTCACTCATTTATTTGAACAAGCAGTTACTAAATACCTCGACCCGGCTCAACCTCGAAACGCTGCTTCGCCGTACCTCACTCATATCGGAACATCAGGATCTCCATTTCAAACCGCTGTCAACCTTCGACTCAAACCGCTGGAGTGTCACGCATCAACCCTACGCAGTGGTTACCACACATCTCAAACTGGCTCGACTTTGAACTATTCCTGGTGAATGCTCTGCCCTGCATCGCCGAATGCCGCTCTAAAAGTGCTCTGAGTGACTGCATTCGATCCACGTCGATTCTAGATTGCTGCTTAAGCTAACACGATCCGCTGTACCCGAACTGCACTCAATCCACTCACACAACAGCTTAAAGCCTGGTTTGTTGCTGTTGAATGGCCAAGAACATACTATTGACCTACAACTGCCCTTTCGGTCAATTCTGGGACTTACAGACTGTTAGGTCACTTGTGCACCTTTTTCATCAAAAGACATATCCTTTTAAAATAACATTGTGTTTGGTGAATTGCCTTTCGCCACTGTCTAATTATCCAGAGTGCTATAATTTCTATCTATTTCATATGCTGGGTTCTTTCGTCAGGGGCGGTCTTTGTGCAATGTGTTCTACTTAGTTATTTTTGCATATGTACTTAATTAAAATCTAGAGGCCTCAATACAGTATCCCTGGTACAGTAAAATTGCTGATAAAATTGCTGGTAATTCTGGCACTGGCATTTTTACTGTACCGGGGAAACACAAGTTTGCCGGTGTGGGCCACGGATCTACCTCCAGGCCTAACCTGCCAGTAAATCAGGCCCCCACTGGAAAAAAAAGGCCACAATTACGGTAATACCGGTGCTGGTAATCGCGAAAATCCCCTCCATGGAGTTGGGACTCCATGGAATGGTGCTTTTCTGCCGTTGCCGGCACCTGGAATATCTCAGTAATACTGGGATATCAGGTGCCAGTAACGGTAGGGACAGTTTGCCGGTATCCTGTCGGAATTAATGGTGGGATAACGGAAAACTCGTAATAAGGGCGTACATATTTTTATAGAACCTTGATTGGACATTCCCTTTTGCATTGTTATACGTTGCTGTTTGGGTTGCCACTGAATCAGTCACACCCCTCGTGGGAATTGTGAGGGGTCAGAAATGAGAGACAGACACATGGTTGTTGTATTCTTGAATAAAGACGTTTTATTAAATTAATGTGGTTTGGGAAAACTCCTCTCTAGTCCTATTCTAAAGAGGAGCTTACCTAACTACAAACTAAGAGTAAGGATCTGTCTGAGGCCGCATGTCAGTAACTGAAAAGTCGTCCTTCTGTTCAAAACAACCTATCCTGACCTTCACACTTACAAACAAACAACGAAGTGCAAGGAAATGTCTTTAACTTGATGTTAGAAAAAGTGTTCAAAACCTAAAGTATAAGTACGACTCCAACAAAAATGTTCTCCAAGGTAAAGACCATTAGATCTAGAGGTGATTCCCTTCCCCTGGATTCTTAAACAGGATGGCAAAGAATTTCTTTTAACTAACAGTTCTTTGTCTCTTCACTGGATTTACAGAACATTTTGCTTCAACAAGAACTTTGTAAGTCTTTTTGTAGAGGTTCTTGTAACTTTGCAGATTACCTGGTATACTCCCCTGCCAGGAATCTTTATACAATGTTCAACCGCCTGGTGTACTTGTCTGCCGGGAATCTTTGTACAATTTCAACTGCTTGGCATACTCGTCTGCCAGGACTTCTTATATGTGTTTCACAGTTTATTGATACAACTTCAACTGCCTGGGGTATTCACCTGCCAGGGCTCTTATGTGTTTCACAGTTAGATATACTACAATAGCATATACCATGTGGTGCCTGGTATATCTATCTGTGGTAATGTTTACTTGAACTAATTTGCTTAAACTTCTCCCCTACATTGGCATGCCATGCCTCTGTACTTGACTGGGACTGGCCTTTATAATTTGGCAGTGAACATGGTGCTCTCCAGCCTTGTCCGTGTACACTTCGGTAGGTCAAGTGGAACTGCAGGAGGCTAGCCCCAGCCTACATCCGGCACTGTAGGAAATCCACAAAACGTACAGGTACATGGTGGGTAATTGGCAAAAGGTGTCATTACCTTGACACAGGGGTTTCGGGTCGAAGTCCCTGAATGCCTTGGCCTAGAAGACAGAATCTTGGGCAGAGAATCATCTGCTCTCTGGAAGCGGTCCATAGAGGGGTGGAGTAGAATATCGAGGAGGATTGCCTCAGCTGGATGTTCCCCTTGGTCTCAGGCGGTGGTTCTATTAGATATGACTTTCTCAGAGTTTCGTCACAGATTAGGGTCCCCAACACTGCAGATCTTTGCTTCCCCTTCTTCAGCAAAGGTCCTGATATGCTGCTCCAGTTTCCAGGCGGTGAGTACCTTGGGGGGGCGGATACCCTGAATCTGGAATAGGTCATGGGTTTCTGAACACTTTGTTCCCATTCTCCTGGCCCCCAGGTTGATGCAAAAAAGATCAGGCAGATCAGGGCAACTGTCATCTTGGTGGTCCCCTTTTGGCCCCGGAGAGGATGGTTTCCTTCCCTTCTGGATCTTCAGTGTCAGGAGTGTTGGAAGATTCAGAGGTGTGTGATGAATACATTGGAGTAATCACGGATTCCCTGGAAGGAACCTCCTCCCATGTGGCCAGGGGATGGCAGCCGCTACTTGAACCTGACCCTGTGGGGGGGCTATATAAGAGAGCATCACATGGGAGGAGACAACTACCAGGGAGATGTCATGACTTACTTGGATGAGACATAGTGCACCAACAAATGTTTGAATGGTTCGAAATTGCTCATGCAGAAAATACAGGAGGTTTGTTGGAATGCGGACAAGGCAAAGTACAAAGGCAAACCCCAATCAAGTACAGATGAATGAGATGCCAGTGTGGGGGAAGAGATTGAGCAAATATTACCATAGACAGATATGCAGAGCGTGCATGCTATTGCGGTATCGCCAAAGAACTGTGAAAAGCATAACAAGTCCGGGCAGGCGAGTACAGCAGGCAAATTAAATTGTATAAAGATTCCTGCCAGGGGAGTATACCAGGTGATCTACAAAGTTACAAGAAATCCTACAGAAAGACTGTTACAGAACTTATTTCATAAAGAAGAACTTTGTGAGTCCAGTGAAGACACAAAGGAACTGTTAGCTAGAGTCATTTTTGCCATCATGTATAAGAATCCAGGGGAATGGGAATATCATCTGGATCCAAGGGTCTTTACCTTGGACAACATTTTGGTTGGAGTCATTCTTTTAAACAAAATATGTTATCGCTTTTCACATAACACAAAATAACCTTGGCACGTCAAATACAAATGCTGCCTCAACAAATTCCAACATAAACATATACTCAACATCCCACAAACCCTCCGCCTGCTTAAACCCCCCCGTCACCAATTCCCCCCTCCCTCATCCTGCTTCTCATTCACATTATAAGCACCTCCCATACTGAACCGGCAAAAAAAAATATCCAGAGCCAATCTCCCTCTCCTTCCGCCACATAGGTTTTGGCAACAGGGCGTGTAATAAACCCTCCCACTCTCTAAGTCCTCCTGCGACGTCCACCTGGTCACACTGCCACGCCATTTTCCAGGCAGCAGTCTCTGCTGCTCCCCAACGTGACAGATCCCTCCACCAGTCATCTATCCCCGGGCCCTTGAACGATTTCCATGTCATGGCTATCCTACATTTAGCTAAAATACACACCAAGTCTTTCAGTTTACTAACATGTGTCATACCCTTTCGGCACGTGAAACAACCCAGCAAACATGCACCAGGATAGAGCACATCTAATTCCACCCCTGCTTTCAGTAGCCTGCTCGCCACCCTCTGCCAGAACACCCCTGCCATTGAGCATGCCCAGAACATGAGGAGTATTCCCGCTTCCATCTCTTTACAACTAGGGCAGCCCCTTGCCGTCGCCCCAGGAAATCGAGAGATCCACAGAGGTGTCAGATAAGCCTTATGTGTCACCAGCAATTGTATAAGCTGTAGTCTGACATTGCGTGACACTTTCTTGTGATACCCTAGTATCCTCACCCATTGCAGCTCGGTAAAGGACACCTCTAAGTCCTCCTCCCATTTCCTTTTTGTCTCCAGAGGGGTGTGGGATGTTTTACCCATGCATCCGAGCCCTACCTCAAAAACTGTGCAGTACTGGCATTGAAAACATCATGATGGCCAGAGCTTCCCAGAAAATGCCCAAGGAAATGCATGAAGAATAGGCTGCCACCCATTTTTGCCGATGTTATGGGCACAGAAGGGCACTGCCTAAAACCACCATTGGACTACCCACACAGTAGCCTGAAACCATTGGGAATGGCAATGCTGATTGCCAAAAGCAACCTAGAACTGTGGGGAATTCATTTTCTTAAATCCCAAAAATGGTTGCATTACCAGTACTCACCACTATCAGAAAGCCGGCGTTTTAAAACCACCATACCTTTGTGTAAAACTGAATAAATGAACCCAAAGCAGGCCAAAGAAAGACTTACTGAGAGGTGGATACAATGTAAAGTTATATTCTGAAGTGACTTGAATGTTCATAACAAGACTGGCTGAGCTCTGCAGGTCTGCAGCAGCCTAACTGAAACTGGATTTAAAACTACCAAAAATCGAAAATGTTTAAATTAACTGAGTGACCTACTTTTGAGTGGCACATAGTTTGTCACTGTTGAAATGTCATAGTTTTGCACTTAGAATCAGCATTCTAGCTGCATATGTAAAAATTGTCTTGACTTAAACTGGGGAACAAAAAGTGACATTTTATCTGAAACCTGGCTTGATGAAACTGAATTCTGCCCACCAGCCACCCCCAACAGGAGTTGAGACTTGCACAACAGCTGTGTTCCCAGGCCTAGCTGCCTTTTGCTGTTCCCACCAAAAGGGATATGACACTTCTCTGATTGAATTACCTGGTCTCTGCAGGAAATTGAACAAAGCCCTGTCCTGACTCAGGCAAATGTTTTATTATGGGGGTCGTAAAAGTGGCTTCCTCCTGGAAGGAAAGAGGAGGAGCACTGCCTGTGAGAGCAAGCTGGCTTGGCAGAACTGGAAAAACCAGAAATTCAACCTTGTGCCGGGGGAAACCACACCCCTTTGGGGCCAGAACATAAATCTAAAAGATGGATCATTCATAGAGCGGTCTTGTGAAAATTTGATAAGTGATATCATTATTCTTGTGATTTTTCTGTGCACATTTGAAGACGTGGTAGGACCCGGTGGTATGTTCAGGGGGGTTTTAGCGGAAAAGAGGATATTACTCTAAATGTATGTATGTTAAAAATCTGACACTTCACCACCTAATGCCCACATGCTTTGCGAACATTTGTGTAAATGCGGGGACAAATCCAATATTGGTAACCCGACCAAAAAGTGAAATATGTTGCCATTTTTGAACCCAAGCTCCTAGGAACGACAGAATTGGAACAGGGGCTACCATCAGTAAATGCATGATGTGTGTATGCAATGCCAAACAACTGTCTATCGGGGAAGTATGTATTTGTATCAGATATAGATTGTGTGTAAAGTTGACAGGGGTGGGTTCTCTGTATCATAAACAGACCTCATCATGATGACACTTCATTTCATTCCCCCAATCAAGGGGAAGAGGAGGAAGTGGCCAATGACAAGTGGAGAGGGGTAGGGCCTAGAAAGCTAGCCTCTCCACCCACTTTCAAAACACATAAAAGCAGACAGTCAGGACAGATAGGGACATTCAATTCCATTTGCTGCGGAGCATGCTGCCGGACCATACAACATCCAGAGATCCAGACTTCAAATCCATCAATCTCCAGAACCTGTAGCAGTACCTAGAAAGCAGAGCAGTATCCAGAATCCAGGGAGGCTAGACCAGCAGAGCAGAGCTGACCCAGACCGCTGTTCGCAGAACCAGAGAGCTGAACCAGAGTCCAGTCCAAAACCTGACCAGATCCGTGGCGAGGCCTATTTTAAAATATATTGTGAGTACCTAGCAGAACTGTGCAGAACCAATCTCTTAGTTAAAATAATCTAATCCAAACTATTTTAATCTAAGTAGAACTGCCTCCTAGTTGTCACTTGTCATTTGCAAAGCTGTCACCTGTCATTTTCTAGCTGCAAGCTGTAACCTGTCGCTTTGAACTTTTAAAATTTCAAATCCGAAAAACTACCTTTATTTAATCGTCCGTATCTCTGGAACCGTTTGGGCTAGGAACTTGGTTTAACTTTCCTCTGAAAGCTTAGAATCTTACCTTTCCTAGACTCCCTACTCCTTATACTTTCTCCGTAATCACGATTCTCGCACTCGCGAATTTTACCACGATTTGCAATTTGGTTAAAAATCCAGCCACGTGTGAAAACAGCAGCTTCATTGCTTTCCTTTGCCAAAAATTCGTTTAACCTGCTAGTTACTCCTAGATCCTTACTAAAGTGAGCCTGAACTCATCCCAAGTATATTTCACTCACCGTGAACCTCCTAAAGGGAATTAAAACCATTTTCAGCATATTTCTCACTGCATTGTCACCAAATTCAAAGCTTTTTGCCTGTGTTTCAAAACTCCTATCTGTTGTATAAGCTGCTGGGGGGAATTAAACTGAATTCTATTTGATTGCATTCCTAAGAACTGTGTCATCTTCATCTCCTTACAGCGCATAAAAGGGGGGTTGAATTGTCCAAGAAAGTGATGACATTGTCTTTTGCGATATCCTATCAAGTTAATTTCTGTACTGCATTTCATTCCACATTGCATCCATTTGAAACCATAAAAGTATTGTTGCTATCGTATCCATCCTATAACCACTCATCCTTGATTATAAAGAAGTGTGCTAGTGCCGGACTATCCATCATTGATTACTGCTCAGATTAAGTGTGATATTCAATTATTAATTTATTATAAAGTGTGATATATATATCTATTGTTTAAATTATCAAATAAACCTTTTAAACTTGCAAAACAGAACTACTTCTTGGCTCAGCGGGGTCAGGGGGATTCCAAGAGAGGGGTTTTATATAGGGGTAGTCATCCAGAACGAATGAACTGGACGTAAAGATATATCAATAAGGGTTTCCATTCAGTATCCCAGACTAGGCATTGACTTAGCTGTAGTGTTGAATTGAATCCTCTTACAAATTGGGGGTTCGGGCCGGACGTTTGGGTTAGATCTATCACTTTTGCAGATTAATACAGTGTGCCAGCTGACCAGATACACATATCCGGTCGGATTACCACGCTGTGTTACGCTGTAAAGCACTCCTCAAAGGAACGCTCTAAGAAAAAGGTCTGTTTTGCAAAAATAAAATACTAATTTCTTTAAGTCAGGACAGAGACCAATCTCTAGAATGACGACCTTAGTAGACATGAAAATAGCCAGAGAGCACTTCTTACTTAAGTTATTTGTGAGAGGTGAGTGGACTCACCAGGACCGCATGGTCTGGTTGCAGGCCATCACGCAACAGGTCACTGAAACAGGGTCAGATATATGGGGAGATCAGGGTCCCCTATATGTGGCCCTGAGTGAACTATACATGGCTCCTAAAGCTAAGGATGAACAAGACAAGATGGTTAGGATAGCGGCATACCTGTACCTATATATGGGAGACATGCAGGATAAATGTACGGAAAGCCAAGATCTGGCGAACAAGCGACAGATGGCGTTAGAGAAGGTCCAATCTGACCTGGTCTCTTCTGAGCAGAGGCTGCAGGGGAGCCAGGAGTCAGAAAATGATAGTAGGCAGTATATCATTAAAATAAAAGAGGACATGGATATACTGCAACAGGAAAAGACAGACCAGGATACCAGAATTCTGGCTTTGCAGAAGGAACGCCAAGACAGTTTGGACTCCCTACTGTAGAGCCAGAAAAAGCTGGACCAACAGATCAATTTCAACAGGGCATGCACAGAGCAGGTAGCCACCCTGCAAATCCAACTAGACAGAGAGAAAGAGGAGAGCAATAAACTGATCCTGAAAGACCTGGATACCCAGGCAGAGTTTGATCAGGAGCGCCAGAAAGCTGGTGCCTTCCAAAGGCAAAGGGACGACCTGGCGTCACAAATTCAAGCTCTTGGTCAGGAAAGGGACACCTTAGGCCAGGAAGTCTGCCACTTAAGGAGAAAAATGGAAGAAAATCACCTGGCCCACCAGGGACTGGGTGACCTCCAAAAAGAACACCAGGACTTGCTAGAGCACACCAGGAGGGTGGAGGAGGCTCTGGCAAGACAGGAGCAGGCCAATAGGGACACAGCTCAGGAGGTAACCCTCCTGCAGCAAAGACTGGCCCAGTGCTCCAGGACCAATCAGGAAACGCAGAGAGAGAATGAGGCTCTCTGCCAGCACAATGATAGGCTCCAACAACAGGTAGCGATACAGGAGAGACTGATAGAGTCTAGTAAGGCCTTAACTGAGGAACTGAAGGCGCAGGCTCTTGCATTGCAACAGGGAGCAGGGGCGGATAGAGACCAGGTTCGCTGGGAAAGGGAAACTCCTGAGCATAACCTCAGGAGCCCTAGTACCAGAGGCCTTTATCTCTCTCAGTCCCTGGACTCTGCCACCCCCATGTTCCCTGGCGCGCATGAGCACCGGTCCACAGGGATGGCAGATTACTATCCAGCCAGAAGCATGGGGCTCATAGGCCAGTACCTCCCAGGAATGGATGGGCGGGCATCCGGGTATGGGCACCCAAGCACAGTGCAATTTAGTGGGGAACCCCAGGAGAATAGGCCCATTAAGGGCATCCTGAAAACTTCTGCCCAGTTAGGTCAGTGGGGGGGGGTACCCATCAAATCCTGGCAGCAAAGAGGAATCTGAAGACTCCTCTGAACGGCGCAGGACACTGGAGACCAGGTCCCCACATTCTGCCAGCCATTCCCAGGCTTGCAGAATCCGGGAAAACCTGGAAGATCAGACAGGAACCTCTGGGAGCAGTGCCTCTGAGTCAGAGGATGAATGGACCAGGGTTACCCGAACCAAAAAGGCCAATAAGGCAAAAAGGGCCTTGCTTAAGGACCCATTGAAGCAAATAAAGGCAATAAGGAGTGTTATCACGCCTTATCATAAGAACGCCAAGTACTCCGTATGGGAACACTTGGAGCTCTATGAGCAAATGATGGAGACTGTCCATTTGAAGGACAGCAGTAGCCGCATCCAGTACGTCAAATGGACATTCTCACCAGAATACTCCAGTTTCTTTGCGGGGCTGGAGGACCAAAATCATTTAAGATGGTCCAATTATAGGGCGGCCATCTTGAAACATTTTTCTGTTCACAGAAATCCTCAAGAGGCTCGCAAGGCAGCCTACGATTTGCAATGTGGGGAGGATCAGGCCCCACAAGAATTCGTGCAAGAACTGAAACGTGCCTTTGCGCAGACCACCAGAAGGATGCGCACAGACAGCAGAGAATTTGTTAATACTTTTTTCCATGCCTTGCCCAAATACATAGTGACCCAGCTCGTGAGAGATTTTCATGAGAAAAGATCTTTAGAATGGGTCATTGAACAAGCCACCCGCATCTACGAGGTGCAGAAACCGGTGGAAAACAAAAACCAGCCCAAAAACCCCAAAACCAACAGCACCCCTGCTGCTGCCAAGGTGGCAGAGGTAAAGGTTGCCCCCGTTTTGGATTTGGAGATGGGGGGGCCTAAAAACCTACCTGCACCTAATAATGCTAGGCCCAGAAGGTCTTCGGGCCAGTCACAGACAGGGAGCCAAGGAGGCAGCCCCACAAATGGGGTCCCTCGCTCTCCTGATTATGTAAGTCCCCGTTACAAGGGAAATCGACCCATCCTGGGTTATGTGTGGACTCCTCCAGCCCAAGGGGGGGGATCCAGCCAAGCACCTAACCCAGGGAACTTCCCTCCTAACTTCCCACCGGAGGGCAGAAATTCTCCAAATCCTGGGCAGAACTTTTTCCCCAGGTATCCACCCAATTTCCAGCCCCAAAATCATCCATCCTTCTTTCCCCAATTCCCTGAGCCCAGACAACCTAATCCCGGAGAGGGGAGGCCAAGGGTGGAGGGGTACCAAAATCTTCCCAACCAGGGGTACTACCAGAGAAGGGATAGCTACCCTTCCCGGGATCAGCCCAGGGGAGAAAATAGAGCCCCGTATCAGCCTGAGCGGGTTTCCCAGTTAGAGCGCCAGGTCCAAAATATGGCACGGGATCTGGGTCACATACTGTGGGCTCAACAGAACCCTCAGATGAGCATGCCACCGCAGAATGCCCCAAACTCTGGACCTGGTGCTCCAGAACAATGACGGGGGCAGCACCCCGATAACACACCGGTTCCCAGGGAGGAGGCACAAGGGGAAGGGGGGTGTAAAGCCTTGGAGGAAGCTTCCTTCCCAACTTGTAAAAAGCCCCTGGAAAACCAGGAACCGGAAACAAAATCTCCTGCCCCTGAAAGCCCGCCTCCCAAGGAGCAGAGGGGGGTAGGAGAAACAAAGGACCCAAACAGACCCACTTTGTGGAGGAGGTACAGGTCTTCCAATTTGAGGGAGAGGGATCCTCAGAGGATCCTGGGGAAAGGACCTTCTCCTTCAGAGATGGGGGAACTCCTCCCAAGGAAAAATGGGTCCCAAGGGATGCCAATTCAGACTGGGGAGATATGGAGACTGAGCTACCGCCGCCGATCATCTCATCCCAGAACCCACAATACCAAAATCCCCTGGTTCAAACCCATCCTGATGACTGCCTCCAAAAAGGAGGGGGTGGCCCAGAACCGGAACCAGGGGAACCCACAATGGCTCTGATCTCCAGTTGCCAACTTTTTCTTTCAGTTTCCCAAGGCTCTCCACAGAATTCTGCCCAAATCTCTTCTCTAGCAATGTCCAAAACCAGAAAGTTAGCCCACCAGTTGTCCAAAAATGTGCATTATCTGTGCCCCCTTGAGGAGAAGGAGGGAAGATATTATGCCCCGGTACAAGTACAGGGGCAGGGTACGATTTCAGCGCTGGTGGACACGGGATCTCAAGCTACCCTTCTGTCCAGAAGGGCCTTTGATGAACTGAATGCAGGAAGGGGAGGGAATTACCAAATTCCTCTCACCTCACTTCCTGGACAACTCCAGAACTTTGACGGGAAGGAAATTCCCGTCGAGGGGACGGCAGATTTGGACATTAAAATTGGGCGACACAAGTTGAAACACCCGGTCATAGTTGTGACTCCAGAGGGCACCCCTTGTTTACTAGGGAATGACCTCCTGAGAAGGTTGTCACCCCTAATAGATTGCGTAAACAAGGTCCTCTGGACCCAGACTAGCCGACCCATAAAATTAAAACAGAGTGTCAACCATGTTAGTTTAAACGGCACATGCCACATGGTTGAACAAAATTCTGACCAAGTAGAATTCCACTTCCAGAATAACCAAATTCCAGACGTGACAGTAATAGTAGTAGGACAACAGACTGGTGATGGGGGGTCCTCTCTATTTCTGAAAATCAACCTTCCTTCTAGTTTAAGGTGGTATTCCACACTGGAAGGAAACACCCTGAAATTCTTTACCAATCCAAAATCAGAAACTCCCACTCCTATAGTCCAGAAAGATGTGAAATCAGCTCAGAGCCTGGCTGATATTCAGCAAATTGGAGAGCAGTTGTTCATCCCTGTTCAGTTAAATGATGGGAAGGACTCTGTTCTCGCTCGAGGGTGCGTGAACAATGGTAAGAGCTTTATCAGCGAAGCCATGTTCCGCCAACTCCCAAAAGATTCAGCCATTCCCACATTCAAACTGATAGACAAATGGGAAATGGACCTGGAAGCACCTAATTCCAAACATCTCCTGCCAAGCAGGTGCATGCTCAAAATCTCCATTGGCAACAAGAGCATAGTCCACAATTGTTGGGTCGTGCGAGACGTCACTGCCGCTTTTTACTTAGGCAGTGACATTCTCAATCGCTTTGCCATTAGTTTGGACCTAATAAACTTCAAAGCTCGGTCCCGATTAGCGGATAATCCCATGGGCTTTGATGATCCAGAAAAAGCATTTAGGTCAGCTCAATTGCTACCTTATGCAGTTGAAATTCAGATCAAAGAGGAAGTCACCATCCCAGAAAGGACCCGACAATTCTCCCTGGAAGTGAAAGCTAAAAGAGGACAACATTTGAAAAACCCTGATGCTTACATACATCTAAACGCTTCTCTCCAACAGCAAGGGATGGGGGTAAACCCAACTCCATTAGTCAACATAGAACATGACACCATTCTAATAGCGGTGGATAACAGCGACTTAAAGAGTATTACTCTAGCCGCAGGCACCATTATTGGAATGGCGGTTGATGACCGACATTTTTCCATCGATTTAGGAAATGAACTGTTAGGACCAATCCCCAAGGACTGTTTTGACAGTGACAGTGATGACAATACAACACCAGACAGGATTTTTACCCGGCATGGGGGGAACTTCCTGGTGTACACTTCCTGCCCTTATGGTAAGGAAGATGTGACTTGTGACTTCAGGAGGGATGAGGTGATTTTCCAGGTCCATGAGGGTTGCCTTTCCCACCTGAAGCCTCCAGTCCAAATCAGCACTCTGACCAGGGACTTCTCCACCCAGCTGGAGGAGGCCGCTGAGATAGCCAAACCAGAAGTCTTTCCAGGCTTCAGGCAGATGGTGGAAGAGAGAGTCAACCTAGCTGATGCCTGTGTGACTCTGGAACAAAAGCAAAAGTTGAAACAAGTTTTCTTGGATTTCCAAGATCTCTTTGCGGTAGACTCATATGACTGTGGCCGCACCGACATCCACACAACAACAATCCCCACGGACCCTGGCATGACTCCAGTGTTTGTGAAGCAATATCGTTTGCCTCTCGCATCCATGGAGTTCCTTACTGAAATAATTAAGAACCTTGAGTCCCGGGGAATAATCCGTCCAGTTCCCAGCAACTTCAATAATCCGGTGCTGGGAATACTGAAGCCAAACGGCCAGTGGAGACTCTGCGCCGACCTTAGGGAGCTCAACAAACGGGTCCATACTTCCCGATGGCCTCTGCCCTACATTGACCAAGGGCTGGCCCAGATCCAGGGGTCACAGGTATTCACTGCAATAGACCTGACCAATGGATACTGGACTGTGCCTGTCAGTAGGGAGGACCAATACACGCTGGCTTTTACCTTTGGGGGCCAGCAGTACACATGGACCCGTACTCCCTTCAGGTACCTCAACTCCGGCAATAAATTCAACATTTTCCTACACAAGGCCATGCCCGACCTGGGTGCAAGGGGTAACCTGGCTTATGTAGATGATGTCCTCATCAAAAGTTCATCTGTGGAGGAACACATAGCGGAGATCCGTTATGTTCTGACCCAGTTGAGGGCCGCCGGAGCAAAACTTTCCTTTCAGAAAGCACAGTGGTGTAGAACCCGTGTTAATTTCTTGGGGCATGAGATTACTCCTCAGGGTCTCTGTCCCCAGGAAAAGAAGGTGGAAGCACTCCAAAAACTGAAAGACCCCACAACTCTGCGGGAACTAAGGAGCCTCCTTGGACTGACTAATTACAGCAGAAAGTTCATTGAGGGCTACGCAGAGATCACCAGACCCCTGATTCATCTCCTGAAGGGGGGGGGGGTCAAGTGGGAATGGGGTCCAGAACAAGCCGAAGCGGTAAAACAACTCAAAAGAAGCCTCTCACAAGCGCCTTGCCTAGCTTACCCTGTCAGGAACAAGGAGTACTTCCTGGAGACGGGGTTCTCTAATACGTGCTTGACAGCAGTATTATACCAAAAGCATGACAAGGTCAATAAAGTAATCTCCTATGCGAGCAAAACTTTATCCTCTGTGGAGGAAAAATTCAACGATTGTGAGAAGGCACTCCTGGCAACGGTGTGGGCATTGAAGAATTACCGCCCGTTTATCCATGGGGAACACATCATAGTGGAGACTCCACACCAGCCTCCGCAATATCTCCAAAGTGACAGAATCCGGGCCGGAAATGTGAGTAATTCCCGAATTACTTCCTGGATTCTGTCAATGCAAGGCTTTCCTGTGGAGGTCAGATATGGCCAAAACAAGAAGAGTCCCCTCGCGCAAGGTCTGGCTGACTTGCATGATTGTGCCAGAGAAAACTGTCTCGAGGACGAAAGTCTAAAAATCAAGGACAACACAGAGGCATACCTTAATTCCCCACACAAAGTCTTTGAAGAGGACAAGTGTGAGGGAATGCCCACTGTCTATGTGAATGTATGCTCGTACCATGTTGACAACGACGGGGAGAAAGAACTGGTGGCTGGCGTAGGGAATGCATGGGTGAAGGAGTTCCCAGAACCCTCCGCTGGATACAAAATTGGTCCCCGAAGTAGTCAGGTGGCAGAATTGATGGCTGTGCATCGGGCCATCCTCACTGCTGTCCAGCATCAACTCCACGAACTGGTCATAATCACAGATTCGGATTATGTACGGAACGGGTTCGTGGAGCAGCTGGTTAATTGGAAAACCAGAGGCATGTTATGTGCTAACAACAAACCCTTGAAACATGGGAAGTTGATCCAAAACATTGACGATCTGGTCACCTCGAATGAGATGACCATCTATTGGAAAAAGATCAAGGGTCATTCCAAAGTAGAGGGACCAGACAAAACTGGAAATGACTTAGCTGATCAGCTGGCCAAAACCGGGCCATCCAAGGGGATCTAATTGAGATTGAGTCCCTGTTGGGGGAAATCCAGGTCACTGCTATCACTAGGTCCCAGACAAATGCTCACAATGATCTGTCAACTGCCCAATGGAGCAAGGAGACCCCTGATGCTGATTTGATTACCGCTCAGAAGGGGGATCCAATAATTGGTAAATTTTACCAACACATTGAGGACCCTGAGAACTTTCCCCTGACGGATACCGATTACAACAGGAAAGAGGACCTTAGAGTGTTGATGAAATGTCCAAAAATGTTCCGGATCCAAGACGGTTTGTTGGTAAGGAAATCCAAAGCTGGCCACGATCAGTGGGTGGTTCCTACCTCATTCCGAAGCCTGATGTTAAGTCACGCCCATGATGCGGCCACCACCGGTCATAGGGGGTTTCACACAACACTGGAAATCTTAAGAGAGGTTGCATACTGGCCACACATGGGCCAGGACCTCAACCAATACTTGAAGGGTTGTCTTGTGTGTGCACAATTTCAGCCAACATCCCTCACACACCGGGCGCCTCTCCAAAAGAGGGGGATGACACTGCCATGGTCAGATTTACAAATCGACTTTGTAGGCCCTGTGATTCGCTCGACTAGAGGAAACAAGTACATGTTGACAGTTACATGCTTGTTTACCAAGTGGGTGGAATGTCTCCCAGCCTCGAATTGCAAGGCAGAAACGGCAGCTTCCTTGATGATTAACCACATATTTTCCCGTTTTGGTCTACCTCAAAGTATTGAGTCAGACAGAGGTAGCCACTTCACCAGTGAAGTAATGACAAAGATGTGGGAGATACTGGGGGTCAAGAGAAAGCTACATATTGCTTACAGGCCAGCTTCTTCTGGGGCAGTAGAGAGATATAACCGAACCATTGTGAGCATATTAAAGAAGTTTGTGGCAGATTCTGGGCCAAGTTGGGATATCCGATTACCTCTGGTCCTAATGGCCATCAGATCTACCCCTTCATCTGCAACCAAAATGTCACCATTTGAGTTGATGACTGGACGCAAGATGGTGCTTCCTCAGCATTTGCTCTACAGAACCCAAGAGCAAACGTTGATAAATGCCTCCACAACTCATGAGTATGTGGAGAATTTAAGGAAACACCTTCAGCATGCTTTTGCCTATGCTCAGCGGAATCTAGAAAGATCAGCTGAGAGTATGAAGACCCACTATGACCTGAAAACTTCCAGGAAGGAATATCAGGTGGGGGACCGGGTCTAGCTATACAATTTCCAAAGGAACCAGGCCAAGCAGCGAAAATTTTTGCCTACATGGAAGGGATCCTATGAGATTATAGACAAGATCTCCCCTGTGGCCTACAAGATCCGCATCCCCAAAGGCGGTTTGGCAGAGGGGGAAGACAAGTGGGTACATATAAATCAGCTAAAGTGTTGCCATCCCAGGCACACTCTGCAACAACTGGAGGAATCCTCTGGAATCCTAGAGGGTACTGTCTCAGATTAATGCAGTTCTAACTTAAAATATCCTACATATCGCCTATCGAATTCTGAGTTTCTCAATGTGGGTGTTTTCGTTTTTGAATGCAAAAAGAAATGTGCATGTTCATATGTTTTGACTATAAATTTATATGCCACCCCACTATATCAATGGTGGGGGAAACATGTCTATGAATAGGTATTGCCGCTCTTCCTTTGTCGTCCTAGGAGAAAGAAAACCTTGAGACTGGCCAGGGAGGACGATCCGGAGACCGGGAGCAGAGACGCAAGGGGCCCGGGGTCCTGCCCAATCTTCCCATCAGGACCGGCGAGGAGAACCGATCGATCCGACCGGATGGAGAAAAAGATGCTGAACTGTGCCATCTATTGGAAGAAGATGAGGAAACATCCCAGATCTTGCGAGTTCCATCAGTGAAACAGAATGGCCATCGCAAGAGGGGGGCTTGTGGGATGTTTTACCCATGCATCCGAGCCCTACCTCAAAAACTGTGCAGTACTGGCATTGAAAACATCATGATGGCCAGAGCTTCCCAGAAAATGCCCAGGGAAATGCATGAAATATAGGCTGCCACCCATTGTTGCTGATGTTATGGGCACAGAAGGGCACTGCCTAAAACCACCATTGGACTACCCACATAGTAGCCTGAAACCATTGGGAATGGCAATGCTGATTGCCAAAAGCAACCTAGAACTGTGGGGAATTCATTTTCTTAAATCCCAAAAATGGTTGCATTACCAGTACTCACCACTATCAGAAAGCCGGCGTTTTAAAACCACCAGACCTTTGTGTAAAACTGAATAAATGAACCCAAAGCAGGCCAAAGAAAGACTTACTGAGAGGTGGATACAATGTAAAGTTATATTCTGAAGTGACTTGAATGTTCATAACACGACTGGCTGAGCTCTGCAGGTCTGCAGCAGCCTAACTGAAACTGGATTTAAAACTACCAAAAATCGAAAATGTTTAAATTAACTGAGTGACCAACTTTTGAGTGGCACATAGTTTGTCACTGTTGAAATGTCATAGTTTTGAACTTAGAATCAGCATTCTAGCTGCATATGTAAAAATTGTCTTGACTTAAACTGGGGAACAAAAAGTGACATTTTATCTGAAACCTGGCTTGATGAAACTGAATTCTGCCCACCAGCCACCACCGACAGCAGTTGAGACTTGCACAACAGCTGTGTTCCCAGGCCTAGCTGCCTTTTGCTGTTCCCTCCAAAAGGGATATGACACTTCTCTGATTGAATTACTTGGGCTCTGCAGGAAATTGAACAAAGCCCTGTCCTGACTCAGGCAAATGTTTTATTATGGGGGTCGTAAAAGTGGCTTCCTCCTGGAAGGAAAGAGGAGGAGCACTGCCTGTGAGAGCAAGCTGGCTTGGCAGAACTGGAAAAACCAGAAATTTAACCTTGTGCCGGGGGAAACCACACCCCTTTGGGGCCAGAACATAAATCTAAAAGATGGATCATTCATAGAGCGGTCTTGTGAAAATTTGATAAGTGATATCATTATTCTTGTGATTTTTCTGTGCACATTTGAAGACGTGGTAGGACCCGGTGGTATGTTCAGGGGGGTTTTAGCGGAAAAGAGGATATTACTCTAAATGTATGTATGTTAAAAATCTGACACTTCACCACCTAATACCCACATGCTTTGCGAACATTTGTGTAAATGCGGGGACAAATCCAATATTGGTAACCCGACCAAAAAGTGAAATATGTTGACATTTTTTAACCCAAGCTCCTAGGAACGACAGAATTGGAACAGGGGCTACCATCAGTAAATGCATGATGTGTGTATGCAATGCCAAACAACTGTCTATCGGGGAAGTATGTATTTGTATCAGATATAGATTGTGTGTAAAGTTGACAGGGGTGGGTTCTCTGTATCATAAACAGACCTCATCATGATGACACTTCATTTCATTCCCCCAATCAAGGGGAAGAGGAGGAAGTGGCCAATGACAAGTGGAGAGGGGTAGGGCCTAGAAAGCTAGCCTATCCACCCACTTTCAAAACACATAAAAGCAGACAGTCAGGACAGATAGGGACATTCAATTCCATTTGCTGCGGAGCATGCTACCGGACCATACAACATCCAGAGATCCAGACTTCAAATCCATCAATCTCCAGAACCTGTAGCAGTACTTAGAAAGCAGAGCAGTATCCAGAATCCAGAGAGGCTAGACCAGCAGAGCAGAGCTGACCCAGACCGCTGTTCGCAGAACCAGAGAGCTGAACCAGAGTCCAGTCCAAAACCTGACCAGATCCGTGGCGAGGCCTATTTTAAAATATATTGTGAGTACCTAGCAGAACTGTGCAGAACCAATCTCTTAGTTACAATAATCTAATCCAAACTATTTTAATCTAAGTAGAACTGCCTCCTAGTTGTCACTTGTCATTTGCAAAGCTGTCACCTGTCATTTTCTAGCTGCAAGCTGTAACCTGTCGCTTTGAACTTTTAAAATTTCAAATCCGAAAAACTACCTTTATTTAATCGTCCGTATCTCTGGAACCGTTTGGGCTAGGATTAACTTTCCTCTGAAAGCTTAAAATCTTACCTTTCCAACAAGCCTAGACTCCCTACTCCTTATACTTTCTCCGTAATCACGATTCTCGCACTCGCAAATTTTACCACGATTTGCAATTTGGTTAAAAATTCAGCCACGTGTGAAAACAGCAGCTTCATTGCTTTCCTTTGCCAAAAATTCGTTTAACCTGCTAGTTACTCCTAGATCCTTGCTAAAGTGAGCCTGAACTCATCCCAAGTATATTTCACTCACCCTGAACCTCCTAAAGGGAATTAAAACCATTTTCAGCATATTTCTCACTGCATTGTCACCAAATTCAAAGCTTTTTGCATGTGTTTCAAAACTCCTATCTGTTGTATAAGCTGTTGGGGGGAATTAAACTGAATTCTATTTGATTGCATTCCTAAGAACTGTGTCATCTTCATCTCCTTACAGCGCATAAAAGGGGGGTTGAATTGTCCAAGAAAGTGATTACATTGTCTTTTGCTGATATCCTATCAAGTTAATTTCTGTTCTGCATTTCATTCCACATTGCATCCATTTGAAACCATAAAAGTATTGTTGCTATCGTATCCATCCTATAAACACTCATCCTTGATTATAAAGAAGTGTGCTAGTGCCGGACCATCCATTATTGATTACTGCTCAGATTAAGTGTGATATTCAATTATTAATTTATTATAAAGTGTGATATACATATCTATTGTTTAAATTATCAAATAAACCTTTTAAACTTGCAAAACAGAACTACTTCTTGGCTCAGCGGGGTCAGGGGGATTCCAAGAGAGGGGTGTTATATAGGGGTAGTCATCCAGAACGAATGAACTGGACGTAAAGGTATATCAATAAGGGTTTCCATTCAGTATCCCAGACTAGGCATTGACTTAGCTGTAGTGTTGAATTGAATCCTCTTACAAATTGGGGGCTCGGGCCGGACGTTTGGGTTAGATCTATCACTTGTGCAGATTAATACAGTGTGCCAGCTGACCAGATACACATATCCGGTCGGATTACCACGCTGTGTTACGCTGTAAAGCACTCCTCAAAGGAACGCTCTAAGAAAAAGGTCTGTTTTGCAAAAATAAAATACTAATTTCTGTAAGTCAGGACAGAGACCAATCTCTAGAATGACGACCTTAGTAGACATGAAAATAGCCAGAGAGCACTTCTTACATAAGTTATTTGTGAGAGGTGAGTGGACTCACCAGGACCGCATGGTCTGGTTGGAGGCCATCACGCAACAGGTCACTGAAACAGGGTCAGATATATGGGGAGATCAGGGTCCCCTACATGTGGCCCTGAGTGAACTATACATGGCTCCTAAAGCTAAGGATGAACAAGACAAGATGGTTAGGATAGCGGCATACCTGTACCTATATATGGGAGACATGCAGGATAAATGTACGGAAAGCCAAGATCTGGCGAACAAGCGACAGATGGCGTTAGAGAAGGTCCAATCTGACCTGGTCTCTTCTGAGCAGAGGCTGCAGGGGAGCCAGGAGTCAGAAAATGATAGTAGGCAGTATATCATTAAAATAAAAGAGGACATGGATATACTGCAACAGGAAAAGACAGACCAGGATACCAGAATTCTGGCTTTGCAGAAGGAACGCCAAGACAGTTTGGACTCCCTACTGCAGAGCCAGAAAAAGCTGGAGCAACAGATCAATTTCAACAGGGCATGCACAGAGCAGGTAGCCACCCTGCAAATCCAACTAGACAGAGAGAAAGAGGAGAGCAATAAACTGATCCTGAAAGACCTGGATACCCAGGCAGAGTTTGATCAGGAGCGCCAGAAAGCCGGTGCCTTCCAAAGGCAAAGGGACGACCTGGCGTCACAAATACAAGCTCTTGGTCAGGAAAGGGACACCTTAGGCCAGGAAGTCTGCCACTTAAGGAGAAAAATGGAAGAAAATCACCTGGCCCACCAGGGACTGGGTGACCTCCAAAAAGAACACCAGGACTTGCTAGAGCACACCAGGAGGGTGGAGGAGGCTCTGGCAAGACAGGAGCAGGCCAATAGGGACACAGCTCAGGAGGTAACCCTCCTGCAGCAAAGACTGGCCCAGTGCTCCAGGACCAATCAGGAAACGCAGAGAGAGAATGAGGCTCTCTGCCAGCACAATGATAGGCTCCAACAACAGGTAGCGATACAGGAGAGACTGATAGAGTCTAGTAAGGCCTTAACTGAGGAACTGAAGGCGCAGGCTCTTGCATTGCAACAGGGAGCAGGGGCGGATAGAGACCAGGTTCGCTGGGAAAGGGAAACTCCTGAGCATAACCTCAGGAGCCCTAGTACCAGAGGCCTTTATCTCTCTCAGTCCCTGGACTCTGCCACCCCCATGTCCCCTGGCGCGCATGAGCACCGGGCCACAGGGATGGCAGATTACTATCCAGCCAGAAGCATGGGGCTCATAGGCCAGTACCTCCCAGGAATGGATGGGCGGGCATCCGGGTATGGGCACCCAAGGACAGTGCAATTTAGTGGGGAACCCCAGGAGAATAGGCCCATTAAGGGCATCCTGAAAACTTCTGCCCAGTTAGGTCAGTGGGGGGGGGTACCCATCAAATCCTGGCAGCAAAGAGGAATCTGAAGACTCCTCTGAACGGCGCAGGACACAGGAGACCAGGTCCCCACATTCTGCCAGCCATTCCCAGGCTCGCAGAATCCGGGAAAACCTGGAAGATCAGACAGGAACCTCTGGGAGCAGTGCCTCTGAGTCAGAGGATGAATGGACCAGGGTTACCCGAACCAAAAAGGCCAATAAGGCAAAAGGGCCTTGCTTAAGGACCCATTGAAGCAAATAAAGGCAATAAGGAGTGTTATCACGCCTTATCATAAGAACGCCAAGTATTCCGTATGGGAACACTTGGAGCTCTATGAGCAAATGATGGAGACTTTCCATTTGAAGGACAGCAGTAGCCGCATCCAGTACGTCAAATGGACATTCTCACCAGAATACTCCAGTTTCTTTGCGGGGCTGGAGGACCAAAATCATTTAAGATGGTCCACCTATAGGGCGGCCATCTTGAAACATTTTTCTGTTCACAGAAATCCTCAAGAGGCTCGCAAGGCAGCCTACGATTTGCAATGTGGGGAGGATCAGGCCCCACAAGAATTCGTGCAAGAACTGAAACGTGCCTTTGCGCAGACCACCAGAAGGGTGCGCACAGACAGCAGAGAATTTGTTAATACTTTTTTCCATGCCTTGCCCAAATACATAGTGACCCAGCTCGTGAGAGATTTTCATGAGAAAAGATCTTTAGAATGGGTCATTGAACAAGCCACCCGCATCTACGAGGTGCAGAAACCGGTGGAAAACAAAAACCAGCCCAAAAACCCCAAAACCAACAGCACCCCTGCTGCTGCCAAGGTGGCAGAGGTAAAGGTTGCCCCCGTTTTGGATTTGGAGATGGGGGGGCCTAAAAACCTACCTGCACCTAATAATGCTAGGCCCAGAAGGTCTTCGGGCCAGTCACAGACAGGGAGCCAAGGAGGCAGCCCCACAAATGGGATCCCTCGCTCTCCTGATTATGTAAGTCCCCGTTACAAGGGAAATCGACCCATCCTGGGTTATGTGTGGACTCCTCCAGCCCAAGGGGGGGGATCCAGCCAAGCACCTAACCCAGGGAACTTCCCTCCTAACTTCCCACCGGAGGGCAGAAATTCTCCAAATCCTGGGCAGAACTTTTTCCCCAGGTATCCACCCAATTTCCAGCCCCCAAATCATCCATCCTTCTTTCCCCAATTCCCTGAGCCCAGACAACCTAATCCGGGAGAGGGGAGGCCAAGGGTGGAGGGGTACCAAAATCTTCCCAACCAGGGGTACTACCAGAGAAGGGATAGCTACCCTTCCCGGGATCAGCCCAGGGGAGAAAATAGAGCCCCGTATCAGCCTGAGCGGGTTTCCCAGTTAGAGCGCCAGGTCCAAAATATGGCACGAGATCTGGGTCACATACTGAGGGCTCAACAGAACCCTCAGATGAGCATGCCACCGCAGAATGCCCCAAACTCTGGAACTGGTGCTCCAGAACAATGACGGGGGCAGCACCCCGATAACACACCGGTTCCCAGGGAGGAGGCACAAGGGGAAGGGGGGTGTAAAGCCTTGGAGGAAGCTTCCTTCCCAACTTGTAAAAAGCCCCTGGAAAACCAGGAACCGGAAACAAAATCTCCTGCCCCTGAAAGCCCGCCTCCCAAGGAGCAGAGGGGAGGTAGGAGAAACAAAGGACCCAAACAGACCCACTTTGTGGAGGAGGTACAGGTCTTCCAATTTGAGGGAGAGGGATCCTCAGAGGATCCTGGGGAAAGGACCTTCTCCTTGAGAGATGGGGGAACTCCTCCCAAGGAAAAATGGGTCCCAAGGGATGCCAATTCAGACTGGGGAGATATGGAGACTGAGCTACCGCCGCCCATCATCTCATCCCAGAACCCACAATACCAAAATCCCCTGGTTCAAACCCATCCTGATGACTGCCTCCAAAAAGGAGGGGGCGGCCCAGAACCGGAACCAGGGGAACCCACAATGGCTCTGATCTCCAGTTGCCAACTTTTTCTTTCAGATTCCCAAGGCTCTCCACAGAATTCTGCCCAAATCTCTTCTCTAGCAATGTCCAAAACCAGAAAGTTAGCCCACCAGTTGTCCAAAAATGTGCATTATCTGTGCCCCCTTGAGGAGAAGGAGGGAAGATATTATGCCCCGGTACAAGTACAGGGGCAGGGTACGATTTCAGCGCTGGTGGACACGGGATCTCAAGCTACCCTTCTGTCCAGAAGGGCCTTTGATGAACTGAATGCAGGAAGGGGAGGGAATTACCAAATTCCTCTCACCTCACTTCCTGGACAACTCCAGAACTTTGACGGGAAGGAAATTCCCGTCGAGGGGACGGCAGATTTGGACATTAAAATTGGGCGACACAAGTTGAAACACCCGGTCATAGTTGTGACTCCAGAGGGCACCCCTTGTTTACTAGGGAATGACCTCCTGAGAAGGTTGTCACCCCTAATAGATTGCGTAAACAAGGTCCTCTGGACCCAGACTAGCCGACCCATAAAATTAAAACAGTGTCAACCATGTTAGTTTAAACGGCACATTCCACATGGTTGAACAAAATTCTGACCAAGTAGAATTCCACTTCCAGAATAACCAAATTCCAGACGTGAAGGTAATAGCAGTAGGACAACAGACTGGTGATGGGGGGTCCTCTCTATTTCTGAAAATCAACCTTCCTTCCAGTTTAAGGTGGTATTCCACACTGGAAGGAAACACCCTGAAATTCTTTACCAAACCCACTCCTATAGTCCAGAAAGATGTGAAATCAGCTCAGAGCCTGGCTGATATTCAGCAAATTAGAGAGCAGTTGTTCATCCCTGTTCAGTTAAATGATGGGAAGGACTCTGTTCTCGCTCGAGGGTGCGTGAACAATGGTAAGAGCTTCATCAGCGAAGCCATGTTCCGCCAACTCCCAAAAGATCCAGCCATTCCCACATTCAAACTGATAGACAAATGGGAAATGGACCTGGAAGCACCTAATTCCAAACATCTCCTGCCAAGCAGGTGTATGCTCAAAATCTCCATTGGCAACAAGAGCATAGTCCACAATTGTTGGGTGGTGCGAGACGTCACTGCCGCTTTTTACTTAGGCAGTGACATTCTCAATCGCTTTGCCATTAGTTTGGACCTAATAAACTTCAAAGCTTGGTCCCGATTAGCGGATAATCCCATGGGCTTTGATGATCCAGAAAAAGCATTTAGGTCAGCTCAATTGCTACCTTATGCAGTTGAAATTCAGATCAAAGAGGAAGTCACCATCCCAGAAAGGACCCGACAATTCTCCCTGGAAGTGAAAGCTAAAAGAGGACAACATTTGAAAAACCCTGATGCTTACATACATCTAAACGCTTCTCTCCAACAGCAAGGGTTGGGGGTAAACCCAACTCCATTAGTCAACATAGAACATGACACCATTCTAATAGAGGTGGATAACAGCGACTTAAAGAGTATTACTCTAGCCGCAGACACCATTATTGGAATGGCGGTTGATGACCGACTTTTTTCCATCGATTTAGGAAATGAACTGTTAGGACCAATCCCCAAGGACTGTTTTGACAGTGACAGTGATGACAATACAACACCAGACAGGATTTTTACCCGGCATGGGGGGAACTTCCTGGTGTGCACTTCCTGCCCTTATGGTAAGGAAGATGTGACTTGTGACTTCAGGAGGGATGAGGTGATTTTCCAGGTCCATGAGGGTTGCCTTTCCCACCTGAAGCCTCCAGTCCAAATCAGCACTCTGACCAGGGACTTCTCCACCCAGCTGGAGGAGGCCGCTGAGATAGCCAAACCAGAAGTCTTTCCAGGCATCAGGCAGATGGTGGAAGAGAGAGTCAACCTAGCTGATGCCTGTGTGACTCTGAAACAAAAGCAAAAGTTGAAACAAGTTTTCTTGGATTTCCAAGATCTCTTTGCGGTAGACTCATATGACTGTGGCCGCACCGACATCCACACAACAACAATCCCCACGGACCCTGGCATGACTCCAGTGTTTGTGAAGCAATATCGTTTGCCTCTCGCATCCATGGAGTCCCTTACTGAAATAATGAAGAACCTTGAGTCCCGGGGAATAATCCGTCCAGTTCCCAGCACCTTCAATAATCCGGTGCTGGGAATACTGAAGCCAAACGGCCAGTGGAGACTCTGAGCCGACCTTAGGGAGCTCAACAAACGGGTCCATACTTCCCGATGGCCTCCGCCCTACATTGACCAAGGGCTGGCCCAGATCCAGGGGTCACAGGTATTCACTGCAATAGACCTGACCAATGGATACTGGACTGTGCCTGTCAGTAGGGAGGACCAATACACGCTGGCTTTTACCTTTGGGGGCCAGCAGTACACATGAACCCGGACTCCCTTCGGATACCTCAACTCCGGCAATGAATTCAACATTTTCCTACACAAGGCCATGCCCGACCTGAGTGCAAGGGGTAACCTGGCTTATGTAGATGATGTCCTCATCAAAAGTTCATCTGTGGAGGAACACATAGCGGAGATCCGTTATGTTCTGACCCAGTTGAGGGCCGCCGGAGCAAAACTTTCCTTTCAGAAAGCACAGTGGTGTAGAACCCGTGTTAATTTCTTGGGGCTTGAGATTACTCCTCAGGGTCTCTGTACCCAGGAAAAGAAGGTGGAAGCACTCCAAAAACTGAAAGACCCCACAACTCTGCGGGAACTAAGGAGCCTCCTTGGACTGACTAATTACAGCAGAAAGTTCATTGAGGGCTACGCAGAGATCACCAGACCCCTGATTCATCTCCTGAAGGGGGGGTCAAGTGGGAATGGGGTCCAGAACAAGCCGAAGCGGTAAAACAACTCAAAAGAAGCCTCTCACAAGCGCCTTGCCTAGCTTACCCTGTCAGGAACTGGTCAAGGAGTTCTTCCTGGAGACGGGGTTCTCTAATACGTGCTTGACAGCAGTATTATACCAAAAGCATGACAAGGTCAATAAAGTAATCTCCTATGCGAGCAAAACTTTATCCTCTGTGGAGGAAAAATTCAACGATTGTGAGAAGGCACTCCTGGCAACGGTGTGGGCATTGAAGAATTACCGCCCGTTTATCCATGGGGAACACATCATAGTGGAGGCTCCACACCAGCCTCTGCAATATCTCCAAAGTGACAGAATCCGGGCCTGAAATGTGAGTAATTCCCAAATTACTTCCTGGAATCTGTCAATGCAAGGCTTTCCTGTGGAGGTCAGATATGGCCAAAACAAGAAGAGTCCCCTCGCGCAAGGTCTGGCTGACTTGCATGATTGTGCCAGAGAAAACTGTCTCGAGGACGAAAGTCTAAAAATCAAGGACAACACAGAGGCATACCTTAATTCCCCACACAAAGTCTTTGAAGAGGACAAGTGTGAGGGAATGCCCACTGTCTATGTGGATGGATGCTCGTACCATGTTGACAACGACGGGGAGAAAGAACTGGTGGCTGGCGTAGGGAATGCATGGGTGAAGGAGTTCCCAGAACCCTCCGCTGGATACAAAATTGGTCCCCGAAGTAGTCAGGTGGCAGAATTGATGGCTGTGCATCAGGCCATCCTCACTGCTGTCCAGCATCAACTCCACGAACTGGTCATAATCACAGATTCGGATTATGTACGGAACGGGTTCGTGGAGCACCTGGTTAATTGGAAAACCAGAGGCATGTTATGTGCTAACAACAAACCCTGGAAACATGGGAAGTTGATCCAAAACATTGACGATCTGGTCACCTCGAATGAGATGACCATCTATTGGAAAAAGATCAAGGGTCATTCCAAAGTAGAGGGACCAGACAAAACTGGAAATGACTTAGCTGATCAGCTGGCCAAAACCGGGGCCATCCAAGGGGATCTAATTGAGATTGAGTCCCTGTTGGGGGACATCCAGGTCACTGCTATCACTAGGTCCCAGACAAATGCTCACAATTATCTGTCAACTGCCCAATGGAGCAAGGAGACCCCTGATGCTGATTTGATTACCGCTCAGAAGGGGGATCCAATAATTGGTAAATTTTACCAACACATTGAGGACCCTGAGAACTTTCCCCTGACGGATACCGATTACAACGGGAAAGAGGACCTTAGAGTGTTGATGAAATGTCCAAAAATGTTCCGGATCCAAGACGGTTTGTTGGTAAGGAAATCCAAAGCTGGCCACGATCAGTGGGTGGTTCCTACCTCATTCCGAAGCCTGATGTTAAGTCACGCCCATGATGCGGCCACCGCCGGTCATAGGGGGTTTCACACAACACTGGAAATCTTAAGAGAGTTTGCATACTGGCCACACATGGGCCAGGACCTCAACCAATACTTGAAGGGTTGTCTTGTGTGTGCACAATTTCAGCCAACATCCCTCACACACCGGGCGCCTCTCCAAAAGAGGGGGATGACACTGCCATGGTCAGATTTACAAATCGACTTTGTAGGCCCTGTGATTCGCTCGACTAGAGGAAACAAGTACATGTTGACCGTTACATGCTTGTTTACCAAGTGGGTGGAATGTCTCCCAGCCCCGAATTGCAAGGCAGAAACGGCAGCTGCCTTGATGATTAACCACATATTTTCCCGTTTTGGTCTACCTCAAAGGATTGAGTCAGACAGAGGTAGCCACTTCACCAGTGAAGTAATGACAAAGATGTGGGAGATACTGGGGGTCAAGAGAAAGCTACATATTGCTTACAGGCCAGCTTCTTCTGGGGCAGTAGAGAGAAATAACCGAACCATTGTGAGCATATTAAAGAAGTTTGTGGCAGATTCTGGGCCAAGTTGGGATATCCGATTACCTCTGGTCCTAATGGCCATCAGATCTACCCCTTCATCTGCAACCAAAATGTCACCATTTGAGTTGATGACTGGACGCAAGATGGTGCTTCCTCAGCATTTGCTCTACAGAACCCAAGAGCAAACGTTGATAAATGCCTCCACAACTCATGAGTATGTGGAGAATTTAAGGAAACACCTTCAGCATGCTTTTGCCTATGCTCAGCGGAATCTAGAAAGATCAGCTGAGAGTATGAAGACCCACTATGACCTGAAAACGTCCAGGAAGGAATATCAGGTGGGGGACCGGGTCTATCTATACAATTTCCAAAGGAACCAGGCCAAGCAGCGAAAATTTTTGCCTACATGGAAGGGATCCTATGAGATTATAGACAAGATCTCCCCTGTGGCCTACAAGATCTGCATCCCCAAAGGCGGTTTGGCAGAGGGGGAAGACAAGTGGGTACATATAAATCAGCTAAAGTGTTGCCATCCCAGGCACACTCTGCAACAACTGGAGGAATCCTCTGGAATCCTAGAGGGTACTGTCTCAGATTAATGCAGTTCTAACTTAAAATATCCTACATATCGCCTATCGAATTCTGAGTTTCTCAATGTGGGTGTTTTCGTTTTTGAATGCAAAAAGAAATGTGCATGTTCATATGTTTTGACTATAAATTTATATGCCACCCCACTATATCAATGGTGGGGGAAAAATGTCTATGAATAGGTATTGCCGCTCTTCCTTTGTCGTCCTAGGAGAAAGAAAACCTTGAGACTGGCCAGGGAGGACGATCCGGAGACCGGGAGCAGAGACGCAAGGGCCCCGGGGTACCGCCCAATCTTCCCATCAGGACCGGCGAGGAGAACCGATCGATCCGACCGGATGGAGAAAAAGATGCTGAACTGTGCCATCTATTGGAAGGAGATGAGGAAACATCCCAGATCTTGCGAGTTCCATCAGTGAAACAGAATGGCCATCGCAAGAGGGGGGCTTGTGGGATGTTTTACCCATGCATCCGAGCCCTACCTCAAAAACTGTGCAGTACTGGCATTGAAAACATCATGATGGCCAGAGCTTCCCAGAAAATGCCCAGGGAAATGCATGAAATATAGGCTGCCACCCATTGTTGCCGATGTTATGGGCACAGAAGGGCACTGCCTAAAACCACCATTGGACTACCCACACAGTAGCCTGAAACCATTGGGAATGGCAATGCTGATTGCCAAAAGCAACCTAGAACTGTGGGGAATTAATTTTCTTAAATCCCAAAAATGGTTGCATTACCAGTACTCACCACTATCAGAAAGCCGGCGTTTTAAAACCACCAGACCTTTGTGTAAAACTGAATAAATGAACCCAAAGCAGGCCAAAGAAAGACTTACTGAGAGGTGGATACAATGTAAAGTTATGTTCTGAAGTGACTTGAATGTTCATAACAAGACTGGCTGAGCTCTGCAGGTCTGCAGCAGCCTAACTGAAACTGGATTTAAAACTACCAAAAATCGAAAATGTTTAAATTAACTGAGTGACCTACTTTTGAGTGGCACATAGTTTGTCACTGTTGAAATGTCATAGTTTTGAACTTAGAATCAGCATTCTAGCTGCATATGTAAAAATTGTCTTGACTTAAACTGGGGAACAAAAAGTGACATTTTATCTGAAACCTGGCTTAATGAAACTGAATTCTGCCCACCAGCCACCCCCGACAGGAGTTGAGACTTGCACAACAGCTGTGTTCCCAGGCCTAGCTGCCTTTTGCTGTTCCCACCAAAAGGGATATGACACTTCTCTGATTGAATTACCTGGGCTCTGCAGGAAATTGAACAAAGCCCTGTCCTGAATCAGGCAAATGTTTTATTATGGGGGTCGTAAAAGTGGCTTCCTCCTGGAAGGAAAGGGGAGGAGCACTGCCTGTGAGAGCAAGCTGGCTTGGCAGAACTGGAAAAACCAGAAATTCAACCTTGTGCTGGGGGAAACCACACCCCTTTGGGGCCAGAACATAAATCTAAAAAGATGGATCATTCATAGAGCGGTCTTGTGAAAATTTGATAAGTGATATCATTATTCTTGAGATTTTTCTGTGCACATTTGAAGACGTGGTAGGACCCGGTGGTATGTTCAGGGGGGTTTTAGCGGAAAAGAGGATATTAATCTAAATGTATGTATGTTAAAAATCTGACACTCCACCACCTAATGCCCACATGCTTTGCGAACATTTGTGTAAATGCGGGGACAAATCCAATATTGGTAACCCAACCAAAAAGTGAAATATGTTGCCATTTTTGAACCCAAGCTCCTAGGAACGACAGAATTGGAACAGGGGCTACCATCAGTAAATGCATGATGTGTGTATGCAATGCCAAACAACTGTCTATCGGGGAAGTATGTATTTGTATCAGATATAGATTGTGTGTAAAGTTGACAGGGGTGGGTTCTCTGTATCATAAACAGACCTCATCATGATGACACTTCATTTCATTCCCCCAATCAAGGGGAAGAGGAGGAAGTGGCCAATGACAAGTGGAGAGGGGTGGAGCCTAGGAAGCTAGCCTCTCCACCCACTTTCAAAACACATAAAACAGACAGTCAGGACAGATAGGGACATTCAATTCCATTTGCTGCGGAGCATGCTGCCGGACCATACAACATCCAGAGATCCAGACTTCAAATCCATCAATCTCCAGAACCTGTAGCAGTACTTAGAAAGCAGAGCAGTATCCAGAATCCAGAGAGGCTAGACCAGCAGAGCAGAGCTGACCCAGACCGCTGTTCGCAGAACCAGAGAGCTGAACCGGAGTCCAGTCCAAAACCTGACCAGATCCGTGGCGAGGCCTATTTTAAAATATATTGTGAGTATCTAGAAGAACTGTGCAGAAAAAATCTCTTAGTTAAAATAATCTAATCCAAACTATTTTAATCTAAGTAGAACTGCCTCCTAGTTGTCACTTGTCATTTGCAAAGCTGTCACCTGTCATTTTCTAGCTGCAAGCTGTAACCTTTCGCTTTGAACTTTTAAAATTTCAAATCCGAAAAACTACCTTTATTTAATCGTCCGTATCTCTGGAACCGTTTGGGCTCGGAACTTGGTTTAACTTAACTCTGAAAGCTTAGAATCTTACCTTTCCAACAAGCCTAGAACCGACTCCCTACTCCTTATACTTTCTCCGTAATCACGATTCTCGCACTCGCGAATTTTACCACGATTTGCAATTTGGTTAAAAATCCAGCCACGTGTGAAAACATCAGCTTCATTGCTTTCCTTTGCCAAAAATTTGTTTAACCTGCTAGTTACTCCTAGATCCTTGCTAAAGTGAGCCTGAACTCATCCCAAGTATATTTCACTCAGCCTGAACCTCCTAAAGGGAATTAAAACCATTTTCAGCATATTTCTCACTGCATTGTCACCAAATTCAAAGCATTTTGCCTGTGTTTCAAAACTCCTATCTGTTGTATAAGCTGCTGGGGGGGATTGAACTGAATTCTATTTGATTGCATTCCTAAGAACTGTGTCATCTTCATCTCCTTACAGTGCATAAAAGGGGGGGTGAATTGTCCAAGAAAGTGATTACATTGTCTTTTGCTGAAATCCTATCAAGTTAATTTCTGTACTGCATTTCATTCCACATTGCATCCATTTGAAACCATAAAAGTATTGTTGCTATCGTATCCATCCTATAACCACTCATCCTTGATTATAAAGAAGTGTGCTAGTGCCGGACTATCCATTATTTATTACTGCTCAGATTAAGTGTGATATTCAATTATTAATTTATTATAAAGTGTGATATATATATCTATTGTTTAAATTATCAAATAAACCTTTTAAACTTGCAAAACAGAACTACTTCTTGGCTCAGCGGGGTCAGGGGGATTCCAAGAGAGGGGTGTTATATAGGGGTAGTCATCCAGAACGGATGAACTGGACGTAAAGATTTATGAATAAGTGTTTCCATTCAGTATCCCAGACTAGGCATTGACTTAGCTGTAGTGTTGAATTGAATCCTCTTACAGGGGGGACCAGCCCATTAGTTAGTAGGAGGTCGTATATTCACAATATGGCATGCTCTCCTTCAGCTATATTGTATAGGATGTCCACAATCGCGTGTTTCTCCATCAACTCATTATATGCTGGCCACCTACTTGTAATCTCTCTTTTAAGAGTGCTATGTAACATGCATTGCCCCCTGTGCACTCCCGTCTGTTGTGCCAATTCCATGACGGGTATGAAGGCCGTATCTTGCAACAAATCCCCTATGGTGGCCACCCAACTGATCTCTCAGAACGTGTGTATATTAATGCCAGGGGAATCTGCTCTGACACCGGCTCTTTCAACCCCATCACAGCCATGGCTCTATCCCACAATTTCAACCCTATAGCCACCAAATGTGACTTCTGACCCACCCAAGGCTTCCTGAACCACAGTAACTCCTTCAAGTAATAGCGCCCATCTATGGCTTGTAACATCGCTGTGTCCAGGCTAGGGTCTTCAGCCAGCCAATCTACCACAAATTGCAGCTGTCCCACCACATAGTACAATTCAAAATGTGGGACTCGAATGCCACCCTCTTCATATGGTCCATACAGTGTTGACAGTGCAATCCTACTCCTCCCATTTTGCCACAGAAAACCTCTGCAGATGCCTTTTAGGGTCTTAAACAAGGGCCATGTGATATAGATTGGGACATTCGCAAAGAATTGTAATATCTAGGCAGTACTACCATCTTCAACAACGCCACCCTACCCATAACAGAGGGAAGTAATTTAGTCCAGAATCCCATGGAACCCCTAATGCCCTCCAGGTCCTGCAACGTATTGTGTCTGTGCTCGACCCCTGGGTCGTGATACACATTGACCCCCAGATATCTAAACGTATGCTCGTTCCACTGCAGAGCCAGCACAGGCAGCGCTCGTCGCTCCACCCTGCCTAGTCCGGCTACTGGGAATAATGCTGATTTAACTTTGCTAACGGTGATCCCTGATGACTGAGCAGAAAGCGCCAGTGCCTCCAACAGCAACTCCAAATTATCTTCAGGGTTCTGGATATACCATCGTGTATCATCCGCATACAGGGAAATCAAGTGTCTGACCTCATAGATTTCTATACCCGCCTCCCGAAATTCCAGCCAGAGGTATTGGCCAATTGGTTCCATAGCTAACACATACAGCAACAGTGACAATGGGCAGCCCAGTCTCGTGCCTTTCTCTAGTTCCCATTCCCCCGATATTTATCTAACCGTCTTAATCCGGGCCATTGCTCTTGTGTACACCAGTTGCACCCACTTAATGTATGCCTGCCCAAATCTGAATCTGCGCAGGGTCACATGCAACCAATCCCATCTTACTCAATCAAATGCTTTCACTGCATCCAGATTAGCTATGGCGCACAGAACCTCCCAGGTCGTAGTCCTATCTATCACATGATGCAGCTTTCTCAAGTTCCAGGACATGCTACGTCCTGGAATGTACCCCATCGGATCTGTCTGTACTAGTTTGCAGATCACTTATTATCCTGGTTCAACATCGAGAGAGATCTGTAGGAGCTACATTCCGTCAGAGTTTTATGGGGCTTGTGCAAAGGTATGATTATTGACTCTCTTAGGCTAAGGGGCTGGCCCCCCTCTGCGTAAGCATCATAGAAGGTACTAAGCATGTGAGGGGCTAACACTTGTGCATATTCTTTGTAACATTCGCTTGGCAGCCCGTCCGAACCTGCCGTCTTCAGCGTTGGCAGAAAGACAATGAAATTGTGTATATCCTCCACCGTTATGGGTGCCTCTAGGTTATCTCTTTCCTCCTGGGACAATCCCGGCAGATTCATTTCTTCTAACACCTCCACCAAGCTCGGTACTAGGTACCGGGAGTTCCTCCTTATATAATTTTTGGTAAAATTTACAAAACACCTTATTAACACCTTTTTGAGTTTGGCATATTTCGCCCTGCCCAGTATGTATCGCGTGTATGGGGTTTTGTTGTACTTCCATCTTGTACAGCCATGCTAGTATGCGGCAGGGTTTGTCCCCCTATATGTGCTGTCTCTCTGTATACTTGGTGAAACTATGCTTGCCTAACCTCTCCCAGCAGTCCATACATTTCTGCTGTAACTCCCTAATCTTCTCGTCTTTATCTAAGGTTTGCTCCTGTGACTGCTGCAGGGACCTCAATCGCTCCTCCGCCGCGGTCAATTTCCTAGTAATATTTACCTAGGCGCCACTAGCCCCTCTGATCACCACTTTCAATGCTTCCCAAAATGTTCTAGCGCTAGATATGCTACCCAGATTGTGCGATACATAGTCAGAGATGCAATCCTTTAAGGAATCCCGGAATGGGGCGTCCCTAAGCGCCTCAGACCTAAGTCTCCACGTGGGTTTCGGGGCCCTGACAGGTGCATATTTCCAATCCAGACTGAGCGGGGCATGATCGGCCAAGGTCCTCCCTTCATATTGGGCGCGTGTGACATGATGTACTAGTTTCTTTCCCACAAAGAAGTAGTCAATCCTCGTCTGTACTGCATGTGGTGCTGAAAAATGCGAGTAGTGTCGGATATCCGGGTGAAGCACTCTCCAGACATCTTCTAAAGTGAAGGATTCCAGGAGCATCTGTAACGTCCTGGCCGGCGCGGCTGGTTTACTATCATTGGCATCAGACCTGTCTAGGCTTGGGTTCAACATACAAATAAAATCGCCTCCCCCATACCCAATTGCTATCCCAATAAGGGCCTAGCCATGGATACAATGTCCAAAAAAACTCTGCAGCACCATGATTAGGGGCATACGTATTTACCAGACCTGTGTCAACTTGCTCGAGGAGTCCTGTACAAGCACCATCCTACCTTCATTGTCTAGTTTCATCTATGTAACCTTGAAGGGAACAGAGGGTGCAATCCAAAGACCCCCCGAGCATAAGCGGAGTACGGAGAGCCAAAGAGCAGCCCTCTCCATATCCCAGCTATCACCGCCTGCTTATATGCCGTACAATGTGTTTGTTGCAACATGGCTACATCCACTCTACTTCTCCTAAGATATGAAAACACCTTGTTACATTTTACAAAAGCATTGGACCTCCTCACATTCCAGGTAAGTACCATTAAAGTTCCTGCCGTTTTTGATTGTCTGCACTCACTCCACCAGCCGCCCCCATTTTCCCCCTCCCACTTGTAACAGTTCAGTCCAGAATGCTATACTGTTCATCTCATTCAACATACATGCAGGCAAACCCTTCCATTTCAGAACCCACCAACTTTCCCCAACTATAAACAACTGCCTAGCAATGTTGCCCTTGCTCGGCCTTCCCACTTCCCCCATTTGCCCCATGCAATCCTGCATGAGGCTGTTGCGCAGCGGGTGGGCACAAAAACAAGTGCCCCCAAAAAACAAAACAAAAGGGATGTGGTAGGCACGGCCATGGGCCTGATCTGCCGCACATGCCTCAAGCCATTTACCAATAATGACCCATAGTATTTCCTGCCATTCATATAACAAGACAGTTGCGACTGCTGGAGCCTGATCTACACAACAAAGGATGCTGACAACCTCTTGGCACCAGCCTATCCTCAAGCCCATTGTGTCATTGTCATGTATGGCCAGCCCATTACTTGCGGGCCAGCTCGTCAGTGTCGCGTGGAGTCTGCGACTGGGTAGAACATCCATCATGGGTCCCTCTGATATCCTCCTCTTCACCCTCGTGCAGGCCAATCTTTTCCCTGTCCATCCATACTTATGCCTCCCCTGGGAGATAAAAAACCAGGTCTTGCTTTTGTAAATAATCTTAAATCGTGCATGGTAGATCAACATATATTTCAGGCCAGCCCGACAGAGACTAGTCTGCGCTGATGAAAATTGGCTCTGCTCTTTTGCAACTGAAATGTATAATCTGGGTTAACCACCAGATTCGCTGAGGCCCTCTTCAATTCTCCCCCTTGCTGTGAAAATGCCAGGATCTTTTCTCTGTCCTTATAGTTCAGGACTTTGGCGATGATTGGTCTTGGGGGAGCCCTCAGAGGGGGCCGCCTAGTTAGTGCCCTGTGCGCTTTTTCGCTTGTGAAGCCCTGTGTAAGGTTCACAGACCCAAATTCCTGAAGCAGCATATTCTCCATATACGTCGTTGGGTCAGTCTCTTCTTCTCCTTCCGGCAGGCCAACAATGTGTATATTGTTTCTCCGGACCTGTCCCTCTGCTTCTTCAACTTTTTCTAGGAGGCCGACGTTCAGTTGTAGAATATGGATATCAGCTTGCGTTTGCCAGAGTGCGCCAGAATGCTCCTTCACCTGCATCTCCAGAGTCGTGTACTCATTCCGCCAAGTTCCATACATCCTGACGCAGGACACCGACATCAACGTCACAGAGTCGATTTGTGCCCCCAATGATGCTTTTAGATCTGCTATTGCTAGCATTGCCTGGTTCTGCAAGTCCAGAACCCCATTCCCCTTCCCCAACTCCTTCTAAATATCTTTCTCGGGCGCTCACTTCTTTGATTTGGTGAAGGCGTCCAAGGCTGGTTGAGTAGCTTTGTTTTTTGCCGACTTGGGAGGCATTCAGCCAAGTGTCAGTCTCCTCCTCAATTCCCAAGCTCCCAGCAGGCTGCCCCTCGCCTTTGCAAGAGCCTAGAACTTGGTAGCTGCAAAATGCGCCGTCTCAAAGAGCACAAACGAAGACTAGCAGAATCTAACCTCCACTACCCTTTTTTAAAATTTTTTAATGGGCTCAGCACAGGGAATCTTCTGGCGCGTAGTGCTGCTTGTGTACCGCCACATGTGCCAGGCCTCTTGTTCCCTCTCACGCCCACCGGTATGGGCAATAATCCTACTGCACTTGTGTCTGTATCACCAGTCCCCAGCCCAAGAATGTGCTATGCCTGCACCTGGCAGCCGCTCTGCAAGCACCGTCTAGGACTGCACACAGACTTCTCATAAATCCAATGTGCGCCAGCCACGCTTCCGTGGATGCTGGGCCCTGGGTCACCTGTTCTCACTTGTCCTGGCACTTGTCAGGCCCTTTTCGCCAGTGGCTGGGATTCCCAACACGCTTGCCAGCTCAGGATCCGGTGTTCACCACTCTGCCTCTTCCTGCACCAAGCCTTGCTCCGGCCCGATGCCGCCCGGCTCTTGCCCTCAGGATCACCATGCGGCCCACAAGTCACTTCCCACTTTCTAAGCACAACACTGTCCAGGCACCCTGGCTCCTCTATTTCCACTCTTCATTTCCTACTGAGCCTGGGCCTTCTCCTTTCACCCCAGTGCCCGGGTTCTGATCCTTATCTTTGGCCGCTTCGCCCACTGTCCACTGCCTGGGCCTCCTACACAAAGGAGGCAACATCCCCTCGGGTGCTCGTACCTGTTAATGAGGGCGCCAAATACAATCTGCAGCGTCCGGCAAGTCCACACTGCAGCTACATACGCTTGCAATATTTGCAGTTGCCGGAGGAATTCTACAACGCAGCAAGGGCTGTTTCTCTGTGCTAGTCCTTTCTTCTACCGCCTTCCCAGGCCTCATCGCTGCTTGGGAAAATGCTGGTCAGCAGAGCAGCTGTCCCGGAGCTGCACTAGCCCCTCGCTGATTCCTCAGAGCGCGTCCTCACTCTGCACTCGCTTGCGACGGTCAAGCGTGCCAACTCCAATACACGCAAGACGAAAGGGCAACCAAGTCAAGCACACAAAGCCTGTATTGCTCCTGGACAGCACCGCTCACAGTGCCTCTGTTCGGGACACAACAACCATTGCTTCTCTCCTCCACGCTGTTTGCCGACTGGATCCCCCGCAGCAGTCACTTTTCGTTATTTTTGTTGCAAGCTATAGCCATCCGCTACGCTACGCTTTCTTCCCTGACGGCTCATCTCACAGGGCTCCTCGCTGCAAGCTGCAAGTTATCCGGCACTCTCAACTCCACCGATAGTCACTATGTTCCTTTGTGCTGGTCATCTCGCGTCGGCCATCTTCTTTTCAGACTGCACCGAGTGGGCGCCTGGCTTCATTCCACTTATCTCCTTCACCTCCTTCTCGCCTTTCCTCCGCTCTGCTTGCATGCTCTCCCGAGCAGTTCACACAGGCGCTCAGCTGCTTGCAAACTTCAAAGGCTCATATATGCCTATCTTCCACATGGATAATGTCGGACCAGGCAGGAATGGTCACGAGAGCAGACCTACTCCATTGGCCACCAGCCACACCCCTGGATGGAGACATTATTATACTTTTGGTTTTTAACACTTTTCCCAACATCAAGTTTAAGACATTTCCTTGCACCCCTTTGTTTTGTTTATAGTGTGAGGGTCAGGATAGGACTTTTCAGTTACTGATATCCTGACAAACAGATCTTTAGGTTTTGGTTGCTAGGTAGGGGGGTTCCTCTATAGAATAGGGCCAGAAAGGCATTTTCCAAAACCATTTTTATTTAATAAATGTCTGTAACCAAAAACATGACCTCTTTGTGTCCAGCTTTAATTTCTGACTCCTCACAGGTGGCCTTGCCCTCTACTAGCAGGTCTGAGGAATGGCACCCACAAGATGCAATGGGCAATGGAAATTGAAAGAACTAGTTTGATGGAACAAGGATTTTCTGATCAGGTGGTTGACACTATCCTTCATGCCAGGCGCTCGTCCCGTTGAAAGCATATCCGGAGCACTGGGTCAATTTCCTTATATGGTGTAGAGGATTCAGTACATTTCTTCTTCATTGTGGGCTTCCTTCTGTGCTCCAGATTCCCCAGGAATAGAAGTGTCCTCTCTCCTATCCCAGTGGGTGTTGATTAAGGTCCTCAAAGGGAACCGGGAGGGCAAAATGGAGGGTGAATCTCTTGTTTGGAAATTCCTGAAAGTCTTGCTTTCTCTCAGCCTGCCTCTCTGGGATCTGCCATGGTGTTGAGGTTTCTAATGGATCCTCAATTTGAGCCTGTTGGGGAGATGGAAATAAACCACTTCACACTCAAAAAAAGCATCTTTACTAGCTAATACCTCAGTTCGTAGATTGGGAGAGATAAGGAATGTGTTGTGTGTGTCATGCTACCTTTCTACGAGTTCTCCTAGAAGCAGTTACCTTACTTGGGACCCACATTTTCTTCCGAAAATATTGTCTAAGTTTCACACGTCTCAATATCTGGTTTTCCTTGCTTTTTTTCAGAACCCTCAAATGTCAGAGGTAGAGGCATGGTGCTATATCGATGCCAGAAGAGCAGTGTGTGAGCAACTTTCTAGAACAAAAGGTTTCAGACAAAGGACAGCCTTTTGGCGACTTTTGGTCCAGCAGGGGCAGGCACGGAGGCCTTGGTAGTGTCGATCAGCGGCTGAATCTGGAGAGTCATTTCAATGGCCTATGTCTCAGCAGGATTGTCCATCCCGGAACATGTTTAGGGTCGTTCTACTCGAGTAATGGTGGCTTCCTGGGCAGACGCTCAGGAGGAGGGGCTGATGGGGAGGGATTTCTCTGCAGGAGATATGCAGGGCTGCCACCTGGGCTGATCAGAGCGCACGTGGATATCCTCAGGGAGGGTTCCTTGAGGTTGGTTTACGGTCTGTTCGCATGGGTTGATTGGATTTGTGGGAAAATAATATGGTGATGGGATGCAGGAAGGTTTTTGTCTTCATGTGTGTCATTAGAACCTCTCCCCATACTTATGCTTTGGTACACCACAGCGGCCAGTACTGAGACAAGGAAGAGAAACGTGGAGGTAATGCCCCAATTACCTACTGGTAATCTTCATTACTGATAGTCCTGCTCCTCCTTGTCACAGTACGAATGACTCTCCTCTCCCTCCCTGGGCGAGGAAGCTCCCATGGTCTGGCTTGGAAAATTGGTGGGATTGTGGGTAAGTAGGAGGTATGCCACTGTGGAGGAGGGGGGGCGGTTCCTGGAATGGAGGCCTCTGAGACTAGTACTGTGCCAAGGGAGGGAAGGACTAGGAGTAATACAGGTTACCAGTAGGTAACTGGGGTATTACTGTCACCTGTGTCAAACACTCTGTTATGCTGTCACATATGGTAGTTTGATCTCTTCGTTAAATAGAAACATTACCCTCTCTTAAACTATCTACTGGCTAAGCATCTACCCACTTACTAGCTACTGTAACATACACCACAGAACCCAAATTGGTAATGCATCTTAACCCTTTCATGAAATTTGTATCCCGTTAAATTTAAAGTTTTACCAATATTTTCAACTGGGCACCCGCCATTTAGGTTTCGGCAACAATTTTCTTTTAATGTTGAAACTGCTCCTGTAAACATCTGTGTCATGAACGTCATGTGTGTGACCTGTGTTCTTGTATTTTGAACTTTCTACTTCAAAGATGAGCATGCAGGCTCTTGTTTCTTGATGGCACACCAACTGCTTGCACGTCCAGCCCAGTCCCTCTTGCTCAACGGTGCAGACCCAGAATGCAACATAACAATAAAACAGGATGTGGGGTACCTGCTACATATATATTAGGGCACAATACGGCAGCAGCTAGCCATGGGAAAAAATAACAGAGTGGCTGCTTGGAAACCTTTTTGAAGATAAAGTACTTGGAAACATAGGTGGGTTCATAAATCAGCTAAACAGGACAGGACCCTGGGTAAAGGCCCAATTTAGATTGAGAGACATCTAAGGGACATGCACCATTAACACAAGCAACACCCTATTGCGTACTCTTAAATGCCTGTATTCTGGATAAGTCTTTAAGTAATTGATTAGTACAATGACGCAAGTACTGACCATTCCCCAATAACTATTACAACTTCTGGGCTAATGAAATACCAGTCATCAATTAAATGCAGCTGTCCCTTCTACTTGTATTCAGGGCATGTCTTCCATGTTGGCTACCTGTAGATTAGTGTAAATCCACCTTGACCTCTTGCTTCGCAGGCCAACACCGCTCCTTGGGCACCAGCATTTCCAACATCAAGAGCCTGAGGATGGACAGCACCATCTGGACCGAGCCATTGATACAGGTAGGACCAAACACCTTTTCAACATCATCACAACACACTGTGTATGGTCCTTGACACAGAACTATGCACTAATTGATAAAAAGGCATGTGTGAGACACCTGTATCTAGGGTGTGCAGTACCTGGATGACGGTGTTGGGGGTGATGAAGTACAATTTGTAACATTGTAATTTCATGGGAGACTTTTGTGTTAAATCCAATGTAGTCATGACGCATTGCCCGGTAATAACCTCCTTCCATGTGGCCAGGGGACGGCAGCCGCTACCTGATCCTGACCCTGGAGGTGGCTATATGAGGGAGAATCACATGGAAGGAGACAACCACTGCGGAGATGCCATGGCTTCATCCAGGTACTATGCATCTGAAACTATCAATTGCCTTCAATTCCCACAACCACCTAAGTACTGAGATGAGGAGGATGAAGGAATTGATATTGGACGGCAGGAGTGTCAAGCTTAATGAGCGTGCTTGTTGTTGGCTGAAAACACCTGTGCGTGGGACCTGAGGTAGAAGTGTCCGATGAATGCTGGAGGTCTATGTGCACATTCAGCAAGACAGTGTTGTTGAATATGAGGCTGAAACTAATTCAGTATAAAATCCTGTGCTATACACCGCGCAAGTTGGGGGAGCTGTATGTTGAACATGATGGTTGCTGTCCGAGGTGTGGGGCGGCGGATGCTGGGTATATGCACATGTTATGGTCCTACCCAGAGCTGGAACAGTTCTGGGGAAATGAATATGGTACGCTGACCCCTGTAATTTTTAGACGACTGCAGAGGCTCCCTATGAGTATGCTCTGGGGTGTGGAGAGAGATCCCCGATTGGTGGCTGCATGCCTTTTTGAACATAGGGTGCATGGTAGATAAGCGTTGTATCCTACGGAGGTGGAAGGATCCCCATCCTCCTAATGTGAAAGACTGGCTAAGAGAATTGACTTGGGTCAGTGAATGTGAAGATACGTATATAACATTACAACCCGTCTCCTCCCAACCGAAGGACATATGGAGAGAGTTCCGGTCGTTCCTGGCTGCTGACCAAGATAGTGTGGGGTAAACACGGTACCTGGACCACTAGATCACAGCTGCAATGATTGTACCTATGATTGATGTTGTAAACTGTGCTTAGGTTTGTGCTTGCCAAACTTAAATACATTTATTTATACAAAATTGGTAACCAAACTTTGAGAGAGGGCTCAGGAGAAGACGTGGCATCTCCATTGACATTGGACAGAAGCTGGAGGTTTGTGCCAATGTGCAGAAGCTGGAGGCACAAGTCGGTGTGCGGAGGCTGGTGGGGTGCAAGCCGATGTGGCCGAGCAAAAGAGCTTGCAGCCAAGAAGGAAAGTAACGCGGGTCGAGCAAGGCAGCCAGGAGAATCAGCGTTGTCCTTACTGGGAGCTGAAGAGAAGCTGGCATGCAAAAGCAGAGCTGCAAGAGAAGCCGGAGAGACGTCAGGACCAACCAGAGTGGGAACCAAGCAACAAAGGTACACTGCGTTAGTGCGTTGAAGACCGATGACGCTGCACAGAGGTGGCAAGTCAGCACGAGCAAGTGGGGACCGGATCCAGGGGCATTTTCGGCGATTGCGCGAAAGAGAATTTGAACATTGTGAAGTGACGGAAAGTGAAATACCAAGAATATTGTTTGTAAATTGAAAGAGCAGAGTAGCCACCCGAACCCCAATAAGAAGTGAATGCAAATGTGGGGAAAGCGTAAAAGAACTGTGAGAACAAGTAGATATATCATGCTAAGAAAGGTACCTGCTACTTGGCTGTAAAGAGGAACTATAATATATGAGAAGTACTGGCAAGCATAAACCAGGCAGTTGAAAGTACAAATCCTGCAAGGGGTTTACACCAGGCAGTTGTGAGTACAAGTAAAGTCCTTTCAGGGGAGTATACCAGGTAGTTGCGAGTACAAGTGAAGTCCTGGCAGGGGAGTATACCAGGCACATTGCAAACCTTTGAGTGTCAAGCAGAAACAGTATTTGTTAAACAAACGAGGAACTTGTGTTAAAAGAAAGAACTTTAGTTAAAGAAGAACTTAAATGGTTGAACAGTTTTTATATAACCGGATTGTTGTAGGCCAAGAAAGACACGGAGAACTGTTGTTAGGGAGAATTCTCATTCAGTGGCTAACTTCCCTTACCTAGTGAGTCCCTCAGCAGCTTTGCTGGATTTCTGGAGTTATTTTTTCCACTTGGTAAGAGTGTGAGCTTTTCCCCCACTCTTACCCATGTTTTGCCATGTGTATTTCATTTGTTTTTGTGATTGTGGACTCTGGAGTACACCAATGGAGTACACCACTTCAGTAGCCCCCTTCTTTTGTGTGTTATACAGCACCTTCAGTGCAGTGACACAAGGTTGTCTTTTAGACTTCCCACCGACTCCATTTATGGGGCTCACTACTGTCCCCCAGAAAAGGGTAAAGTTGCCATTAACTTCAATTTATTTCAGATCCAGTACACCCCATCTTACATGGAGTACTGGAAAGGGTTAATCCTTAGCCTTTTTTATCTGTACCTCCTAGAGCTTTGTTTCGCTCTTTTAACATTTGGACTTGGCTGGTGGCAGTGGTATCTACCCTAACTTTTCTACTGCGATTATACTATATAAATTGCTATTGTTTTAGGATATTATATTAGCCTCGAATTTAAACCCGCTTGACCAAATACTTTTTCTTTTGGCCTCTTTTTTCACTGTCTTTTGATGGGCTTCTGCTATCCTAGGAAACCCAAGTCGCACTTTTCCATGATTGGCTGAGGTGGTTGTCCTGGTTGGACAACCCCCCCTGCTGCGTGATTGACAGCCAGGCTGTGTGAATGGGGAATAAAGGCATAAAAGGCAGGTCTCTTGGGCTAGAAGTCAGAGTCGCCACTGGAACTACAAGGAACCAAAGAGAAGCGGAGAAGAAGACGGCTGCTGCAACTACCCTGTCCAACTGAAGCCCTGCTGCAGTCCTGAGCTACCTACCGTTCGACGACCAGAGAAGATCCAGTCCGGAGTCTTCTTCCCTTGAGCCTGGTGGGGATAACCAGCTCACCTTCTTCAGCCAGAGGATCCTCTTCTTGGTCGAAATCGCTGCACACAGCTGGCTGTAATGGTCCGGATAGCCATCTGAAGAGCCTCTCCTGTTTTTAAGGAGCGCACATTTTATTCACTGTCGCTGCTGCCGGTTTCAGCCCTGTGTGGTGCAGACCCCTCCAGACGTCCTCCTTCACCCCGAAGCTCCAGGAACTGAGGGTCTGCAGGAAACTACCAGGAACAACTGCCGTGGCACCAGCTTCTTTCTTGAATATGGTACTGTGTTCTGTTTGAGGAATTAGGGTGAATCCATTTTCTTCATCTCCAAGGCTTGCCCTTGTCTTCCCTCCTTCTTATAACTTTTGCTTCCTCTGTTGACAATATCTAAGTACTCCTGGCTACGTTGATTCGTGAACTGTCCGACTGTGTGATCCTCGACAACAGGAACCCGGTTCCACTTGACACTGGCTGCAGTCTATTGACTCTTGAATTTCTGTCCATGAGTGTTCTCTGATTCTGTCTGCCTTGACGAAAGTATTGCCTATGATTTTTGCCCCCAACTCTCTCTGGTTAACCCAGGTGCTAAGTGTGTTTTGCCCCGGTAACATTTCTTGCCACGGATACGCATTTATTTAGTAAGACAGAAATGTCATTATTGTCAAAAAGTGATCGCAAGTGTCTTCCCGGTAACGTCTTTTGTTTCACAACACCGGTCCGTTAAAACACAGGGTACTTACCTTGAGCTATACTGTACAAAGTAAATTGGTTGGTTGTAGTGTATTTTATGTGTGATTTTGAATTAATAGAAGTGTTGTGTTTATAACAAACGGTTTAAAAATAAATGTACGTATCATTTTCTACCTGAAACCTTGAGTCAGTGTTTGCTTGAGTCACAGTAATTGTGGTCCCTTTGTGTAATCTCTGCTACTTCTCATATACTCTTGAGATAAGCCTGGATGCTCCGCCAGTGCTAGCACTCTGACATAGTAGTACAGGCTTGTACCAAAGGTAAAACTTGTATTGCCACCTGTAGTCTTAATTGTGTGTAGTGGTCCCTAAGGGCACTGCACGGGATTATGCCTGACACCTGTTAGACCCAGAGACATTTCTGATACCAGTGTATAATCCAGGGGAAGGGAATCGCCCTCTGGAACTAAGGTCTTTTCCATTTTGGAGAACATTTACATTGGAGATTTTCTATTTTTATTTAAGAATTTTCTTTGCCAATACCAGGTTGAAGACATTTCCTTTTTCACTTCATCATTTTGTTTGTTTCCCTTCCCCTGGATTCTTCACTGGTATCACAAATGTCTCTTGGTCTAACAGTTCTTGGCAATAAATGTTCCTTCTTTGAACAAAAGTTCCATCTTTGTTTAACAAACACTGTTTCTGCTTGACACTCCTTGTAGGTTTTCAATTTGCCTGGCATACTCCCCTGCCAGGACTATTTATGCTCTTCTAACTGCCTGGTGTACTCTCATGCCAGAACGTCTGTTGCCCTCACAACTGCTTGGTTTACTCTCCTGCCAGGACTTCTCTTATATTATAGTTCCTCTTCACTTCCAAGTAGCATATACCTTTCATAGCTTGGTATATCTATTTGTTTCACAGTTCCTTTAAGCTTTCCTCACATTTGCATTCACTTCTTATTGAGTTTCGGGTCGGCACTTTGCCCTTTCAATTTAGACACAATCTTCTTATTATTTCACTTTCTGTAACTTGGTAATGTTCAAATTCTCCTTGGCGCAGTCGCTGAAAGGCCCCGGGGCCCACACTCTGCTCAGGCTGCCACACCGGCTCTCTGTAGCATTTTCGGTCTTGCTTGCAGCTTCTCTCACAGCTCTGCTCCTGCAGGCTGGCTTCTCTTCAGCTACCGGTAAGGACAACGCTGCTTCTCATGACTGCTGGATGCCCAGGAAAACTCTTGCAGTTCCTGGAGTCTCCACGGCACACCTTGCTCGCACCACATTACTTTCATTCTCTGCTGGCAAGCTCCTTTACTCCGCTGCACCGACTTGCGCTTCTGGCTGCCACACACCGGCTTGTTTCTCCAGCTTCCACACACCAGCTTGTGCCTCCAGCTTCTGTCTGCCTTCAATGGAGATGCCACATTTCTCCTGAGCTCCCTCTCATAGTTGGGATACCATTTTTAAAGGTCCCGCGCACAGGTGTATTCACCCAACAACTAGCATGCTCATTAAGCTTGACGCTCCTGTGGCTCGGTATCAATTCCTTCAACCTCCTCGTCTCAGTACGTAGGTGGTTGCGGGAATTGAAATCCATTGATGGTTTCTGATGCATAGTGCTTGTAGAGTCTTTCTTAATGATTCCATATGGAAGATCAGTTCTACATGAAGGAAAACTAGAACTGAAAAGGGTTTTGCTGGAGCTTTTACTCATCAGTTTATGGGTGGGAGTTTGGCCTAAAGGGTGTTGGGAAAATGTTTCTTTATTTTCCTTGTAGGGTGAACAGATGCATGGCAATAGGCCATTAGGGTATTGGGTGACAGGGGGTCTTCCTCATGGGAAAATGGCTGTTACCGGGCCTCATCAACTGAAGCCATAACATCTCCCCAGTAGTTGTCTACTCCAATGGATTCCTCACACTACTGTGTAGAGAACCACATGTGTTTCCATGATACGGTTCAGCTTATGCTGCCAGTATAAAATGCGGCTTGGAGGACTGGTGCATGGTGCTGCTTGTGTTTTCAAGATCGAGTGCTACTTGTGTTGGCTGCGTTGGATGCTGCTTGCATTTCCATAGTTAAGTGCTGCATGTTGCTCTATGGTATTGTGTTGCTGGAGTGTTCATGACAAGGTGCTATATATGTAATTAAGGCACGCCTTATGGTTAAGGCGCTGCTTGTCTCACCCTGATATGGTGCGGCATGTGGTTCTATTATACTTTGTTGCTTGTGTTTCCATTATATATGCTATTGGTGCTGGCTGGGTATGATGCGCTGCTTGCATGTTATGGTGCTGCCCGTGGTTGAAGGGTATGGTGCGGCTTATGATTCCATAGCACAGTGTTACATGTGTTGGCTGGGTGTGGTGCTTCTTGTGTTTCCATGTTGTGGTGCCTGTAATGTTGCCATGGTATGGTGCTACCTGTGTTGGCTGGGTATGAGGCGGCTTATATTTCCATGGTATGTTTCTGTTTGTGGTTCCTTGAAATGGTTATCCTTGCGTTTTCATGGTATGCCACTGCCTGTGTTGGCTAGGCATGATGCTGGTTGTATTTCCATGTTATTGTGCTGCCTTGGTTCCATGGTGGTGCTGCATAGGTTCCATGGCACAGTGTTACATGTGTTGGCTCGCTGGGGAGCTGCTTGTGCTTCCATGATCTGGTGCTGATATTGTTGCTGTGGTATGGTGCTACCTGTGTTGGCTGGGTAGGATTCTGCTTGAATTCCATGTTGTGGCTGTGCTTGTGTTGTCGTAGTATGGTTGGATCTCTGTCTCTGGGTATGACGCTGCTTGCCTTTCTATGTTATGAAGATAATTGTGGTTCCATGGTGTATTGGATGGTTGTATTTCCAAAATATTGTGTTACTTGTTTTGGCGGTCGGGAACCACTTGTGTATCCATGATGACCTGTGGATGGTGTTGTCATGGTATGGTGCGACCTGTGCCTGCTGGATATAAGGCTGCTAGCATGTCTGTGCTATAGTTCTTCTGGTGGTTCCTAGGTATGTTGCAGCTGTTGTTTTCATTGTATGGTGCTACCTGTGTTGGCTGGGTATGATTCTGCTGGCATTTCCACAGTAAGTTGCTGCATGTATTTCCATGATCTGATGCTAGTTGTGATTCCATGGTGTGCGGATGGTTGTGTTTCTGTGACATGGTGTTCCCTGTTCTGGGTCGATGGGGTGCTACTTGTGTTTCCATGATGTGGTGCTAATGGTGTTGCCATGGTTTGTCGCTACCTGTGATGACTGGATACGCTGATGCTTGTATTTCTCTGGTGTGGCAGTGCTTCTGTTGCCCTAGTATTGTTTTCTGGGTATATTGCTGTTTCTATTTGTATGACATGGTTCTTCTTGTGGTTTCTGAGTAGGTTGCTGCTTGTGTTGCTATGGAATGGCGCTACTTGTGTTGGCTGTGTATGATGCTGCTTGTATTTCCACACTAGAATGCTGCTTGTTTTTCCATGTTAATTGTAATTGTGGTTCCATGGTGTGCTGATTGTTGTGTTTCTATGGCCTGGGTTGGCTTGGCGTGGAGCTGCTTGTGTACCATGGTGTATTGCTGTTAGTGTTGCCATGGTATAGTGCTACCTGTATTGGTTGGGTAAGTTCTGCTTGTATTTTCATGGTGTGGTGCTACTTGTGTTGCCATAGTGTGGGAGGGGTGTGTTGGCTGGTTGTGAAGCTGCTTGTGTTCGTTTGATGTGGTGCTGATGGTGTTGCCATGGTATGGTTCTACGTGTGTTGGATGGGTATAAGGTTGCTTGTATTTCTATGCTATAGTTCTCGTTGTGGTTACTAGGTGTCATGCAGCTGGTGATTTTCTATTATGATGCTACCTTTGTTGGCTGGCTATGATGCTGCTTTGTATTACCATGGTGTGGTGGTGCTTGTATTGCCATTGTATATTTGGACATTTGTTGACCTACTTGTGTTTCCATGTTATGGAGCTAGTCGGGATTCCATGGTGTTGTGTTTCTATGGTGTAGTGTTAGCTGTGTTGGCTTGATGGGGTGCTGCTTGTGTTTCCATGGTGTGATGCTACCTGTGTTGGCTGAAATTTGAAGCTGCTTGTATGTCCATGGTAGGTTCTGCTTGCAGGTACCCAGGTGTGGTCAAATACTTACTCTAGAAAGTAGATAGACGCAAAGAGGAAAGTAGGGAGACACAAAGAAGAAAGTAGGGACCATGGGGGGGTGGGAAAGGGTGTTATCATTTGTATGAGACAGGAAGACGAGTGCTGATGACAGGAAGATGTCACCCAGGCCGCCAACTCCCTCTCTGCTATAGTGTGTGATTGCGTCTTTGTCATGTCTAATCAGTGTCTTCTTCTCCACCATTGCTGATTTGTCTTTTTGCTCTTCCTAAGATCTTCATTCAGGTCGGCAACAGAGGATCCAGCAATATTTGGGCTCTCAACGTTCCCCCGAGCGAGAGCATCACTCCCAGTAGCTCACCAGAAGACCGACACCGATTCATATATGCAAAGTATCGGGAGGGGAAGTACCGGAAGTTTCACAGGCTTTTTGGGGATCAGGAGGCTCTGGACGAGGTAAAATTGAATTCTTCAAAATGCATTATGGGAATCTTAACACAATGAAAATGTCATTTGGGCCTAGAATGTGCTGGGTTTTATATAGTGTTGACCACGCTATGACGCAACTTGGTAGGCATCACTCATAATAGATCATGGGTTGCCTAGATAATGTGCTGAGTGCCTGCTTGTGATATGTGATGAATCTGACAATGTCCTTGCTTCTTTCCCTGAGGTGACCCCCTCCCATATAGCCAGGGGACAGCAGCCATCACCTGATCCTGACCCTGTCACTGGGGGCGGCTAAATGAGGGAGGACCATCTGGGGCGAGGTAAACCTCAGGAGAGTGACGGGACATTGTCGGGAGAAAGCACATATCCCCTTTTTCCTTCAGGGATGTTTCCTCATTCCACCATGCCTTAATGGCATATTGTTACACTCATCCCCCAGTTTATAATAGATCTATCTATTGGGAGTAATACCCAACTCCCAATAGGGAGAATATGTTGGCAACTAGAACGAAGAAGAGGCAGGACGTAATGAGAATCACTTCCCAGGAAGCTCAGTATTCACTTCCTTTAAACCATTCAGAAAGTACCTCCCTAATGACCGACATGAGGAAGAGCAACAAAGTAATGAGGATTACAAAGACCGGGCATTCAATGCAGCGGTCTAGTTGTTGACAAATGAGTAAGCAAGCCGGGAAGTTCACAAACAGACCGGCTGCAGCTGATGAGGAGGGGAAGGAGAGAGGAGAGCTGCATACGCCGAGCTGCCTGCCAGCCCGTAGGACCGCTGAGCACTACGTTGAAAGCAACCAAGCTGTGGCAGGCGACCAACGGGTGAAACCGATGTGAGATCTGAGAAACCAGGGTGCCTAAAGTCTGCTGCAGAACGAGAGAAGACAGCGGGAACTGCGCATAGCGAAAGCCGACACAACAGGAGTGCAGCGATTTACAGGGCGCACGCGATGCCAGTAGACTGCAGCAGAGGAGGGCAGAGAAATGCTGGAAACTACCGGTAAGCCCTGGGAAGGAAAAAATGTTACCGGGTTGTGTGAGAAACTTAAGGGTATCCTCACTCTTACTTCCCCTGGATCCTCTGTTCGGGTGGCCAGGGAAAGGCCATCGCTCTTGGATCCTGACACAGGGGGTGGCGAAGTGAAGGAGGATCACCTGGGTTGAGGGTCCTCGAGGATTGGGAGTGGGGTGCCTGTAGGCGAGTATCCACAAATTGGACCATCAAGGGGCTCACATCTGAGTAATCCCTTGTTACTATTATCACACATTAATGGACTCAGATTAATCAATTTTATAGTCTTTTTGTATTATCTAAAATACCAATTCTGTTTGTTTGCCCTCAAATCAGAATATTGAAGAAGAACTTAAAAATGCTTTACAGATGAAATATTTCAAACTTCATTCCATTACTCTGAACCGCAAAAACGTTTTTTTTAACTGGTGTGTTCCATTCAGGAAACACGGTTGATCAGAGTACTGTAGTTACTCAGGATATTCTCCTGTACACTATGGACAAGTCTTAAAGATATTTGGACTTAATTCAGGGTGTAGAGTTCATTCTTAGCCCTCAAGTTTTTTTTCTTCAAGAGGATCACTATCCGACCTTCCATCGGGTTTTTATGATTTGTCACTCGTTTGTCGGGTCGAAAAGAAGCCTACCGGTTTCAGTGGTATTGAAAAATTGGGACCACTTTCGTCAGGGCTAGAAAAGGCGAGCACTGGATAGTGTGTCGTCTAGGAGGGTTGCTTGTAGTGTACTGAATAGTTACAGGAGGTCCCAGCTGCAAGTATACAAAAGCGGGGCAAGGGCGACAGGGAAGAGACAGCACGTGTTGGTAAGTACGGTTACTGTGTCATTTCTACCACTCCTCAAATAAGAAGGTTGGAGAGACAGCCAAAGGTGGTCTGTCACAAGTGTCTTACCCTCGTGTGAGTGTCCCCATATAGGTAGGTCCATGAAGATAGGAAGGTTTACGCAGCTTGCTTCCTGGTCTGCATACCAATAGTGTTCTGCCAAAAAACCTGGGGTGAGAGACGTTATGTCAAAAACTCTCATAGAAAAAAAGGGGCAAAGCAATCATATGGTAGCTCAAAATTATTAAAATAGAAAGTGCTTCTGATTAAGGGTCATATCCCTAAGAGGGGATAGGCCCACAACATAAATAATTGAATCAGTAAATCAATGATGCAAAGAACCCGGTAAACTACATTCACCATGAGGGGAGAGGATGCTAAAATCTCCGGCTTTCTCACATTAAATCCTGCGAGAACTATTGCAAAACTGCCTGGTGTGATATGGCAGAGCAAACCATTTATCCGTTTTCAAGCAACATCCGGATGCCGTAGAGTCCTCATAGATAGAACCGGCTTGGTAGTATGTGTTTGCATACAAATGTGCATGCGCGTCACGGCGGCCGCTGCGTGCTACAAGATACAGAAAGAGGACTAAGTGAAGAGTCTGAGGGGCGACTACCATCTTGAAGGTAGTCCAAAGAACAAGAAATGCTTTTGACAAAAAAGGACTCAGTATTGTAGAATATCTAGCCCTATGTGGCCCTCAGTTCGTAAATTATATGGGCTCGTTAAATGTGAGTGTATCATGACGGCTGGACCGTAGTATACTGTATTCAATGGACTGTAAAGATAAAGAAGGGACTACACATAGAGGCCTGACTACCATGTTGGAGGTAGTCCATAATTGCATGATAAATGCTATCTGTTTACATGGTCAATCCTATACGCAAATGAAAGATAAACTAATATATTACTGTTTTTGCTAGGTTAGGCTTCGAAAGACCAAAAGTTTGGGTGCCTGTAGGCGAGACATGGTATCCCCCTTTCCCTATTGTTTACCAATCTAACGCTCCCCCGACCTTTATGGGCTACTGCAAAGCCTCTCCCCTCATTTTGACACATTTGACTTCTGATAGTACTGGGATGTGGAAGAGGAGACTGAGAGTAATGAACACTAAACCTGCATTTTACCGCTCTGTTACTGGGACGAGGAAGATGCCTGTAGAGTACTGTGAAGGTCAGGCCTGTCCCTTTAATCATAGTCAGGCAAGCCCAATTTAGGACCCACACCTGCAGCCTGTCGAGGGGTTGCAGTTGTATACAGAGAGGGCCAGATAACAGCAGTGTGAGCAGCAGTGCAGTTTGGAAGGGAGAGACCAGCAGGGGACCAGTGTCACGAGGAGGCAGCTGTGGTGGGACCTGAGAGGAAGACAGGATGCTGACAGAGGTCCAGACCACGTGTGGAGCCCAAGGCAAGTCGAGCCATTAGACTGCCACAGGTGCAGGAGCATCTGTTACTTTAAGAAAGCAGCGGGGGCTGCCAGCGAGGGGCTATAGAGGGAAGGGATGCTGTCTGCATCCATGGAGTGGGGCAGAGCTGCCGGCGTGTGCTCTAAAGGGCCTGGAATGCTGGCGGGGCACGCAGTGACCAACCCTCTCACCTAGAAAGCCGAACAGAAGCAGCGCAGCCGGCGGAGGGAGAACGATGTGGACCAGTGAGTGAAAAAAGGTCACTCTAGACAGGGGGGCGCTCTTAAGGGCTACGCATGAATGCGAAAGTGCTATATGACACTGATTCACTTCCGAACTGAATGAAAACCTGAAATTAAGTTAACATATGCATATTGAATCCCGAACTGATTGAAAACATGAAGAGTTACATTAAGCATATTGAACAACGAATGGAATGAAACCTTGAAATTAAAGCAAAACTGCACACGCTGAATACTGAATTGAGTAAAACCTTATAAACAAAGCCGATGGGTGATGAAAACTAAAAGGGAAAGTGTCCTTTTTAAAGCAACGTTCAGAAAAGAGCACACGTGTGAGAAAGTGTGATAGAAAGATGGGGAATACAAAAGACCACCTCAAAGGGGACTTCTATGAATGAATACAGTGCTGCAAGGCCAAATACTGGCAACAAGGTGTGTGACACATAATGGCAAAGCCAAGAGGCTGACAAGAGAAGCCGGGAGAATGTGAACCTGTATATAAAAGCCAAGAGGCCAACAATGAGAAGCCAAGTGAAGGTGAATTTTGACACAGTGATAAATACGGAAGAACCTGTGTGGGCTGAAGAGCGGTCCTGGTTGCACGACCTGTGATGGGTGGACCGTGTGGTCTGACAACTGCGCCTAGACCAGTGAGCCCTGAAATGTGAAAACTAACAACATAGTGAACGACACCAACAAGAAAAACTGCACGTAAGCTGCTGATGCAAAAAAGAAGGAGGGTCAAGTTGGCCTGGATTTGTGTTGAACTTTCAAAGACTGCAACAGAGATCAATTGTTGCATGAAAGTCTTGGGGAAGGGAACTCTGAGACCTAAGGAGCTACAACACTGTCTTGAGCACAGAGCCTCATGCCCCTTTTCTTTTGAACTGTGTTGCTAGGAACTTGGGCAAGAGAACCCCGAATATTGTGTGGAACTGGATTGCCTTGAACTGGAGAAAGGTAATCTTGATACTTTTTGGAACCTTCTTGAACTTGGGGAAGGGGAGCTGAAAAGGAAGCGAGGAACTGGAAGAAGCTTGGAACGTTTTGTTAATCACCATTTCTCTGATTATTGAAACTCCTACACATTGTTTAGCTTTAGTTGTGAGGGCAAGCATAGGCTTTGGATACAGACAGTCATTTAAACTGAACTATTTGACTAAGACTTTCCATGGTTTTGTTCAGGTAGGGAAATCCCAATTTAGCATAGGGCAAGGTAGGCCTTCTACATCCCGACATGTAATTTAATCAACCATTGTGTTTTCAAACTTTGAATCTGTTGTCTGTGTCTTGCTTCATGATGCCTTCACAGTTGCCAGCAAACATAATTCATTCCACTGAAGCAATAGAAAAAACCGGTGAACCTAAAGGAAGCAAGTGGGTTACTGGGGGGCTAAATAAAGTGAATTAATGGGATAATTACTGCATGGGTTCCTTTAGAAAGGAATAGATTGGGTTTAATGTTGATATATCTTTATGGATTTGTATCTGGCAACTCTTTGCAGTGCAACCACAAAAATCACATTAATACAGCAGTTGTGGTTCCCAAAGAAAGCGTGACTAATCCACTGCCCTTGCACTGTTTATGACGTCACACGTTGAGTTAATTTTGATGGAAACTAGTCTTGGCGATCTGCCACAAATGTTGAGAAGTTTATGCATGGCACCAGGTCACAGGCTTTTTTATCATTGGAAGCAACCTATCCTTGAACCACAATTGCCAAGAAGGATGAAGCGACTCTGTTTCTGCTAATATTCCAGCGCAAAATAAAGCCTTTTCTTCCACCCTCTGACTTGGTATCACACAAGGGTGGAGGCAATGCCAGCCTCTCAGGTGTCACCATCTCAGCCCTTGTGCCAATCAAAGTAGGGCAATGTCGTTGCCTGACTAGATGCCAGCATCTGGAAGTTCAACCGTACCTGTGCCATTCTCAGCTCCACTAGTTGTCTTGCCCAACCCGAATAATGATCAAACAGCCTGGATTATGTTCAAGGCAATATCAACTCAAGCGCGATTTTACCTAGCAGAAAACAGGCCCATTTCTGTAGTTGACACAATTGCAGAAACCGCAACATTGTGAGTCTTTTACAAAAATAGCAAATGACAGGAAGTGCAGACGATGGAGCAGGATTTCACATGTTGCACTCGGATACTGTGGAACAACCTCTCACCGGACATCCATACTACTTGAAGTTCCAGGACCTCAAAGCACAGAATCCCGAGCTTGCATTCCCGTCATCTCAGAAGACTGCTACAATGTATCCATTGCTCTTTTAAAACTTGTATTTACCTTTCTACACAATTCCAATGCTTCTGTCACTACATATATGACATACACACGTGTGTATTAATCTACTTAGAATTACATGCTGTGCACATAGTCCGACATCTAGTGGTAATTGCTGAGTATTGCATCTTTCTTTCGAGGATCGAAAGAGGACGTCAACATGGGCGTGACTGTAACACTATCCCTAACGTGACATGTAGTGTACCCAAAATTCCTCACGCATAGAGGTCCCTCAGATAGTTTTTTCCACCGAACTAGTTGTACTGTTGCACTGAAGGGTTGCAATTGGAAATTGTACGTTTGACGAAGTCCCATATTGAAAGCTGGGTGATGGGATTTGTGTGACCCTGGGGTAGGATGCCACCACCTGCTCCATAGTGCAGGTCCCAGGGGCAATATACAGAGGATCATAAGACTTTTCAGTCCATCACTTCTGTCAATCAGCCAATCAGTCTCAGACTATTGCGCTTGAGAGGATACTTTGCCTAAACATCATGAGGCAGTTTCTAAAAGGATTAAGCTCAAAAGAGGGGGGAAAGTCAGAGATCTGCGTCAACTGGTAGCCTGAAGAACCCATGTTGACCCCCGCCTGAACTGCTGGAGGAGGGGTAAATGTCAGTTACAGATTTCCTGCAGTGAGAAACCCTGATGCAACTGTCCTCTCAGTAGTCCAGGGAAACTACTAGCCTGTTTCTATACAAGGCTGTAATGTATGCCTGGAATGGTTTACTGTTCAGCCAGGAGAGTGAAAGGATGGCAGCCCAAAACACAGGGAATAAAAACAAACCAAAGAACAACATAACCACTGCACCTCTTTGCAAGGGAAAACCAGGTTTATTATATACAAAAAGGGTTTCAGATTTGATTTTGATTTTGAATATTTCTTACACGCACCAAGCAGAATAAACTGCATTCGGGCACAGATGTTAACTATGGTTTGTACCTTAATCAGCGTATAGCGACTGTGTTATAGATCACCTAAGTTTATTTAAATAGGAAGGTTTTTAGTGCTTTTCTAAAGCTTTCCAATGATGGACAATAACAGATGCTCAACGGTAGTTTGTTCCATAACTTTGGACCAAAGACCGAGAATCTCCTATCTCCCTTTGAGATCAGTTTATTCCGGGATATGGTCAACAGAATTTTGTCTCCTGATCTGAGATCTCTGGTTGGTTGGAGATGGTGGATCCTGGCACTGAAATATTTTGGGACATGATCATAGAAGCATTTATGCATAATGCAGGCCATCTTAAATTTCACCCAATCCACCACCATCAACCAGTGGAGAGATCTATGGGAGGTGGACAAATGGTCTCTTTTTCTTAAGTGGGCAATTAACCTAACTGCCGCGTTCTGGGCCCTCATCCGTCTCATCATCTGTTTGGCTGGGATCCCTGCCATTAAACTGTTGCAGTAATCAAGGTGGGAGTTGGTTAGCGCCCCTACGACCACTGGGTGGTCTTCTGCTGCCACATAGGGGTGCACATTTCTAAGCATACTTAGGGAGTGATACACAGCCTTCACTTTTGCCCCTACCTGGGCTTCGCTCCCTAGGTTTTCCTGCCATGTGCATCCGAGGTTCTTTATTTTCCTTGAAAACGGAATCTTTTCCCCTGGGATCCGTGGGATTGTGCTTTGTTTTTCGGCCTCCATCTTGCTCCCTGCTCCAAATAGAATTACCTCGGTTTTAGCTGCATTCAGCTGTAGCTGATTGCACTCCATCCATATTCTCATTTCCTGCATACACTGGTTGATCTTTTCAAAAGCCTCCTCTGTATTCTCTGTTTACACATAGATCTGGGTATCATCAGCGTAGGAATGAAATCTTAATCCATACCTCCTCAAAATGTCGAATAATGGTTGGATGTATAGATTAAAGATCAAAGGTGACAATGCTGATCGCTGTGGAACTCCACATCTTAGCCATAGTAGTTCCGATAGAAAACCTCCCAGTGTTACCCACTGGGTGCTGTCCTTCAGGAAGGAACTGAACCAGTCTACCACTACTTTCGAGGCTCTCCCGACTGTCTCAATACGTTGGAGAATGATCTTGTGATTGATCTTATCAAAAGCCGCAGAGAGGTCCAACATTAACAATATTGTGGATCCTCCTCTATGTGCAGCTTCTAACAGATCATTCTGGACCGCCAGCAAGACAGTCTCTGTTCCGTGATTGGGGCAAAACCCCGACTGGCATTCATCCAGGATGCTCCTGCTTTCCACGAAATCCTGAAATTGGCCACAGACCACTTTGTCCAAGATTTTTGTGGGCCAGCATAAATTTGCTACTGGCCGATAGTTTTTAAGGACTGTTGGGTCTAAATTGGGCTTTTTCAATAAAGGTTTTACCAGAGCTCCCTTCAAAGTACTAGGGACATAGCCCTCTATGGTCCCTAAAACCAAATAGACAAAGAGCTCTCTGATTTTCCAAAGGGTTACAGGTTACATAACGGCCAGACAGCAAATTAACAATACTATGCATAATAATGAGTACAGCATAATCCCACCACCCTCATTGGCGGCCACCTATAGAAGATGCTAATTTCCCCTATAGTCCCTTGAACGATTGGCCACATCTATGCTACCCCCTCATTCCTCTAGATACCTGGTCCCTTAAATCATCACTGTAGAACCAGTTTTATGATTGGTGGGTTCTTGTTAGGGAGTTTTACATAAGTCCACCTATGTTATGACTAGAGAAGACTCACTCTTAGGTGTACATGGCTCCAATTCTTAGGTTTGGCCTGAACTACCCAAAAGGTTTGGTAGCAGTGGACGAGCAGCAGGCTTAGTCTAAGAGGGAGAAGGGATGTAGGTACGTACAAAGAACTCTGAGAACACTTATAGTCAACAATACACTTATACACATTAGATGTATAAAAAGTTCAATATTGGTCAGTAATTCATAGGGTCACTTCTGTCGCTCTTCTTAAATATCGAAATTACCACTGATCACTTCCAGGAAGTGGGCGTAGGTCCCTGTGACTTATTAATGGTCGTTAAAAAGGCTCAACGTTTAGGAAACTGTCTTCATTTTATTTTGAAAGGCATATTTGTATCAGATGGATTGAGAAGTATGCACAGTGTAAGAACAGTATCTAAGTTTAACCCATCGATTACACAGAACTCTATGATGTGTCTTTGCAATGGAACAAGGTTAGCAATTACACATCTACAGAGTCTCTGTGTTGGCATAAGATTGCGTAGTAGCATAATTACAGTACCTACTTTCAGTTTCAGTTCATGAGGAGGCATGCGTCCTACAGCGTATAGACTGAAACATTGAGCAACTGTTCATTGATACTGGAACGATGTGCCCTGTGTGAAGTGAAGTGGGGGTGGAAAGAAGTAACTTGAAATGATATCTTTCCACTCACACTTCTCTTACTGTATTGATATTGATATTTTATTTCTATCGCGCTCATACACAAGTGTTTCAGAGCGCGAGACTGTGTATGAGCGCAATAGAAATAAAATATCAATATCAATACAGTAAGAGAAGTGCAGGTGGAAAGATATCTTTTTAAGTTACTTCTTTCCACCCCACTTCTTTCCACCCCAATACTGTAGTTAATACATAAGAAATACTTCTGTTTTGTGGAATTTAAACTTTAATGTTTTATTTAGACTTGAACATTCATTTAATGGTCTTGCTCCCCCTTATCTCTCCTCCCTCCTCTCTTTCTACACTCCCTCCCGCTCCCTTAGTTCTATAGACCACTTCCTTCTCACCGCTCCTCCATCCCCTTGTGCCCCCTCCTGCTTCCATTCCTACCAGCTCCTTGCCCCCCTGCACTGGAACTCCTTACCTCTCTCTATCCGCTCTATTCCTTCCTTCTCCTCATTCCGCACATCCCTTAAATCTCTCCTTCTCCATTCACCACCATGAAACCCCTTCCCCTTCCTTGCTCCCCCTCCTTCCTTCCTCTTTCCCCTTGATCGTCTCCTTCCTCTCTCCCTCCTCCCCACTCTCACCCTTTTCTCCTTCCCTCCCCCTTCTCCTCCTCACCCCTCCCTCCCCTTCCCAGTTGTATTGCTCAGCCCCCCCTCTTCCCTCCAGTTTAATTGCTCTTCTCACTGTTTTGTTGGACTGATTAATTATTGTAAGTTGCTTCTACTGTTATTGATTTATGTATCATGTGGTTAAGATGCTCAGCGCTTTGGTGTAAGGCGCTATATAAACAAAATAAATACAATACAAAATACAATTTAATATGGCTTTCATATTAAACACATTGGGCCTCATTACAAGTCTGGCGGTAACCTTGCCGGTGCTACCGGCGGGTTGCCGCCGGACTTGTAAGATTTATCAGTGCCTGGCTTGCCGGTAACACCAGGGGATTACAACCCCGGCGTTTCTAGAAAGTCAGGCACTGGTAAATTTTAATTCCCTGTTCGCATTGAGTCTCATAGGACTCAATGGGAATGGGGAACACGGAAGCACCGGCAGGCAAACCCGTACTGTACCGGTTTAAAGACCGGCACAATTGTATGAGGCCCATTGTGCATTTATTCAGACATATATTTGTTCCAAAATGATTAAAGCAAAATCTGCTTTCTTAATTTTTCCATTTGGACAACAGAGGGAAACCTAACACTGATATTCATTTTTCAAAATTGTACACAGAGGTGCACTTTGCCATTTGGACAACAGAGGGTAACCCAACACTGATAAATTGCATCAGCTGAGTGCGGAAACATACCTATGCATTTTATATATATATAGATAGTTATTTATTATAAATACTAAGGCAACTAACACAACATTAGAATCACAGGTAAGTAAACGTATATACAGTAATACATTTAAGCATTACTCAAAGTAAAAGACTTTAGATGGATAGAGCTAAGTAGTCAGAGTAGCATTTAAGTTTAGCAAATAATTTCTTGTAACAAACATTAAGTAACCAAACACAGATACTGCTAAGTACTTTAAGGCAGCCTAAACTTAAAAAAGTGCAAACCTATCTGGGGATAAGAGTCTCAGTCAGAGGAGGCACTGGGGAAGCATAGCCCCTGGATGTCAAAACAAAAGAAGGCACAGGCTGTCAAAGTTGTAAAAATAGCAGGTTTCTTCTGTGTTGCAGGTAAGTAAAATGTTTAGTTAAAATGTGGATCAGGGAGGTTGCGTAGATCCCCTGAAGGATTGTGCACACCACAGGGCCTGGGAGAACACATTCGGGTTGTCCATCCCAATGTGTGTCCGGAAGCTCAGAAGGAGTTTAATTCAGCACAGCAAGCACCCAGGTGAGTGCCTAGGAGTGGGAAAGTACCTTTTTATGAAGAAAGAAGGCGGCAGACTCCCTTCTTTTTCTTCCTCTGGGAGGTAGGATAGCTCAGGGGCAACATGTTTGTCTTGGAAGCAAGGCAATGCAGTGCAACATAGGTTTGAACCCCAATACCGCACTTAGAAACCACTCATTGGTATTAAGCATTTAATAAATGAACAATTATAATACTTATATTGTCACTGGCGGGTTCCCAGGTGAGGCGACAGCAGCTCCTGTTCGGATTCCTGGCCTCGAGGCTGGAGAAGGAACTTTTTTTGTGGGAGCGGATCGTCAGCTTCTTGTGATGGGATGCCCAGCAGATGATCTTCTGGATCATCGTTGTGACTCGACACAACGATGGACTGGTCCCACCAGTCCAAGGGAAGAAGTTGTCTGGTCTGGAACTTCTCTGTTGATCAGACGAGGCGGCTGGAGCTGTAGTGGTCACTCAGCAGTTCGTGGCAGTCGCTGGCGGTGGCTGGGGATATCCTTCTTTGTAATCTTCATTCCAGAGGTCGACTATCACCTTTATCCCGGAAAAACGGCTGCAACATCCAATCACCATTCAAGCTATACATGCAAATCTGGGGGCTGGCTTGTCCCAAAGGACAACCAGCCTCCCAGTTCGAACTGGATCTAGAAAGCCACATTGCAGGACAAAGACCAAGGGTATTTCGGTCCCCTCACTCACTTCCTGTCCTTTCGGCACTCTTGAGAGCTTTTGCAGAATTTTTTCGCAAGGAGGTCTGCCAAAAAAAAAATAACTATCAAGACCTCCCCCACCCAGCTAGGTTGAAGAAGGCTCAAGAAAGAAAAAGTCATCAAGAGCTGGCGAAAAAAAGAGTACAGGCACAATTTTAGTGCAGTGGTAACCCATGTGTCCCTTACTGCAGCTGAGATAGCACTGTGCCTGTAAATTTCACTAACAATCGGTACAAAACATCCACTGTCACCAGCCAATTGGATGAACTTGTCACCGTACCTAGAAAGTTGCAGGAGAAGTGGAAAAAGGGATACATTGTGTCCCCTCAGCACTCTAACATAAGGTGGGGTGTGCCGATTCCACAAAATAAAAGTTAGGCAGGGTAGAAAGTATCCCCCTATACTTGGAAACAGTATTTATCACAAGGAAAATAATAGAAAGGGCAGCTAAAAGAGCTCCTAGCAACACTGCACAGAAAGTGCTACGTGCTGAAATAATACATTGCATATGTCTTAAAATATGGAGGAAAGCATTTCTCCATAAAGATACAACCAAAAGGGTTGAAAAAGGTTCCCATGTATAGAGTAAAAGACTGAGTGAGTTGCCTTCCATGAACTTGTGCCTGTCGTCTAGTCATAAGTGGGGGGAGCTACCAAAAGAAAATCTACAAGGGAAAGCATCGGACATGAGACCTAGTCTCTACCGCCAAAAACATGCATATGTCTAGTAGAGAAACTTGGCCTTACTTGAAAGGGCACCACGTGTATGGGTTTCTCGATGGGCTAAAACGCAGTTCTTTATTATCTCATGCATTCAATGTGAAGGGTCTGTATTAAGAGGAGAGGGACCCATAGAAGAACTGTTAGGTGAGTAGATGTAATGTAACCTAATGGCACAGTCAAATGATTGCAATGACATGCATCCAACAAATAGAGGATGCCAACAATGTACCCAATGTTGTCGTGGGAATCAATGCGCTTCTGCCAAACCACCCTAGATCACTGGAGTTGCACCTTAATGTTGCAGACCATTTGTCCCAGTGTGTCCCGGATGTGCTGGCAATCACTGAAACCTGGCCAAATAAGTAAATACCCATCGATGCCACATTAGCCCTTCTTCCAGAATATCTCATTCTTGGAGCCGAACCGCTCCAGCCAGAAGGGGGAGGAGTGGCCCTTATGTACAAAAAAACAGCTAGACTGCCATTCGGTTTGTGGGATGTATTTACCCATGCATCCGAGCCCTACCTCAAAACTGTGCAGTACTGACATGAAAACATCATGATGGCCAGAGCTTCCCAGAAAATGCACAGGGAAATGCAGGAAGAATAGGCTGCCACCCATTTTTGCCGATGTTATGGGCACAGAAGGACACTGCCTAAAACCACCATTGGATTACCCACACAGTAGTCTGAAACCATTGGGAATGGCAATGCTGATTACCAAAAGCAAACCCATAACTGTTGGGAATTCATTTTCTTAAATCCCAAAAAGGGGTGCAGTACCAGTACTCACCACTATCCAAAAGCCGGCATTTTAAAACAACACCAGATTTTACTTTTTGCAAAACTGAATAAATGAACCCAAAACAGGCCAAAGAAAGACTTACTGAGAGGTGGATACAATGTAAAGTTATATTCTGAAGTGACTTGAAGGTTTATAACAAGACTGGCTGCGCTGTGGATTTCAGCAGTTTAAGTAAATTTGGACTGAAAGACATTAAAAATCTCAAGGTTTAAGAGAAATGAGTGACCTACTTTGAGTGTCACATAGGTTGCAATTGTTTAAATGTCATAGTTTTAAACTTAGAATCAGCATTCTAGCTGCATATGTAAAAATGTTTAGTTTTCTTTGAATGCAGGAACTGGGGAACAAAAAGTGACATTTTATCTGAAACTTGGCTTAAGGAACTGGATTCTGCCCACCAGCTACCCCCATCAGGAGTGAAACTTGAGTCACAGCTGTGTTCCCAGGCCTAGCTGCCCTTTTGCTGCTCACACCAAAAGGGATATGACACTTCCCTGATTGAATTACCTGGGCTCTGCAGGAAATTGAACAAAGCCCTGTCCTGACTCAGGCAAATGTTTTATTGGCGGGAGTCGTAAATGGAGCTTCCTCTTGGCAGAAGCTGGGAGTGGCAGGGTCTCTGAGCTTGCCAGAAACTGGAAAGACTGGTTTCTGTACCATGTGACATGAAAAGACACACCTCTATAGCCAGAATATGGTTTTAGAAAAAGATGAATAACTCATAGAGCGGACATGTGAAAATTGTATAAATGACACCATAATTCTTGTGATTTTTCTGCCCACAGTTTAAGAGGTTTTTAGAACCGGTGGTATGTTCAGGGGGGTGTTAGCGGAAAAGTGGATATTACTCTAAATGTATGCATGTTAAAAGTCTGAAACTTCATCAGTTAATGTCCATACTCCCTGCGCACATGTATGTAAAGTTGGGTCAATGTCAGAAATTGAAAAATCAGTTAAAAAGTCAATTATGTGCCATTTCTGAATGCAAGCTCTTAGAAACAGCAGATTTGGACAGAGACATGGCTAAATTCAGCCACACCATGTATATGTAATTTCAAGCAACTGTGTAACTGTGAAATATGTCTTTTATTATCAAATATAGAATGTGTGCAATCTGACAGAGGAGTGTCCTATCTGCAAGCCATAAAATGACATCCCTCTGACTCACAGTTCATTCCCCAATCAAATGATAAATGGAAGTTTGACCAATTAGAAGCTGAGAGAGAGGTAGGGTCAGTGATGCTAGAACACACCCACATTCTAAACACATAAAAGCAGACAGACAGGACAGATAGGGACCTTCAATTCCATTTGCTGCAACGCGCTCTGCCGGACCATACAACATCCAGAGATCCAGACTTCAAATTCATCAACCTCCAGAAAGCCAAACTAGAGACTTCAATCTATCCAGAACTAAGAGACCAGACCAGAGAGCGAGCAGTTCCAGAGACCAGACGCTGTGCCCAGAGAGAGACCAGAGCCCAGTCTAAAACCCTGACCAGATCCGTGATGAGGCCCATTTAATTCAAGAATATAGTGTGAGTACCCAGCAGAACTGTGTAGAACCAATCTCTTAGTTTAAATTCATCTAATTCAATCTATTTAACCTAAGTAGAACTGCCTGATAGCTCCAAATCTGTCACTTGTCATTTTCTAGTTGCAAGCTGCACTTGTCTTTTTGAGTTTTTAAAATTTCAAATCTGAAAAACGACCGTTATTTAATCACTCATATCTCCGCAACCGTTTGTGCTAGAGACTTGCAATAACTTTCATCTGAAGGTTAGAATCGTGGCTTTCCTACGAACCTAGAACCGCATTCCTACCCCCTATAGTTTTACCGCAATCGCGGAACACGCATCCACGAATTTTGCCGCGATTTGCAAATTTCTCAACGTGTGAAACAGCAGTTTGCTTGCCTTCTATTTGCCAGAAAATCGTTTGCCTCATAAAAACTATCCCTGAATCATTGCAAGAGTGAGCCTGAGCTAATATTAACTAGATACCACTCACCCTGAACCTCTGAAAGGGAATTAAAAGCATTTTAGCATATTTTTTAATTCATTGCCAGCACATATCAAAGCAATTTGGGCCTGTGTTTTCAAACTTCTGTAGTCTAAGCTTGCTGGGGTGAACTGAATCACATTTGATTGCATTTCTGAGAACTGTGTGTTTTCCTTCCATTTCCTTGCCTTGCATCAAGGGGGGGAGGGGATTGCCAGAGAAAAGTGATTACATTGTTTGGTTGAAATCATATTGAGTATTTTCTGTACTGCATTCATTGAATATTGCATCCACCTGAGCTTACATAAAGCATCCTCTACCACATTATACTTTTGTTCCTATTTACCAGTGTGCTACCTTATCCATTTCATGTCAACTCATTAGTGATTATAAGAAGTGTGCTAGTGCCAAATTCTCCGTTGTTAATATTTATCATATCAGATTAAGTGTGATATTCAATTATTAATTTATTATAAAGTGTGATATATATATATTTTAAATTATCAAATAAACCTTTTAAACTTGCAAAACAGAACTACTTCTTGGCTCAGTGGGGTCAGGGGGATTCCAAGAGAGGGGTGTTATATAGGGGTAGTGTCACGATCCCTCATCATGCGGTCCCCAGGGCACTCCCTCATCCCCAGTCCCGCCCTTCTCTCACTTCCCCCCTTCCCCGTGGACTCACACACGTCTTGCGGGCACACCCGCGCCTGGTTCGTAATAGGACGGCTGTCAGACTACGGCCGTTTCTACATTGGCAATTGCCTTGGCGCATAGGATCGCGAAGGGCTAACCCTGGGCTTCCGCATCGCGGGACTGTGAGGTCACGTGATGCTCTTGCCCGATCACGTGACCATGCCACGCATCACGTGACCAGAAGCGCGAGTACATAAACCCGGAAACCTGGGTATTCGTTGCTTCTCAGCTGTGCTCTGCATCCTGTTTGGCGCTACGGACTTTGAATCATCTTTGGATCACTCACGGAATCGACCTGGCCTGCTTTACTGGACTCCTCTTGGATTTACCCATTCGGATTTGTTTGCACATTGATACACGGCTCTCGACCACGGACTGTTATCGGACTGCCTCCTGGATCACCCTTTTGCACCCTGGTTCTTTGAACTCCTTGCCTCACAGTTCCACCGCTCCACAGCTCCTGCTGACAGGCGAACAACTGAGCCTACTCCTCTTGGGGTACTGCCGTCCACGTGGGCCCCGGACCTCTCCACTAGGTTCCTCATCCCCTCCTTGACCCTGATTGGTAAGACCTTTCCGGTTATTCTAATACTGTAGTTACTGTTTCTTGCTTGGTGCTTAATCCGCATTTTCTTGCAGCAGTGTGGGGTCCCAGAGGTTCGCGTTCCCGGACTTGGACATTTGAACATCTTCGCCTGTGGCCTCAACGGCTGCACAGAGAGTTGCTTTAGTTCTCCCTGTGCGGCATTTGGGGACGGAGGCCTCTACTGCCTACACGACACTCAAGTCTCAACAGGTAGTCATCCAGAACGCATGAACTGGACATAAAGATATATCAATAAGGGTTTTCATTCAGTATTATAGACTAGGCGTTGACTTAGCTGTAGTGTTGAATTGAATCCTCTTACAAATTGGGGGCTCGAGCCGAGACGTTGGGTTAGAATACCACTTGTGCAGCTTAATACAGTGTGCTAACTGACGGGATACATACATCCAGTCGGATCACCACGCTGCATTACGCTGTAAAGCATTCCTCAAAAGGGACACTCCAAGAAAAGTTCTGTTCTGCAAAAATAAAATACTAACTTCTGTAAGTCAGGACAGAGACCAATCTCTAGAATGACGACCTTAGTAGACATGAAAATAGCCAGAGAGCACTTCTTACATAAACTATTTGTGAGAGGTGAATGGGTTGAGCAGGGCCAGGATGCCTGGTTGCAGGCCATCACGCGACAGGTTACTGAAACAGGGTCAGACTTATGGAGAGATCAGGGTCCATTACATGTGGCCCTGAGTGAACTATATATGGCTCCTAAAGCCAAAGAGGAACACAATAAGATTGCCAGGATAGCGGCATACCTGTACCTATATATGGGAGACATGCAGGATAGATGTGCTGAAAGCCAAAATCTGGCAAATAGGCAACAGATGGCGTTAGAGAAGGTCCAATCTGACCTGGTCTCTTCTGAGCAGAGGCTGCAGAGGAGCCAGGAGTCAGAAGATGATAGTAGGCAGCACATCATTAAAATAAAGAAGGATATGGATGTGCTGCAACAGGAAAAGGTAGAACAGGATACCCGATTTCTGGCCTTGCAGAAGGAATACCAAGAAGGTTTGGACTCCCTACTGCAAAACCAGAAAAAGCTGGAGCAACAACTGGACTTCAACAGGGTATGTGCTGAGCAGGTAGTCACCCTGCAAGGCCACCTAGATAGAGTGAAGGCAGAGAGCAACAAACTAATTCTGAAAGACCTGGATACCCAGGCAGAGTTTGATCAGGAGCGCCAGAATGCTGGTGCCTTCCAAAGGCAAAGGGACGACCTGGCGAGGGAAAATGAGGCTCTCTGCCAGCTCAATGAGAGGCTCCAGCAACAGGTAGCGATGCATGAGAAACTGATAGAGTCGAGTAAGGCAATAACAGAGGAACTGAAAGCACAAATGCAGGCTCTTGCATTGCAACAGGGAGCAGGGGCGGATAGAGATGAGGTCCGCTGGGAAAGAGAGACTCCTGACCATAACCGCAGGAGCCCTAACACCAGGGGCCTTCATCTCCCCCAGTCCCTGGACTCTACCACCCCCATGTCCCCTGGCCCACATGAGCACAGGGCCACAGGGATGGCAGATTACTATCCAGCTAAGAGTATGGGGCTCATAGGCCAGTACCACTCAGGAATAAAGGGGTGGGCATCCGGGTATGGGCACCCAAGTACAGTACAGTTCAATGGGGAACCCCAGGAGAGTAGGCCCATTAAGGGCATCCTGAAAACCTCTGCCCAGTTAGGTCAGTGGAGGGGGTACCCATCAAATCCTGGCAGCAAGGAGGAATCTGAAGACTCCTCTGAACTGCGCAGGACACAGGAGACCAGGTCCCCACATTCTGCCAGCCATTCCCAGGCTCGCAGAATCCGGGAAAACCTGGAAGAACAGACGGGAACCTTTGGGAGCAGTGCCTCTGAGTCCGAGGACGAATGGACAAGGGTTACCCGAACCAAAAAGGCCAATAAGGCAAAAAGGGCCTTGCTGAAGGACCCCTTAAAGCAGATTAAGGCGATCAGGAGCGTCATCACGCCTTACCATAAGAACGCTAAGTATTCTGTTTGGGAGCACTTAGAGTTGTTTGAACAAATGATGGAGACTTTCCATTTGAAGGACAGCCAAAGCTGTATTCAATATGTAAAGTGGACCTTCTCCCCGGAATACTCCAGTTTCTTTGCGGGGCTGGAGGACCAAAATCATTTAAGATGGTCCACCTATAAGGCGGCCATCCTGAAACATTTTTCCATTCATAGAAATCCTCAAGAGGCTCGCAAGGCAGCCTACAATTTACAATGTGGGGAGGATCAGGCCCCACAAGAATTTGTGCAGGATTTAAAGCGTGCTTTTGCGCAGACCACCAGAAGGGTGCGCACAGACAGCAGAGAATTTGTCAATACATTTTTCCACGCCTTGCCCAAATACATCATGACCCAGCTCGTGAGGGATTTTCACGAGAAAAGATCCTTAGACTGGGTCATTGAACAGGCTACCCGGATCTATGAGGTGCAGAAACCGATAGATAGTAAAAGTAATGCCCAGAAAAACCCCAAAGCCAACAGCACCCCTGCTGCTGCCAAGGTGGCAGAGGTAAAGGTCACCCCCGTTTTGGATTTGGAGATGGGGGGGCCTAAAAACCTACCTGCACCTAATAATGCTAGGCCCAGAAGGTCCTCGGGCCAGTCACAGACAGGGAGCCAGGGAGGCAGCCCCACAAATGGGGTCCCTCGCTCTCCTGATTATGTAAGTCCCCGTTACAAGGGAAATCGACCCATCCTGGGTTATGTGTGGACTCCTCCAGCCCAAGGGGGGGGATCCAGCCAAGCACCTAACCCAGGGAACTTCCCTCCAAACTTCCCACAGGAGGGCAGAAATTTACCAAACCCTGGGCAGAACTTTTTCCCCAGATATCCTCCCGACTTTCAGCCCCAAAACCATCCATCCTTCTTTCCCCAATTCCCTGAGCCCAGACCACTGAATCCGGGAGAGGGGAGGCCAAGGGTGGAGGGGTACCCAAATCTTCCCAACCAGGGGTACTACCAAAGAAGGGACAGCTACCCTTCCCGGGATCAGCCCAGGGGAGAAAACAGGGCCCCGTATCAGCCTGAGCGGGTTTCCCAGTTAGAGCGCCAGGTTCAAAACATGGCGCGGGATCTGGGTCATATACTGAGGGCGCAGCAGAACCCTCAGATCAGCATGCCGGCGCAGAACGCACCCAACTCTGGACCTGGTGCTCCAGAACAATGACGGGGGCAGCACCCCGATAACTCACCGGTTCCCAGGGAGGAGGCACAAGGGGAAGGGGGGTGTAAAGCCTTGGAGGAAGCTTCCTTCCTCACTTGTAAACAGCCCCTGGAAACCCAGGAACCGGAAACAAAATCTCTTGCCCCTGAAAGTCTGCCTCCTAAGGAGCAGAGGGGGGGTAGGAGAAACAAAAGACCCAAACAGACTCAGTTTGAGGAGGAGGTACAGATCTTCCAATTTGAGGGAGAGGGATCCTCAGAGGATCCTGAGAAAAGGATCTTCTCCTTCAGAGAGGGGGGAACTCCTCCCAAAGAAAAATGGGTCCCTAGGAATGCAAATCCAGACTGGGGAGATGTGGAGACTGAGCTACCGCCGCCCACCATCTCATCCCACACCCAACAGCAAGAAAATCCCCGGGTTCAAACCCATACTGGGGACTGCCTCCAAAAAGGGGGGGGCGGCCCAGAACTGGAACCAGGGGAACACACAATGGCTCTGATCTCCAGTTGCCAACTTTTTCTTTCAGATTCCCAAGGCTCTCCACAGAATTCTGCCCAAAATTCTTCTCTCGCGATGTCCAAAACCAGAAAATTAGCCCACCAGTTGTCCAAAAATGTACATTACCTGTGCCCCCTTGAGGAGAAGGAGGGAAGATATTATGCCCCGGTACAAGTACAGGGGCAGGGTACAATCTCGGCACTGGTGGACACTGGATCTCAAGCTACCCTTCTGTCCAGAAGGGCCTTTGACGAACTGAATGCAGGAAGGGGAGAGAATTACCAAATTCCTCTCACCTCTCTTCCGGGACAACTACAGAACTTTGACGGGAAGGAAATTCCCGTTGAGGGGACTGCAGACTTGGACATTAAAATTGGGCGACATAAGTTGAAACACCCGGTCATAGTTGTGACCCCAGAGGGCACCCCTTGTTTACTAGGGAATGACCTCCTGAGAAGGTTGTCACCCCTAATAGATTGTGTAAACAAGGTCCTCTGGACCCAGACTAGCCGACCAATAAAATTAAAACAGAGTGTCAACCATGTTAGTTTAAACGGCACATGCCACATGGTTGAACAAAAATCTGACCAAGTAGAATTTCACTTCCAGAATAGCCAAATTCCAGACGTGACAGTAATAGCAGTAGGACAACAGACTGGTGATGGGGGATCCTCTCTATTTCTGAAAGTCAACCTCCCTCCCAGTCTAAAGTGGTACTCCACGCTGGAAGAAAACACTCTGAGATTCTATACCAATCCACAATCTGAAACTCCCACTCCTATAGTCCAGAAAGATGTGAAATCAGCTCAAAGCCTGGCTGAGATTCAGCAAATTGGAGAGCAGTTGTTCATCCCTGTTCAGTTAAATGATGGGAAGGACTCTGTTCTCGCTCGAGTGTGTGTGAACAACGGTAAGAGCTTCATCAGCGAAGCCATGTTTCGCCAACTCCCAAAAGATCCAGCCATTCCCACCTTCAAACTGATAGACAAATGGGAAATGGACCTGGAAGCACCTAATTCCAAACATCTCCTGCCAAGCAGGTGTATGCTCAAAATCTCCATTGGCAACAAGAGCATAGTCCACAATTGTTGGGTCGTGCGAGACGTCCCTGCCGCCTTTTACTTAGGCAGTGACATTCTCAATCGCTTTGCCATTAGTTTGGACCTAATAAACTTCAAAGCGTGGTCCCGATTAGCGGATAATCCCATGGGCTTTGATGATCCAGAAAAAGCATTTAGGTCAGCTCAATTGCTACCTTATGCAGTTGAAATTCAGATTAAAGAGGAAGTCACCATCCCAGAAAGGACCCGACAATTCTCCCTGGAAGTGAAAGTTAAAAGGGGACAAGAGTTGAAAAACCCTGATGCTTACATACATCTAAATGCTTCTTTCCAACAGCAAGGGTTGGGGGTAAACCCAACTCCATTAGTCAACATAGAACATGACACCATTCTAATAGAGGTGGATAACAGCGACTTAAAGAGTATTACTCTAGCCGCAGGCACCATTATTGGAATGGCGGTTGATGACCGACATTTCTCCATTGATCTTGTAAATGAACTGTTAGGACCAATCCCCAAGGACTGTGTTGACAGTGACAGTGAGGACAATACAACACCAGACAGGATTTTCACCCGGCATGGGGGGAACTTCCTGGTGTACACTTCCTGCCCCTATGGTAAGGAAGATGTGACGTGTGACTTCAGGAGGGATGAGGTGATTTTCCAGGTACATGAGGGCTGCCTTTCCCACCTGAAGCCTCCGGTCCAAATCAGCACTCTGACCAGGGACTTCTCCACCCAGCTGGAGGAGGCCGCGGAAATAGCCAAACCAGAAGTCTTTCCAGGCTTCAGGCAGATGGTGGAAGAGAGAGTCAACCTAGCTGATGCCTGTGTGACTCTGGAACAAAAGCAAAAGTTGAAACAAGTTTTCTTGGATTTCCAAGATCTCTTTGCGGTAGACTCATATGACTGTGGTCGCACTGACATCCACACAACAACAATCCCCACGGACCCTGGCATGACTCCTGTGTTTGTGAAGCAATATTGCTTGCCTCTCGCATCAATGGAGTCCCTTACTGAAATAATTAAGAACCTTGAGTCCCGGGGAATAATCCGTCCAGTCCACAGCACCTTCAATAATCCGGTGCTGGGAATATTGAAGCCAAACGGCCAGTGGAGACTCTGTGCCGACCTCAGGGAGCTCAACAAACGGGTCCATACTTCCCGATGGCCTCTGCCCTACATTGACCAAGGGCTGGCCCAGATCCAGGGGTCACAGGTATTCACTGCAATAGACCTGACCAATGGATACTGGACTGTGCCTGTCAGTAGGGAGGACCAATACAAGCTGGCTTTTACCTTTGGGGGCCAGCAGTACACCTGGACCCGGACTCCCTTCGGATACCTCAACTCCGGCAATGAATTCAACATTTTTCTACACAAGGCCATGCCCGACTTGGGTGCAAGGGGTAACCTGGCTTATGTAGATGATGTCCTCATCAAAAGCTCAACTGTTGAGGAACACATAGCGGAGATCCGTTATGTTCTGACACAGTTGAGGGCTGCCGGAGCAAAACTTTCCTTTCAGAAAGCACAGTGGTGTAAAACCCGTGTTAACTTCTTGGGGCATGAGATTACTCCTCAGGGTCTTTGTCCCCAGGAAAAGAAAGTGGAAGCACTTCAGAAACTGAAAGACCCCACAACTCTGCGGGAACTAAGGAGCCTCCTTGGACTGACTAATTACAGCAGAAAGTTCATTGAGGGCTATGCAGAGATCACCAGACCCCTGATTCATCTCCTGAAGGGGGGGGTCAAGTGGGAATGGGGTCCAGAACAAGCCGAGGCAGTAAAACAACTCAAAAGAAGCCTCTCACAAGCGCCTTGCCTAGCTTACCCTGTCAGAAACAAGGAATTCTTCCTGGAGACGGGGTTCTTTAATACGTGCTTGACGGCAGTATTATACCAAAAGCATGACAAGGTCAATAAAGTAATCTCCTATGCGAGCAAAACTTTATCCTCTGTGGAGGAAAAATTCAACGATTGTGAGAAGGCACTCCTGGCAACGGTGTGGGCATTGATGAATTACCGCCCGTTTATCCAGGGGGAACACATTATAGTGGAGACTCCACACCAGCCTCTGCAATATCTCCAAAGTGACAGAATCCGGGCCGGAAATGTGAGTAATTCCCGAATTACTTCCTGGATTCTGTCAATGCAAGGCTTTCCTGTGGAGGTCAGATATGGCCAAAACAAGAAGAGTCCCCTCGCGCAAGGTCTGGCTGACTTGCATGATTGTGCCAGAGAAAACTGTCTCGAGGACGAAAGTCTAAAAATAAAGGACAACACGGAGGCATATCTTAATTCCCCACACAAAGTCTTTGAAGAAGACAAGTGTGAGGGAATGCCCACTGTCTATGTGGATGGATGCTCTTACCATGTTGACAACGACGGGGAGAAAGAACTGGTGGCTGGCGTAGGGAATGCATGGGTGAATGAGTCCCCAGAACCCTCCGCTGGATACAAAATTGGTCCCCGAAGTAGTCAGGTGGCAGAATTGATGGCTGTGCATCAGGCCATCCTCACTGCTGTCCAGCATCAACTCCACGAACTGGTCATAATCACAGATTCGGATTATGTACGGAACGGGTTCGTGGAGCACCTGGTTAATTGGAAAACCAGAGGCATGTTATGTGCTAACAACAAACCCTTGAAACATGGGAAGTTGATCCAAAACATTGATGATCTGGTCACATCGAATGGGATGACCATCTATTGGAAAAAGATCAAGGGTCATTCCAAAGTAGAGGGACCAGACAAAACTGGAAATGACTTAGCTGACCAGTTGGCCAAAACCGGGGCCATCCAAGGGGATCTAATTGAGATTGAGTCCCTGTTGGGGGAAATCCAGGTCACTGCTATCACTAGGTCCCAGACAAATGCTCACAACGACCTTTCAATTGCACAATGGAGTAAGGAGACCCCTGATGCTGATTTGATTACCGCTCAGAAGGGGGATCCAATTATTGGTAAATTCTACCAGCACCTTGAGGACCCTGAGAACTTTCCCCTGACGGATACCGATTACATTGGGAAAGAGGACCTAAGAGTGTTGATGAAATGTCCAAAAATGTTCCGAATCCAAGACGGTTTGCTGGTAAGGAAATCCAAAGCGGGCCACGATCAGTGGGTGGTTCCTACCTCATTCCGGAGCCTGATGTTAAGTCACGCCCATGATGCGGCCACTGCCGGTCATAGGGGGTTTCACACAACATTGGAAATCTTAAGAGAGGTTGCATACTGGCCACACATGGGGCAGGACCTCGACCAATCCTTGAAGGGGTGTCTTGTGTGTGCACAATTTCAGCCATCATCCCTCACGCACCGTGCGCCTCTCCAAAAGAGGGGGATGACACTGCCATGGTCAGATTTACAAATCGACTTTGTAGGCCCTGTGATTCGCTCGGCTAGGGGGAATAAGTACATGTTGACTGTGACATGCTTGTTTACCAAGTGGGTGGAATGTCTCCCAGCCCCAAACTGCAAGGCAGAAACGGCAGCTGCCTTGATGATTAACCACATCTTTTCCCGTTTTGGTCTACCTCAAAGGATTGAGTCAGACAGGGGTAGCCACTTCACCAGTGAAGTAATGACAAAGATGTGGGAGATACTGGGGGTCAAGAGAAAGCTGCATATTGCTTATAGACCAGCTTCTTCTGGGGCAGTAGAGAGATATAACCGGACAATTGTGAGCATATTAAAGAAGTTTGTGGCAGATTCTGGGCCAAGTTGGGATATCCGATTACCTCTGGTCCTAATGGCCATCAGATCTACCCCTTCATCTGCAACCAAAATGTCACCATTTGAGCTGATGACTGGGCGCAAGATGGTGCTTCCCCAGCATTTGCTCTACAGGACCCAAGAGCAGACACTGATAAATGCCTCCACTACTCATAAGTATGTGGAGAATTTAAGGAAACACCTCCAACATGCTTTTGCTTATGCTCAGCGGAATCTAGAAAGATCAGCTGATAGCATGAAGACCCATTATGACCTGAAAACTTCCAGGAAGGAATATCAGGTGGGAGACCGGGTCTATCTATACAACTTCCAAAGGAACCAGGCCAAGCAGCGCAAATTTTTGCCTACATGGAAGGGACCATTCGAGATCATAGACAAGATCTCCCCTGTGGCCTACAAGATCCGCATCCCCAAAGGCGGTTCGGCAGAGGGGGAAGACAAGTGGGTCCACATAAACCAGTTGAAATGTTGCCATCCCAGGCACACTCTGCAACAACTGGAGGAATCCTCTGGAATCCTAGCGGGTACTGTATCAGACTAATTCAGTTCCAATCATAAAACATACCACATCTAGTCTCTAAAATATTGTGATTTGCATGAAACTGTCTCTTAGTTATACTGTTTTTTTTTCAAAATAAGAATGTAATGTTTCGTTATGATGAAATGCATATGCTGCCCCACTATCTCAACGGTGGTGGAAAAACGTCTATGAATAGGTATTGCCGCTCTTCCTTTGTCGTCCTAGGAGAAAGAAAACCTTGAGACGGGCCAAGGAGGACGATCCGGAGACCGGGAGCTGAGACGCAACGGGCTCGGGGTACCGCCCAATATTCCCATCAGGACCGGCGAGGAGAACTGATCGATCCGACCGGATGGAGGAAAAGATGCTGAACTGTGCCATCTATTGGAAGAAGATGAGGAAACATCCCAGATCTTGCGAGTCCCATCAGTGAAACCGAATGGCCATCGCAAGAGGGGGGCTTGTGGGATGTATTTACCCATGCATCCGAGCCCTACCTCAAAACTGTGCAGTACTGACATGAAAACATCATGATGGCCAGAGCTTCCCAGAAAATGCACAGGGAAATGCAGGAAGAATAGGCTGCCACCCATTTTTGCCGATGTTATGGGCACAGAAGGACACTGCCTAAAACCACCATTGGACTACCCACACAGTAGTCTGAAACCATTGGGAATGGCAATGCTGATTACCAAAAGCAAACCCATAACTGTTGGGAATTCATTTTCTTAAATCCCAAAAAGGGGTGCAGTACCAGTACTCACCACTATCCAAAAGCGGGCATTTTAAAACAACACCAGATTTTACTTTTTGCAAAACTGAATAAATGAACCCAAAACAGGCCAAAGAAAGACTTACTGAGAGGTGGATACAATGTAAAGTTATATTCTGAAGTGACTTGAAGGTTTATAACAAGACTGGCTGCGCTGTGGATTTCAGCAGTTTAAGTAAATTTGGACTGAAAGACATTAAAAATCTCAAGGTTTAAGAGAAATGAGTGACCTACTTTGAGTGTCACATAGGTTGCAATTGTTTAAATGTCATAGTTTTAAACGTAGAATCAGCATTCTAGCTGCATATGTAAAAATGTTTAGTTTTCTTTGAATGCAGGAACTGGGGAACAAAAAGTGACATTTTATCTGAAACTTGGCTTAAGGAACTGGATTCTGCCCACCAGCTACCCCCATCAGGAGTGAAACTTGAGTCACAGCTGTGTTCCCAGGCCTAGCTGCCCTTTTGCTGCTCACACCAAAAGGGATATGACACTTCCCTGATTGAATTACCTGGGCTCTGCAGGAAATTGAACAAAGCCCTGTCCTGACTCAGGCAAATGTTTTATTGGCGGGAGTCGTAAATGGAGCTTCCTCTTGGCAGAAGCTGGGAGTGGCAGGGTCTCTGAGCTTGCCAGAAACTGGAAAGACTGGTTTCTGTACCATGTGACATGAAAAGACACACCTCTATAGCCAGAATATGGTTTTAGAAAAAGATGAATAACTCATAGAGCGGACATGTGAAAATTGTATAAATGACACCATAATTCTTGTGATTTTTCTGCCCACAGTTTAAGAGGTTTTTAGAACCGGTGGTATGTTCAGGGGGGTGTTAGCGGAAAAGTGGATATTACTCTAAATGTATGCATGTTAAAAGTCTGAAACTTCATCAGTTAATGTCCATACTCCCTGCGCACATGTATGTAAAGTTGGGTCAATGTCAGAAATTGAAAAATCAGTTAAAAAGTCAATTATGTGCCATTTCTGAATGCAAGCTCTTAGAAACAGCAGATTTGGACAGAGACATGGCTAAATTCAGCCACACCATGTATATGTAATTTCAAGCAACTGTGTAACTGTGAAATATGTCTTTTATTATCAAATATAGAATGTGTGCAATCTGACAGAAGAGTGTCCTATCTGCAAGCCATAAAATGACATCCCTCTGACTCACAGTTCATTCCCCAATCAAATGATAAATGGAAGTTTGACCAATTAGAAGCTGAGAGAGAGGTAGGGTCAGTGATGCTAGAACACACCCACATTCTAAACACATAAAAGCAGACAGACAGGACAGATAGGGACCTTCAATTCCATTTGCTGCAACGCGCTCTGCCGGACCATACAACATCCAGAGATCCAGACTTCAAATTCATCAACCTCCAGAAAGCCAAACTAGAGACTTCAATCTATCCAGAACTAAGAGACCAGACCAGAGAGCGAGCAGTTCCAGAGACCAGACGCTGTGCCCAGAGAGAGACCAGAGCCCAGTCTAAAACCCTGACCAGATCCGTGATGAGGCCCATTTAATTCAAGAATATAGTGTGAGTACCCAGCAGAACTGTGTAGAACCAATCTCTTAGTTTAAATTCATCTAATTCAATCTATTTAACCTAAGTAGAACTGCCTGATAGCTCCAAATCTGTCACTTGTCATTTTCTAGTTGCAAGCTGCACTTGTCTTTTTGAGTTTTTAAAATTTCAAATCTGAAAAACGACCGTTATTTAATCACTCATATCTCCGCAACCGTTTGCGCTAGAGACTTGCAATAACTTTCATCTGAAAGGTTAGAATCGTGGCTTTCCTACGAACCTAGAACCGCATTCCTACCCCCTATAGTTTTACCGCAATCGCGGAACACGCATCCACGAATTTTGCCGCGATTTGCAAATTTCTCAACGTGTGAAACAGCAGTTTGCTTGCCTTCTATTTGCCAGAAAATCGTTTGCCTCATAAAAACTATCCCTGAATCATTGCAAGAGTGAGCCTGAGATAATATTAACTAGATACCACTCACCCTGAACCTCTGAAAGGGAATTAAAAGCATTTTAGCATATTTTTTAATTCATTGCCAGCACATATCAAAGCAATTTGGGCCTGTGTTTTCAAACTTCTGTAGTCTAAGCTTGCTGGGGTGAACTGAATCACATTTGATTGCATTTCTGAGAACTGTGTGTTTTCCTTCCATTTCCTTGCCTTGCATCAAGGGGGGGAGGGGATTGCCAGAGAAAAGTGATTACATTGTTTGGTTGAAATCATATTGAGTATTTTCTGTACTGCATTCATTGAATATTGCATCCACCTGAGCTTACATAAAGCATCCTCTACCACATTATACTTTTGTTCCTATTTACCAGTGTGCTACCTTATCCATTTCATGTCAACTCATTAGTGATTATAAGAAGTGTGCTAGTGCCAGATTCTCCGTTGTTAATATTTATCATATCAGATTAAGTGTGATATTCAATTATTAATTTATTATAAAGTGTGATATATATATATTTTAAATTATCAAATAAACCTTTTAAACTTGCAAAACAGAACTACTTCTTGGCTCAGTGGGGTCAGGGGGATTCCAAGAGAGGGGTGTTATATAGGGGTAGTCATCCAGAACGCATGAACTGGACATAAAGATATATCAATAAGGGTTTTCATTCAGTATCCCAGACTAGGCATTGACTTAGCTGTAGTGTTGAATTGAATCCTCTTACAGGTTATTCATCCTAGCCCTGAGGATTGTGAAACTCTGCTTGTTAAAATCAAAATCAATGTTAATATTACCCTTAGCGTTCTGGTCATCTACAGAACACTGAGGGACCTTCCTCAGTTTGAGGAACATTTCCTCGAACTACTTAATTCCATTACCAAAGCTATGACTCCATTAATCATACTTGGACACCTTAACCTATTGGCCGAAGACCCACTTGATTGGCAAGCTTCATCTTTAATGAATGCACTTCAAATCATTGTATACTCACAATGGGTCAAAGGACACACGCACGTGGGGGGGACATACATTGGACTGGGTCATAACACACTGCCTGCATCTCTCTGATGTTGCGGTTCTCCTGTGCTCATGGTCCAATCACTAATGTACACGCCCATCCACGAGCGTCGCCTGCTAGAATGGACTCCTTGCCTTCCTGGTGGCCAGGCTATAGCCTATTGATAGTCTCACCAATTTGCTCGACTTGGTGACACACCTTATGGCCACGATTAGCTCCGCTATTGAAATCCAGAAACCCTTGCTACAGTAAACGTTAAAAAGATTAAAACTGAAGAGCACAAGAACTCCTGGTACAACGATAACATCATCTCACTCAGACGCACTAAAAACTAAAAGACTCCTTAAATGGATCGGCGTAAGAACCCTTGTCCGCAATCCCTCAGCCTCTATAAACAGGAAGTGAAAGAATTTAAAACAGCCATCACAGAAGCAAAACCAGCTTACCTCAACACGAGCATCTGAAATGCTCGCTCAAACTCCAGCAAACCTTTTAAAATCCTCACTGAATTCGAGGGTAAATCTTCTGTTAAACAAGTTCATGACAAAGACTCAGCGTGGTGTCAGGCAATGCACAACGAATTCACCTCTAAAATCATAGGGCATAAACAGTCCATCAGGAACATACAAGGGAGCACTGCAGGGCAAGCTGGATCTCACCTCCCAGCCCCGACTGTTGACAACAACACCCAGACTAACAATGCCACTTTTATCTTCAAACACTGCTTCAAGGCCAAAATCTAGAAAAATGTTCCTCGATGAAACCAACATCCTCTCTGGGAGATAGCTGGACTGCCAATATTCCAAAAGTTTCTCTTGAGTTACTCGTCCCCTGGATCACTCAATTGATCAACCTTTCATTTAGCGAAGGTCTGGTTTCACTACCCCTTAATGAGGCATGGGTTACACCACTGGTCTAAAAGAGCAGCATGGACCCAGCAGTGGCTAAAAACTACCCTTCCCAAACATGCCCTTTCTCCTTAAGATCGTGGACAGGGTGACCCCTCTACAGTTTCAGGATTTTATTGAAGAACATGGCATCCTGGGGGCATGTCAGTCAGGCTTCAGAGCAAAGCATGGGAGAGAAACCACTATTTATTTATTTTATTTATTTGCATTTTTAAAGCGCTCACACAGCCCAGGGGCGTTGAGGCACTGTTACAAGAATGTGTCTCTTAGTTGCATATTTATAATGCGCTTAATACTCAGAGGTTTCTAAGCACGGACCCGGGGATCTAACCTGTGTTGCTTTGTGCCATCTTGTTTCCAAGGCGAGCACATTGCCGCTGAGCTATCCTCCCAGTACAGCTGGGGATATGCTGGATCTTAAATCCACACTGGCCAGCATAGTGGACAAGGGACATCATGCTCTGCTGATGCTGCTGGATCTTTCAGCAGCCTTTGATCTGGTTGACCACTCCCTTCTGGTGGCCAGATTAAGGGACCAGGCACACTGCTCGGACCTGGTGGCTCAATGGATTACATCTTTTCTTGGGCCCGCAGGCCAAGGGTGGCAGTCGTAGACTCAAGCTCTGCACCCATTGCCTTGACCTGTGGAGTCCCACAGGGCTTGTGCATTGTTCCCACGCTCTTCAGTGTATATATCAGACCCCTCCTCAGTCTCTTGGACCACCTGGGTGTGCATTACACCAACAATGCTTACAACACCCAGGTCGTCCTCGAGCTGACTGGTGACTATGCACACGACAGATGTGCCATCAACAAAGTGTATGATGCAGTTCAGACACGGATGGCTGATAACTCTCTAGCCTTCAATATAGACAAACCAAGCTCCTAGTCATAGCATCAGGCCTAGGACAAAAGAAGCGAAAACCAGCCTGTGGCAGTTGTCTTCATCGCTGGTGGTTCAATCCTCATAGCCAGCAGTGTGAAGACACTTGGTGTGTTCTTAGATGCTGAACTCACCATGAAAACTGGCGTCTCGCACACCCGCTCGTTCTGTGGTTGCACAAACAAGCCCTTAAACTACATACGTCCCTTAATTTCAGCCAACAGTTATTCCCTACTAGCTACCGCCCTGTTGAATTCCAGGTTGGACTATTGCAATAGTCTGTTGGCTGGTGCGTCGCAAGCTAACATACAATCCCTTCAGGTCTCCCAGAAGTGCAGTTTGTGCAATTCATGGTCTGTCACCGCGGGACCATGTCTCTGACACCTGAAGGGACCTGCACTGGCTTCCACTAAGACATAGGATTACCCATAAGATTCTTACACTTTCCTACAAATGCTGGGCGGGTACTGCCCCAAAATATCTGAAAGACTGCATGAAGGTGAATCAGCCGGGGGCGTCTGCTGAGCTCTCAGGACAACCGCATAATGCCTCAGCCGAGGTTCGAGCTGGTTAAATTCAGCGGGACAATCTTTGACGTCTAAGTTCCTCTAGCATGGAATTCTTTGGCAGCAGTAATAAGATCAGCAGGCACAATCACAGTTTTTAAAAAACTTGTTGGGTGCCACCTGTTCAACCTCAAACCAGGCTTAAGAGACACCTTCTGCAGCTCTCGCCTCCCTGGTTCTGACACCTTGCCCTCCCCCAGCTCTGACCCCCTGCCTGTTCTGTCTCAGTCTTCATGTTTATTGTGCGCCCTGAGGCCCACGGGCATGTGGCGTGCTTCAACAATTAAATAATAATCAGAATAATGTTGGTAGACATGATTTTGTCGGCGCTTCTCCAAAGTAACACAGCGATTAATCTATAAGGGGGTTGGAAAGGGACCTTGCTTACCTCGAAATGAAGGAGTTGAGCATGGGATCTCTTGCCGTTGCTAGTTGCAAGTTTACCGGAGTCCTGCGCCTCCCTGCCTATCAAACCCTGTGGTGTGACATACATGCAGGGACAGCTAACATGTTGATAATGAGATGCCATGATGGTGATGTGATAATGCCAGCTGCCATTTCTAGCAAATGCGGGTATGAACTGTCCTTTATACAGTGTGGTGCCTCCTTCTTGTTTGCATGAAAAGCAATGTGTGTGCAGAGAGAGCAATATGCACAACATTGTACCAGCCGGTTAATCTCTTCATTGGTGTGACTTTCAGTCTTAAAAATGAGACGCTGTTCCCAACGTCCTAGCCTTTGCTGTATATTAGGTCCCTGCATTTGTAGTAGCAATGTCCATGTCAGACCACCTGCTGTGTGGGTATCCAAAAGAAGATGTGGTACCAAGGGGACTTAGCTGTCCTTATGCAGCTACTATGTTCTACTATTCTCGTAAGAATTTTGTGTGTGGTCATCTCAAGTGGCATCGACAGGTGATCAAGTATACTACTATGATAATAATAATTTGGCACTCATATCGCTACGAACCCTCAGGTATCTGAGCACTGCTTATTATTACCCAACGTGTGTGGTGCTCATTTATCGAGCTCGGAAGGATGGAAGGCTGAGTTTGGCCCCGCCGGGATTCGAACCTGCGTTAGCAGGCTCTGCTTGGATGTCAAAGCAAGCGCTCTACTTGCTAGGCCACTTGACCAGCTGAGTTACAGTTGGTGAACAATTTCTGTTCAGTGGCGATGGGGCACTAGAGGGCTTAACAGTCGCAGCACTCCTCACCTGAGCTGCTTCCAAAGAAGGGAGCCTCTACTGGGTTGAAAGGGCTCCAAGCCGAGCTCTAGCCAAGAGCCACCAAACAAACGGGATGCACAACAAAAAAAACTCATTGTCCCATGGGCAGTTCTGGAGGTCTGTCTAACATGATTAACTTTATCTGGACCTGCTAGATGTCAAGGTTTATGCCTGCGGCAAGCTAGGTCCCCTAGCACAAGCTTACCCAGAAAAACCATCTGATAAGCTAATGCTCCCTATCTACGGTTACCTAGCCTTGTCCTCAGTGGACCCATGGATCTCAAAGACCTAGAAGAGAAGTCAATGGAACAACTGGAGATTTTTACACAGGGTGCTGGTGGGTAACACTATTATATGCTTGTCGAAGTGGATGGGCAGCCAGTTATGGTGCTTCTTTGCTCGGGAAGTCTTCAAACCCGGACAACCCGGTGTTTCAAGACCAACTACTGAGGAAAGAATGTTTCCTAACATGTGCAGGCATGGAGCTCAAGAAACATATTCTACGGCAGGGGTGGAATGAAAGCATAAAAGGCGCCTTTATTTTATTTTAACATTTGTGTAACGGCCAGACCCACTGGTATCACAGCGTTTCTACAGAATAACAAGTTTACAGAACAGTAAGTTGGTAAGGAGAACAAAGTAGGATGCAGCTAATGCGAAATGGTTAGTCATACTTGTCGAATAACCAAGTTTACAAAAGTTTCTTAAATGCAGGGTAGGAGGGCTCATTCCGTAAGTGCAGTAGAAGATATGATATGGCATTTATAACGCGCCTATACACAAGTGTTTCTAGGCGCGACGAGGCAAGGGAGGGGGAAAAGAGGGAAGACGGAGACAACGATCTTACTAGGCCAGGTGTCATGCAGATCGCGCAAGTGCATCGGAAGGGGGAAGAGGGAAGGGGATGAGTGCGAAGGATGGGGGGTCAGTGCAGTACACGGGATACATAGAATATATAAAACAATAATTTTAAAATAATGTTAAAAAATATGGCCAGCTGGTGGCAAGTGCAGAGATCAGGTGTCAAGAGCTGGTAGGGGGACTGTAGGGATACAGAAAACAGTCCCCAAGTGCGGGGGTTGCCAGGGAGGCAGTGCAGGTGGGCAACTGGCGGGGGAGGTTTACTGGCCCAATATCAGAGGGCGGCCAGGTAAACAGTGCAGTTTCAGTTTCAGCCAGGAATTCAGCAGGGGAGAGGAGGAGAGAAAGCAGAAGCAAAGAGGAAGGTTTTGAGGTGCTTCCAGAACCGGAGATGGTTCTCCTCAAGTTTCAGAGAGGCTGTTCCAGAGGGAGGCCCCAGCCGAAGAAATAGATCTACCACCAACTTGTTGCTTGGAGAAGTGACTGACCCTGAGGGAGTTGGAGGCAGATGAGCAAAGAGCTTGAGAAGGAAGATATTTAGGAAGAAAGAGTTGAAGGTATTGAGGCCCCAGGCCACAGGAGGCCTTGTGCACAATGCAGAGTGTTTTGAAATAATCCTCGCAGCCACTGGGAGCCAGTGCAGAGATTTCAGTCCTGGAGAGATGAGATCCCTGGGCTTGAGGCCAAGAACAAGTCTTGCAATCCTGTTCTGAATGAGTTGCAGAGGGCGGAGAGAAGAAGCAGGCAGATTTAGAAAGAGCCTGTTGCAATAGTCCAGCCTAGAGAGAACCAGAGCTCTGGAGACAGTGAGCTTCTGGGGGAAGGAGAGGAAAGGAAGAATACCTCTGAGGAGGTGCAGCTGGTAGAGTGATTTCTTAGAGACATCAGAATGTGAGGAGAGAAGGAGAGTGTGGAGTCGAAGATGACCCCGAGGTTTTTAGCCTCGCAGGTGGGAGCAGGAAGAGGGCCAAGAGAGACCGGCCAGAGAGTGACAGGAAAGGAGGGAGCGGGTGCCGATGGGGAGAATCTCAATCCTACTGACATTAAGGGTCAGCTGCATGGTTATTAATGAAGACTCTGAAGGTACAATTGCTTAAAAAGGATTTGATCCAGTGGACTGCCTCTGGGGAGAAGTGGAAGATCTGGGGAAGGTTTTGGCAGAGCAGATCATGGTCCACCAGATCAAACGTAGCAGAGAAATCTAAGAAGAGAAGGAAGGCAAGGTTGCCAGCATCTCTGATTCTGTCAAGTTGCATTTTTAGGTTGATGAGGGCCGTTTCTCAGTGTTTCAGTCGGAAACCAGATTGTCTGACGCCAAGGAGTGAGTGCTGTTCAAGTGTCGGGGGGAAATTCTGCCGGGGTCGGCCGGGCCGTCCGCAGACCTCCGGGCAGGGAGGCCCCAACTCCTCCCGTATATCCCAGATGAGATAGAGTATGAGACACACACAAGGAGCAAGGCGACTCTGCTGTTTATTTATACAAAACGGCAGGGATGGGTCAAGGAGCGTACGCGTCCGTCCTGACACACACATAATCGTGGGGCTCGCAGGCCCTTTTTACTGCATTATGACACGCTACTTGCGTCACTTCAGAAAGTTAACAAAAAACCTATCGCCACTCTTAATTGGTTGCTCGAGTGGTAGGGTTAGTATAGTACACATATAGAGAATGATATTAGTGGACAAGGTGTAGTCAGGTGGTATATCTGGGTTGTCCCTATAATTGGATACATAAGAATTGTTACATGAAGGCTCCTGAGGATTGGCTAATGTTACTGACGTCTGAGATAAGAGCCCCATGTTCTGATTGGTGCATCCGTGAGCTCCCCAGCCTGGGACCACCGTTGTTCCCAGCTCTCGGTGTACCTGTGTTTGCAACAATGTTTCAATATGGGTACGTGCAGACAATGTGAGGATTTATTCATAGGTGGAAGGCTGACCGCTCCCACTGTAGCAGGTGTCCATTGAGCCTTTCAAGTGTCTCGGCCTGTGTCTCGTAGTGAGGGACCCAGACGCCTTTTCTCTCCTGGGTTTTGGCATCTCGTCAGATTCGGCTTGGTCACGTGAGGCGGGACCGTGTTTGAGGCAGAATTCTGCACAATTAATATTGCTTTTCCACTGTGTGTCTGGTTTAATTTGTAGATATGACTTTAACGTTGGTACGCGGAGTGCGAGGTTGCAACATCGTGCCTTTGATGATTTGTTCTTGGATGTGGGCTTGCAACATTGCGACCTTGGCTGGTTGCTCCATCGGGTTCTTTCTGCAGGATCAGCAACCTGACTCTTGCTTTGTTAATGTCCACGGGAGCTCTTGTTTGAGGCCTACTCGGGCCTGGTGCTTAAATAGTCTGTTTGGTGCATAGGTGCTTTAGATTATAGTAGCATACATTTCCATGACCAGTATCGTGTTTCCATTATACCTCTCATGGTGGTAACGGGTTTCAAGGGAAGCGTGAGCAAGCGTTATAGATGAGTTCATGATGCATCTTGCGTTTCTGCATTCTGAAAGCCTATGTAAAAATAATAAAGATGCACGTCCGTGAATATGCCTGTCGCCTACGTCAGAGCACTGAGTATGTTCTTCGTGTAGCTTGGTGTGGAAATGTTAAGTGTGTATACTTGTACAGATGTGCTTCCCGTTGTCTAGGTCGTCATGGCATCTCTAACGACGTGTGGTTTTTAGTCTAGCTGATCCGAGCCGCAGGTGTCGGCATGGCCAGTGCGGGCTGTTGGGCAGGCAGGTGGACACATCCGTATGTTCCTGTACCAGGGTACCTGGTCGTCTGGTAAATGGACAAACTCTTCTCGCGGCGGGTGTCTGGGCCGTGACCCTCTAGGCCAAGCGCGAGAGGTGAAGGACGGGAGCCTGGTCTTCCATTCTCCCACTTCAGTCCCCCCTCTGGTCGACTTGTCGACCACAAACATATCCTTCTCGTTATCTCCTCTTACCCTCCATATCTTAGTTATCCCTCCGAGATGTCCATAATGGTTTACATGATCTTCAAATGACCAATACATGTATTCACATGTTCCTCCAGGAGTACAGTATACCCATCTTCCTATGTAGCTCCTGGGGTTCCTTGGGTTCTCAATCTTCACTGATGGTGGGTCTAGATGATTGGTGATGATTTGGGTGCGCAACTTCTCCCTTTCTTGTATTATCACACCTGTATGCTGGCCGTCATCTGCTGGCATTAAGGGGTGCATTCCCACCATTTCCAGCAACTCGTCAGTCGTGCGTGCTTTCCGGGCCTTCCAAAATCTAATTATGATCAGGGTAGCTCCAGCCAAAATAGCACATCCCACTATTATTTTCAGTCCATCTGACAGCCAAGATGGCATCCATGACCATAATAGTGAAAACCAGCTCTTATCCTTGTTTACACCGTTACTTTCGTCCATCATTTTGGAGTGCATCTGGGCCAATTGTGAAACTGCTTCTGTCAGTGTACCATTGTCAGCATCGTTGGCAGGTATGAACGTGCAGCAAGATTGTCCTATTTTTGCACAAACTCCTCCTTCCATTGCTGTGAGAAGGTCCAATACATATCTGTTCTGGAGTGCTACCATCCTTACAGCTCGCAGCTCCTCTTTAATTGCGTTGAACCCATTTACTGTTGAATTGATGGTCATCATTAGTTCCCACCTTGTTATTTGGAGCCATTTTGCGTTTGCGTATGCCTGCAGTCCCGGATGTATTATTGAGGAGAAGAACATTGCTGCTCTGCTGAATAGTCTGTGTTCTGGCGGTATTGATGTTAGTTCCGTTTCCGACCTTCCCCACAGGTAATTTCCTGTCAATGGCTCTCCTTGTCTTTTTCTCCTGTTTAGGACAGTATCATTGCTGTTGGTCCTGTTTCCTTGCTCCTTCTGAAGTGGTGCAGATCTCTTTCTTCTCTTATCCCCTTCATCCATTTTAGGAAATTTCGCCACATCGACATGCTTCTTAGGTACCACTAGTGATGGTACATTGACGTGTACCATTGTGCACACACCATTCCACAGGGGAGGCAGTGTATGATATGCCTTTTCCCCACAGGCCCAATAATGGTCCATTATTACTGCTGTTCCCGCTCCCCCCTCAGGCAACTCCATCACGCTTGCACAATTGGTGTTATATCCTACGTCCACCTCTCCTTTATGCTGGTAGCATACTTTAGGCGCAGTCAATGGTAGTATAGTTATCGGGTCTTCATCTTCTTCTACCCATGTGAGCATTGGTACATACTTGATCCACGTCGTCCAACATCGATGATTGTGTGTCTCGATAGTTGAGATAGTTTCTTTTGTTACCATGTTGCTGCCAATCACTCCTATCTCCCAGCTGTTGCCCAGAAACACCTTTCCTGTTATCGTCAGTAGCGGCCTCTCCCAGCATCCTTGTTTACCCGGAACTTCAGTTGCGTACCAATCACATGGTAGATACTGCAGTGTTACCTTCTTTGTTTCTCCTTTTGCAGGGCCACTTGTTATGTACCTGAATGCTTCAGCATGTAAACTGGTCTTGTGATAACTCAGATAGGTCTTGAGGAAGTTGTTTTCATATGGGTATGAGTCTCGTGTTTTCCATGTCATGTGCACTACTGTTCCTTGAAATCTTCCTTTCGTTTGGAACAGGGCTAAATATATGATGCACTGTGCTGTTTTTTCATCTATTTCTGTGGCAACAAATGTTCGTGAAGCGCTCATGGCGTATGGTATTAATGAGCAAACGTAACAGCTATCCTCAGTTGTCTGCTTACCAATGCGGGTCATGTGTTGGTACCATATGTTGTTTGTGACGTGTGCTGAATCTTGTACATAATTATCAATACCTTTATTGTCTGAGTACGTGCTGCTTTTAACTCTATTTTGCTTGGGTGCAAAATTACGATTACCACCTGACGTAACACCTGTTGCAGCAGGGGACGGGGGTATATTAAGTTTGGGTGCAGCAATAAAATCAATAGCATAGCTGTACTGCCAGACAGAGGCAGCCAAGAACCCGGTGATCATAAAAATCCCTATTATTTTTATTACATATGCTAATTTCACCGGCATTTTGCTCTTACCTTGCTGCGGTCCTGGCAGCTTATTCTTGCGACGTTACAGTTGCCCGCCTAAAAATTCTCAAAAGTGCTCGTTATTAAATGTTAGTTTTGTTTCCTTTAAGCTCTCCCTATCAAGTAGTCATTCAGTGCCCAGGCGAAGAGCTGCTCCCACGCTACTCTAAGTGATGGGTCTCTTAGGACCGGCAAGTATGGGCGGAGGTGGGGCATGTAATATTCTATGGCCAGGAGGAAGGCTGTGTAGTATACACGTACCCTTCTCCTTTTTAAGTATGTTGGCCTCTTTATTTCGTATACAAATTGGTGTGACAATTCTTCTGGGTAGTTATCGTCTGGCAGCACCATCTACACCTGCACACTGAACTTGTTAATTAGCTTTTCTTAACAATACAATATTACGCAGTTCCTGTATGTGCGAGAGAAAAAGAGAACATTCACGTGTTTACATGTGTATTGGTGCAAGCAATGTCCTTCAATTTTAGTTACAACTGTACTTAGCAGTCAATGGGGGGGTTTGCGCTCAGATGGCGGAAGTATTTTTACTCTTTGAGCGAGTGATCATGGGGTGGGCAGTATGGGGGTCACCCCTTCTTCGTCAGTTATTGTCTCCGAGGGAACAATTGGGTCGTTGTCTGTGGTGGAACTTTCTTCCGCTGTCGGCGATGTTGTTGCTGTTCTTCCAATGGACCTGTCGTTGGCGCTGGGGCGGGTCTGCAGTTTGTAGATCTTTACGTCATGTAGGTGGTTCCAGGCACGCTTATCCTTTAGTTTTACTGCTCTTGTTGATACGTCCTCTACCAGATGGGGGCCAGTGAACCTCTTCTCGTGCCACCTTCTATTGAAATTGCGAAGTAGTACGTGGTCACCTTTGGCAAGTTTGCACGAGTTCTCCTTTCCCAATTCCGTACTTTCGTCTTTTTCTTGATTGCTGGTAGACCCGCCCCGTGTGCGCTCGAGCTGTTGAGACACAAACACGACACTAGTAATCAAAGAAGACACATATTGATACATTTCATCTCCTAACACATTCGCTGAACTTTCGTTATCGGTGAATGCCCTTGACGTTGGTGTTAGGGGAAGGCGCATTTGACGTCCAGTAACCACTTCGTGAGGGGTGAGGTGGTGGTCGGACCCTGGCCTGTTTCTAAGTTCAAACAATGCTAACGGAAGGCAATACAACCAACTTTTCTTTGTTGTTTGTTGTATTTTAGCAATTGCCTCCTTCAACAGGCCATTCAGGCGTTCACATACACCATTAGCCTGTGGGTGGTATGCACATGCAAATTTGTGTTTAATGTTCAGCAGGGATGTAATATGCTGGAACATTTCATTTGCGAAATGGGGGCCGTTGTCTGATCTTAACACCTCGCACACTCCCCACCTGGGGAAGACCTCCCTTACTATGAATTTGGCTGCTCTAAACGCATCAGGGTGTGAACAGGGCCCTGCTTCAATCCACCTAGAAAATGGACATACTACTACAATCATATACCTATTGCCTTGACAGATGTTGATCATATCAACATAGTCAATGTGAAGGTGCCGAAAAGGTCCTTCTGGCCGGGGTATTGTACCTCTTATCACTTTTAGAGTATGACCGGCCGTAAACTGTTGACATGTGAGGCAATTGCTGATAAAATTTGACACATGGGAGGTTAACTCGGGACAAAACCAATCTTCTCTAATTCGTGCTGCAATTATTTCCTTGCCTGTATGGGCAGGGTGATGTAATTGGCTCAAGGCGGTATTTAACAGTGCCAACGGTATTACAACCTTCCCAGTGCCACCCTGGCGCCATAGTGCGTCGGTTGGTGACATTGTGCATCCTCTTTTCACCCATACTTCTTTTTCGGCCATTGGTGCAGCCGCTTGTAGCTCCATAATCTTTGTGGCTGGGAGATGGGTGTACCCTTCTCTTATTAACATCTCCCTCGCTATTCCCCTCCCTCTCCCTCTCTGTGAGTCTGTGGGGTTCCATATCTCACCAAAATATGCAGCATATTTCGCATGTGCGTCTGCTGCTGCATTTCCTTTTGAAACGTAGTCTTCTCCATTGGTGTGTGCGGTGCATTTTACTAGGGCTAGTTCTTGGGGGTCGTTTATTACTTCAATTAGTTCAGCCAACAAGAGGGCATGTTGTACTGGAGTGCCATCAGCTCTCCTAAACCCTCTCCTTCTCCATTTTGATAGCCCTGAGTGGACAGTGGATGTAACATATGCACTGTCGGAATATATAGTTACTCTTTTATTAAAACTTTCCTTTAATGCCAATATTAGTGCAACGAGTTCCGCCGCTTGAGCAGAGTAGTGCTGTGGTAATTGTACACACTTCATAGCCACGCACACCGGCGCCTCCATCATTTTTACTACTGCTGCCCCAGTCCTTCGTATCCCATCTCCTTGATCAATAGTTGATGACCCATCAATAAACAAAAGCTCACCTCCCTCTAGTGCGTTTTCTTCAACTTTCCTAGTACATGAGTATATTTCAGTTACTTGGGTGCAGTCGTGGGCGTAATCTCCCTCTTCAATTACTTCTGCTAGGAACCTTGCAGGGTTAACCGTGCTACATCTAACAATTGCCAGTTCAGCTTTAGACAAAATAATCTCATAACCTGATGCCCTCTGTGTCGTTAATGTGGACTTAGGTTTATTCAATATCGCAAATAGTGCATGTTCCACAAATAGTGTAGTTGGACACCCCATAGTTATTGCTGATGCTTTTTCTACTGCAAAAGCAGCTGCAGCAAGACCTTGTTCACAAGAGAAGTGGCCTAACATTATAGGGTCTAAGTGACCGCTGTAAAATGCTACTGGTTTATAGCCCATGCTAGTTTTTTGGGCCAATACTGCTTTCATCACTGCTGAGTCGCAATGTGAAAATATAAAGAAGCGCCGCTCATAGTCTGGGGATGCAAGTACTGGAGCAGTTGATATCGCGTCTTTTAATTCGTCAAATGCCTCCCTCATTTCCATAGTCCATCCCAACTTTTTCTCCCCTTTATTTGCTTCCTTCAAACCCTCAAGCAGGGGTCCTATGTATGAGCTGTAATCAAATACCCATGCTCTACAGTAGTTGCACAGCCCCAGAAATTGCTGCAGTTCTCTCACAGTCTGTGGCACGGGAGTGCTTGAGATGGCCTGTGCTCTTTGTGGTGCAATTCTTCTTCCATGTTGGGATATCAGTTGACCAATGTAAAGTACCTGTTCCTGACAGTATTGTATCTTTTCCATGTCTACCTTGTACCCCTTTTCTGCCAGTATCGTCAACATTTTTAAGGAGTCCTCTCTACATTTACTTTCGTTTGTACTGCAAATTATTATGTCATCCACATACTGTAACACTGTGCTTTCCACCTCAACGTTACCCAAATCCATCTGTATTACTCTATTGAAAATTGAGGGTGATTCACAATACCCCTGTGGTAATCTGGTATGTTTCCACTTCGTATTTCGGTAAGTGAAGCTTGTCAAATCTTGTGAGTCTGGGTGTAATGGTATTGAGAAAAAAGCATTTTTAAGGTCAATCACTGTAAATCGTGATGCTTCTGCTGGAATGCCACACAATATTGTGGCCGGGTTTGCTGTTACTGGATACTCTGCTTCTACTATGTTGTTCAAGGGTTTGAGGTCCTGTATGAAGCGCCAAGACCCCCCTTTAGCCTTGCGCACCGGGTACACAGCTGTGTTACATGGTGATTCTGAGGGGACCAATATGCCATTGTTTATAAGGGCCGTTATGATTTCATATATGCCCTCATCTGCCTCTTTTGACAATGGGTACTGTTTAACTCTTGGTAGTATGGCACCTTTTTTCAATTTTATCCTTACACCCCCTATGCTTTTTATGCATCCCACGTCATAAGGGCTTATAGTCCATAATGATTTGGGCACCTTTGACATATCCTCCTTAAAAAATGGGACTGGGGTGCCTGCGGGTGCCTCAAGTGCCATTGCAATTTTCTGTGCTACTTGTTTGTGAGCCACTCTTAGCCATATTTCTACACTCATCATGAACACCATTTCATTTTCTTCCTTTTCTTCTGAGAACAGCTCTTCATCTGACACCTGGGTCAGCCTACATCCTTCTGCTAGTGCTATCACCGCCCTCCATGCTCTCCCTTCTTTATCTTGGGCGTGCACAGCAACATAATCAGCTGTTGCAATAATGCTCTCAATGTCCACTACAAACACCTTCCCTTCTAGTTCATCAACTGGTGTTTCTGGTCGGAATAGATAGGCTGCTGGTCTCCTCCATATTTTCCCTTCTATCCCTGGCATCCATGCAAATGCCATGTCAGTGCCATATTGGAATATCTCGCCATCTACTGGCTCCGCCCTAATCGCTGTCTGTCCACAGTATGCTTGCAAAATCTGTCGTGCTGCGAGCATGTTAATCCCTGGAGTAGAGCAAATTATGCCATCCTCTGTAAAGGAGATCGTCATGTTCAACCTGTTCATTATGTCCCTCCCCAGTATATTTACTGGTGAGGCACTATAATACAAGAGTGGAACTGACAGATCATAATCTCCAATAGATAAGGGAACATTATCAGTAAATTGAACCAACCCTTTAGCCCCAGAAAATCCTTGGGTGTTCATGGCTTCGCCTGACATCTTAAATTTACCTTCCCTTATGCAAGACCGGGTTGCCCCGGTGTCAACAAGAAATGATAATTTTTTGTCACCTATCGTTACCTCTATGCGTGGTTCCTCCGCACTATTAGGTGTTACTGACAGGATGGGACACACCAAGGCCGTCTGTGGGCTGGCCTATTGGGGGTACAATGATTGGCCATTCCCTGTGTAAGGGTTGTGTCCCAACACCGTCACCCCACCCAATTGTGTTCGTTCATTTTGGGGTGGTGGTTGTATTAACGCTACTTGTTGTTGTGGCGGTGGCAGGTACTGTGTTATTTGTTGTTGTGGCAGTGAATAGGTTTGTGGCTGTTGTGTTGTTTGTTGTTGTGGGTCACTCCCCTTTTGTGACGTCTGCTGTTGTTGTATGCCCTGCTGTTCTTGTAATGTCCTGGGTTGTGCTTGTTCATTCCATGCTGGTGTTCCTGGCCTGACCCTACATGTACGTGACATGTGTCCCAATAGTCCGCAGCTCCAACACACGGGTGGTTCCCTGTTTTGCCATGGGAAGCTCCCTGTGTTGTCCTGGTATACGGGTTGCCCTGTGGGGTAGTTATTTCTTAGTCCCCCAGCCTGTTGTTGGGTATTATATCCATATCCTCTCCCCCTCATAAACCCTCCTCTCCCTCTGTTATAACTATAATACCCAGTTCCTTGCATTGGGTACCCTCCTCCCATGTTTGGTGCGTGTAATTGCAGAGGCGGCACTTGCTGTATTACACCTTGTGGAGGCGTTATTTGTGCGGGATCTTGTGCAGCCACTACTTGCGTTGGGCTTTGGGCCATTGGTGTGGGCGTAGTTATTAGTGCCCCTTCCATTGTGTATTTAGTAAGTTTTTTCTGTACTAATTTGGCCTCTTCTGTTTTCCTATCCTCTTCCTTTTGTTTCATTTTTCCTTGCCATGTTCTGCAGTGATGTACTATAGTCAGTTGTATTTCTGGCCATGGTTTTGCTTCCATCCCCACTACTTTCTTTAGTTGTTTTTGAACTCCTTCTGGGAGCCCTTGTACTAGTATATGATAAAATATGGCTGGTGTTTTGTCCCATTGTTCTCTAGTTTCCATGCGCCACTTCTCTTGAACATCCTGGATATAATCAACAGGATCCTCATTTTCACCCATCTTACGGGAAGTAATGGCTCCTATGTCTGATGTGTCTGGGTACTGCACTCTCAGTGCCTGCCATAGCGCATGTCTGCAGTTTGCAAATGGTGCCCCATCATGCGATGTGTTCGTTATTGTTACCCCATGGAATCCCGCTCTTTTCCAAATGTCATCCGCTCTATCCCCTAATATTGATATTAACAGGCCCTTCACATCTCCTACTGCTAGTTTCTGTCCTGCGGTGTGTTTTTCCATTTCATATATCCACTTACCCGCACCTCCACTTAGTGATGGGAGCCTACATTTTATATTTTCCTTATCCGTATGTTTCCAAGGTACATACTGTGGTCTAACCCCTCCTCTCTCCAGCAGTGGCATTAAATTCTGTCTTGTGTCACCCTTTACGCTCCATAATGTTGAGTCTTCACACCCCTCCTCTTCCCCCATTTCTTGTACTACTTCAAATTCTTCCTTACTACCTCTGCTCCTACCTCCCTCTTCTTCCTTTCCCCTTTTTTCATCATTTCCTGTGTTCAATATGGGTATGTTTATTTGTCTGTCTTGCCTGCGACTAGGGAGGTCCCTAAGCCGACATGCATAAGGTGTAAGTTCATTCATAAAGGGCGCGAGCTTTATTCTGTGCAGAGAGCGCGCGGTAGTTGAACATGTAGGGCGTGACGTGGGAGGGTGCGATGGTGATGTGGGTGGCGTGGTTTCATTGGTTTGTGTTTCCCCTATTCTTTTCACTTCCTCCTTACTTCTCTCCAGCTCCTCCCATCTTCTACTCATCCAGGGCGAATCTATGTTTGTTCTAGTAAGGTATAGTTTATCTAAGCTTTCCCTTTCACTCTTCCTTCCATCCTTCTCCACTCCTCCTTCCTCCTCACTGCAAAAATCATTCATAAATGGCACCCCCCACTCTGCCTTTTTTCCTTTTATTGTTACTGTTTTTAAGTCTATTAGGTCTCTTTCTCCCTTTCCGTTGTTACCAACTGTTCCCCTTTGTGCTGATGTTGTTGCTACCTCTCTACTTTTATATACATCTCCCCATCTTTCACTCTCCCAACCCCTCTCTTCTCTTCCTCCTTCACTCCTCTCCTCCATTTCCCTACTATTTTCCTCCCTTTTCCTTTTCAACTCCTCCATTACTTCGTTGCTCATCTGTTCCAATATCCTTTCATCCTCTTTCTTCCTTTCCCATTTCACCCTTTCTCTTTCTACGATACTCTCTATTACCTTCCCCTCTTCATATTTCTTAGTTGCCTCTGATATTATCCTCCTCCTCCATATTTCCATTTCTTTTTCCTTTTCTTCTTCTTCCTTCTTCTTCTCTCTCAGCACTACTCTTGATACCCTATCTGCTGCTCCTTTTACCCTTTCAGCTTCTCTCTTTTGTTCCTCACTTCGTTCCCTTAATTTTTCCAATTCGTCCTTACCTTCTTTCCTTTTCCTCACTCTCTCTCTTTCCTCCCGCTCAAGTTGTTTGATCAGTTCATTCTGCTCATCCCTTAGTTCTGCTAATCTTTCCTCCAAAATCTCTTCCTTCTGCCGTAGTAGCTCCTCTCCCCTCATTTCACTCTCTCTGGCACTATCCTCGTTTGTTCTCCTTACCGCCTCCCTTTCTTCTCCAGTTAGTGAGCCTCGTAATTTCAACAATATCTGTGCAGCTATCCACTCATCGTTTCCTATCTCTACAGTCTGCTCTTCTCTAATCCTCCTGTCCCCCATTGGTATCTTCCCATGAGCCACATATGGTGGAGGGCTGTATGCCGGGTTTGAGTATCCTTCAGCCGCCCTTAACTGTCCTGCTATTTCTCCTAATTCTCTTAAAGGGTACAACCCTCCTCCCTCTGTTTTCACTCCCGGTGTTATGGGTATCCCATTGCTCGGTTCCTTTTTTATGTCGTCTGATTTATCAATCTTTTCTCCTCCCTGTCTTTCGTTCCCCGTATTCTTTGTGCTTTCACACTCCTTTTCCCCACCCGTTCCTTCTTTCTTAATCTCCTTTTCTTCCGGTGTTTCCCCCATAGTGAACATTCCATTTGGTCCTGGTCGAGACCCCTGGAACATCCTCCATAAGTTAAACACCTCCACATGGTTTGCCAACTTCTTCCCCTTGTATGTATTGTGCAGATGGTTCAGTAGTGAATGTTGGGCATATGGATCGAAACTACCATTAGGCGGCCATGGTGTTAACATTTTGTTATCTGTCCCCTGGGTCCACTCTATGCTGTACTTAATTAACTTCTCCCTATGTGGTGGCAGTGTGGTGCATATGTGCTGTAGTGGGGTAGTGAGGGTGTTCCCCCACCCTCCCGACCCTCTCCCGTATGACATAAATTCACTCCCCTTGTTACCCTTCCCCTTACTAGCAGTTTACGATATACAACCTTGTATTGCTTACCTCGCCCCGCAAGTGTGGGGACTTTCGACAATCCTTTTGACAAATTATGCAATGATAATAAATATAATGTTATATTATATTCCTTCCCCTACGGCCCCCTGCGGCCGAAGCGCACGCAGCCCCCTGCGGCTGCGTACCCCTTACGATGATCTTATACAGTCGTCCTGTTTCTCCGTTCTCCTCCCCCGTTTACACTTGCCGTGGCCGGCGTTCTCCGTGCGCAGCCACGCCCCTTTCCCCTTTTTTCGATCCACTGGTTTATAGTTTATCGCCGTACCAGCTCCTTTATCATGCTTCTCTTCCCCACCACTCTCAAACCCAAAATTCCTTGTGCTCGCGATATCCTATTAAATCCCTACTGGTGACGTCACCGATTTCTTCGAGCTACTGGTATATTCTTGTTATGTTTTTTAAGTTCAAAATACACTTGCAATCTACCCCGCTAACCCTACAGCTGTCTTCCTGTCTCTCCTGGAACAAGGTAATCTCATCAATAATATAACCGGACTGCGCACGCTGCGTCGCCTCGCGTGTGATACGCCCCTTAACAGGAGGGCTTAACCAGCCAATTATCTTCCGTTTTGGGCAACTATGTAACTAGCTACCGCCCACAGGGAAACGTCATCTACCTATCGAGTTTCTTGCTCGAACAATAGGGAACTTCATCTACTCATTGATCAATAAATGTCAAGTCGTAGGAAACCACACACACCCACCCTCACACTTAGTCGCAATTTAGACCATCAGGGTCTTACGAGCGGCTGCACGTGATGTTTTCGTGCCCCGCCCCCCTCTTTCGCGTAACGTTAGCTGACTGTTACGAGCGGCTGCACGTGATGTTTTCGTGCCCCGCCCCCCTCTTTCGCGTAACGTTAGCCGACTGTTCTCGCACTCGTTTTCCTATCATTCATTCCATTAGCAACACTCAGTTAAACCTTCGCCGCACATCTCTACAATACCTCCCCCCTCCCTTATTTACTTCCTCCCCCTCCCTCACAATTTCGCATTGCTTGTTGTGCGTGTCATGCTCACCAAGTTCTCTCGATGCAGGGCCGCTCGACTGCGTGCACCCTCCAAGCGGCTCGCCACCTCCCCTCGTCTGGACCACGTCTGGACACTCGCCGACCGCGGGCGGGATACTTCTCAACCGGCTCCCGAGGGCCAATATCCGGATTGCGCTGTCCGGTCTTCTCGCGGCTCCGCGATGGTCCTGTAGTCCTCAGAAGGGGGCAAAGGCAGAGGGGGCCGCGCCGCCGGGCCTCCTCGCAACGGGAGTGCCTGGAAAAACTAAAAATAAAAGTTGATCTTAAACAGATCTCAGCAGTGCCTCCAACTTGTCGGGGGGAAATTCTGCCGGGGTCGGCCGGGCGGTCCGCAGACCTCCGGGCAGGGAGGCCCCAAATCCTCCCGTATATCCCAGATGAGATAGAGTATGAGACACACACAAGGAGCAAGGCGACTCTGCTGTTTATTTATACAAAACGGCAGGGATGGGTCAAGGAGCGTACGCGTCCGTCCTGACACACACATAATCGTGGGGCTCGCAGGCCCTTTTTACTGCATTATGACGCGCTACTTGCGTCACTTCAGAAAGTTAACAAAAAACCTATCGCCACTCTTAATTGGTTGCTCGAGTGGTAGGGTTAGTATAGTACACATATAGAGAATGATATTAGTGGACAAGGTGTAGTCAGGTGGTATATCTGGGTTGTCCCTATAATTGGATACATAAGAATTGTTACATGAAGGCTCCTGAGGATTGGCTAATGTTACTGACGTCTGAGATAAGAGCCCCATGTTCTGATTGGTGCATCCGTGAGCTCCCCAGCCTGGGACCACCGTTGTTCCCAGCTCTCGGTGTACCTGTGTTTGCAACAATGTTTCAATATGGGTACGTGCAGACAATGTGAGGATTTATTCATAGGTGGAAGGCTGACCGCTCCCACTGTAGCAGGTGTCCATTGAGCCTTTCAAGTGTCTCGGCCTGTGTCTCGTAGTGAGGGACCCAGACGCCTTTTCTCTCCTGGGTTTTGGCATCTCGTCAGATTCGGCTTGGTCACGTGAGGCGGGACCGTGTTTGAGGCAGAATTCTGCACAATTAATATTGCTTTTCCACTGTGTGTCTGGTTTAATTTGTAGATATGACTTTAACGTTGGTACGCGGAGTGCGAGGTTGCAACAACGTGCCTTTGATGATTTGTTCTTGGATGTGGGCTTGCAACATTGCGACCTTGGCTGGTTGCTCCATCGGGTTCTTTCTGCAGGATCAGCAACCTGACTCTTGCTTTGTTAATGTCCACGGGAGCTCTTGTTTGAGGCCTACTCGGGCCTGGTGCTTAAATAGTCTGTTTGGTGCATAGGTGCTTTAGATTATAGTAGCATACATTTCCATGACCAGTATCGTGTTTCCATTATACCTCTCATGGTGGTAACGGGTTTCAAGGGAAGCGTGAGCAAGCGTTATAGATGAGTTCATGATGCATCTTGCGTTTCTGCATTCTGAAAGCCTATGTAAAAATAATAAAGATGCACGTCCGTGAATATGCCTGTCGCCTACGTCAGAGCACTGAGTATGTTCTTCGTGTAGCTTGGTGTGGAAATGTTAAGTGTGTATACTTGTACAGATGTGCTTCCCGTTGTCTAGGTCGTCATGGCATCTCTAACGACGTGTGGTTTTTAGTCTAGCTGATCCGAGCCGCAGGTGTCGGCATGGCCAGTGCGGGCTGTTGGGCAGGCAGGTGGACACATCCGTATGTTCCTGTACCAGGGTACCTGGTCGTCTGGTAAATGGACAAACTCTTCTCGCGGCGGGTGTCTGGGCCGTGACCCTCTAGGCCAAGCGCGAGAGGTGAAGGACGGGAGCCTGGTCTTCCATTCTCCCACTTCACAAGGAATTACTGGGATTGTAAGTAGGCACTGCAGTCAAAGATTTTGAGCAGCAAGGATACTTTTGTTGATGGGCCTATAGTTGCCCGGTGCTGTTGGGTCCAAGGAGGTTTCTTTTATTAAGGGGGTGACCGAAGCTGCTTTGATATTGGTGGGTACTTTGCATGAGTTGAGGGAGAAGTTGACAAATTCAGTGATAATGGGGGTAAGGCTGGAGGCGAAGAGCGTTATGATGTGGGCAGGACAGGTATCTCCTTTGCAGTTGGGGGATTTGAGGGCCAGGATGGTGTTCAAGATGGTTGCTTGGGTGACAGGGTGGAAGGAGAAGCAGGGGACTGACTCCAGGGATTCGGGCGGGGGCGTGACTGAGGTTGGGTGGTGCCAATGGGATCTGATGCCTGGGTTTGGCAACTAGTATGTCTTTCTTCATTGTTATTATACTGCAGAGAAGGTTGGTTTTGGTAGTTAGAGCAGTTTGTATGGTGGTGCACCACGCTTTGTAAGGTTTTACTAGGGAGGTGGGTACACTTGGGTTTTCTAATTCGCGTAAGATGGCGAAGAGTTCCTTAGTGTTGGAACTTGCCATTGAGATTCTTGGTACCAGTGGTAGCCACTGTCATGCCCAGTTTGCAAGAGGAAGTCATTTTCTGGATGGATCTGTCTACTGCAGTTTTCCAAGTGAATGAGAGTAATGAAGTCCCATGTCAGTGGCTACGTGATGGGACTGTGGAGGCCATGAAAGTCGTGTGTCACTACCTACCCCGGCCAGAGGCCCGCGAGGGGGATCCCCCGGGCTCCCAGTCTATCACCAGCCTTAGATCTGTAATCTCCCCTCTCCCCCAGGCACCTTGATGACCCCTAGCTGTCTGGAACTTGCTGTCCTTAGACGTTTCTTAAACTGCAGAATGTTCCCTCTAAAGGATAACTTGCTTAAACATCATGCAGCAGAGTCTAAAGGGATCAAGCTAGAAAGATGGGAGGAAAACATCACAAGTCTATGGCGAGTACTGATCTCCTCCGATACCCCAGGTCTCTATCTAACAGAGAAAAACCCTCGCTCAGCACCTGCACCAGTCCAGGGAAACCTCTTGCCGTTTAGTGTAGAAGGGCCTGATGCATCTCATGAAGGGTTTCATTTTCGTCTTAACCAGGAATCTCCCAACCCTGGTTAAAGAGCACTTGCTGGAGGAAATGTCACCAATTCAATGCAGAGGGGAATTTGCTCTTAATAAGCAACACTTGAGACAAACAGCAGAGATTTGGAACCTTTGCCCCAGTGGCCCATTAACCTGCTGAAACTGGGTCTACAAAACTGGACTCTGGATATGGGGGCTTGTTTCAAAGGAGGTATTCAGCAGCAGTATTTGATCGAGAATTCCTCTTTGAACTCGGACTGCCAGTATTTGCAAGAGGAAGCAAACCTCTCACCGACTAACTACAGACAGCGAGGAACTTCAGAACCTGCAGGGCATTCACAACTGCCAAAGAGAAATCTTAATAGGATTTAAAGAGAATGGTAAATAGAGCTGTGTTGGGGTCAGGAACTGGAAGCATGGGTTGAAGTCGAGTGCCTGGCTGAGTGGCCAAGGAGAAAACGTGCAAAGAAGAGGGTGAGAAGTAGCAGGGGAGCAGAACAAAGGAGGGAAGCTAAAGAGAGTAATATTGGAGGAGGTGTTGGAGTCACAGAGGAAAAGGAAAGAGGAGGGGGGGAGAATGCCGGAGAGAGAGAGGGTGGAGACCATTGGGGAGGGAGGTAAAAGAGGGTAGGAGACCAGACAGAAGGAAGTGAGCACATTAAAAAGAGAGAGAAGGATGAAGAGAACAATGTAGAGTAGGAAAAAAGTAGGAAAAGGAGGCGGTCGATGAGTAGCCAGAAGATGGGCGATGAGAGAGGAGACCAGAGGAGTAGATATAAATGAGGTGAGACGGAGATGAGGAGAAGCAAGAAGGAACAGTGAAAGGAGGCGATCAGAGAGGAGTAAAGGGGAAGTGACCAAGAGGAGGAGGTGACCAAGGATATAGGGTGCAAGAGAGAGGGCTTGTCAAGGCCTCAACCCCCTGGAGGGGCCCCTAGCCTGGTGGAGTAGTGTGGGATGTTTTTATCCACGCATCCAAGCCCTACCTCAAAACTGTGCAGTACTGACATGGAAAACATCATGATGGCCAGAGCTTCCCAGAAAATGCCCAGGGAAGTGCATGAAGAATAGGCTGCCACTCATTTTTGCCGATGTTATGGGCACAGAAGGGCACTGCCTAAAACCACCATTGGACTTCCCACACAGTAGTCTGAAACCATTGGGAATGGCAATGCTGATTGCCAAAAGCAAACCCATAACTGTTGGGAATTCATTTTCTTAAATCCCAAAAAGTGGTGCAGTACCAGTACTCACCGCTATCAAAAAGCCGGCGTTTTAAAACAACACCAGATTTTACTTTTTTGTAGAAAACTGAATAAATGAACCCAAAACATGCCAAAGAAAGACTTACTGAGAGGTGGATACAATGTAAAGTTATATTCTGAAGTGACTTGAAGGTTTATAACAAGACTGGCTGAGCTGTGGATTTCAGCAGTTTAAGTAAATTTGGACTGAAAGACACTAAAAATCTAAATGTTTAAAAGAAATGAGTGACCTACTTTGAGTGTCACATAGGTTGAAATTGTTTAAATGTCATAGTTTTAAACTTAGGATCAGCATTCTAGCTGCATATGTAAACATTGTCTTGACTTAAACTGGGTAACAAAAAGTGACATTTTATCTGAAACCTGACTTAAGGAACTGAATTCTGCCCACCAGCTACCCCCGACAGGAGATGAAACTTGAGTCACAGCTGTGTTCCCAGGCCTATCTGCCTTTTGCTGGCCACACTAAGGATATGCCACCTCTCTGATAATTGAATTAAGGGGAGCCCCCACAGAATACAGGAGCTCTGAACAAAGCCCTGTCCTGACTCAGGCAAATGTTTTATTGGCGGGAGTCGTAAATGGAGCTTCCTCCTGGAAGGACAGGGGAGGAGCACTGCCTGTGAGAGCAAGCTGGCTTGGCAGAACTGGAAAAACCAGAAATTCAACCTTGTGCTGGGGGGAAACCACACCCCTTTGGGGCCAGAACATAACTCTAAAAAGATGAATAACTCATAGTACGGACTTGTGAAAATTATTTAAATGACACCATAATTCTTGTGATTTTTCTGCCCACATTTTAAGACGTGCTAGGACCCGGTGGTATGTTCAGGGGGGTTTTAGCGGAAAAGAGGATATTACTCAAAATGCGTGCATGTGAAAAATCTGACACTTCATCAACTAATGTCCATACTCCTTGCGCACATGTGTGTACATTTGGGTTAATGTCCGAAATTGCAAAATCAGTTAAAAAGTGCAAATGTTGCCATTTCTGAATGCAAGCCCCCAGGAAGAGCAGATTTGCACAGGGTATACCTCCTGTGATATGTGAAGGGTGCATGTAATTTTAAACAAATGTGTACCTGTGCAAATATGTTTTTTGAGCAAATATAGATTGTGTGTAAAGTTGACAGGGGTGGGTTCTCTGTATCATAAACAGACCTCATCATGATGACACTTCATTTCATTCCCCCAATCAAGTGGAAGCGGATGAAGTGGCCAATGACAAGGGGAGAGGGGTAGGGCCTAGGAAGCTAGCCTCTCCACCCGTTTTCAAAACACATAAAAGCAGACAGGCAGGACAGATAGGGACCTTCAAATCCATTTGCAGCTGGAAGCTCTGCCGGGAAAATCCATACTTTACCTCCATCAATCTCTAGAGAAAGCTGTGCAGAAAGATCCAGACTTCAAATCCATCAATCTCCAGAATCCAGAGAGAGAGCTGACCCAGATCACTGTGAAGTGCAGAGACCAGAGTCCAGTCTAAAACCTGACCAGATCCGTGGCGAGGCCAATTTAATTCAAGAATATAGTGTGAGTACCTAGCAAACTGTGCAGAACCAATCTCTTAGTTAAAATAATATAATTCAAGCTATTTTAATCTAAGTAGAACTGTCTCCTAACTGTCACCTGTCATTTGTAAAGCTGTCACCTGTCATTTTCTAGTTGCAAACTGCACTTGTCTTTTTGAACTTTAAAATTTCAAATCTGAAAAACGACCTTTATTTAATCGCTCATATCTCCGTGACCGTTTGTCCTAGAGACTTGCAGTAACTTTCCTCTGGAAGCTGAGATCCTAGGCTGTCCTAGGACCCCAAAACGATATTGATAGTCCTTGTAGTGCCTCTGTAATCGCGCCCGGCGCACTCGGAAAAATCTGCCGAGATTTGACATTTTGCCGCGATTTGCAAGTTTCTCCACGTGTAAAAATCTGCTGCTGCTTGCCTTCCGTTAAAGAAAAAATTTGTTTAACCTGCTAGTTACTCCTAGATCTAAAGTGAGCCTGGACTAATATTAACTTGATACCACTCACCCTGAACTCCTAGAGGGAATTAAAAGCATTTTAGCATATTTTTCACTTCATTGCCAGCACATATAAAAGCATCTTGGGCCTGTGTTTCTAAACTTCTGTAGTCTAAGCTTGCTGGGGTGAACTGAATTACAGTTGATTGCATTTCTGAGAACTGTGTGCTTTCCTTCCATTTCCTTGCATTGCATAAAGGGGGGGAGTGAATTGTCCAAGAAAGTGATTACATTGTCTTTTGCTGAAATCCTATCAAGTTATTTTCTGTACTGCATTTCATTCAACATTACATCCATCTGAACTTATATAAAGCATTCTCTACCACCTTCTTCTTCTGTTCCTATTCACAAGTGTGCTAGTGCCAGACTATCCATTATTGATTACTGCTCAGATTCAGTGTGATATTCAATTATTAATTTATTATAAAGCGTGATATATATATATATTGTTTAAATTATCAAATAAACCTTTAAACTTGCAAAACAGAAATACTTCTTGGCTCAGTGGGGTCAGGGGGATTCCAAAAGAGGGGTGTTAGATAGGGGTAGTCATCCAGAACGCATGAACTGGACAACAAGATATATCAATAAGGGTTTCCATTCAGTATCCCAGACTAGGCATTGACTTAGCTGTAGTGTTGAATTGAATCCTCTTACAAATTGGGGGCTCGTGCCGGACGTTTGGGTTAGATCTACCATTTGTGCAGATTAATACAGCGTGCCAGCTGACCAGATACACATATCCGGTCGGATCACCACGCTGTGTTACGCTGTAAAGCACTCCTCAAAGGAACGCTCTTAGGAAAAGGTCTGTTTTGCAAAAATAAAATACAAACTTCTGTAAGTCAGGACAGAGACCAATCTCTAGAATGACGACCTTAGTAGACATGAAAATAGCCAGAGAGCACTTCTTACATAAGTTATTTGTGAGAGGTGAGTGGACTCACCAGGACCAAACAGTCTGGTTGCAGGCCATCACACCCCAAATCACGGAAACAGGGTCAGATATATGGAGAGACCAGGGTCCCTTACATGTGGCCCTGAGTGAACTATATATGTCCTCTAAGGCCAAGGATGAGCACAACAAGATTGCCAGGGTAGCGGCATATTTATATTTACATATGGGAGCCATGCAGGACAAATGTGCTGAAGGCCAAGATCTGGCGAGTAGGCAACTGCTGGCATTACAGAAGGCCCAATCTGAGCTGGACTCTTCTGAGCAGAGGCTGCTCAGGAGCCAGGAGTCAGAAAATGACAGTAGGCAGTATATCATTAAAATAAAAGAGGACATGGATATACTGCAACAGGAAAAGTCTGACCAGGATACTAGATTTCTGGCCCTGCAGAAGGAGCACCGAGACAGTTTGGACTCCTTACTGCAGAGCCAGAAAAAGCTGGAGCAACAATTAGACTTTAACAGGGCATGCACGGAGCAGGTAGCCACCCTGCAAAGTCATCTAGATAGAGTGAAGGTAGAGAGCAACAAGCTGATTTCGAAAGACCTGGATACCCAGGCAGTGTTTGATGAAGAACGCCTGAAAGCTGGTGCCTTTCAAAGGCAGAGGGACGACCTGGAGGCACAAATGCAGGCTCTTAGTCAGGAAAGAGACGCCTTAGGCCAGGAAGTCTGCCATTTAAAAAGAAAAATGGAAGAAAATCACCTGGCCCACCAGGGACTGGGTGACCTCCAAAAAGAACACCAGAACTTGTTAGAGCACACCAGGAGGGTGGAGGATGCTCTAGCAAGAAAGGAGCAGGCCAATAGGGACACAGCTCAGGAGGTAACCCTCCTGCAGCAAAGACTGGCCCAGTGCTCCAGGACCAATCAGGAAACACAGAGAGAGAATGAGGCTCTCTGCCAGCACAATGATAGGCTCCAGCAACAGGTAGCGATGCAGGAGAGACTGATAGAGTCTAGTAAGGCCTTAACTGAGGAACTGAAGGCACAAATGCAGGCTCTTGCATTGCAACAGGGAGCAGGGGCGGATAGAGATGAGGTTCGCTGGGAAAGGGAAGCTCCGGAGCATAACCTCAGGAGCCCTAGTACCAGAGGCCCTCATACCTCTCAGTCACTGGACTCTGCCACCCCCATGTTCCCTGGCGCACATGAGCACCGGGCCACAGGGATGGCAGACTACTATCCAGACAAAAGTATGGGGCTCATAGGCCAGTACCACCCAGGTATGGAGGGGCGGGCATCCGGGTATGGGCACCCCAGCACAGTGCAATTTAATGGGGAACCCCAGGAGAGTAGGCCCATTAAGGGCATCCTGAAAACCTCTGCCCAGTTAGGTCAGTGGGGGGGGTACCCATCAAATCCTGGCAGCAAGGAGGAATCTGAAGACTCCTCTGAACTGCGCAGGACACAGGAGACCAGGTCCCCACATTCGGCCAGCCATTCCCAGGCTCGCAGAATCCGGGAAAACCTGGAGGAGCAGACAGGAACCTCTGGGAGCAGTGCCTCTGAGTCAGAGGATGAATGGACAAGGGTTACCCGAACCAAAAAGGCCAATAAGGCAAAAAGGGCCTTGCTTAAGGACCCCTTAAAGCAGATTAAGGCGATCAGGAGCGTCATCACGCCTTACCATAAGAACGCTAAGTATTCTGTTTGGGAGCACTTAGAGTTGTTTGAGCAAATGATGGAGACTTTCCATTTGAAGGACAGCCAAAGCTGTATTCAATATGTAAAGTGGACCTTCTCCCCGGAATACTCCAGTTTCTTTGCGGGGCTGGAGGACCAAAATCATTTAAGATGGTCCACCTATAAGGTGGCCATCTTGAAACATTTTTCTGTTCCCAGAAATCCTCAAAAGGCTCGCAAGGCAGCCTACAATTTGCAGTGTGGGGAGGATCAGGCCCCACAAGAGTTTGTGCAAGAACTGAAACGTGCCTTTGCGCAGACCACCAGAAGGGTGCGCACAGACAGCAGAGAATTTGTTAATACTTTTTTCCATGCCTTGCCCAAATATATAATGACCCAGCTCGTGAGGGATTTTCACGAGAAAAGATCTTTAGACTGGGTCATTGAACAGGCTACCCGGATCTATGAGGTGCAGAAACCGGTAGATAGCAAAAGTAATGCCCAGAAAAACCCCAAAGCCAACAGCACCCCTGCTGCTGCCAAGGTGGCAGAGGTAAAGGTCACCCCCATTTTGGATTTGGAGATGGGGGGGCCTAAAAACCTACCTGCACCTAATAATGCTAGGCCCAGAAGGTCCTCGGGCCAGTCACAGACAGGGAGCCAGGGAGGCAGCCCCACAAATGGGGTCCCTCGCTCTCCTGATTATGTAAGTCCCCGTTACAAGGGAAATCGACCCATCCTGGGTTATGTGTGGACTCCTCCAGCCCAAGGGGGAGGATCCAGCCAAGCACCTAACCCAGGGAACTTCCCTCCTAACTTCCCACCGGAGGGCAGAAATTCTCCAAATCCTGGGCAGAACTTTTTCCCCAGGTATCCACCCAATTTCCAACCCCAAAATCATCCATCCTTCTTTCCCCAATTCCCTGAGCCCAGACAACCTAATCCGGGAGAGGGGAGGCCAAGGGTGGAGGGGTACCCAAATCTTCCCAACCAGGGGTACTACCAAAGAAGGGATAGCTACCCTTCCCGGGATCAGCCCAGGGGAGAAAACAGGGCCCCGTATCAGCCTGAGCGGGTTTCCCAGTTAGAGCGCCAGGTTCAAAACATGGCGCGGGATCTGGGTCACATACTGAGGGCGCAGCAGAACCCTCAGATCGGCATGCCGGCGCAGAACGCACCCAACTCTGGACATGGTGCCCCAGAACAATGACGGGGGCAGCACCCCGATAACTCACCGGTTCCCAGGGAGGAGGCACAAAGGGAAGGGGGGTGTAAAGCCTTGGAGGAAGCTTCCTTCCTCACTTGTAAACAGCCCCTGGAAACCCAGGAACCGGAAACAAAATCTCTTGCCCCTGAAAGTCTGCCTCCTAAGGAGCAGAGGGGGGGTAGGAGAAACAAAAGACCCAAACAGACTCAGTTTGAGGAGGAGGTACAGATCTTCCAATTTGAGGGAGAGGGATCCTCAGAGGATCCTGGGAAAAGGATCTTCTCCTTCAGAGAGGGGGGAACTCCTCCCAAAGAAAAATGGGTCCCTAGGGATGCAAATCCAGACTGGGGAGATGTGGAGACTGAGCTACCGCCGCCCACCATCTCATCCCAGAACCAACAGCAAGAAAATCCCCTGGTTCAAACCCATCCTGGTGACTGCCTCCAAAAAGGGGGGGCGGCCTAAAACCGGAGCCAGGGGAACCCACAATGGCTCTGATCTCCAGTTGCCAACTTTTTCTTTCAGATTCCCAAGGCTCTCCACAGAATTCTGCCCAAATCTCTTCGTTAGCGATGTCCAAAACTAGAAAGTTAGCCCACCAGTTGTCCAAAAATGTGCATTATCTGTGCCCCCTTGAGGAGAAGGAGGGAAGATACTATGCCCGGTACAAGTACAGGGGCAGGGTACAATTTTGGCACTGGTGGACACTGGATCTCAAGCTACCCTTCTGTCCAGAAGGGCCTTTGATGAACTGAATGCAGGAAGGGGAGGGAATTACCAAATTCCTCTCACCTCTCTTCCTGGGCAACTCCAGAACTTTGACGGGAAGGAAATTCCCGTCGAGGGGACGGCAGACTTGGACATTAAGATGGGGCGACACAAGGTGAAACACCCGGTCATAGTGGTGACTCCAGAGGGCACCCCTTGTTTACTGGGGAATGACCTCCTGAGGAGGTTGTCACCCCTAATAGATTGCGTAAACAAGGTCCTCTGGACCCAGACTAGCCGACCATTAAAATTAAAACAGAGTGTCAACCATGTTAGTTTAAACGGCACCTGCCACATGGTTGAACAAAAATCTGACCATGTAGAATTTCACTTCCAGAATAGCCAAATTCCTGACGTGACAGTAATAGCAGTAGGACAACAGACTGGTGATGGGGGGTCCTCTCTATTTCTGAAAATCAACCTTCCTTCCAGTCTAAAGTGGTACTCCACGCTGGAAGGAAACACTCTGAGATTCTATACTAATCCACAATCAGAAACTCCCACTCCTATAGTCCAGAAAGATGTGAAATCAGCTCAGAGCCTGGCTGATATTCAGCAAATTGGAGAGCAGTTGTTCATCCCTGTCCAATTAAATGATGGGAAGGACTCTGTTCTCGCTCGAGTGTGTGTGAACAACGGTAAGAGCTTCATCAGCGAAGCCATGTTCCGCCAACTCCCAAAAGATCCAGCCATTCCCACATTCAAACTGATAGACAAATGGGAAATGGACCTGGAAGCACCTAATTCCAAACATCTCCTGCCAAGCAGGTGTATGCTCAAAATCTCCATTGGCCACAAGAGCATAGTCCACAATTGTTGGGTCGTGGGAGACGTCCCTGCCGCTTTTTACTTAGGCAGTGACATTCTCAATCGCTTTGCCATTAGTTTGGACCTAATAAACTTCAAAGCTTGGTCCCGATTAGCGGATAATCCCATGGGCTTTGATGATCCAGAAAAAGCATTTAGGTCAGCTCAATTGCTACCTTATGCAGTTGAAATTCAGATCAAAGAGGAAGTCACCATCCCAGAAAGGACCCGACAATTCTCCCTGGTAGTGAAAGTAGATGCTTACATACATCTAAATGCTTCTCTCCAACAGCAAGGGTTAGGGGTAAACCCAACTCCATTAGTCAACATAGAACACGACACCATTCCAATAGAGGTGGATAACAGCGACTTAAAGAGTATTACTCTAGCCGCAGGCACCATTATTGGAATGGCGGTTGATGACCGACATTTTTCCATAGATTTAGGTAATGAACTGTTAGGGCCAATCCCCAAGGACTGCTTTGATAGTGACAGTGATGACAATACAACACCAGGCAGGATTTTTACCCGGCATGGGGGGAACTTCCTGGTGTACACTTCCTGCCCCTATGGTAAGGAAGATGTGACTTGTGACTTCAGGAGGGAAGAGGTGATTTTCCAGGTCCATGAGGGCTGCCTGTCCCACCTGAAGCCTCCGGTCCAAATCAGCACTCTGACCAGGGACTTCTCCACCCAGCTGGAGGAGGCCGCGGAGATAGCCAAACCAGAAGTCTTTCCAGGCTTCAGGCAGATGGTGGAAGAGAGAGTCAACCTAGCTGATGCCTGTGTGACTCTGGAACAAAAGCAAAAGTTGAAACAAGTTTTCTTGGATTTCCAAGATCTCTTTGCGGTAGACTCATATGACTGTGGTCGCACTGACATCCACACAACAACAATCCCCACGGACCCTGGCATGACTCCTGTGTTTGTGAAGCAATATCGCTTGCCCCTCGCATCAATGGAGTCCCTTACTAAAATAATTAAGAACCTTGAGTCCCGGGGAATAATCCGTCCAGTCCACAGCACCTTCAATAACCCGGTGCTGGGAATATTGAAGCCAAACGGCCAGTGGAGACTCTGCGCCGACCTCAGGGAGCTCAACAAACGGGTCCATACTTCCCGATGGCCTCTGCCCTACATTGACCAAGGGCTGGCCCAGATCCAGGGGTCACAGGTGTTCACTGCAATAGACCTGACCAATGGATACTGGACTGTGCCTGTCAGTAGGAGGACCAATACAAGCTGGCTTTTACCTTTGGGGGCCAGCAGTACACATGGACCCGGACTCCCTTCGGATACCTCAACTCCGGCAATGAATTCAACATTTTCCTACATAAGGCCATGCCCGACCTGGGTGCGAGGGGTAACCTGGCTTATGTAGATGATGTCCTCATCAAAAGTTCATCTGTGGAGGAACACATAGCGGAGATCCGTTATGTTCTGACCCAGTTGAGGGCCGCCGGAGCAAAACTTTCCTTTCAGAAAGCACAGTGGTGTAGAACCCGTGTTAATTTCTTGGGGCATGCGATTACTCCTCAGGGTCTCTGTCCCCAGGAAAAGAAAGTGGAAGCACTTCAAAAACTGAAAGACCCCACAACTCTGTGGGAACTAAGGAGCCTCCTTGGACTGACTAATTACAGCAGAAAGTTCATTGAGGGCTACGCAGAGATCACCAGACCCCTGATTCATCTCCTGAAGGGGGGGGTCAAGTGGGAATGGGGTCCAGAACAATCCGAGGCAGTAAGACAACTCAAAAGAAGCCTCTCACAAGCGCCTTGCCTAGCTTACCCTGTCAGAAACAAGGAGTTTTTCCTGGAGACGGGGTTCTCTAATACGTGCTTGACGGCAGTATTATACCAAAAGCATGACAAGGTCAATAAAGTAATCTCCTATGCGAGCAAAACTTTATCCTCTGTGGAGGAAAAATTCAACGATTGTGAGAAGGCACTCCTGGCAACGGTGTGGGCATTGAGGAATTACCGCCCGTTTATCCAGGGGGAACACATCATAGTGGAGACTCCACACCAGCCTCTGCAATATCTCCAAAGTGACAGAATCCGGGCCGGAAATGTGAGTAATTCCAGAATTACTTCCTGGATTCTGTCAATGCAAGGCTTTCCTGTGGAGGTCAGATATGGCCAAAACAAGAAGAGTCCCGTCGCGCAAGGTCTGGCTGACTTGCATGATTGTGCCAGAGAAAACTGTCTCGAGGACGAAAGTCTAAAAATAAAGGACAACACGGAGGCATACCTGTCAGGATTAGTCAGGCGAGTACAAAGGCAGCGAATATGGCAAGGGAAATGTGCACTAAATTACACAGTGAAAGGCTTCGAATTAAACTGCGTGCACACAGGAACAACGACTCATGGATGCTATAACCCAGGAGTGCAAATAGAGTGTGACAACAAAACCAATACATGAAAAGGGATGTGGGGTAAGCACCTGACCGCGAGGAAAGTCGGCAAGCGCCTTACCCCCAATTGCTGTTACAGTTACTGACAGCGCTAAACCCACGTGGAGGGCAAGCAATGACAGGATCTGTGAACTAACACTCTTGATGGTATTAAATAAGGGAACTAAAGAACAGTACTCACGAGGACGAGATAAACCTCTTGAATGTCAGCTAGCCCACGAATCCTGTTGATGAAACTGGGACCCAGAAAGGCTATAACAGCAATGGGAGGAAAACTAAATACCTAAATTGGAATAGTGTTTACAAATTAGTGAGGAAAACATAAGCATTCACACAGGAGCTAGCTACAACCGCACACCACACCTAATAATCAAATGGGAAATAAATGCAGTAGTGCAATGGAAAACATGGAATGGATCCCAATGGAAAGTAAGGATCAGGAGCAGGGAAAAACGAAATCACCAATGCAAACTTCTCCCTACCCCTCTAAGGAAAAGACAGGAAGCTAATCTAAGAGGAAGGGTAAGGCATACAGGTTTACAGCAGCAAATGAAAGAGTCAAAGAAATATAGAACACAGACAAACTGGGCTGCATCTAAAAGGGGAAAGCACTGAGAAATGCTGCCTGCAAACAGAGGAAGACAAAAAGGGAATCAAGGGAGCAGAAATCAATTAGCGCATGAATCCGAAATTCAGGGCGGAGGAACAAGAAAACAGGAACTAGGTACAAAGGCAAGGAACAAGGCACAAGGGACTAGTCACAACAGGAACACTGCAAACGATGACCAGCGCTGGACTGAAGTAAGACTGAGGCTTTTAAAGCTGCTTAACGAGCACACGCCTCAGGTGTGCTGATTGCTGCACCTGCAGCCACAGTGGTTGCCTATCCTCCACCCAACCTTGTCCTGCAAGGGTGGAGGTGGAGCAGTGGGCCAGGCATTCTGGGAAGCATAGTCATTTGGTTAAAGAAGCATGCTGGCTGCCAAAAACCTGGAATGGATCCGGAAGGGAAGTAGCTTGGAAAACAGGGATTTAGCGCTCCCAATTCATCACAGCACTGTAGCATAAGGTTCGGAGGAAAGGTCCAGTAGGGAATAAACCCCAAATCATGCCCCCAAGTGGTGGGAACGGGAGCGAAGGGAGCGAGTCGTGACAATACCTTAATTCCCCACACAAAGTCTTTGAAGAGGACAAGTGTGAGGGAATGCCCACTGTCTATGTGGATGGATGCTCTTACCATGTTGACAACGACGGGGAGAAAGAACTGGTGGCTGGTGTAGGGAATGCATGGGTGAAGGAGTTCCCAGAACCCTCCGCTGGATACAAAATTGGTCCCCGAGGTAGTCAGGTGGCAGAATTGATGGCTGTGCATCAGGCCATCCTCACTGCTGTCCAGCATCAACTCCACGAACTGGTCATAATCACAGATTCGGATTATGTACGGAACGGGTTCGTGGAGCACCTGGTTAATTGGAAAACCAGAGGCATGTTATGTGCTAACAACAAACCCTTGAAACATGGGAAGTTGATCCAAAACATTGATGATCTGGTCACCTCGAATGAGATGACCATCTATTGGAAGAAGATCAAGGGTCATTCCAAAGTAGAGGGACCAGACAAAACTGGAAATGACTTAGCTGATCAGCTGGCCAAAACTGGGGCCATCCAAGGGGATCTAATTGAGATTGAGTCCCTGTTGGGGGAAATCCAGGTCACTGCTATCACTAGGTCCCAGACAAATGCTCACAACGACCTTTCAATTGCACAATGGGGTAAGGAGACCCCTGATGCTGATTTGATTACAGCTCAGAAGGGGGATCCAATTATTGGTAAGTTTTACCAACACCTTGAGGACCCTGAGAACTTTCCCCTGACGGATACCGATTACATTGGGAAAGAGGACCTAAGAGTGTTGATGAAATGTCCAAAAATGTTCCGAATCCAAGACGGGTTGCTGGTAAGGAAATCCAAAGCTGGCCACGATCAGTGGGTGGTTCCTACCTCATTCCGAAGCCTGATGTTAAGTCACGCCCATGATGCGGCCACCGCCGGTCATAGGGGGTTTCACACAACATTGGAAATCTTGAGAGGTTGCATACTGGCCACACATGGGGCAGGACCTTGACCAATACTTGAAGGGGTGTCTTGTGTGTGCACAATTTCAGCCATCATCCCTCACACACCGTGCGCCTCTCCAAAAGAGGGGGATGACACTGCCATGGTCAGATTTACAAATCAACTTTGTAGGCCCCGTGATTCGCTCTGCTAGGGGGAATAAGTACATGTTGACTGTGACATGCTTGTTTACCAAGTGGGTGGAATGTCTCCCAGCCCCAAATTGCAAGGCAGAAACTGCAGCTGCCCTGATGATTAACCACATCTTTTCCCGATTTGGTCTACCTCAAAGGATTGAGTCAGACAGAGGTAGCCACTTCACCAGTGAAGTAATGACAAAGATGTGGGAGATACTGGGGGTCAAAAGGAAGTTGCATATTGCTTACTGGCCAGCTTCTTCTGGGGCAGTAGAGAGATATAACCGGACAATTGTGAGCATCTTAAAAAAGTTTGTGGCAGATTCTGGGCCAAGTTGGGATATCCGATTACCTCTGGTCCTAATGGCCATCAGATCTACCCCTTCATCTGCAACCAAAATGTCACCATTTGAGTTGATGACTGGGCGCAAGATGGTGCTTCCTCAGCATTTGCTCTACAGGACCCAAGAGCAGACACTGATAAATGCCTCCACAACTCATGAGTATGTGGAGAATTTAAGGAAACACCTTCAACATGCTTTTGCTTATGCTCAGCGGAATCTAGAAAGATCGGCTGATAGCATGAAGACCCATTATGACCTGAAGACTTCCAGGAAGGAATATCAGGTGGGGGACCGGGTCTATCTATACAACTTCCAAAGAAACCAGGCAAAACAGCGGAAATTCTTGCCTACATGAGATCATCGACAAGATCTCCCCTGTGGCCTACAAAATCCACATCCCCAAAGGTCCTTTGGCAGAGGGGGAAGACAAGTGGGTCCACATAAACCAGTTGAAATGTTGCCATCCCAGGCACACTCTGCAACAACTGGAGGAATCCTCTGGAATCCTAGCGGGTACTGTCTCAGACTAATTCAGTTCCAACCATAAAACATACCACATCTAGTCTCTAAAATATTGTGATTTGCATGAAACTGTCTCTTAGTTATACTGTTTGTTTTTTCAAAATAAGAATGTAATGTTTCGTTATGATGAAATACATATGCTGCCCCACTATCTCAACAGTGGTGGAAAAACATCTATGAATAGGTATTGCCGCTCTTCCTTTGTCGTCCTAGGAGAAAGAAAACCTTGAGACGGGCCAAGGAGGACGATCCGGAGACCGGGAGCAGAGACGCAACGGGCCCGGGGTACCGCCCAATATTCCCATCAGGACCGGCGAGGAGAACCGATCTATCCGACCGGATGGAGAAAAAGATGCTGAACTGTGCCATCTATTGGAAGAAGATGAGGAAACATCCCAGGTCTTGCGAGTCCCATTAGTGAAATAGAATGGCCATTGCAAGAGGGGGGCTTGTGGGATGTTTTTATCCACGCATCCAAGCCCTACCTCAAAACTGTGCAGTACTGACATGGAAAACATCATGATGGCCAGAGCTTCCCAGAAAATGCCCAGGGAAGTGCATGAAGAATAGGCTGCCACTCATTTTTGCCGATGTTATGGGCACAGAAGGGCACTGCCTAAAACCACCATTGGACTACCCACACAGTAGTCTGAAACCATTGGGAATGGCAATGCTGATTGCCAAAAGCAAACCCATAACTGTTGGGAATTCATTTTCTTAAATCCCAAAAAGTGGTGCAGTACCAGTACTCACCGCTATCAAAAAGCCGGCGTTTTAAAACAACACCAGATTTTACTTTTTTGTAGAAAACTGAATAAATGAACCCAAAACATGCCAAAGAAAGACTTACTGAGAGGTGGATACAATGTAAAGTTATATTCTGAAGTGACTTGAAGGTTTATAACAAGACTGGCTGAGCTGTGGATTTCAGCAGTTTAAGTAAATTTGGACTGAAAGACACTAAAAATCTAAATGTTTAAAAGAAATGAGTGACCTACTTTGAGTGTCACATAGGTTGAAATTGTTTAAATGTCATAGTTTTAAACTTAGGATCAGCATTCTAGCTGCATATGTAAACATTGTCTTGACTTAAACTGGGTAACAAAAAGTGACATTTTATCTGAAACCTGGCTTAAGGAACTGAATTCTGCCCACCAGCTACCCCCGACAGGAGATGAAACTTGAGTCACAGCTGTGTTCCCAGGCCTATCTGCCTTTTGCTGGCCACACTAAGGATATGCCATCTCTCTGATAATTGAATTAAGGGGAGCCCCCACAGAATACAGGAGCTCTGAACAAAGCCCTGTCCTGACTCAGGCAAATGTTTTATTGGCGGGAGTCGTAAATGGAGCTTCCTCCTGGAAGGACAGGGGAGGAGCACTGCCTGTGAGAGCAAGCTGGCTTGGCAGAACTGGAAAAACCAGAAATTCAACCTTGTGCTGGGGGGAAACCACACCCTTTGGGGCCAGAACATAACTCTAAAAAGATGAATAACTCATAGTACGGACTTGTGAAAATTATTTAAATGACACCATAATTCTTGTGATTTTTCTGCCCACATTTTAAGACGTGCTAGGACCTGGTGGTATGTTCAGGGGGGTTTTAGCGGAAAAGAGGATATTACTCAAAATGCGTGCATGTGAAAAATCTGACACTTCATCAACTAATGTCCATACTCCTTGCGCACATGTGTGTAAATTTGGGTTAATGTCCGAAATTGCAAAATCAGTTAAAAAGTGCAAATGTTGCCATTTCTGAATGCAAGCCCCCAGGAAGAGCAGATTTGCACAGGGTATACCTCCTGTGATATGTGAAGGGTGCATGTAATTTTAAACAAATGTGTACCTGTGCAAATATGTTTTTTGAGCAAATATAGATTGTGTGTAAAGTTGACAGGGGTGGTTTCTCTGTATCATAAACAGACCTCATCATGATGACACTTCATTTCATTCCCCCAATCAAGTGGAAGCGGATGAAGTGGCCAATGACAAGGGGAGAGGGGTAGGGCCTAGGAAGCTAGCCTCTCCACCCGTTTTCAAAACACATAAAAGCAGACAGGCAGGACAGATAGGGACCTTCAAATCCATTTGCAGCTGGAAGCTCTGCCGGGAAAATCCATACTTTACCCCCATCAATCTCTAGAGGAAGCTGTGCAGAAAGATCCAGACTTCAAATCCATCAATCTCCAGAATCCAGAGAGAGAGCTGACCCAGATCACTGTGAAGTGCAGAGACCAGAGTCCAGTCTAAAACCTGACCAGATCCGTGGCGAGGCCAATTTAATTCAAGAATATAGTGTGAGTACCTAGCAAACTGTGCAGAACCAATCTCTTAGTTAAAATAATATAATTCAAGCTATTTTAATCTAAGTAGAACTGTCTCCTAACTGTCACCTGTCATTTGTAAAGCTGTCACCTGTCATTTTCTAGTTGCAAGCTGCACTTGTCTTTTTGAACTTTAAAATTTCAAATCTGAAAAACGACCTTTATTTAATCGCTCATATCTCCGTGACCGTTTGTCCTAGAGACTTGCAGTAACTTTCCTCTGGAAGCTGAGATCCTAGGCTGTCCTAGGACCCCAAAACGATATTGATAGTCCTTGTAGTTCCTCTGTAATCGCGCCCGGCGCACTCGGAAAAATCTGCCACGATTTGACATTTTGCCGCGATTTGCAAGTTTCTCCACGTGTAAAAATCTGCTGCTGCTTGCCTTCCGTTAAAGAAAACATTTCTTTAACCTGCTAGTTACTCCTAGATCCTTGCTAAAGTGAGCCTGGACTAATATTAACTTGATACCACTCACCCTGAACTCCGAGAGGGAATTAAAAGCATTTTAGCATATTTTTCACTTCATTGCCAGCACATATAAAAGCATCTTGGGCCTGTGTTTCTAAACTTCTGTAGTCTAAGCTTGCTGGGGTGAACTGAATTACAGTTGATTGCATTTCTGAGAACTGTGTGCTTTCCTTCCATTTCCTTGCATTGCATAAAGGGGGGGGTGAATTGTCCAAGAAAGTGATTACATTGTCTTTTGCTGAAATCCTATCAAGTTATTTTCTGTACTGCATTTCATTCAACATTACATCCATCTGAACTTATATAAAGCATTCTCTACCACCTTCTTCTTCTGTTCCTATTCACAAGTGTGCTAGTGCCAGACTATCCATTATTGATTACTGCTCAGATTCAGTGTGATATTCAATTATTAATTTATTATAAACCGTGATATATATATATATATTGTTTAAATTATCAAATAAACCTTTAAACTTGCAAAACAGAAATACTTCTTGGCTCAGTGGGGTCAGGGGGATTCCAAAAGAGGGGTGTTAGATAGGGGTAGTCATCCAGAACGCATGAACTGGACATAAAGATATATCAATAAGGGTTTACATTCAGTATCCCAGACTAGGCATTGACTTAGCTGTAGTGTTGAATTGAATCCTCTTACAGTAGTAGCACCCATGGGATTCAGGCTGACAACCACAGGCCCAATGCAATCTTGCAAACGGTCTTAAAGTGCCTGAAGTGTTGCTCATGTTGCTCATGTTTAGACAACCCAAGTCTCTAAGGGTGATGGTGCCGGTTTTGACTGGGAAGAAGTGTGATTTCCTGACATCAACAAAAGCCAATGAGTGCCTTCAATGGCCAAGAAAGAAGATCAGGGCCCGTAAATCCCCAAGGAATGTGAGGGACTTTTATCTTCAAGGAAGGAGGAGTCTAAAGGACAGAGGGAAAGGCTGTGGAGCGCACTGTTCTATAGAGAAGTCTGACTGTGTTTGTTTCACTTAAGTCCCACTAAGTAACCTCATTAAACCTAATTCCTTAGTTTTCTCTTTGAGCAATAAAAACCTTTTAATCATAGAACTTTGATTTAAGTTTGCCTGTTCAACCCTAAGCCGTGAGAAGTTGTATTCCTAAAAACAGAATTAGGTGGCGTGGCGGCTGGAGTTGGTGTCAATATAATTGCTTTCCAATTGTAGAAAGAAATGGATGGGAGGAGCCGGATCAAACGAAAGAAGCAATAGTAGATAGCCAGAATGTTTGGATGTATTTATGTTTCTTATTAGATTAGTTTCCATGTGAAGGGTGAGGTCATTTTGGGTGGTGTGGACTGAGGTGGGATTGATTGGACCACTTTCGGAGAGGTTTGGTCAGGCTGCAATGGATCTGGGTTGGTATGGTATAGAAGGTTACTTACAGAGTTTGAGGTGGGATTGAATGTACCGCATTCTGAGACATTGGGCCAGGTTGTAATGGATCTGGGTTGTTATGGTATAGAAGGTTGCTCACAGAGTTTGAGGTGGGATTGAATGTACCGCATTCGGAGACGTTGGGCCAGGCTGTAATGGATCTGGGTTGGTAAGGTATAGAAGATTGCTTACGGTGTTTGAGGTGAGATTGAATGTACCGCGTTCGGCGAAGTTGGCCAGGCTGTAATGGATCTGGGTTGGTATGTTATTGGTATGTTATAGAAGGTTACTTACAGAGTTTGAGGTGGGATTGAATGTTATCGCGTTCGGAGACATTGGGCCAGGCTGTAATGGATCTGGGTTGGTATGTTATAGAAGGTTGCTTACAGAGTTTGAGGTGGGATTGAATGTTACCGCGTTCGGAGACATTGGGCCAGGCTGTAATGGATCTGGGTTGGTATGGTATAGAAGGTTGCTCACAGAGTTTGAGGTGGGATTGAATGTACCGCATTCGGAGACGTTGGGCCAGGCTGTAATGGATCTGGTTTGGTAAGGTATAGAAGATTGCTTACGGTGTTTGAGGTGGGATTGAATGTACCGCGTTCGGCGAAGTTGGCCAGGCTGTAATGGATCTGGGTTGGTATGTTATTGGTATGTTATAGAAGGTTACTTACAGAGTTTGAGGTGGGATTGAATGTACCGCGTTCAGAGACATTGGGCCAGGCTGTAATGGATCTGGGTTGGTATGGTATAGAAGGTTACTTGCAGAGTTTGAGGTGGGATTGAATGTTACCGCATTTGGAGACATTGGGCCAGGCTGTAATGGATCTGGGTTGGTATGGTATAGAAGGTTACTTACAGAGTTTGAGGTGGGATTGAATGTTACTGCGTTCGGAGACATTGGGCCAGGCTGTAATGGATCTGGGTTGGTATGGTATAGAAGGTTGCTTACAGAGTTTGAGGTGGGATTGAATGTTACCGCGTTTGGAGACATTGGGCCAGGCTGTAATGGATCTGGGTTGGTATGGTATGGAAGGTTACTTGCAGAGTTTGAGGTGGGATTGAATGTTACCGCATTTGGAGACATTGGGCCAGGCTGTAATGGATCTGGGTTGGTATGGTATAGAAGGTTACTTACAGAGTTTGAGGTGGGATTGAATGTTACTGCGTTCGGAGACATTGGGCCAGGCTGTAATGGATCTGGGTTGGTATGGTATAGAAGGTTGCTTACAGAGTTTGAGGTGGGATTGAATGTTACCGCGTTTGGAGACATTGGGCCAGGCTGTAATGGATCTGGGTTGGTATGTTATAGAAGGTTGCTTACAGAGTTTGAGGTGGGTTTGAATGTTACCGCGTTCGGAGACATTGGGCCAGGCTGTAATGGATCTGGGTTGGTATGGTATAGAAGGTTGCTTACAGAGTTTGAGGTGGGATTGAATGTTACCGCGTTTGGAGACATTGGGCCAGGCTGTAATGGATCTGGGTTGGTATGTTATAGAAGGTTGCTTACAGAGTTTGAGGTGGGATTGAATGTTACCGCATTCGGAGACATTGGGCCAGGCTGTAATGGATCTGGGTTGGTAAGGTATAGAAGATTGCTTACGGTGTTTGAGGTGGGATTGAATGTTACCACGTTTGGAGACATTGGGCCAGGCTGTAATGGATCTGGGTTGGTATGGTATAGAAGATTGCTTACGGTGTTTGAGGTGGGATTGAATGTACCGCGTTCGGCGAAGTTGGCCAGGCTGTAATGGATCTGGGTTGGTATGTTATTGATATGTTATAGAAGGTTACTTACAGAGTTTGAGGTGGGATTGAATGTTACCGCGTTCGGAGACATTGGGCCAGGCTGTAATGGATCTGGGTTGGTAAGGTATAGAAGATTGCTTACGGTGTTTGAGGTGGGATTGAATGTTACCACGTTTGGAGACATTGGGCCAGGCTGTAATGGATCTGGGTTGGTATGGTATAGAAGGTTGCTTACAGAGTTTGAGGTGGGATTGAATGTTACTGCGTTCGGAGACATTGGGCCAGGCTGTAATGGATCTGGGTTGGTATGGTATAGAAGATTGCTTACTGAGTTGTTGAAGATGACGCTGAGATTTTTACAGAAGTTGCAGAAAAATGCGCATGCTGTGGAGTGGTTGTGCATTGGTAGCAAATGGGCAGGTAAAAAGATTCATGTAGTGGTTCATAACTGTGAGAGGGTTTCTAAAAAGCTTTATATTTGATTTTGACAAACTGAAAAGATTAACTAATCAACCTCTTCTTTCTACATTTCAACAGTTTAAATGCCCCTTCATCCCCTACACTTCCCATTTCTCACATTACCCCAACGCGCACTAGCATTTGAACTTTCTCAGTGAGATCCCTATCTTCTGTGAATGTATTCCAAATCTCCTTTACACACTCTTTAAACGACGAGTCTTTCGGCTAAAAAAGCTCCTATCCAGCCAAATGCATCATGTCATCTCTCCATCGCCTGTATGACCCGCCACAATTGGATTTCTTCTGACCGAATATTGTTTTTTGGTATTAGCCAGTGCTAGGAGAGTCATATCTTTTGGTGGGGTATGGTCGTCACATTTGGCAACAGTCAAAGAATGTCCTGTGGCCCCCCCTTTGTCAATGGTCATCCCTAATGTTCCGTTTATAGTTTGGAAGACACTTCTCCAGAAGGGAGAGACCTGTTTGTATGACCATAACATCTGCCTAAAGTCACCTCTTGGCATGCAAACTCTCCAGCAGTTGTCCCACCGGCTGGCTACATTTTTTTGCTCTTGTATGGTACCTGTCTGCAAAATGAAGGACTCCATAGGAAGACCACCTTGTGCTTGAGTCTCTAGGGCCTATTGACCTCCATCCAGAATGTCTTGCCAAGGTCCGCCTTCCCATGTACATTCTGGGTCTTTCTCCCATTGGGGCTTTGGATGCAGCAGTGGTGGTGGGGGGGGGGGGAGATTGTGGGACCTTTGAGGAAATCCAGGCTATTAGTTTTTTCAAAATAATTATTTTCTGATGCCTTTCTTATACTGCAGAAACCTTTTCGGTAATTTGGGTACCTCAAGATTCAGCAGTGGGTGCTACAGCTTTTTTCTAGAAATCAGGAACACAATCCAAAAGGCAAGCTGTTTTGTTTTCTTGTTTTTGGCTCACCCGGGAGCTTTTTTCATGTGAGAAGAGGGGATTAGTAAGGATCTTGGTATATGTTGGAAACCATTACATGTTATTTTTCTTTTCTGCACTCTTTCTATCCCATATTTTCGTCACCTTCTGATGTCCTTCTTCTTGACAGTCTGCCTTTTTGAGATGCATTTTTAAGTGAAACATGGGTGACCCCTTCTTTCTCGCCCCAGGCATTGCGCCAAGCAGTTTTGAGTGACGACAATATCGACGAAACAATGCTGCTGGTCTTCTCTGGAGCCCAGGTGACGTGCGGCTCCAACCTGCCCGGCCAACCCACACCCATCGATCTGGCGGAAAAAGCTGGAAACCTGCTGCAGCTGGAGTTCCTGAAACAGAATGAACACAAAGGTGAGAGCGGGACAGTGAGTTTTGACTTTAGCTCAAGCAACTACAAAAAACCATAACATTTAAGGAAGATCTGTAATCTGAATTGGTGGTAAATAAATGTCCCCCTGCACCAGTAACTCTGCTTTAGCTGCTTGGATATCAGGGTCATGCTTTTGGGTGGTAAATATGAACTGGCACCTGTACACTGGTTTGGGCCTTTGGGTATCCGGGTCTAGCTTTTGGGTGGTAAATGTGACCTTGCACAAGTAACACTGTTCTAGGCCCCTGCATATCAGGGTCCAGCTTTTGGGTGGTAAATCTTACCTGGCACGAGTAACACTACTTTAGGCCCTTGGATATCAGGGTCCAGCTTTTGGGTGGTAAATCTTATCTAGCACCAGTAACTCTGCTTTAGGCCCTTGAATATCAGGGCCCAGCTTTTGGGTGGTAAATCTTACCTGGCGCAAGTAACACTGCTTTAGGCGCTTGGATATCAGGGTCCTGATTTTGGGTGGTAAATCTTACCTGGCACCAGTAACACTGCTTTAGGCCCTTGGATATCAGGGTCCAGCTTTTGGGTGGTAAATCTTTCCTGGCACCCGTAACACTGCTTTAGGCGCTTGGATATCAGGGTCCTGCTTTTGGGTGGTAAATATTACCTGGCACCTGTAACACTGGTTTGGGCCTTTGGATATCAGGGTCCTGCTTTTGGGTGGTAAATATTACCTGGCACCTGTAACACTGGTTTGTGCCTTTGGATATCAGGGTCCTGCTTTTAGGTGGTAAATATTACCTGGCACCTGTAACACTAGTTTGTGCCTTTGGGTATCAGGGTCCTGCTTCTGGGTGGTAAATATTACTTGGCACCTGTAACACTGGTTTGGGCCTCTGAATATCCAGGTCTAGCTTTACCCCTTCAGCATGTGTCAAAATCAATCATCAAGGCAAACCAGTAAACCTTCTAATAGATCATTTTGTATTCGCAATACACATGTACAATCCCTTACTATACCATTCGGAATCTCTGTCGCCCTTTTAACAGTTAAATAGACATATACACAGACTGTATTTTGTTTGTAAAATACAGAAAAATAATGGAAAAAGGGCAGTCAAGTGTGGCCTCCAGGACGGTGGCAGGCCGTCTCAGAAAGGGAAGTTGACAGTCCCCGTAGGCGGTGTTATGCCTGGAACAGACCACACAGGCATAATATTCTCTCAGTATGAGCGGTAAGCCACCTAGGGTTCAGGCAGGCTATGGGCCGCGGCTGTCCATGGCTCTGTCTTCGCCTTCCTGTCTCTGCTTCCCCTTCCTGACTCTGCTTCCCCTTCCTGTCTCTGCTTACCCTTCCTGTCTCTGCTTCCCCTTCCTGTCTCTGCTTACCCTTCCTGTCTCTGCTTACCCTTCCTGTCTCTGATTCCCCTTCCTATCTCTGCTTACCCTTCCTGTCTCTGCTTACCCTTCCTATCTCTGATTCCCCTTCCTGTCTCTGCTTCCCCTTGTCACCCGCAAGCCTGAGCTTTTATAATCCTTCCTGCATGTGTTTCCCACGGGTGTCACTTAGTCCATTTCACCCCGTTACTGGTTCTTGTCGGGCACACCTATCCCAGCCCTGCTTAATCTGTCTATTCTATAAGCTATTTAATAATCATTAACTCCTTCCCCCATCTTGAGACTGATCTGTGGCTGTCACCAACCAGTCCTATGACATAGAATGGAGTGTGAAATCATTCCTAAACCCATGAAGAGGCTGTGATTTTATTTTAATGTAACTTTGATTGTGAACGTGCAAGTTTAATAAGAAATAAATATAATCTATAGATCAGAACACACAATTCAAGATGCAGACTCTCTCTATGATGTGTATTTTAGGATATAATTATTTATTCTACTTTTTTAAAATTCTTTTCTTATTAAACACGAGGAATGTTTTACATAGGTTACATGATATATTTATTACTGACAAAATGCGATTTGCTTTAAATTGGTAGGACCTTCCATGATGGACATATGAATGTTCAAATGATTACATTTCGTGGTTAAAAGGCAATTTATGTTTCTTTTCTTTCCCTTCCCTACGTCCGTCCTTGCCTAAAGTGAGCACGTGTGCGCCCGCTTTCCTTACTTTCAGTGGGAGAAGCCCATCACTGCCATTTACATCAGTGTTACATGGTGGCATTCCTGTGAGCCCTTTCTTTTTTGGACTTTATTTATTGTAACGTGTGCCATGCACCTGCCTGTACTTCACTGTTTTAATGGCATCCAAAAAGAGCAGTGCCAAAAGCCAGTGATAGTATGCTGTCCCTGTACATGGAAATATTAGGAGCGAATAGACCTTACTTTGTTTGGCCGGCAAGTGTCTTGTATCTGGCCATGGCCTTGGTAGGGGTGCAGGCTAGGACGGAAGCAGTGTATTTTATTGCATGGATGAAGCTGCATAGATTGAAATGAACAGTTCATGTATTTGTGGCTACCGCTATGTAGGGTGTTAGTGTGTATCTGGCAAGCATGCTGCGTGTACACAGCATGTGCCCAGCATGGGTGTCTGCTGAGCGGAAACACTGATTTCTGGTAAAGCCAGTGTAAGCTGCATCTTCATGACACAGGGAGAGCTGTGGGTGCCAGGTGGTGGAAGATCCTGAGGGAGTAACTCCTCCATAAAGAATTCCAAGTCGTTGGTGTCTAGTGATTATTGTAGGGGCGTCAGTCTTTTCCCAAAATGAGTGCGAGCGACCAAGCACAGTGGCTGAGCCTGAAGAAATGTAGGTGAGATCAGGGGGCAGAGTGTTCTCAAACCGAGAAATTATTTGAAATGGTGACTGTGGGGGGGGGGGCTTGTGTGCGAGTAGGAAATGAAAATGTGATGCAAATTACTGCGTTATAATTAAGGTTTCAGTTTTTCCAGATTTATACACATAAATACAGATGGAAATCAAACTGTTTTCTGTCTGTATTTATTTATAAAAATGGCAAAAAATGGAAAAACAGGGGTTTCTGTCTGGTTGTCTATGATATCACTCATACAACGCAGGCCAATCACATTACAGATTGGCAGCATGTAGAGTGTTAAAGATGTATAAAAATTGCTGACAAGTATATATGTTAAGGCAGCAGCAGTCACAGGAGCACCGTGTGTTGTCATGGAAACAATTGAGCTCGCATTTCTTTCCTATATGGCTGCATGACTTTAATAAATGCATTTTTTTATTAGAATAAATACAGAAAAATACTGGTTGCGGTTATATGACAAAAGATAAATGTGGATAAATACAGAAAAAAAGGCCCAAAAATAAATATGGATGAATACAGAAGGAAAAGGCAGAAAAATAAATACCATAAAACCAGAAGCCTTCAATATAATTAAGCAATATAACCCTCGCGTCGGGGGCATTACCGACTCAGGTAATGTCCCCGACGCGAGGGTTATATTGCTATTAGTACCCCGGCCTGCAAAAATTGCGTGACCGGGGCACTAAAAGCTTTTTTTTGTTGTCCCGAAACACTGCAGCGTTTCGGGAGAAAAAAAAAAAGAAAAAGAAAATGGCCCCCGCCATGGAAAGGGAAAACAGAGTCCGTTTTCCCTTTCCATGGCGGCCATCGGGAGCGGACGCGCTGGGAACACAAGTGTTCCCAGCGCGTCCGCTTCCGAAAAAGGATCAAAAAGAAGGTAAGTGGGGTTGGGAGGGCGGGAGTGGGATGGGGGAGAAAAGAAAAAAAAAAACCCACCTGCATCCCCGGCGAGGGACGAGGGAAGCCTCCAGCCTTGTGGAGGCGCGGAGCGGGGGTGGCCCCACTCCGAGTCTTCACACGGCTGGAGGCTTCCCTCGTCGCCCGCAGGGGATGCAGGAACAAGAAGGTAAGTTGGGAGGGGGGCGGTGGGAGGGAATGGAATAAAAAAAAAAGACTTACCCGAGTCCCCGGCGGGGGGCCAAGGCAGCCTTTCAGCCGCGGGGAGGCTCGGAGCGGGGATGGATGGCCCTGCTTCGAGCCTCCTCATTGGCTGAGGGGCTGCCACGCCCCACGCCGGGGACAAAGGCCGTGGAATCCTGACTGAGGGATTCCCGGCAGGGTAAGGACCTGACGATAGACAATCAGAATGCGTGTTGCATTCGCCTTCGCTCTCGCCGGGTACTAATGTTGAGTAAACTCTGCAAACTGCCATGTTTAGACAACTGTTTCTTGCTTGTTCGGGGCGAGGCTGTAGATGTTACCACGCATGTCTTGGCTTTTCGTCTAGCCTGTAGGAATGCTTGCCTTCACATCCCTGCGAGAAACCTGAGAGCGTCCTCACATCTACTCCCCCTGGATCCTCTTCTCAGGTGTCCAAGAAAAGGCCATCGCTTTTGGATCATGGCCCTAGAGGTGGAGAAGCAAGCAGGGTGGATCACCTGGGTGGAGGGTCCTTGGGGATTGGAGATGATATGCCCTCAAGTGAGAAACGGTATCCCTCATTTACATTTCAGGAGGAACCCTCAATATCAGAACTCCTTAAGGGATATTGTTACCTTAGTCCCACTAACCAAGAAACCCCAGGAGTTATTAGCAATCTAGAAGTACCAGAAAGGGGCTAAAGAAGAGAGGGGTTAAGGATAAAGTAGGTGAGACATGGTACCCCCCTTTCCCTATTGAAAAACAACCTAACCCTCCCCCGGCCTTTTTGGGCTATTGTAAAACATCTCCCCTCATTTTCACACTTTACCTAAGACATTACTGGGATGAAGAAGAGGCGACTAGGAGTAATGAACACTAGTAACTACTTTCACCACTCTAGTACTGGGACGGAGAAGATGCCTACAAAGTACTGTGAAGGTCAGGCATATCCCTCTACCTACAGTCAGGCAAATCCAATTGAGAAGTCGCACCTGCAACCTGTTAAGCCCTAAAGTTGTGAAAGAAGGAGCAAAATAAGTGAACTGTTGATGCAATCCAGAAGGAGGGTCAAGTTGACCTGGAGTTGTGTTGAATATTGAGAAACTGAAACAAGTGCAAGTTGCTACGTTGAAGTCTTGGGGAAGGGAACCCTGAGATTTGATGAACTGCAAATGTTATTTTGAGGACAGAGACTCAAGACCCTTATCTTTTTAACTGTGTTGCTTTGAAATTTGGGAATGGAACCTCAAGGATCAGTGTAACCTTTTGAACTTGGGGAAGGGGAGCTGAAAAGGAAGCTAAGAGCTGGAAGAAGCTCAGAACTTTGTTTAGATCACTATTTCTTTGATTATTGACATTGCTACACATTGTGTAGCTTTAGTAGTGAGGGCAAGGATAGGTATGGACACAGACAGACTTTTAAATTGAACTCTTGGACTCTCCTTAGTTTTGTTCAGGTAGGGAAATCCCACCTAAGCATAGGGCAAGTTAGGCCTTCTCCCATCTTGACATTTGATTCAATAAACCTTTTGATTTTGAACTTTGGATCTGCTGTCTGTATCTTGCTTCATGATGCCTTGACATCTCTCACTTCTGACATGTTTCCCTTTTGGCATATATAAGCGTGTTTAGGAAAAGCTGCATTAGTAGACGTATATTCACCTTTTCTCTCTCTGCATTACGATATGCTGTTCTCCCTGATCGCACTGACTAACATGAAAGAGTGCAGCTGGTATCAAAGGCTTGTATAATAAGGCTTTGTTCTCTGCCAGCAACGTTGTTTCAGTATGATTCTTTGTCCTGTTTGGACCATGCCTTCCATTGAAACACATGTGTTCCTTTTGGGTATAAGAGAACAGACGTGCACAGAGGGAGGAGGGCTCACTTGTGCTGATGTCTCGTGCTGCCATTGGTTCTGTTTTGTTATTGTTTTTTGCTAATAAATTTGTTACCAATCCACCAGAATTGTGAGTGGTAATTCTTTTCCACCACATGACTTTTACAGCACATTCTTGGGCAAAAACAGAGTAAAAATCCATACGATTTATAATCGGTTAGGATAACAACATGTGGAAATCCACTAGATCAATACCAGGACACCCCCAATACACAGGAGCATTATATAACATTTTCATGATGCCTCTGCCCGCGATATATGGCAGCATTGCAGCTGTAAATCACATTCATGATGTTGCCCCAGAACATATGCTAGCACAGCCATTGTAAAACATGGATACATGATGCTTGTGTCTAAAATATATGCCAGCATTGCCCTGAAAAACATGGTTTCATGCTGCCTGTGTTCAAATATAGGCCAGCATTTCAACTGTAAAACACATTAATAATGATGCCCACAATGTAAGGCACCACTGTTACTATGAAGGACATGTTCACAATGTCTTAGCAATATATGGCAGCATGGCACTTGTGACAAATCGTTTAATTCTGTCACTTTTCCCCAGGGGGAAGTCTTTCCTTGTGAGGCTAGGGAGGTGAGCCCGCTGCGCAATAAGCGGGACCTCTCAGGGATAGACTCTAATTGACACCACGATGAAAATATCAAGCTAAACCACTGTGCTACTGTAAGACAGAATTCCAGATTCCGTTTAAAGAGCAAGATCTTAACAATACTAAAGAAGAAGAAGAAGAATGATGACAGAGTGATATAGATTTCACACCCCGGCTCGGGGGTCGACATGGGCCGAACGGCCTGCCAGCCTGAGCTTTGGTTGGTCCGAGCGAAGCCCATCTCCTGTCTGTGAATAAAAAAAATGTAAAAAGAATGCTTGCCACCACTGAAATGTAAAATGGACTAGTTCCCTTTTCGGATGACGGTGGCCATGGAAAACATGTTCCAAAATGGCCACCGTCATCCGCAAAGGGATGTAGTCCCTTTTCTATGCCAATGGAGGTGACCAGACAGGAGGAGATTAGGGACTGAAGCGCAGGGCTCTAGTCCTGCAGGTACGTTGGGTTGGGGGGGAAGGGGAATCAGGTGATTTGTGGCAGGTGGGGAGGCAACTCCCTGTTTTCTCCCCATGTTAGAAAAAAAGAAAAAATAGCACCATCCGGGGAAGGGGCTGGGGTGGCGGAAACAGCTGGCAGGGATTGTGTGTTCGCGCCCGCTGTTCTAGCCACCTGATTGGTTGGACCACCCTCCCCAGGTATGAATAATGATTACTGCCTGATCCCAGACCAAACTGTGACGAAGAAGAGGGAAATGAAGATGAAGACTATTTCAGAGACACGGAGGATGGACTACAATTCTACGCTGGGGAGGACCCAGCAGTCCATAAAAAAAAGAAAAGAAGGACGACTTCTCTTAGTAAGAGAGAGGAGCGAAGCCCGGGAGCTTCAAACCAGTCTAGTCGTGAATGGAATGCGAGAGCGTGGAGTCCTCCGTCTGTTGTCCAAGAACTGTGGCGAAGCCCAAGGCCAATGACCGGAGGGAAAGAAAATCCCAAGGAGAAGGCTTGAGTGGTGGCATGACCCTGGAGGGTTGGACGTGCGGGTCCAACAACTGCGCAGGGACCACTGGAGCCTGAAAGCCACGTTGCCGTGTCTGAAGAGGTCAAAACGAGAAAACAAGCTATTGTGTCATCATACGAAGACCCGCACATGTGCACAGGCCAGGTGACGCTGAACCTTCTAAAAGAAGGTAGCTGGGAAGGCGGGAGACCCAGGAGGGATCACAGCAATAAAGATTGGGGCCAGCCTACTCATCCCAGTAGTAGGCCTATAGTTAAGAATAATCAATGCTTGGGACCCAGTAAGTGGGCCGAAGAGGAGCGGAGTAATGAATACTTTAAGATTAAGCCTACTCGTCACAGTGAGGGTTTTGTCAAAAACCAGAGGGTGTTTAACAACCTAGTCTCTGGGGATCCTGTACTCGGGTGGCCAGGGAAAGGCCATCACTTTTGGATCCCGACCCTGGGGGTGTACAAGCGAGGGAGGGTCACCTGGGTAGGGGTTCCTCTGGGAGTGGGGGAGAAGCACCTAGTGGTGAGACATGGTATCCCCCTTTTGCACACCTCACTTAACCACTATTCTCACTTACTTTATGGGAAACTACAACTCCCATAATTCCTTCCCACTTCTCCCTGACAAAAGTACTGCACCAAAGAAGATGAGGAATAACGTTAGAATGATTGCCTCCCCTGACTTGCATTGGCCCTGTCCCTGTAATGAGGACAGGCAGAGTCAGGCATTTAACTCCAACAATGTACACCTGACACGTATTAGCACTCTCTGTGAAGATAAAAGGTGGCGCACACAAGCACACTGTGAGCGAGACTGGGCACGAGAAGGAACATCTCTTCCGAGGCTGTTGCGAACTAGTCTGTGGAACTTGGAAGGCCAACGGGCTGATCGGCATTGGAATGGATCAAGAGAGAGAGCCAGGCAAGATTTCCATGCTTTCGCAAGGCCACGATTGTTCAAAAAGCAATGTTGCGCGAGCAGAGAAAAGAAACCTTCAAATGATCAGAAATCGGCATGCGACCCTGCCGGGTGAACGGCAGAGTTGGGGAGGAGCAGAAGAGACGTTCGTAATGACTTTGAGCTGCAGAAATGAGATGCAACAAATCAATTAACAGAGCCGGTGAGATATCAAGAGAAACAAAAGTCTGGTAGATGTTAAAGGGAAAGTGACTGTAATTTGTAATTTTGAAGGTTGTGCATGTGCCTATAAAACGCAAATGAAGAGGACAATTGTTAAAAGACAAAGATACAAAGTAGCAGAGTGGTCCTGCAAGAGAAAGTCGCACATTCGAAAGACTGTGAATTGTTTATGGAATGTGAAAGATATTAAAAGCAGAGGGAAAAGGAAACCGCAAAAAGGAAAGAAGATTGAATGAGAGGAAAGTGATACTTGTGAACTATGAATTATGCCAAGAGGGCAAACGTAAAAAATAAGAACTGTGGAGAAAGGCCGAGAAGGCGAGTCAAGGAGAATAAGGTACCAAGAGGCAATTGGTGTTGAATATGAACTTTGAAATTAGAAGAGAAAAGATTTACAAATACCAAGAGGTATTGATGAGAAACCTGAAGGTGTCTTACGTATTAGTCCCCGGGGATCAGTCATCCAGGTGGCCAGGACACGGCCATCACTATTGGATCCAGTTCCTGTGGGTGGACTAGTGAGGGGGATCACCTGGATGGGGGGGTACTCAGGGAGTGGAAGTGGGACACCGATGGGTGAGACGCGGTATACCCCTTCTTATACCTTTTCCCCATCCTATCCCGCAGGACACGCAAACACTCTACCCCCAGCCCCCTTCCTGACACAAACACTTTCACCCATCGTGAAAGACAATGGACAAACACCAAAGCTATTTATATGACAAGGCAAAGTCAGGCAATTGACCATAATCACACACGCCTGACGGCCCTTTCCCTTCCCTGCAGGGATAAAAGGTGGCGCACAAGAGCACAATACGAGCAAGGCAGACCGCACAACGAGAGAGCTAACTCAGCACAGCAGTTCAAGAGGAGGAGAAAGACAGCTGGAACCGAGAGGGTGACAAGGAGAGAAGCGACTTTGCCCTTTCCAAGCAGACCCGTGAAGTCTCCACAGAAGGAAACTTAAGACCGCAAACAATAGCCAGATGTCAATGTTAGGCAGAAACCTGTGCAGTTCCCTTAGGGACCACTGCAAAATATTTAAGACTACAGGAGTTTGGCAGTAAACCGGCTTGGTTGCAGTCTGTTCCACACAGATTCACTGGTAGCTGTGGCTGAGCAGTCAGACTTCCCTCAAGAAGAGTTAGGCAGTATACAGAGCATATAAAATAGGTACAGAAATACAGTAGCAGAAGCAAACACTGACCAGAGCTTGGGTGTAAAAGTATATAATTATTTATTTAACACACACTTATAAAACACACTAGCACTAAATGTGTAAGATAAGTTCAAAACACAATCACTATTATCATATGTACATCCCTGATTACTTGTTGGACAAGTCTTAGTTAACACCACTTATTTCCAGACAGAGGTGAGCGCTTAACGTTCGATGGCACTCCAACAAGTTAAATAAAAAGGGGCGGGAAAAGCAGAATTATGGAAGCATACACACTAAACACTTTTTAAAGAACCACAGCAAGTTTAGGAAGGCATAGTCTACTGGTGAGCAAGGAAGTTTAGGTACCAGGCCCACTTTCAAGGGAGCCAGGCGGAAGATGCCCAAGATCAGACAGTTACACAGAGTCTTCGAAGTTTGTGGAGGTAGTTCGAAAAAGGTTTAGTTCAGTGCAGAAAAGTTAGCTAAGGTGTCCCAGGCTAACCCAGGTTCGAGAGACAAGGATTTAATACACCCTGTTCAAACGGTTGTCAGGGAAGCCAGGTGGAACACAGTACCTTAAATGGAGGGGATCCTCCAGCGGGGGCAGTTGTTCCTGGCAGCGGGTGCAAGTCGCAGCGTCGTCCAGAGGAGGAGAAGATCTCGTCGTGGAGGAAGGATGAAGGTCGTTGCACTGCCAGGGAAGAAACCAGCCGCGGAGTTCTCCGGTACAAAGGTACTACCCTTTCGGTTCGTGGTAGTGGTGAAAACGTGGTATCCCGGTTTCCGGGATGCTTGGCACAGGCAAGGCAGCCACGAGATGCTCCAGGAAGGCGAAAAGAAGGTAGACTGGTTATCCCCACCAGTCGAAGGAAGAAGACTCTCCGGGCTGGAGATCTCCTCTGTCATTGGGAAAAGTGGTGAGACGGTTCAGCAGGGCTCCACCAGTGGTGTCGTCGTTGCAGGCCAGCTCAGCTTCTCCCTCCTCGGATTCTTAGGTCCTGTGGCGACTTCTGAAGTTCCAGTCCCCAAAGCCCTGCTTTTATGCAGCATACCCCCATTCACTCAGCCTAGCTGTCAATCAAACATGCTAAGTGGTGAGCCGGCCGGCTCACCACTTCGGCCAATCAGACAAGAGTGCGACTTGAGTTACCAAGGTAACTCAGTCCAGGGTGCCTAAACCCCCTCCCACACCCCCTGTGGTACCCAGACAGAGTGCCACCACTTTTGGAGGCTTCTGTGGAGAAGCCTGCCAAAAAGTGGAACAAAGGGCTCCACTTGGGTTGGAGTCACAGAAGAGAACACAAACGCCATTTTAGAATCGAGTTCTGGCAAAAAATACCAACCGGCGAATTAATATTAAATAAATAAACCGGCGGTATTTTTGAGGCTATAAGAATTAAATAATTAAAGTTGGTAGCCTCGAACAATGGGAAAATCCCATAGAGATATATTCGCGGTCGAATATAAAAAGTAGTATCCACTGCCACCAGCCAAAACTCGATCAGGGGGGACGGAGACATGCCCTCTCGAACAACAGACCCCGGGGCAATGGAATTGCCCCGACCAGTATGTCCACAATATGATGGTTTGTACTGGTTTCCGTTCATAATTTGGGACTAGCAAAGCCAATGGTGACTTTACATTCCCTGGGAGACAGTAGTCAGTCCCAGGGTATGGAGTCTATGTTGGGGGGTCGCTACGACACCCCTGGGTTACGGCACGGAGGGTGCTGTGTAACCCACATCAAAAAAACACATGAGACCCTATGGAGTAAAAGACCCCATAGCCCATAAAACACATGGGGCCTCATTACGACCCTGGCGGAAAGTTACCGCCAGGGCCGTGACTTTACCGCCATGGTGCTAACTACGTTAACACCATGGCGGTAAGGGGATTTACCGCCCCATTCCGACCTTGGCGGGGCGGTAAATCCCCAATCCCCATTTACCCTTCCCCATTCCCATTTTTGCCCCATAGGGCATAATGGGAGTGGGGAAGGCGTTAATTACGCCACCGTAAATTACGGTGGCGTAATTAACACCAAGTTCCCTTACCGCCATGGATTTTTACACCCGCTAAAAGCAGGTGTAAAATCCGCCATGGCGGAAAGGGAACTCGTGATTGGCGGTAAGGGGTCGGCGCAGCTAACGATGGCGCTAACCCCTTACCGCCAGGGTCGTAATGAGGCCCATGGAAAGTTAAAGGAACACCTCCAATCATGTCTAAGAGTGGGAGCAAAAGAATCTCACTCTTAGCAGGAGAGAAAAAAATAAACCCCGAAAAATCCAGCAAAGCTGCTGGGGGACTCACTAGGTTTGGGAAATTAGCCTTACAGAGAATTCTCCCTAACAGTCAACGGTACACAAGACCCTCCTCCTCTGACCACCAACCCGAGGGGAGATGCTTGACATCATGGTACCGGCCTCGACTCCAGAGAGAAGAAAAGCAAAGCCAAGTGGTTCATCACAGCCGGTGAGTCGAGGGGAGAACCGTTAAGAAACCGAACTGCGTTTGAACAAAAGTAGCAAAACCAGTTAATTGAAGAAAAGTACAAAAAAACTGTTATTTCCATACGAGAGGGGAAAGCCAGCTACAGGGGAGTCAGGCACCACGCAGGTGCTTGCTTGAGAAACTCTTGGCGAATACCCTATGGTTGAAACTACGGTTACCAGAAGGCCTTGGGAACGGCGCAAGAGACTTGGGTCGAAGTGGTCATACGGGGTCTAGCAAAATCCTCCGTACAGTCAAAAATCTTTGACCGGCAAGTGAAGGTGAAGTTAAGGGAAGTCAATCCTGCATTTTGTAAAAAGACATTAAGAAGTTGACAAGAGTGAACCCGGCAGAGGGATGCCCACAGTGAACTGTTTTAAAAGACATTAAGATTTGTGGGTGGCACATATGAGATTGTGTCGAAAGCTGTAGTTAAGCAGACGGAGGGAGGCTGATTATCCAGAGGGGTCTGAGCCCGGAAGAGGGGGACCCAGGGTGAAGATCCAGCACTCTAAAGATAAAGAAAATAACTTTTGTTTTTGCTGTTTTGAATATCAAGCCATCAGATGCAAGAGGTTGAAAACCAAAGGTCCCAATATCGAAAATAACTTTCTGGGGATCTGAGCCCGGAAAAGGCATCATCTAACGTGCAAGTAGAAAGGAACTTTTATTTTTATTTTTTTAAACACATTAGATCCTCTGAGGCACAAGACTTTTTGTAGAAAAGAGACTTAAAGCACTGAAGGTCCTGATACCTGAGAGCGGAACTGTTAGCTCGTGCTGGGAAAGCTAGAGTCCTACCTTGTCAATAGATGGGGCTCAATACATGGGGAAGGGAGACCCCGACTACCGCATCCTGACTTATTATTTGTGAACACTTCTTTCTTTCCTGTGAACCCTATCCCACACTTATTGTTTGTATTTAGTGTAAGGATTGGCCATAGGTTTTGCTTAGTATAGGCACTTTTATTTGACAAGACGCCACAAGGACTGCCTTATTATTTGATCGTTGTAGCTTGCTCCCATCTTAGATTTAGGTTTAGACTAGGCATTTTGGCAACCCGCATATACAGGTTAATAAACACCCTTGAACTGTGCTCATTTGCGTCTGTCTTTACTGTGGCCATCAGGAGTTCTTTACAGTATTACATATGAACTTTTGAAAAGTGCAAATTAAAGAGAGTGAGAATACAATAGGACTAAGACGTATTGGAGCCATAAGATGTTGATTACAAATTGAAGGATTGTTGAAAGAGAAGTCTAAGTGGTCATGCAGAGGTTTATGTAAATTCATTGCAGTCTCGAAAGTCTTCAACAGTGAAAAGGATATGTGAGATAAAAACGTGGGGAAGGGAACCCCCCCTACTAAGCAGAGACATGCTCGAGCCTGCCAGATGGAAGCCTGTGCAGAACTGTGTGAACTAGAGAATATATGAACTGAGTATTTATGGCAAGGCGGGTGAAGCCTGAAGAAGTGATTGAGTTACCGGAAGTTGAAAGCCTAAGAATGAACTTTTCAATTCTACCAGTGAGCCAAAGTGTGCAAGACTGACAGCACTTTGCCATCCGCCCATCCTTTGTGTTTTGAGAAACTCTCTAGACCCCGTGGGGTTGAACCTGGGGAAGGGAGTTGGTGCCATTCTGACATTTCATTTTGAGACACTATTTTCATTTTGTATTCCCTTAAAACATTTGTTCTAAGAAGGAGGTTAGGTTTTCTTAGTATTGACCAGACTGGCTTGGACTTGGACATGGTTTGTTATTGTTTAATGGTGGAGATTACTCCCATTTTAGAGTTAGGGTCAGTAAGGAATTCTATCGTCCCAGTCAAAAGTGTAAATAAAGGTTTTTGAAAATGTGTGTCCAGTGTGTTTGCGTCTACTATTGATAGCATGCCTTGCTCGCAGGTTAGAAGAGAAAGCCCTGTGGGGAACATATCCTATATAAAGCAGAAATATAAAAACTGAACCAGAGAAAGACTCCTGGTTGTCCTATAAGAAAAGCCAGGGGGAAGACAGTGGATCAGAAGAGGGAAATATGATATCCACTATCTTGAGTTCAAGAATTGAAAAACAAGAGCAACGCAAAGAATAAGAACTGTGCAAAGAGGGGGACATAATCCCCGGTGGAAGAAGAAAGACTTTTAGAGACATTAAAGAGAGATCCTTTTCCTTGAGTTTCAAAATCCACAAGGAAAAGGATCAAATGCCTATCAGAAGTACAATGAAGATTACCCAGGTTTACAGCTCTGGGGAGTCTTGATTCTATTAAAGACACCACAGAAGCGAGCATTATGCTTAACTTTCTTTAATTCTGCCCCTCAACAGCTCGTCAAAAAACGTAAACATTTCTTTCTTTCTTTTTTCCATTCAAACAAAATAAATGTTCACGGGACTACAAATCCCCACAAGTCCCTTGCTTTTTGTAGTTCTGTGTCTTCCATCTTCCACCATTCGTGGCTCAGGTGGTTCTATGTCATGATATTGCCTAACAAAAAGACAGATTTTTTTTCAGCCGATTTTAGGCGACTTACAAAAAGCAAAAGAAAGACATTCACTCGCCCCCACCCAAACACACACCCTGAACCCTACTACCCTCCCTGACGCGATTCATTCGAAATTGGGGGGTTTTACCCCCTGAACTTCCATTCTCTCATTCGCCCCATTTCCCTCCCCACCCAAGACTCCCCCAACCCAAACATACACAAGCATACAACACACACACAAACACACACTTGCCTGGTCACCTGCATCAGTGCTTCCGGGTTCTGGAGTGGCTGTCAGTCCGTCACAGGGGCTGACAGTTCGATTTAGAAAGACCACTCTGTGCTGTCACGAAGCTGTCTTTCTAAATTGTTTTTTTTTGTAAGTCGTTTAAAAAAAAAAAAAGGTCATTTGACCTAATACCAGCTCAGGTCTCCCTATGACCCACTATCTGCCTGGGTCCCTTCCTCTTTCTTTTGGCAGTGAATGATCGTCCGTTTCCTGAGAAGAACTGAGTGTCCCAAACGGAATCAATCTCAACTCAATTTGAATCGAGCAACGGCTCTGTTAACACTGCGCGATGCTGAACTTCAAACGAAACCTAGATGCCAACAATCCGACTCGGCTGGAAGGCTCACGCAGTCTTCTGGTCAACCCCTACGAGGCAAGAAGAAAATCACACCATCAGGGTGGGGAGACACTGACATTTGTACAATACATGATAACAAGTCATGTTAACCAACATCATGCCACCCCAGAGTATCCAGGGTGGGAATAATGCACGCCTCCATGTCTTTAATTGAATCCAGACTCCACGGAGCAGTAAGTCTGAGTAATCTTCATTCTATGCCAAGACCGGAGGCACGCATTGTGCTTGTTCTAAGCTATTTATCACTGTGGCAGCAATCTCTGATACTGGCTTAAAATAAAAAGTCTTAAACGTTGTATCAACAAAAGACCAGTCAGCCGACTTCATAATGTCCTGCAAAGATACTCCTGCCGTAAACGCTCTGGATGCCATAGCGCCTCTAGCTGAATGCGCGCCAAACACACTCAAATCTATAGCAGCTAATTGCATGACTTCCCTGACCCACCTGGATATCGTGGCAGAGGCCAACATATGATAGAGTGTTCTACATGCTATAAGCAACTGGGTCAATCCTCGCGGCCTAACACTAGTCGTCGCCCGTCTCATAATCTTTAATGTACTTCACCACACAGAGCTTGGGGTTATCTGGGAAATAGGCGTAAGAAGTCACTTTAGAAGCGCTCTTTGTACGGTTAGCTATAATGAACGCGACTCGTTATGGATAGAAAATCTATCTGACCAGCTCCATCAGTTTCACATCTGACACTCTCCTACAAGCTACTATGCAGAGCAGCATTGCTAATTACCAGATAGTCTCGAAATTGTCAGGCGACTGGTGTCTGGCCAGCCAAGAAATAATAGAAAAACTTCTTCTACATTCCATAAAACTGAGTATCTAGGTGCGGGAGGCTTACACAACTTTACTCCTCTCAGAAACTGCACCACCGCAGGGTTCTCTCCTATTGGCTTTCCGTCCACCTTCTTGTGCCGGGCAGATATTGCCGACCTATTTACTCTAAGCGTCCTGAAGGCTCGCCCGTCCTGTGACCAATCGGCTTAAAAATTGAGAACTTGCACTACAGGTGCTGAAACGGGATCAACACCTTCCTGGGAGCACCAGCTCTCCCATTTGTCCCATGTGGCGCCATAGCTTCGAAGTGTGGAGGGGGCCCAGGAGTCCCTGATTAATTCAGCAGCGAGCTGCAGTTCCCATCTCTTCCGGAAACCCTGCACGTTAATAGCTGCAGGCTCCCCGTGTCAATTAGCGGGTGCGTCCAACCAGCTGGGTTCTGCAGAAGGTCCCGCCTGAACGGAATCATCCTTGGAAAATCAGACAAAAGTTCCATCGCTACTGGAAACCACACATAGAATTTCCACTATGACACTACCACGTCTACTTCTGCTTCTTGCCTCTGAACTTTCGCTAATAATCTCGTCAACATGATATATAGGGTTGAAGGCGTAATGGACTGCCCCTGTCCAATTGTGGAGAAAAGCATCCATTCCCAGAGCTCCCGGATCCATCCTCCAACTGAAATACTTGGAAGTCTGAGTGTTCAATCTGGACGCAAAGAGATCGATGTCAAATGGACCCCACATCTCATGCAGCTTCATAAAGACTGCTGAATGCAACCCCCAGTTGCTGGAGTCTACGAGGTAACCTGCGTTATAGTCCGCCACCACGTTTTGCTCTCCCGGCAGATACTCTGCTGTTACTATGTTTCTTTCCAGGCAGTGATGCCAAAAGTTTTTCGCTACTCAACCAACATTCTGGACTTCGTGCCTCCGATCCGGTTTATGTACCGGACCGCTGAGATGTTGTTCATCTTCAGCAGAATGCAGCAATTGGCTTTGTCCCTGGCAAAGGTGCGAACTGCGAAGGAACCTTCTAACAGCTCCAGACAGTTTATGTGCAGCTGTAATTTGTCTTCTGACCATTTGCCTCCTGTCTCTAGGTTTCTGCACCTTGCACCCCAACCAGCCATGTTCGCATCCGATTCGATCACTAGCTCTGGAACGTGCCGAAGATAGCCTGGCCAATCCACGCTTCCATATTCTGCAACCACCACTCTAACTCTGACCAGGCATCCTCGTCCAATGGGACTGACTGGTGGTATCCGACACCTCCTTGTATGTGTCTCATCTTTAACCTCTGTAGGGCCTTGTAATGCAACAGCCTGGGAAATATCACCTGAATCAGCACTGCCAGAAGACCCACTTCTCCCTGATCACTGTCCTCAACGCTTTCTTGATGGCCTACAGCTTATGCGAGGGGAGCTTGATGGATGCCTTCTTGGTGTCTATCACAAACCCCAAGAACTCCATCCTCTGCTTCGGTTGTAGCTCTGATTTCTCTAAATTTATCAGAAACCTGAGGGAGGTGATCAGAGCACCTACTTCTGGAGCGCAGCACTGTCCTGTGCTAGGATGGGAATAATGTCTAGGTAGACAATAATTCTGATTCCTCTGTCTCTGATGGCCGCTGCCACCAGCTTCATTCGTAAACGCCCATGGCGCAGAGGCCAATCCAAATTATAGGCACCTGAATTGTTACAATGGAAATGAAGGAATTTCTGGTGCTCTGTCGCTATCTTATCGGTAAGATAGGTATCCTTCATATCCAACCTTGCCAACCAGTCCCCCTATCGGAGGAGATAACGAAGGAGATGAATCCCCTCCATCTTGAAATGCCTGTAAATCAGCCATCCGTTCAACTCCTTCAAATTGATAACGGGTCTCGCCTTCACTTTTCTGTGCACCAGAAACATATTGCTGTAAAAGCCTGGCTCCTCTAGCGTACTGCGCTCTATCGCTCACTTGCTTGCTAGACTGCACGACTCGGCTTGCAACAAACTAATTTCCTCTTGCGCCATATGGATTGGCTGCGGTCCTGTTCTCTGCGAGGGCATACTTACAAACTCTAGGCGCAAACCTGTCACTACTGTAACACCCAGGAGTCGCTCGATGATTCTCGCCGTTTGTCTAAAAACAATTTTGTCCTGCCCCCTACAGTGGGAAGGTCTCCGCTCTGTGCACTTACTGCCTGAGGCACTCTGTTGTCTATAGGTGCCGCTCCTACTGCACCCTCTGGAGTGTCGAGTCTTTGCCTGGACAGAGACATGGTGCTAACTAGATTCACAGTATTGGGCCCAGGAACCCTGAGGCCTCCTTTGCATATCGAAGCGACGGGTGGATCTGCTCCGATGTCGACTGGTCCCTGAAAAACCTCATCCTGGGAAGATTTTCCTTATTGACGATTATGCCTTTTCCAGGCCGTATAAATCCTGACGAATCATGACAATTCCTTCACAAAGGCGTATCCGAAAAGCATGCCTTGCGCTCCCTCGTCGGCTTTATAAGTAGCTAAGTTTGCTATCTATTTTTATAAGTAGCCCCCTTTGCCTTTACGAAGAGAGCGCGCAGTTGAGATTTGCCTAAGAGGCCAACTGTGTGTTGCGCCCAATTCAAATGGGTTTGCGTGTCTATGGGCTCCCACGTATCCTTGGCCCTCTCTGCTAAGTCCATCATTTTGGCCAGTGGTCCTGCCAGGTCCAGACCCTTGTCCTGGCAGCCCTTCCAGTCTCGATCTATGCCCTTTCGTATGTCCATAGACGTCTTCTTGGCAAAGGTCACCATTTTGCAGTCAAGCTCTGGAGCGTCCGTGACTTTGCCTGGAAAGTCCGGCCTAGGACAGTCCGCTCTCATGCAGAAATGCACCTCCCGGTCTAGCGGTTTCCTGATTCGCTGCGTGATGTACAGGGCCACTTTGGGTGAGGGCACCCACTCTGTTGATTTGGGGTGTCTGATGGCCTCCCGGCCGAACATATCAACTGTGCTGTCATCCTCCTCTACTGGGGTACTTTTCAATGGGTGCTTCTGTAGAGCCTGTTTGTTTCTGAATACATCCTTGTCATCATCATCAGGCGAGTATCCGCCGTCATCCTCCCCTGTGTTAGTCGCCCCTGGCATAGAGGGTAAGAGGTGCGGCACTGTCGACTTTTGTAAAAAATAAATTAAAAAAAAGCATTCTTTAATTTACTAAAGGTGTCGACCACCTCACAGGCCTCCTTGTTATCCCCTTCCTTGTGGCTCGGGGGTAGAAGAGGGCAGCCTCTTCTGAGCCTTCTTACTCCCCACTTGTTCAACCCCAGAACTGGGGTGTCTGGCAGATGTACCCTCCTTCTCTTCCTGTGCACTCCTTATCCACCTGTACTTTTGGTGGCTAAAATGGACACCAAAACTTCCAGTCTTTCCTTAATAGGTTTCAACACTTAGGAAACTGCAATCAATAGAGAGTCTCTGAGGACCTTCTTAAAGCTCACGGACAAATCCCTGTCAGCATCTGGGACGTCCTCTATCTACTCTTCCTCACTCCATTCCGGAGAGCTGCTCCTAGATGCCGTGGGCTCCGAGGGTCTCACTCAGGTCAAATGCACGATCTGCTGGTACTCGGGAAGCTGCTGCTAGAGCAAACTGTTAGGAGTGCCAGGTGTAGTGTACTCATTATGGAAATATATACATATATAGGGCCAACCTTGTGCTTGAAGCTAGCAAGCTGCTCTGAGGTCCACCTTCTCTTTCAGTACACTCTTTGAGTGAAGTCACCCAGTAACCTCTGCTTGTGCAGATACTGTCCAAATGATATACTAATATTCGTTCCCCACGTGAACAGTATTCAGTTTACCACATGTATAATGTTTATCAGAGCAATCGTTCTGCTGCCTTGTCCTAGCAAGGAAGCTTCTCCAAGCTGTGCTGTGTCGCAAAGCTCAAAGAAGCGTGAGCCTCTCCCATTAATCACCTACGCACGTTTGCGCTGCCTGCAAATCTGTTCCTTACACACACTGAAAGCATTCATCCGACAAATGAGTAAATCACATGAAATTGGCCCACTTATCTGTGAGTGAGCAGCTTAAAGAAAGAGGAAGGGACCCAGGCAGGACGTGGGCCATAGGGGGACCTGAGCCACACTTGGTGGAAGCTGGAAGACCCGGGACTACAAAAAACAAGGGACATGTGGGGATTTGTAGTCCCTTGAAATGTTATGTTGTTTGAATGAAAAAAAACGTTTTTTGAAAAGCTGTTGAGGAGTAAATTAAAGCAAGTTAAGTATAAAGCTTGCTTCCGTCTTGACATAGAATCAGGGGAAAGCAGGACTGGGAAAGGTTCCCTACAAGAATTGAAACCGTTACTTAACAAGATCACTTGATATTATTTCAAGAGTTGGCAATAAGGTACCAAATACATATCCAGGAAAAGAGAGTCCTTCTCCTGGACGTTTTTTATTTAGAAACTGAAAAAATTATCCAGGGGGAGGGAGTCATTCTCCTGGACTTTTTTTGTTTTCTTATAGTGATAGGGACAGAGTAGCTTAGAGTTGGACGGAGGACAGACTGTTTTTTTTTAGACTTCACTAAAGATGATGAGCAACTTAGCTAGTAGGCAGAGAATCGCTAATACTAGGGATAGCTAGATATGTTTAATTTATTATTTAAATAAATAACCTTGAATTAACAGAAAAACTGGTCTGTCACCTCCTTCTGACCTACCGCACCCTATAAACTCCTACATGCAGCTTGTTACCAAATTAATGCCAGCATTGTGTAAGGAAGGCATGGTACCAGAAGTATGACAGGCACAATAAGTACAGTTCACGGGTGTTTATTGAATTTTAACAAGAGAGGTTTGATAGACGCCTGTCTAACCCTAAATCTACAGATGGGTGCAAGCTACGACCATCAAATAAAGAAAACGCTATCCTAGTGGTGTTATGTCAAAACAAAGATGGCCTATACTAATAAACCTATTTCCATACCTTACTCTAAAGAACAAAAGGGTGTGGGATGATGACCTGTATAAAGAAACAGAGAGTAACAAATGAAAGGTCCACCGAGCTTGGTAGTTCAGGACTGCTGAACTGTAACTTCCCCTCCCCACGTTTTCAGCACGGGACAAGGCGGAACAGCGTAGCACCTGGAGCACACTCTGACTTCTTGTTATCAGGAGGCAGTCTCTAAGGCACACCAGGATTTCTCAGCATAGCGTTCTTTCATTTCTTATTTCTCATCCGGACTCAAACTTGTTCACTTCCCCCTCAAGAGGGGGAAGTCTCTTCCCTTATGATTCTTCTAGCTTTCTTTGGGGTATCAATAAGTTTGAAGATTTTCGACTGTGCAAAGGGATTTTACTGTGACCTTTGCATGACCACTTCAAACTCTTTCTCTTTCGCTTTTCTCAGAGACCTTCGACTGGGCTCCCCTTCGGATTCGGGACCACTCTGCAGCAGCTTATCTCCGAATCGTCTTCTTTTTACTTCAATTGAAAAGTTCCTCTCGCCATCTGGCATTTACTTGTGTTTCTCAAATTAGAAAGTTCAAATGAATTGTACACTTTGCAACACTCTTTTGCCGCTCACAGCTTTCACTTCTGACGCAAACCGGTATCTCACAATTGCTTTCAACTCACCAGTTGCGCGAAGCCTTTCCATCGGCGGCTTTGTTCTTGGAGCCAAGGATGATACTTCGGCGGTGGTGACTCCCCTCTGCTTCGAGTAGACGCAGCGGTGACTCACCTCTGCCTCCAGCAGACGCGCAGGAGGGCCCTGGATATCGTGCACCACTCATGAAGCTTTCTCTCGTCTTCCCTCTTGGTTTCTTATGAGCTGTTCACCGACCATTGATCGATCTTATGGACTGTGGTCAAGGGTTTCTCCCAATTCACGACCCGTCCTGATTTGCCACCACTTCTTCGCGATCCAGCTGCAACCATGGAATGCTCGATCCTTCGTGCCTCTTGTCTCGCTTTCTGCACTTTGCACAGGGTTCCCAATTGTTCTGTAAATGTCTCAATGTGTAGGACTTCGAGTCCCAGAATGCACCTGGTTATTTTTGCTCCCACTTCACAGCTCCCCAAAACAGCATTCTATGGCTTTGGGAGCTGCAGGAGTTAAAAGAGGATGTTGAAATGAGGTCAAGGTCTCACCGCATATCCCTGTAAAACCTGGGCTCGCCCGCTTGGCCCAGTGGTGGAGCTCTGCTGTGGGTACTGCCAGGCAACCCCAGCTGCCTCTGGTTTTGCCTTCTGGTGGTACAGTTCCCTCTCCACACTGCAGCCTCCCCTGTACTCTGAGGGCCAGTGTCTGGGCAGTTTTCTCCTCCTCCAGGTCTCCCAGGGTCTCTGCTGCTCCCTTGGTCTTCCTCTGGCTTCTCGGCACCTTCAAGCATCCCCAGCTCGCTCAAAGTGTGCTCTCCTTCCCTTTTTTTAAAATAATTCCTGGGAGAGTTGTGGAGTCAGTTGTAAGTAGTTAAAAAGGGAGCCTGAGTTTGCCTGGCCTCATTACTGGGACAGTCTGCTATAAAAAGGGAAGAGTCTATTTTCTGTGTCTGACTGTGTCAGTCACAGAAAATAGACGGGGAAGAGGTCTGAAAGGAAAGGGGACACCGTATCTCACCATCAGGTGCCCGTACCCTACTCCCTGAAGATCCTTCACCCAGGCGATCCACCCGCACTTGTACACCCCCAGGGACTGGATCCAACAGCAATGGCCGTGTCCTGGCCACCTGGATGACAAATCCCTGGGGATCAGTACATGAGACACTTTCTGGTTTCTCACAATTGCCACTGTAGAAACACTATGATGACCATGCCTAAAATGTATGCCAGCAGTTTCAATCTAAAGGACAGGTCCATGGTACCTGTATCCACAATACTGGACAGCCAGGCAGCATGCCAATGTAATGCACATCATGGTGCCAGTGGAGCCTTGACTCCAGTCAAACATACAATCGCACACTCGCAAATACAGAAATGTGCAAACAGGCTCACACACACATGTGCCCACTCATTTAAACTCTGGTGCACATATGCACGTTTCATACACAAATGCAACAAACATATTTCTAGACTTCCCTTCTACACAGAGTGTCCTTGCTTCCGATCGTCTGATCCAGACTGTTATCCAGGGTGCTGTCACAACAGATTATACCCACACTAAGGCAGAATGGTATTTCCTTCCTTCCCGCTCCACTGCCATATGTGCTTCTGTCCCGGTTGCTGCCCTATGGCTCTGAATGGTACCCGCACACCTCTTGTGGCATACATGATTGAAGCATCAGGCGTTGTTAGAGGAGAAACTACCTAAGCAGGTCACCTACTGATGAAGCCTGGCCAACGGGTGGCTGGGCACGCGAATCAGAGTGTCTGGCCATGGCCTAGGTGGGTGGTCACCCCTCCTGCCACCTGCCGTCTTTGCCACTGCAGTATTCTCTGAATAAGCAAGGCTATGAACTCAGTGAAGGCCTTGCAACAGTACTTGTCTGTTACTGAGCTGTGCCCTTCTACTTGGAGATGCCTTACATGATTATACTGCAAGAGTCAAAAATTGCGGTGATTTGCTTTGTGACGTGCGTCAATGGAGGACTTTTCAGCAGGGACTTTGAACTGAAAGGTACCTTAATTAGGGGTGGTCTTGAACTTTTGATGACTCGCGTTTGGCAGGCAGGTTGTTTGGTTTTGCACCATGTTCAATATGTTGCGAAGTACGTGGAAGTACTGTTTGCTGTTGGGAGAAGCTGCAGCACATTAGAAGCATACAGACTTCAAAGAGACCTCAAAGAGAAATCCAGCCGGAGGAGCAGTTTCACTGCAGCATCGTGCGGCTGATGTCCCTTTAAGCAAAGTAAATACTAGTCGGAGTTACCCTTCATTACGCGGACTATAGAATGAACATGTGAATAAGCTTGCGCGTGTGTCTTGTGCAACCAACGAGTCAGTGGAGTGTGGAGAGTGTCCTCACTCCTCTAAAATAATTAAAGCCCCCTCCTCTGTTTCTCTGCAAGTGTGTAACCAGCGAGTCAGTGATTTGTGTAGAGCGGCTCTGCTCTCGTGATTAATTTAGCCCCCTTCTTTGTTTCCATTGTAGCCTCTCTATTACCCTGACACGTGAGCGTGGTCACTCCCCCTGTGCTCCGGAGGAAAACTATAACAGCTGAGTTCCCAGCGCACCTCGCCCGCACCCTGCAAAGTACGTGGAAGTACTGTTTGCTGTTCGCGGTGCACAGCGCGGGGTGCGCAACGTAGGACCCATGTTATATTAAAACAAAAGTAATAAACAGCTACACTAGTGGGAGGAATACAAACTCTGCAAGATCGCTGATAACGGTAGGAACAATACAGTTGGCAGAGTGTGCGTTAGTGAGGGGAATCATAAGGTGAGTGGCTGTACTTTTAAAGAGTGACTGATTGACATATTAACAAAGATTGAATGATGATGGATCTAAGATCTAATAACAGCATAGACAAGGAAGTAAAAAGGATAACTGAAATGATACAGAGACCGAACTGAGCCTGTAAAAGGAAGATCATAAGCAAGCAAGGTCTACTGCCTACTGCCTGAAGCCAAGTTAGCCAAAATGATGACTTCTTTTGATAAAATTGAGTCCATAAAGTCGGGTAAAACCAAATTGCCAGAGAGTGTAATGAAAGAAATAAGTGCTGACCTGGTGGATGATTTCTCTAATAGATTGCCGTGCATTGGGGTTAAATTACTCACTGAGCTGCTCGAGGCTCCAAGCAGCAGAGATAAGATGAATGAGCATAAGATATCAAGTCCGATAGATTCACGTAATACCTGTACTAATATGGCCATATGGGGAGGTATTGAGTCGATCCGTCCCAAAATGGCTAATGCCAGTGATTCCATTAACTGGCATGAACTGGAATCTATGATGCCTGAAACAGTGAAAGTTATTTACCAGGAAGGAAACAATGATGATGTTTACAGCCTTAATGTTGATCAACAGAGTAAAGTAGGTGAGGGCGTAAAGGAAAGGATTATAGTTGACCAGATTTCTGGATTAATAACCTACTCTGTTGCATCAACTAGGGAGATGAACATACAAGTGCCTGTCCCCAATCCTTGTTTGAATATCAGTAAAATCTCCATAAATAGTATAAAATTATTAGAAAATGAGAGCTTTAGCCCCCTTAAAAATGAAGAGCTATGGGAAGCTCTGGAACGGGTGCTAACTGAGATTGTAGACAGATGCGATACTATAGAACGCAAGCTGGATAGTCACACTGTCTTACTTTACAAAAGTTCTAATAAAGAGCGTAAAACAATTAGGGAAGTAGGCACTAATACAGAAATGTCCCTAAATGTGGTTTTCCCAGCGGGATCTGAACCTGAGACCACAATGGCTAAGACAGATAACAATCAGTACCACTAGCTAGTGGGGTATTCCATTGATTCTAATGCCGTGGTATGTAGACATAGAAAAAAGCGGAGAAATGGGAAAAAGACCATGAAACAAGGAAATAAGAAAAAACACAAAGACTATTGCCTCAGGAAGCCCTTGAGAGAGTGAGTAATAATGGGTGCATTATGAGAGATGAAGCCATGTCTAATAGTGTGGAAGAATGTACACCAACACGCGCAGTAGAGGCCATGTTAGAATCCGTGAGACGTAATTCGATCCACATTACTAAAGAAACTAACTATTCAGGTAAAATTACAGTGACAATCCATGCCCCAGTGGAAAAGAATGGAATTAATAGCCCCAATAAGAAAAAGAAGCTGGGTAAAGTGCAAAAGAAATTAAAGTTAACTAATCTCCCAAACAAATCATTAGTCCCGACTCTGGACGAGTGGATAGTCCCCATTAAGAAAAAGGAGAAGAATGAAAAGAAGATGAATAACAACCAATAAATCTCTACCAAGGTGTTAAAAGTCATAAAAACTCTTTTTATTGAAGAGAGTATTGAGCATGGACAGGACCTAGCTTCCCACCTGAACCAGAACTATCCCAGGAAGACGATGTGGAGGAGCAACAGGCCAGAAAAGCAGTACACTTTAGCGAAAATAGTAATGGTAAAGTGTATGGACCTACCTACAAGAGAGATCCGCTAAATTTTGTTAAGGCACTACAGTTTCAGGCAATTGATGAATCTGGGCCAATTGAGATACTAAATAGGCAGCGCATGGTTGAACTATGTGCGATGGTGGTCCCGTTGCGGACGGTAAAATCAAGTGATTTTAAGATAGTAGACCAATTAGTAACCCCAAAATTAGTCACCACTAATGTGTGGTGCATGGAAGCTACAACTCTTGAGTTTATACTAAGCCAACAAGAGTACTTTACCAAATTAGCATGCATATGCACAGAAACTTCTATGCGCAAGGTGAAATATCTGAGGTCAGTAATAGAGGTAAAATGGAGTGAGAATTCAAGAATAGCAACTATAAATGAGAGGCCAACAGAAATGAATCCATCAAAATTGCTAAAAGGTGAAAAAGAGCTGGTGAAACAAACTGGTGCTCGTAATGCTAGCCAATCTAGGAAGGCTGGCAATATAAAGGGCCATGATGAGACTAACGGCGAATTAGAAAAGGTTGGCTATTGGCAATGGCTACCAATAGAGTTTAAACCCAGATTGGAACAAAGTTCTTGATGATGTCAACATGATGATCTCATGGAATACTAGAGGGAATTTGCACTATGAAAAAGAGGATGGACTGCTCAAAAATTTGGATAGCTTTTGCCTGGTCACACTGCAGGAGACATGGCTATACGAAATATGTGACATTGACGGTTGGTGTTCTATACAAAGCCTGGTGACCAAAGGTCTCAGAGGCCGCCTAAAAGGTAGACTATTAACAGCCATTAAACATCCATGGACCGGTGTTAAAACTGGCTGGTCCAATGAGATGATCCTTGGAGTGATTTTAAAAACTAATATTCCCCAATTCCCGAGTTTTCTACTCATAAATATATATAACCCCCCAAATGGGATTCAGAATAAAGCAAATGTAGAGAAGTCAACAAAAATGATAACAGAATACAATGCTTCCCATCATAATTGCAGGTGACTTTAATGCTAATATAATTTTACCAGATGACCAAATGTGTGAGGATAGGGACTCTGGTCCTATTGCATTGGGATTGTCCAATAAATATGGTGAATCCTGGTGCAAGTTGATTTTGAGTCAACAATTGATTATGCTTAATGGGCATACTAAAGGAGATGCTAAGCGAGGCGCAACGAGAGTTGGATGGGGCAGTTTAACAACAATTGACTACATTATTGTTAATGAAAAGGCTAATAGTTTTATTATTGATATGGCGATAGGAAGCCGTGAAGAAAGTGACCATTTACCACTATTTGTGATGTTGGAATACTCGAAAGTGGAGGCAGAATACCACATGGGTGGAAACATAGAAGTAAATAACGCTGAAAATCAGATTACTTGGAATCCCACAAAATTAGAAAAAGTGAACGTGATAGTAGTTAAAGAATTACAAAAGTTCTGGGATATATAATAGATTACAGACAAGTAGCTACCAATAGTGAAATTATTGGGAAATATGAAGTGGTTGTAAGTAAGATTAAAGACGATGCCTCCCAAAAACGAAAGTATTCCAGCAACGTTGAAAAATGGAATCTTACACACGGCAAGCACAATTCATATAATCAAGTAATTAATAAAGCTAAAAGTGTGCTTAGGAAAGCTAGTAAACAAATTGCTGAAGCCAAGAGTAATGAAGCCACTAAACAGATAAATGGTTAAAAAAACAACATCGGAAGTGGCTACGAAACCATAAAAAATATAAAGCATGTGAGACATGGCTAAATATTGCAGCACAAGCGAGGAGTTATAATCAGCAGGGTATGTGGAGAGCAATAAATGATGTAAAAAAACATACCCTTCCAATTAATAGTGTGGCTGAAAAAGATTGGATCACGCATGTAAAAAACACTATGGGTTCTGATGAGACTAAAAAAGAAGGACTGAAGATAAGTCGGGCAATATGGGTAGGCACCTATTCTGAAACTTCTCTGGTAACCATGATTGAGAAATTGCATACCTCGAGAGCAACAGGCCCTGACGGGACCTGCAATGCTTTATTACGCCTGGCACCGGAAGCATGGGAAAAAGCACTTAATATACTGTTTGCATGGATCGGTATGAATGGGATGATCCCAAAAATGTAGCACTAAAGTATAATATTGCCGATACACAAAAAGGGTGAATGGAAAGACCCTAGAAATTACAGAATGTTGGCAATGCTGGACATCCCGACAAATATATTTGCAAAAGTCTTATTGGATGACCTAAATGTTTGGATTGAGGGGAACAAGATTCTGCCAATTTACCAAGCAGGGTTTCGAGCGAAATCCTCTACCACCCACAATATAATCAATTTAGTATCAGCAGTTGAGTATACTTGGAATGTACGCAATTTGCCAGTTATTGTGGTGTTCATTGATTTCTCAGCTGCGTTTGATACGGTGGCAAGAGAGAAATTATGGAGTAAATTGAAGATGTAGGGGATACCAGAAGGATTACTATACATGATACAACTGTTATATTCAGACACCTCAGTTAGAGTAAGCTTGGACGGAGAAGGACGTCTTTCACAAGCAATTCCCACAGTGTGTGGAGTAAAACAAGGCTGTAGGCTAGCAGCCACACTGTTTAATCTTTACTTGGCCGATTGTATGAGCGAGATAGATGAAAGAATGGCTAATGCAGTGAAGAAGGGTATGATAGACCTCCCATGGCTAGGATACGCCGATGATTTGGTCCTGCTAGACTATACGCCGGCAGGGCTACAAAACAGGATAAACTGTTTGACTCAATTCTCAGAAAAGAATGGGCTAAAGATTAACATTGCAAAAACAAAGGTGATAGCCTTTCTGGGAAATACGAAACAAACCCGGTCTAACAACTTTAAGTGGATGGTGAACTCAGAGATGCTTGAAAAAGTTGAATGCTATTGGTACCTGAGAGTTATAATAGACACGAAGCTGTTGTGGAATCATCATTGGAGGGCAACTAAATTCCTATATTTAAAAAACGCTGGTGCAATTAGTAAATTCATTGGCAAACAAGGGGGAATTTCAGTGAACGCCATTTTACTATTATATGCTAGTAAGATAATATCTAGTCTACTATATGGAGCAGAGATATGGGGAAGTAAATTTGCGAATGAAATGTGTAAATTGGAAGGAAACATTTTAAAATGGTTATTTAGATTACCAACTGCAGTATCCTGTGAATATATTTTATTAGAAGGTGATTTTAGATTTGCTAAATATATATTGGAATATAAATCAGCAATGCTATTTGTGAAGTTAAGCACGTTGCCCACTAGTACTTTCGGGTGGAACTGATGAATAATTTTTGTAAGGAAGGGCACAAAAAGCATTTTAAATCTCTGAACAGATTGCACATGGTGTATGCGAAAATGGGCCACTGATAATGAAAAGAGCTGGTTACTTTTAAAGCAAGTTAAGATTAAAAAAACTATTACAAGGAGTAGTATACAGCTATGCAAAGGAACGTGATATGATTACGTTGGCCACTAAATGTACAAGTGGCTTATTTCTTGAGCATTGGTCCCTAGCAACTGTGAAACCAAAATATCAGAATGCTTTTCCTATTGCAGCCACCGTAAGACAGTACTTATTGTTTAAGTTTAACCAATGTGATACGATGGAGATTTTAGGTGCTTAATTGGGTTATGAGAAAAGCATAAGATTTTGCAGATTATGTGGCATGGAACCAATTGAGACTGCTAACCATTTGCTATGTTATTGTGAAAGTCTTGCAAATCTCCGTGAAAAGTATCTCCTAAGATATAAGATTTTTTTGTCTAAATGAGGAGAGAGAAATGACTTGCCAAAGACTGATGGAAGGATATGACACGAATCTGATAGATCATATGATGACATTTTATGAACTAATTTTAATAATTTTAAAGGATTTATCAGAAGATATTTTTGTATGTTCATTTTAACCAATGAAGAATGTATGATATGAAGTGTTGTAATCTATGTTTGTATATGCAAAGCCAGTAATGGCTGTGAACATATTATAAATAAATAAATAAATAAATAAATAAATAACTAAATACATACATACATACATACATACATACATAAATATGTTTATTTGAAGAACTACAGATTTAGGCATTTCTGAGTTTTAGTGAGTGTCAAGAGAGTAACTTTCATGTTTGCTTTCCTGGGAGTGCAGACATGACAATCTGGATCCCCCTCATCATTAGTGAAAGTCCCCCACCAGCTCTCTCCGAATACATAGGCTATTGTACGCGTTCCCTCAGGGTCTTGAAAGACAAATGAGTTTTGTTGTGCTCAAATCTTAACACAATGCGTCTAACCCGGAGAAAAGCGGTCTCCTTGGAGGTTTCTTTTCCTTCATAAGGATTGTCAAAGTCTTGTGTTGGGAGCAACGCTCACCGGAACCTCTGAGAAATGGCCAAATAACTCGGTAATACTGCTATTTGTGATTGCGTAAACATCTCCAATGGATCCAAAATAGACTAACCTATAACGAAATCAAGTTTTAGGTCACGGAGCACCCCTCTGTAGAAGAAGGTTTCTTTCCCTGTGATATAAATCAATTTACTTGGTACACTCCATGTGAACTTAATCCAGCCCTAGCCTAATAGATGGCATTGTCGGATAAGATGCAGCTTCATGTTCCGATTTCCATCTCAGTGGGAAACAGAGCTTTCCAGAGGGTGTTAACTTCTTGTCTGGAATGACCACTTGATTTAGAGAGTCTGCCAAAGCCACTTGTGATAGTTCAGGTCCAAGAGCAGGACTTATTGTTGTCAGGTGTGGCTTCTAGGTGAGGTGAGCTCTCCCTGTGGTACGTTAACAATGTCTGAACTTGCCTACAGTATATTTGTTCTCCTAGCAGTACAGCAGCGTTGGGTGAGGGACTTCTGTTCAGCCAACATTTTCTTAAGGTTTGTCTTGCTAGCGGTATGCCTCACTCCTAATTTCTGTAAGCATATGTGGCAAAAGAGCCCGGACACAACCAAGAAACCAGGGCAAAACTAATAAATGTTAGTAAGATGCAGACACATTGGCTGCAAGTCATTGGTTTGAAACATCACTGGGCCAGCCCTCCATCCTTCTAGGACACATTCAGCGAATGCCATTTGATTTGGTAATAATGACCCTTACGTTTAGTTTCAACAACAGTGGCGTGTGTTAGAAAGGTGAATGATATTATAATAACATTTGATTCCTTCTTTCCCTTTCAGAAAAGCCAAGTCCTGATCCAGTCGTACCTTATCCTGTATCTCCAACTGAAAGTTCCTGCAAGAGAGTGCCATGGAAGAGAATGTCTCAAGGTAATAGACTGCCACACCCTCAACTGTGATAGCATTCATGAAGTTCCAGTTCAACCCTCAGTCTTCTTCCCACATATCCAAATCAAGTCCATGCAGTTCCTTGATTGGCTCGTCAATGCATACAGACAGTTGTGTTCCTCCTGTCTCTGGATTTGTTTGGCAGTATTTATTTGCCTGGGTTACTGGGAATACTGGGGTGTAATACCTTTCCTTGTACCTAGTCAATTCTTTTTGTCCGAACTGATTTTCGGGGCCTTGTCTGAAAGGTGTATTGGGTTTGGTATGTTTTCTAGGATTTGTTTACTTCTCTCTTTTTTGAGCTTTTAGTCCTTTTCTAGAGTAAATTCTGTGTTCATTGTATAATGGTTGGATGCCTTTCTCTTGTCAAAGAAATCAGACCTGGTGCTCTCATCACAGTGAGGTTAGTTTGCTAACCATTTAATAGCAACGCTGTGGAGGGAACACAGGATCAAACACAACACTCTAACCATCCCAACCATGTGTTATCCCCACCCCCATGCAACAAATTATATAGATGAGTAATACATTGAAACCAGTGTAGCTGGCAAAATTAATGTGTGACTTCATTCAGGAGGGGTTCACTCATTCCTGTTAATGCAATGTGCCTTTATTGGAGATGGACGTGCCCGGGTCTTTCCAGGGTTACTGCTGCTGCCTTTTAGAGAGACGAGCGCTAATGTGATTGATTTTTTTGATTGATTGATTGGTTGTTTATTTATATAGCGCCTATACCCAATGTGTTCCAAAGCGCTTAAAGGAGGGAGGGAACATAGGAAAATACAGTTACATTCTTACAGGTCCTTGAAACAAACCAGAATGTGAAAAATAACTATCATAATCAGCCTGGCGACATTATAGATAGTGCAAGTGAAGTAACAATCAAGGCGAAGAGGGGAAGGGATAAATGAGACAAAACAAGCAGTAACATTACTATGCCTGACGACAATTGATGTAGTGCATGTGTATACAAGAGGAGGGGATAAGCGAAGGGGGTATGTCGAGTGATGGGGAAGGATAGGAACAAAACAAGCAAGTATCATAATAGTTTGAAGACGAATTAGAATAGTACTGGGGGAGTTGGTCGAGAAGACAAGCTGCTATCAAAGGTCACGGGACAGATGATAAGAGTACGTGCTAATGGACATAAAAGAAAAAGAAAGGTGGGGGAGGAGGGGAAGACAGGGTGGCTGCGAAAGACCGGCAGCTACGATTACTATGCCTGGCAGCAATTGGGGTGGTGCTGGAAATTAATAGGAGGAGGAAAATTGAGGGGAGGAGGGCACACACACACACACACACCTTAACTGGGGGCAGAAGGGACACACACACCTTAGCAGGGGGTAGAGGGAACACACACACCTTAGCAGGGGGTAGAGGGGACACACACACCTTAGCGGTGGGCAGAGGGGACACACACACAATTAACAGGGGCAGAGGGGCCACACACACCTTAGCGGGGGGGCAGAGGGGACACACACACAATTAGCGGGGGACAGAGGGGACATACACACCTTAGCGGGGGCAGAGGTAAAACACACCTTAGCGGGGTCCGAGGGGACACACACCTTAGCGGGGAGCAGAGGGGACCTACACACCTTAGCGGGGGCATAGGGGACACACACACCTTAGCAGGGAGCGGAGGGGACACACACTTAGCGGGGGCCAGAGGGGCCACACACACCTTAGCGGGGAGCAGAGGGGACACACACACAATTAGCGGGGGCAGAGAGGACACACATACACCTTAGCGGGGGCAGAGGGGACACACGCACATTAGCAGGGGGCAATGGGAGGACACACGCAATTAGCGGGGGCAGAGGGGACACACACACCTTAGCGGGGAGCAGAGGGGACATACACACAATTAGCGGGGGCAGAGGGGACACACACACCTTAGCGGGGAGCAGAGGGGACAAACACACAATTTGAGGCAGGCAGAGGGGACACACACACCTTAGCGGGGACTTACTGTGGTGGACAGGGGTAGACAGGGCCTTCGATGTGGGCCTTGTATGGATGGGCCGGCTCCCACCTCCCGGTTGCAGTGATTGGCTTAAAAAGCCATGAGCAACCAATAGGGAGGGGAAGCAGGCCAGAAAACACCCAAACAAACACAATTCCAGGCGAAAATTCAGCAGCCAGGGAAGCAGGCCCAGTGATAATAAAAGGCCATAAAGGACAAACAGTGTCCTGAAAAGGAATCTTCGCCACTATACTCAACCCATCTTATCAACATTCTTTTTAAAGTAAGGTCAACTTTTACCAGAATAGAATTTGGGAGCATGTACAAGTTTACATAAACTTGTGCTGAAGCTGCAATAAGAAAATGTGAGGGTAAAACTGCTTCTGTGTGGCAGTCATGAAACTCCATTCTGCCAGCAAGCAACTATATGATTCAAAATGTGAGTCTCCCTAATAAAACCAGCAGGGAATATTAGTCTTCCTAAAGAATTACATTTCTCTTTTTACGCCTCATTTCACTCAACTTTATCTTCCCTCCACGCTTTCAATGAAAAGGTTAATTTGTTCGACTATGTCCTTTCAAATATTGCAGTTGTATGTTTAAAGGTCTGAAAATATAACACTTTTTACATCTAAAAAGGTTGAAAGATTTAGGGCCTGCCTCACAGAGCGTTTTCCTGTGGGGTTTTGTCATTATAAAACGCTTCTGTGAATTAGACCCTAAATGTGCAAGTCAACAATTCATTATGTCCCCATATAAATGCCAATACAAACATTTCTAACCACAGGCAGACATGTGATTATCACTTTTTAAAAGCAGTCCGACCCTTCCACAATTAGAAATGGATATATTTCCCAGCACACCTCTTAGGCATTTCCATGTAACAGATCATGGAATGCTTTCTTTGCACACCCATTTCCTGTTTGAGACCATACTTGCCTCGACCAATGGCGACATTCCTGCAAAAATAGAGGACAGACCAGGCTTAAATGTACTATTAAGTCAGTAGTCCCATCACAGCTGCAAACCTTGTTACTTAACTGCAATCGTACCCCATGTCGACGAATTCACAATTACAAAAAAAGAAATCCTGTTTTTTTTATTTTTTTATTATTAAGTTTATTGAATTTTATAGAAAACATACAAGCAACAAACTTATCAGCATTGTAATCGTAGAACTCATTGCATAGAATCCACACCCCATATCCATCCCCAACCTTCACAGAATCTAAAAAGCAAAACAGGCCAACTTATTATCACATGTCATCCAAAAACCCATCCCACATATCATCAAACAATTTCAACTTTTTGTTCCTGCGAAGGATAACCTTCTCAATTCTGGCCACTTGCCTCAAGTCCTCCACCCATTCTGAACAGGTCGGTCTCTCATCACATTTCCATTTTCTCAAAACAATTTTTTTCGCAGAATTTGTAGCCCTAAAAAACCAGCATTTCTGTGGATAAGTGAGATCTTCCACTTTATCATCCTCACCCAAGATGATAGTGTTATAATCAAAATCCTCTTGCAGTAATAGAACCTCATTAATCTTTTCAGTGACACTCCTCCAAAATGTCCTCAGTTCATAACAGTCCCAGATCAAGTGTTCAAAGGAGCCGACATCATGCTTACACCTCCAACAGGACTCTGAGTCAATCATCCCTCTCGCATAAAGTCTCTGGGGAGTCCAAAACACTCTATTAAGAATTTTGATTTGGCGGCATTGTTCTCCAAGATTAATGGATGTCAGAGTTACGTTTTTACAAAGAAACCTCCACCTCTCCACAGTCATATCAGAGCCAAGGACCTCAGACCACTTAGTTAACAACCCCTCTGCTGGCGTGTACTGTTGGCTCAGATTTCTATATACTTTGGACGCCATACCACCTAATGTCTTATATTCAGGTAGCCATAACTGCCAACCACCGCCATCAACAGTTCTCTGGTTCCGCAGCAAACCTCTCAATTTTCTGTATTCACCCACTGTACAGTCTCTGAGATCTTTAATTTGTGAAAGTCTTCTATAGCTGATCCATTTGCCGTCTTCCATCAGATCACTCAACCATAGTACACCACTCAGGAGCCAGTTCAACCACAATAGCGGCCTCCCATTCAGCAAAATACCTGGATTCAACCAGATAGGGATATAATCATTATCACATACCTTACGCTTACTTTTCTTCCATAGTTCCCTCCAACAAGTTCTCAGGAATCTTGTGGGCGGAAATGAGCGATAACCAGATCCATCCACCGTGGACAGTATGGCCCTAGGCGGCAACGGAGTAGAACTACTTGATTCCGCCAGCGTCCAAACATCCTCCGAATTTTCAATAAATGGAACCAGATGCCTGGCTCCAAAGGCCAAATGATAATTCTCAAAGTCAGGAACCCCCAAACCTCCACAGTCTTGGGGCAGCTGCAATTTCCACAAGCTGAGGCGTGGCTGTTTGTTCTCCCAGAGAAAAGACTGGATTAAACTCTCAATTTTCCGCCAATGGCCCTTCTTTACGTCCAGGGGAAGCACACTGAGCACATAGTTGATTTGCGGTGTTGATGTCATTTTGATGGCATTCACTCTCCCCCAGAGACTCAATTTAAGTGCATTCCATCTCTTCAGGTCCACCTCCAAAGATTGAATCACATGTGTAATATTGACATCCATTATTTTCGAGACATCATTCGTTAGCCAAATCCCAAGGTATCTCTTCTTATTCGGACACCACTTAAAGGGAAAACCCTGCATCTTCAAAACAGTGCAAGTGGTTGATGCCGGCAGCGCTTCCGACTTGGTCCAATTGATCTTGTATCCAGAAACCTTGTTGAACACATCGATCAACTCCATCAGCACAGGAATGGAGCTCTCCACATTCTGAACCACCACCAGCATGTCATCCGCATACAACCAAACTTTCTGGGAGGCTGCACCAAAGCGTACGCCCTCGATTCTATCCTCTTCTCTTATCCTCACAGCCAGCAATTCCATGGCGATCACAAACAGAATTGGCGACAGTGGACAGCCTTGCCTCGTCCCTCTCCCAAGTTCAAAAATGCCCGAGTCCATGCCATTAGTCCGAACACAAGCAGTCGGCCGGGAATACAGCAGTCTTATCCATCCGATCATGGTATCTCCAAAACCAAAGCCTTTCAATGTACTAAAAGATATGTCCATTCAATACGGTCGAAAGCTTTCTCAGCATCCAAGGACAACGTCACCACATCATTATGGTGTGCTTTGCTTTCATATAGTGTCAGCAACAATCTTCTCACATTTTCTGAAACATGTCTGCCTTTTACAAATCCAGATTGGCCTACATCTATGATATCCATCAGCGCATTCTCAATCCTCAAAGCTAACGCCTTGGCGAAAATCTTGTTGTCCATGTTCAATAAACTGATCGGCCTATAGCTGCCAGTTTTCACTGGTGATCGTCCCTCCTTCAGAAAAACGGAGATTGAAGCATGTCTTGTTGAACTTGGAAGGCACCCATTCCTCAAAGAGGCGCGCAGCATCTCTAGCATCAAAGCAAACACCTCTTCTGGGAAAATTTTGAAAAGTTCAGCTGGTAGCCCATCCGGGCCTGGACACTTCCCAGAATTCAGCGCATAAGCAGCCAACCTGAGATCCTCCACGTTCAAATCTCTTTCCATACACTCCAAGGATTCCAAACTCACTTTCTTCAGATGGCAGTCATCAATGAATTGACCAATTGTACGCTCAGATAAGTTGATCTCTGAAGAGTACAGGGTTTTATAATACGACAGAAATGCTGCATTAATCTCCACAGGATCAAAAGTCACCAACCCATCCTGTCTTTCCACTGCATTGACAGATCTGCCACTGTCCATAACCCTCAACCGATGTGCCAGAAGTCGATCACATTTTTCTCCTTTTTCATAGTAGTTGCTTTTGGTTCTAAAAAGCAACCACTCAGCCTTCGAAGAATACAAATCTTCCAATCGTCTCCTTTTCTGCTTCAATATTTTAATAGTCTCATCTGAAAAGTTTTGCATATTATTTCTCTCAAGATCCTGAATGTCCACAATAAGCTTTTTCACTTCTGCATCTCTCATTTTTTTCTTTTTGCTGGACAAACCAATCAACAATCCTCGCATATATGATTTGAAGGCTTCCCACACAAACTCCACCCTGACTTCACCAGTCCAATTCACAGATATAAAGAATCTCGCTTCTTGAACAATTTTGTCCACAATTTCATCGTCGTCCAAGAGGGAGACATTCATCCGCCAGGTGTTAGACCTAGGAACCGGGAAGGTCAATCGCAAGTCTATGGAGATTGGAGCATGGTCCGAAACAAGTAGTGATCCGATGTTACCCCTTTGGAATGATTGTGTACAGAGGCCAGAGGTCATAAAGAGGTCAATTCTCGAATAAGCATTATGCCTTGCAGAGAAGAAAGTATATTGTCTCGTAGAAGGGTTTTGCAATCTCCAAACATCTGTGAGGTTCCATTCATCAATTAGTCTCTTTAATGCTGTTCTTTTCAGAGCGTTGGCATTGTCCACACCCCCCACACTTTTATCAAGTCCAGGTTCTAAAACCACATTGAAGTCCCCTCCCAAAATCACATTAATCGCATTTACATTCTGCAACATTTGCGTTAAAGCTACAAAAAAACTACCATCACCCCCATTCGGAGCATATATATTGCAGAAACAATACTGAGCATCCTGAATATGTGCAGTGACACATACTATCCTTCCATCCCCATCCTTCACACACTTCACCCCAGTGATCTGGAGATTCTTCCTAAAAAGAATACACACACCCCTAGAACCAGTAGTGAACGATGAACCATAAACATCACCAACCCACTCCTTTTTCCACTTATCTATATCCGCATCTAACAAATGAGTCTCCTGAAGCATCGCGACATCCACCCCCATCTCCCCTAGTTTACTCAAAATCACCTTCCTCTTGACAGCACAATGTGCACCATTCACATTCCAAGATACCACTCTGAAATTCCTCTGATAAGTGTAAGACATTGCTAGATCCCGTTTCCCAATCCTTGCAATGAATTCACAAGACACAATACTACCTAAACCTATAGTCAAGTAAAGAAATAAAATAAAAAATAAAAAAAACACACTCCTGGGCTTGAACCACCCAACCATCCAGAACATCCCTTCCAGCTACACGCTGAAAGGGACTACCCCCCTCCCTCCCTTAGGTCAGCCTATAGAAAGCCCATAAAGGGTGTCACAGACCACATTTGGTCAAATTCAAATGAAGTTAAAAATACAATTTGGTCTAAAGGAATTCCCACAACTCTCCAGCAAATGAAAGCACAAATAAGAGCATTCCTGAATAGATGTAACATCCCCTACTCAAAAACGCTAAATACCACACCATGTGTCAATCACATGCCTAGACAAAACCTGAATTCTCTTATTATAACCATCAACAAATCACACTAATCCACCTACCGTCACAACCATCAGTGTAAACATCACAAATCCCAACTACTGCGGGCATGCTGAGCAATGGAGCGTGAATCATCACTAGAAAGTGTGAGCAAGTGTACAGAGAGTTGCAAAATACCTGTGTCCCTGCACCCTACCAAATGAGATTAGAAGCCAGATACAGCATTAAACTTTTCCATGGCATTCACACACCAATCCATGACTATCCCGGTGGCCTTACCACTCACCTTGCCAAGCATAAAAATCAGAATCTCCGGTATTTCCTGGACACTACTTTCCCCCATGTGACTTCCATGGCACAAAACTGCAACCCCCACCGTGTTAATCCAAATGTACTGTATAACTGGGCACTCCAGATATAACGTGTTGGCACATCACTCATTGCGCTTTGAGAATGGAATCAAACCCTCTCCAACGTAAGCATTACTGCAAAAAAAAAACCTAATAGAAAATTCTGTCTGTGATTTGGTAAGTAGACAAAGGTGCACAATCATATCTTAACCATAGGCCTCGTCAGCGTTCACATTAGATGACAGCACTATTACATTCTCACAGCACGAAAGGAAACGTACCCATGCAAAGTAAAAGGTGTACACTACAGTGGAACCCCAGGTACCCAATAGTGACAACTCTCACCTTCTTTATGCAGTGATGGTAATGGCATACAGTTGGCTTCGTTATTACAGTACAAGTACATGTCAAATATACCCCACTCAGCATGTCAGGGGTGTGCAACCAGGACAAGAACAACTGTTACATATGCAGGGGATTTGCATTGGGCAGCATACTCGCAAACGTGGCATTCCTTCATCTAATTCTGGCTATGGAAACACATTACAATGTGATCAACGTACCACAGCAGTCCGGGATAAAGCCGTGCAAAGAGCATTCCCCTCCCCTCAGCCACAACACATGCACCCCAGCCTCTACACCCACTGTGCCCCCCAAACACCTGAGCATGCAGCAAGGCACATTGCCCGGAACACGCGTGCTGCGGCCCCAAAGGAGAACGCGCCACTACGCCTTACCTCAAATGTGCGTCAACAGTGGCCGGTCACACGCATCCACCAATCCAACACACCACTGCCGGCAAGACTCCGAAGGGTGTTGCACGGCCGACATTTCCGGACAGCACGACACCTCCCGCACTCCGTCCAAACAAAAACAAGCACCATCACCTATAAAAAATCTATAGAGCGCGTACTGCCGTAGAGTAAAGCACCCATTATCCGAGCCCACATCAAGCCTATTTGAAACATTAATAACGCTCTGATACCTAAACAAACCAATTCCCATCTAACAAATTCAGGAAAAAATGAATCAATAAAGAAAAGTAACCTTACATCTTCACAGCTTCATACATCATGCATCACATCAATCTGCAATACTATTATCCAAGTTTAAGCCCCCAGCCCTCAGCCACTTTTCAGCTTCAACTGGATCCTCTGTGGTTTTGACACCTGATCCAAAAAATATCTTCAGTGTCGCTGGTTTCACCAGCAGAGTTTTAATCCCCTTTTCTTGTGCCAAAGCTTTTGCACTTTTGAACGCCTTCCTCATTTCCACTATTTCCTTAGGGAAATCTGGATAGATCGCCAATTGATCTCCATTTAGCAGAAGTTTTCCTTTTTCTCTCGCAGCCTTTAAAATCCTTTCCTTTGCACTCACTCTGGACATCACCATGATGATCTGTCTTGGTTTTCCGGCCTGGACCAGCTTACCAGCTCTAAAGGAGTTATCCATGTCCATCTCTTTTAGGATGTTGTTACCCAAAGTTGCCTCCAGTACTCCTCTGACTCTGTGATCGAGGTTTTTGTCCAAAGCAGGGTCTTCACTCACACCCAGCAAGTAAGTACAGAAGTAGGTTATTTCTCGATGGTAGTAGGAGGAGCTTCAATGGTGGCTCGAGAACACAAATGAAGAGTTATTTGGAGCCCTGCCCTCCCCTGTTCCGGAGAAATGAACTCATGGGGATTGCCTCTGCATCCTTTCTACCAGAGAAGGAGCATTCCTTATAGCGCTAAAAAGTACAGTGCAACAGCTGGGGTTAAAGATCGCGCATTCATTTAGAAAAAGATTGACATGAGGTATAGGTGCTACCGTATCTGTACTACACCAGCAGTCTACAGTTTTAGCTTTTGCTTACATATGGATCTGCAGTTTCCTGCCGAACCATAACATGGCAACAACTGGTAGATGGTGTGTGCATCTTGGCATATTATGGCAGTGCCAGGCGCATGCCTTTCTAATGCCTATGCGAGAGTTAAGACTATTGGCTTTGTCACTGCTTGTTTTTAACAGTGCACCAGTGCAAAGACCAGATGCAAGGACACATATTATCCTCATAAATAAATTGTCACTACAATGGGCCTCATACCGAGTCATGCCGGTAAGTATCGGAATTTTCCGGCATGGCGTAAAGTCCGACACCGTGCTGGTTGTAGGTCGAAAATTACGACCCATACCGAGCTCTGGGACACACGCTTTCCGCCATGCCGGAAAAGGACCGCGCGACCTGCCGCAAAACTCCCCGAAAAACCCCTACCGGCATGCAGCGACACGTAAAGTGCAACACCGCCCTGTAAGCAAGTATAACGGTGACCGTAAATTACGTTGACCGTAATTTACGTTGACCGTAAATTACGGTAACTGAAAAAAAAAGGAACCGGAAATTACGACATCGCACAGGAACGGGAAGGAGAGCGGCGGCCATCTTTAAAAACACAATCCATTGCCATCTGCAGCCGCCAGCAGCCCTGTGAGGGAAACAAAGTTGGGAACCGGATCAGGCACCGCAGGACATGCCGAAAGCACCAAAAAGGGCGGCGGATCGCATCCGCAAGCAGAGATTCTGCCCCGACGAACTCCAGGCCATGGTAGACCACCTGGCAGAGCATGCTGATGTAGTCTTCAGTGGCGACATGCGGAGGGAATCGACCCTCCGCAAGAAGACCATCTGGACGGAACTGGCACATAGGGTGAGCGCTGTTGGCAACACCCCCCGCACCCTCCAGGACTGCCGCAAGCGGTGGGACGACCTGCGGTGCGGGTGCGGGGCCTCCTATCCAGCAACTGCAGCCAGTCCCTGCAGACGGGAGGTGGGCCAAGCACCACAGTACAACTCGAGCCCTGGGAGGAGACCTGTGCGGAGCTCATTGGCACAGAATCCATTGAGGGCGTGGGGACCATGGAGTGCGGGGGAACGACTTCTGGAGACGGAGGTGAGTGTCGACAGTGTACACTGCCAATGTCCATTGCATGATGTAAACTGACCCAGGGGCCATCGAAGGCACCCTCTCGTGTTGCCCTCCTCCCATCCAACAAATGCTGAGGCAAGTGCCGCCTAATGCTGGGCCAAGTGCGAGTACATAACGCACATCTACCATAGTGCATTGACTTGCACAGGCCATCATGCACATTGTCCAGCGTGGTAGGCATAGTAGCAGCCAAAATGTACATGAACAGGGCACAATGAATCACTCCCAGACATGTGTATATGTCATCACCATGCACTTGTTCCACTGCTATAGCTACCCCCCAAACAGAACAAACCGTAAATGACCGAAATGTCCATGCAACCATGTATGCAAATAGGACATTGCACATACACTAATGTTGTCCCTCTCTCCTACCCCCACAGGCACAGACCATGACAGCACAGAGCCCCAAGGAACCCGCCCAAGCACCTCCGCGGGTACTGGCAGGGCCAGGCCGAAGCCAGCAGCCAGAAAAAACACCCCCCAGCCTACGGAAAGGCCACTTGAAGCTGGCAGACCAGCAACCCACCCAGCATCGGCGGCAGAAACTGTGCAAACCCCTAGCTCAGCACAGTCGAGCGTCTCAGGGGAGGCTGCTGCTACCGCACAGGATGAGTGTGAGCGCAGCCCGCCACCCATCCAGGGGCCCATGTTGGAGGACGACCAGGACAGCATGCACATGCCGGAGCCATGCCCCGTGACCGTTGCGTCATGCAGTGACTCCGGGGATGCACAATCACCTGTGCACAGTGTTGAACTTGACCCGCAGGGGTATGACGTTGTTCCCCCAAGTCCACCCATACCACCCCCTGCAGGGCATGCTGGTGCCAGTGGATCCTCAGATGGTCCCCCTTCCCATGACCAGCACCAAGTGCGCCAGTTGAGCAATCTCATTGATAACTATATTGAGGACAATCGCCAGGCCCGGGCTGAACTACATGAGGAACTAAATCAAATGCGGCAGTCCCTCAATGACTGCACCACCAGATTGTGCGACTCCCTGACGGACAACACGACCCGGCTATGCCATGTCCTGAATCGCATTGCAAATGCCCTTGAGGCAGGCCAAAACAATACCGAGGAGGGCACATCCGCGACAAGTGAGGCCACGCAATGCAGCCCGGAGAGACGCACTCGGCGTTCCTTGCGTCACCGGGACTTGCCTCCCCCAGACAAGGCGGGCAAGAGACATTAGCCATTCGCCAATCCTGCCACATGTGGGCCCCACACCCTACATGGGAGGACTGCACTGGAGTTGGGGGAGAGGGGGGAGGTGGGTGATGGTCTGTTCTGGAGTTGGGGGGGGAAGTGGGTGATGGTTTGTTCTGGAGTTGGGGGGAGGGGGGAGGGGGCATGGACAGTTGCTGATGGAAGCACTATTTTGTTTACCTTTTTTAATCACAATACACAATTGGTGTTGCAAAGTTCAACTGTTGTGGACATTCATCATTGCACATTTGTTCATTGACTACTGCCAGTGCATGGTGTACAAGTATGCACGAATCCGTTGCCCTGTGTGCCCATGTCATGACACCCCCTACTGACTTGTGTCCTGGAGACCTTGTCCACTGTAAGTACAGAGCATTACATGGCCCTCAAGTGCACATCCTCAATGGACCTCTGTTGGCACTTCACCCTCCGCCTTCACCGCATCGTCCTGTGGTTGTAGCAGTACCATGTCACGGGTGATAGCCGCTCACATAGGGATGCACTTTTTGTCCATCTGCACATATGGCATGGGCCCATTTGACACCAAATATCATTGGAGGGGTCAGCCACCAGTCCTGGTTCGCCGGCACATATGTGCATCATGCAAGCCTGGTGACTGCTTCATCTACACGCATGCACGTGTATGGCCATAGTCTGGTTGCCCCATGGCCCTGTTCAGGGGGTTCATGACAGGGGTCATGTGGCTTGCTGTCAAGGGTCAGCCAACAACAGCTGCATGTGTCGCCAAATGAGGTTGGTGTGTGGACTGTCATGGTGGAGGACAGTACTCGGATGTAATGGCAGGGTTTCTATGATGGCCATCTGGACATGCCCATGGATGTATTGGCCACGGTCAGGGACACAAATATGTGTACGATGAAATGTAATGCAGTGGGGTGTTGTCTCTACATGATGGTCCATGAACGATGGTGTGGACATCTTGAGGTACATGTTCCTTTGTTGCATGTGTCATGAATGGCACTCTGTCAAGAGTGGCACAGGGTACCCAGGTAGGGTTTGGGTGGCTGTGCTGAGGTGAGGTAGCAGATAAGCACACACAGCAGGAAGTTCAACAAGAAAGAAGAGTAGGAAACAGTAGCTGTGAGCCAAAAGGGGCAAAAGAAATGTATGCTGAAATGGGAAAGAGTGTTCCACGAATCATAGGAAAATCCAGCCTTCTGCACTGATTGCTATAACAGAGGCCCACGCGGTATGCTCATGGCTGGGAACAACAGCAGTGGGTGTCTGTAACACTGAAAACGGGACAAGGGAAGGGGCAGAGGTTGCCTGCCGGAAACCAACAGGCAAGCTCTGTACAAAGGGATTATATAAGACACATGAAAAGACAAGAACAGAAATATCCAGCGAAAAGGAAGTCAATGAGCAATCTAGCAGAAGGAAATGAAGGAAAGGCAGTTAGACTGAAATAGATAACCTAAGGCGGAGTACAGAGGACTCAAGGAAGAGAACAAGGAGCAGCAGTCAGGAAAACATAAGGCTGCAAAGTAGGAAGCAGGTCTGCAGTCAAGAGTGGCACTAGGTGCAGGCAAACTGTATGTGACTGCGGAGGACTGTAGTAGGCTGCAAAGCAGGAAGTCCAGAAGAACAGGACAGAGAGAGATTAGTAGTAGGCGACAGACAGAGAGCCCAAAAGAATAGGGCCACTAGGTAGGGAGCCCAGAGGAGCAGGGCTGTAGGCAGCGAAGAGGTGCAGGCTGCAAGGCAGGAAGCCCAGAGGACAAGGGCTGTAGGTAGAAGGCAGCAGAGCGTGATCGGCTGCAAGGGAGGGAGCCCGGAAAGGGCACTGGAACAAAACAGGATAAAGCAGCAACAGGAACAGCATACAAGGTAAAGGGTCAAGGCAAACAGGAGCGGGGAGAACTCAAGAAGCAAGACACTGTGCTCCTGCAAGCAACTGCTTATATACAGCCCTGCCCTGTTCGGAGGCAGGCTAAATGACAGCACCTGTAGCAGCACACCTGAAGACAATCTGCCTCCTCCCTCTCTTGTCCTGAGCAGGTGGAAGCAGCACTGGCCACTAGGGCTTCTGGGGATTGTGGTCCCAATAACGATGAATGAGAATAGCCAGGAATTGAGGACTGCAGCCAGGTGCATTATGGTAAATGTAGTTAATTGATTAAAATAAGAAAGAAACAAAGTTGAGCAAATGGAAATAAAAGACAAAGGCGTGAAAAGGAGTTGTTCAAGGAGTATTAGGAGGATAAATGAGTACCAAGTAGTCCATGATGGTTGCCAATGCGTGCGCCAGCGGCGCGGGCATGACAGCATGCTGCTGTCCTGGCGTCGGATCATTGTGGTGCTGTGTACTGTGTTTATTCTTGGCTGTAGTCTGTGGAGCATGGTATTCATCCTGCTCTGATCCATTCTATGGTGATTCCCAACACTCCTATGGGGGTGCCATGCCGGTGACGTGTTATCATACCCCTGCTGCCCTCCGTGAATTCCACTCCCAGGGATGGGTCTCCAATGTGGTGCAAGGCTGGGGGATGCCACATTGTGCATGTGCAGTGTGTCCTCCGATATGCGCTTGCGGCTGTGGTGTCCGCCAATGAGTGGTGCTGGTGTAGTGTGCTTAGCCCATGTCAGTTGGTGGAGATGTAGTGTGATGTGGGTGCCTTGTTCTGGCAAAGTGTGAATCTGTTCACATGTGCCGTTGCACTGGTTCTGTGGCAGGTTTGTTGTCGGGGTGAACACCGTACAATGGCTTCATCGTTTCAACGCAGTCGGTTCATGCGGTCACCCACCCCGTGGCACCAGTGCACTTGCATGACACAGTCAGATGACTCAACAGCCAGCCAGACAGGTCGTCCTGCATGTTGGGCCATGTTGCGCGGTGGCGTGGTGATATGCTGGCCCTTTGAGTCATGTGTAGTTGTTTGGTGTCGGGCCCACCCATGTGCGGTTATTGGTAGCGTTACATTCCATCTGCACGTAGGGGGAGTGGTATTGTTTGCAGTTGCTGTCCGCAATGTGCATGCCAAGCTGGTCCACATACGACCTATGGGTGCTGTCAGGGGCACCATTGTCATTTGGCATGCCTCTATTTACTGTTGTGTATCTCATGGGTGGTCCATGTTGGGGATTGGTGGACCCTTGTGTGCTTGGGGAGGTGTAACGTCACTTGTATATGTGGCCGCATGAAGGACGGTTGTGACATGCCACTGTGTGCTGGTGGGTGCCTTTGGCATGGGTGTGGGGCACAGGCAACACCATCACTTGTGCCGGGTTGGCACTGTACATTTGTATAGTGCTCGCTTTTCTTGTGTCTGTGGCGCAATATGGTGGTGACGGTGTCACAGTCTAGGTGGTCAGGGGTGTCTATCTGGTAGGACTTCTCCTAGAGCGGCCGGACATGCTGCGTGTGCATGGGGGCTGCTGGGGTGGTAACGGAGGCTGCACTGGTGCTGCATGCAGGGCCTGTCTCCCCCCTCCTTCTATTCCCTGTGTCTCCTCAGTGGGGGGGGTGTGAAGTTGTTGTAGGGGTTTGTGTGGTTGTGGCCCTGCTTGTTCGGTTGGTGTCGTCTTGGAGTGGGAGGGGGGTGGTGTGTGGGTGTGTTCCTTTTCTGCTGTGGCAGACTCCTGGCCTCTGTCTGTGTTGCATGTGTGCACCTGTGGCTCTGGGTCCCACTGCTCAGGGTTCTTTACTCCTTCTCTGAGATGCCTGTATGTACTCCATGTACTCCATGCCGGTAAGGTACTTTATGGCCTTGAGGAGGCCGTAATTTACGCGTGCTCCTTACTTGGAATCAGCTCCGGTTTACGCCATGCCGTTAATTTCGCCATGGTGGGGCGCGCGCGCGACCCAGGAACGTAAATTACGGCATTGTAATTTACGGTGCCGTAATTTACGGTCTGTGGGGTTGGAATGGCATGGAGCTGAAAACCATGCCGGTAAATCATTACCGGCATGGTTTGGACCTTACCTCCATGCTCGGAATGACCCCCAATGTCTAAAAGATGAGTTTGAGGTATCAGTAAGTACCCACCTTATCAGAATCGCCTTTGTATGAAGTAAGTTCCAGCAAAGATGGAGTATCATAGAACAAAAATATTTATCTGGAAAGACTAATAAGTAGAGGGCTACTGTTCCTCTCCTCTTATGTTCATGAGACAAGTGTTGAAGAGAACCATAACCATGAAAGGTGTCCACCGTCTTTAGCCAATCTTGCTTCCCTGGTGTTGATTTCAAAAACTCTATATCCAAGCCCAGATCGTGAAGAATGAATTCACTATAAAGTTTCAACTTGCCTAGGAAGCCTACTGATCTAGACCCCGTCCGTCTATCCAATACAAACCGGGCTTCTCAGCATTATGTGTCCTGCTCAGATGTGAGGATTCTATAGGATAAGGACAGAGTCTGCCATTTTCACACGAACCTTAAGGGAGAGAAGCCCTGAATTCATATCTTAAGGTTGCTACAGGAATAGCATTAGGGATTCTCAAGACATGTCTCTACATTTTTCCTTCAATTGTGTCGAGCTAGAGTTGCAACTTATTTGGCCAAAGTTCCAACCCGTAGATCAACTTTGGAATAGCCTTCTACTCATAAAATTGTAGGCTGGCCTTAATAGAGAACCTCCCATATCTCTTATCGATCAGGCTCAGCTGGTTGGTCAGGTTTTTCACCTTCCAAATAACTAATGCCTGTATGTCTTGGAACTTGGGTCAAGAGGAAAAATAATAGCCTAAATATGTCAAACTGGAAACCTCTTCCAACTCTTTTAACTGCACCATCATGCTTCCTGCCCCTCGACAAAAGCACCATTTATATTATTAGTGGATTTATCTTAAATGAAGTGGATTTATCTTAAGTGCATTCTTCTTGTCATAGTTAGTCAAGTCTATTAGGAGTCTGCGCATACCTATCTTTCATCGATCAAAGAGCAGGAAGTCGTCTGTGTATGCCATCCGTGAGGTTTTTATCCAACCGAAGATAGGGGGAATTCACGCTGCCGGGTTCAGAGTTTTACCAATGTCTGAGACATATAAGTTAAAAAGTCAGGCAGCCAACAGGCATCCCTGCTTAAGTCCAAACTCAGTGGGTACTCTTCGTGACAGATCCCGTACTTGATTTAATTGTATGCAAATGAATGTTTTAATATGTAGGCAAATAATCAAATGCAGGAGACCAGCGGGTATCTCCCATTTTGCTAATTTAGACCACAGCCTCCCTCGGTCCACCCTGTCAATGGCCACAAATAGGTCTATTGATTCAACGAAAACTGTTTGCCTCGACGTCCTCCATGCTAACTCTTGAAGTTCCCGCATGACGGCACCGTTTATGTTAGTGGAGTGTCGACGGCAAAAGCCTGTTTAAAGGCAGTCTAATCTACCAGTGGACCTTACCCACCTCAATAAATGACACAATAGAACACCTGCACAAATCTTACTTTCCACATCTAGAAGGGCGATAGGTCGATAGTTCTTCGGGTCTCTCCTATCGCCCTTCTTATAAACAGGGACTACATGGGACACATTCCATGTCTCAGGATCACTTTCCCTGTCCACCACACTGGCGATAGGAATGGAGAGAATGACTGACCAAACATGTGGATCACTCTTCAGGACGTTGATTGTTAGGCCACTAGGGCCTGGGGCCGCGGAGGACTTGGCCTTTTTAATTAATGCCAAGACCTCTTCGGGGCCTGGTTTTGAAATGGACGGCCCTACATCTAGTTCCGGCTGCAGTTGGACCAAGTCCATCGGAAATACCCTTACGTGCACATTTTTAAAATGGGACAACCACGCAGATTCCGATACCGCATTCAACTCTCTACAAGCTTGAGACTTGATCGTTGAATTCAGTGTAACCCACAATTTTTTTTACATTTTTTTTAAAAACAATTTTATTAATTTCTGCAAACAAACAATACAAACCAAACATGCAGTGCATATATCATCAGTCCAATTGTACATTGCTTAAGTATGTTCACTGCTACCACTACCCCACCCCCCATTCCGAACCTATTACTTTCCACATACCGTTTCTACATCTTACGGTAGGGTCTCCCCTTCCATGGGTTCTGTCGGGTCTTGTAATGACCCAAACAACTCCGCTATCAATAATTTCCAGGCCATCAGGGTCTCTGTCTCCTCCTCCCCTCCAGCACTGCTCGCTTCTTGCCATACTGTGGTATCTGCATCTGCCCATTTCTACAAGTCTTTCCACCACACCTCTACTCGCGGTCTGTGGCATGTCTTCCACCCCATAGCAATTCTCCTCTTTGCAAGCACATATGCCAGATCTTTCAATTTGCTCACATGCTTAAGTTTCTGTGATCTAGGGAACCCCCCCAACAGACAGGCCCACACTGTATCCACCACAATCTTGACCCCCTTCTCCGCCAGTTTATGTGCCACCTCACTCCAGAAGCGCTCAATAACCGGGCATGACCAAAACATATGCACCATACCCGCCTGCTCCTCATCGCATTTAGGGCATGCTTGCCGTCCTGCATTTGCAAACCTAGATATCTTCTGGGGTTTCATATACGCCCTTTGAGTAATATACAGTTGTATTTGCTTCAATCTCGCACTTCTCGACACCTTCTTATGCTACCCCTGGGCTCGTTCCCACATCCCATCCTCCATCGGGGCTCCTACTTCCGCTTCCCAGTCTAATCTCAATTGTGTTACCTCCTTCCCAACCTTAGACATCATCATCTTGTATATTCTAGATATCTCATGTCCCCCCTCCATTATGTCATATATCATATCTATGGTAGCATCTGGTTCTTCTACCAGCACCATTTCGGGCCATGTTCTCTTAATTTTCTGCACTATTCTATGATACGTAATGTACTGGTCCGTGTGTAACCCAGTTTCCTCGCCCAGCACCTAAAAATCTATGATAGACCCCTCTCGCCAAATGTCCCCATTGTTGCCAACCCAACCGGTTCCCAGTGGTTTCTGGTTATCATCCTTAGCTGCTTTTCACTCCCTGCCAGTGCAACTAGCGGTACCTGCAGGGAACATGGGGATGGGTTTTCCATCATCTGGCATGCCCTACGCCATATCTTCCACCCAAGTATCATCATCTTGGGGCGCCCTTCCATTTCTATCTTGGGCAGCCACCTCATCTCTTTCAAGTAGTATGGGGCACAATCTTGTCCAAACAACCTGGATTTGAAAGCCATTTGGCAACATACTGCAGTTGGATCGCTACGTAATAGACCTCATAATTAGGCAGTTTTATCCCCCCTTTGTCATAAAAATTCGGCAACTTCCATAGTGCCACCCTGTTTCGCATGCCGTGCCACAGGAAATCCCTACACATACTGTTCAGTTTAATGAAGAACTTCTTGGGTATCAGGTGTGGTATATTCCCAAAATAGTGCAGGAGCATAGGTAGAACCACCATCTTTAACATAGCCCCACGTCCCATCATTGCTAAGGGCAGTTTCACCCAGAATCTCATGCAATTTTCAATTTTCTTAATGGCTACCTCCATATTGTGTCTATGCTCTTCTTCCACTGTGTGGTATACATCTATCCCTAAATAGCGAAATGTGCTAACTGCCCACGGTATCTGTAACACCGGTAACTGTTCCATTGGAATCCCCTTATATTCACCTAACGGGAACATACTAGATTTCTGAGGGTTCACCGCTATAGCAGACAACCCCTCATATCTCTCCATCACTTCCAAAATGTATTGGAGATTTTCCTCCGGGTGCCGCAAATACAGCAGCATGTCATCCGCATATAGGGAGATCAGATGTCTTTCCCTTCCCACAGCAATGCCTATAATGTCATATTGTTGTCTCAGGTATATTGCTAGGGGTTCCAGGGCCAATATATAGAGCATTGGAGACCATGGACATCCTTGTCTGGTGCCTCTACGAAGCTGCCATCTTTCCGATATCACTGCTCCTGTTTTAACTCTGGCTAGCGGTTCACTATATAGCATTTTCGGCCACTGTATATATCCCGGCCCCATCCCATAGCTCGCCAGGGCCGCCGGCAGCCATGGCCACTTGACCGAGTCGAAGGACTTTATTGCGTCCAAAGACACAATTGCCATTTCGCCTTCGGTCTCGCTCCCCAACTCTATAGCTCGTTGGAGTCGTCTATGTTTATTGGATATATTCCTGTTCGGGACATAACCCGTCTGATCGGGGTGTATTAATTTACCAATAACCCTCCTCAGTCTATTTGCCAATACAGCCGTCAATATCTTGCTGTTTTGGTTCAACATCGACAAGGGTCTATAAGAGCCACAGCTGTGCCCGGGCTTGTTTGGTTTGGGAAGCGGTATTATAATCGCTTCTCTAAGTGACTATGGCAATCTTCCCAATTCAAACGCTTCGTTTAACATTTCCAACAGTGGGGGGAGCACCTCCTCTTTATACACTTTATAGAATTCACTTGGGAGTCCATCAGCTCCCGGAGTCTTACTAGTGGGCAACTGTTTTACCACCTCTTCTGGCTCCTCCAATGTAATCGGTGCATCCAATTCCTCTCTTTCCTCTGCACTTATCTTTGGCAGTCCTATGTCCTCCAGTGTTTCTGTTATCGCCTCGCGACCGCTCTCCCCTTTATCTCCACACAGTAGCCTATAATAATCTGCAAACTCCTGGTTAACTCCCTCTTGGGTATCAGCCACACTCCCATCTTCCCTTGTTATTGTTCTAATCGTGGGTCAGGGGGTTTCACTCTTATATAACCATGCCAAGAGCCTTCCCGGTTTATCCCCTCCCGCATGCTGTCTCTCTATATATTTTTTTTAGTTGAGGTTACACAGTCTTTCCCAGTGACTCGCACATTTCTGCTGCAGCCTGAGTACCAATTCCATGTCCTCCTTAGTATTACTTCCTCCCCTCAATGCCTTTTCCAGTTCCCTTTCTGTCTCTCGTAGGTCTGCCAGGATCTCCCCCCTGCAGACCTTTAGATTTTGCTATGGCTACCCCTCTCATCACAACCTTAAAGGCTTCCCACAGTATGCCCGCCGAGTCTACACTGCCGGTATTCGCCTCGAAATATTTTATAATCTCTTCCCTCATATCCTCCCTAAAAAAGGGGTCTTTCAGTGCCTCTGCTCGGAGGCGCCATGTCGGAATCCTTGCTCTTGGGGGGCCGTATTGCCACCTGAGAATCAGGGGAGAGTGGTCTGAAAGGACCCTAGCTTTATATTCTACTTGTGTAAACTCTGTTATTACCTCTGGTGTAGCAAAAACATAGTCCAACCTCGTATGTAACTGCTGCGGGGCGGAATAATGCGAGTATTGCCTTTCCTGGGGGTATCTCATCCTCCACACATCTCCCAAACCAAAGTCATCCAGCAATTTCTGCAGCGCTTTAGCGGCTGGGGAGGGTCTATCCATCCTACCATCCGATCTATCCACCCTAGGGTTTAGTACACAGTTAAAGTCCCCTCCCCAGATCACAGTGCTCCCCATACACATGCTAAAATCGATACACAGGGTTCTGAAATATGCCGCTGTATTCTGATTTGGGGCGTATGTATTTACGATGCTTACCTCCCTGTTTTCCACCAGTCCTTTCAGTATAACCATCCTCCCGTCCGTCTCAGCTATCTCTTGCAACAGCTGAAACGGAACATGCTGTGCCACCCAAATAAGCACTCCCCTGGCATAGGCAGAATATGTTGAGCCCACCAGTACCCCTTTCCATTTCTTAGCAATCATCTCCATCGTATCTCGTGTCAGGTGAGTCTCCTGCAGCAATGCAATGTCTACCTTTTGCCTACGTAGGTACTTCATGACCTTATTCCTCTTTAAATAGCTATTGAGCCCCCTAACGTTCCAGGTAATTATTTTAAGATCCCCCATGGCCTGTTAGAGTTCCCTTCCACCCCCCCTCCCCCAGTGCAGACCCGATCTTCGTTCCGTCTCAGTCTATGTAGGCTTGTTTCCCAACTTAAACTCCCCTTAACTAAAAACACACCACACACGCCAGTCTCCCCCCCTCCCACCTCCCTTCCCATCCCCAACATATTCAACACCCCCCTCCCCAACTGTTGCCCAGCTCCATCCCTGGAGCTGGGCAACAGGCACCCCCGCATCTAGCCCTTTCTGGTACTAACCCGTACTCGTGGCACAGCAGGGTAAGAAAGCCCTAATGGCTGTCTTTCTACTAATTCTTGGGGGTAGGTTGCTTCCTTTCTGCCACTCCTGATTATTTCAGGCACACTACGCCTTCCGCGATTAACTTAACTTGAGCACTTAATTCTCTATATTCTAGTCCAACAGGATCAGGAAGTCCAAAAATTACCAAAGTGTGTTTCAATGGTCCCTCAATCTTTCGCTAGGACTCCCCCCCTCTTATCCCCTCAGCATTTAGAGCTCCCCCATCTCACTTGTCACTCTCTGCTTGTTCTTGCTCCTCATTGCGCTCCGGGCAGCCTTGCAAATCCAGCCACTTTGCCGCTTCCTCTGGGGTGTCAAAAAAGAACGCTCTGCTTTTATGGAAGACCTTTAACTTCGCAGGATATAAAAGCATGTACTTGATCCCCGCTGTACGCAGTCTCCTCTTGACCGCCACATAACTATATCGCTGTCTCTGTACCAGAATGGTGTAGTCAGGATATGCCGTGATGTTGGTAGAAGCCCTTTCTATCGTTCCACATTTACGGAAGTACTCCAAGATCTTTTCTCTGACTTTGCGATGATCGCTCCGGGAGGGGCCCCGGGCAGCGGTTTCCTCATCAAGGCCCGATATGCTTGTTCAACCGTAAACCCTTGCGAGAGCTTGTCTGCTCCTACCCCTTGCAGGATCATGTTTTCTACATAGTCCGTGGGGTCCTGGCCCTCCTCCCCCTCCGGCAGATCGACCACACGGATGTTGTTCCGTCTTGCCCTTCCTTCCGCCTCCTCTGCTCAGTTTTCAAGATTAGCCACCTGTTGCTTAAGTATGTGGACCTCCTTTGCATTTTCTGTGCTGGTATCTGTGTTGGTCTTCACAGCACTCTCCAAGTTGCTTGTTCTGTCTGCCAACGCCCTGACATCTTGTCGCAACAGGGTGACTTCTATCCCAACTGTGTCGATCTTGTTCTCCAAGGCCGTCCGTAGGTCCGCCATCGTTGTCGCCCATGAAGTCCCCAGTTCCGTTATTGCTGCCAGGACCGAGGCATTTTCTCCTTCAGAGATACCGTCCGTTGGGGCTGCCTTTGCGCTTTGTGCCGGAGAAATGGGGGTCTGTTGTGTCTTAGCAAAGACCGCCATTGTGGATTGCTTGCTCCTGGCCTTGGGTCCTTTTACTGACATCGTGCAGGCTTGGCTCTGTCTCCAGGTCCAGTCTCACTGTGCTGTACCGGCACGTGTCCCAGTGTTTTCGCGGAACCACCAGGTCAGATAGGGCCCAAACACTTCATCTTCAGCGGGTTGCCGCCCCTGGTGGCGCGCACTATGCTATCTTCCGAGTGGGTTGTATCCTCCCCCATACTTTCTTGGCTCTGTGGTCAGCACCCCGTTTATTCGCTTCTCGGGGCCACCAGGCACTCCTCCCTCTCCACCGCAAGTGCAACTCGGGCTATGGCACCATGATCTCTGATGCCCGCCGAGCGGTTTATTGTTCCACAGGGCCTTATGTCCTTGTGGTCGTGCCACTCCACCAATGGGCTGCAGGCCACTTTCGCCAGTGATGAAAGATTCCAGTGGTCTTATTCTATATTACATGTTACATAGCCCTTTTAGCGAGGGAGGGGTCCTCCCGTGTGCAATGTCTACTTCTCCTGCCTGCTGGGCCCCTGACCCGTGCCGTCTCACAGGGGGCCCCAACAGAGTTGTCCGCTGATTTCGAGTCGGCGTCTTGCTCTGGCTCCTGTTGATTAGTCTGGCATCCACCTATCTAAGCCAGAGGCACCAGCCCAGTTTCTCCTCTATCGGCCGTGGCTTCCCAGGGTGCCTATTATCCTTGATGGCCGGATTCTGGGACTGGCCTGCTTTGTTCATGTGTGCCAGGGCCCGCTCAAAATCTGGGACTGCAGGGGAGCATCCTTTTGTAATAAAACTGCTTTGTGTTTTTTTACAGACATTTCTATAATCTTGTTTTAAAATTTTTCTCACCTGACCCATTCCTTACTGGCCTAACCGCTCTTCTAAATAACCATTTTTTGTGTGTTTTTCATTATAATGGAGTAAGCGCACACTGTGATGCTCTCTGTCTGTCACTGGACGGCCCGCTGTCATATTAGACAAACACAGAGCTATAGTAGAGAGATGTAGTAATTCCTCCACCCCAAAACACCCCAAAACAGGCTAGTTTCCATTCATATCTTGTAATTGGTTATTTATAAGGCGCTTAATACCCAGAGGTTTCTAAGCACGGACCGGGGGATCAAACCTGTTTTGCTCCGTGTCATCTTGCTTCTAAGGCGAGCATGTTGCCCCTGAGCTATCCTCCCGAGACAATTATGTTGAATTATGCAAGAGGCCAGTAGGTACTTCATTCAGTTTCATTGTGGCTCCACAAGTCCATCTCAACCTGTTTCTTCTATTATTAACATTCAGATTCACTGGACCATTTAGCTTTACCCCATCGTAAGACGCATCAAAACTAGCCACTATCATACTGTGGTCACTCCACTTATTCTCTAAAACGGAGAAGTCGATGCAGGCCTCAAGTAGGAGACGGTCTACAAAGATGTAATCCAGCGTAGAGTAGCTTGTCCCTCCATGCCAGGTAGCTAGTGGTTTTCCCGTAGAAAGGTCGACCCCGTTGAACATACATAAGTCCAACAACCTCATGGTGGTTATCCAGTTTAATCCCGACAAGGTTTTTGAACCCTTAGGGAAAGGCTCAACTTTAACACGGCCAAGAACTTCATCTAATAGGGTGTCAGGGCAGTCAGCATTTAAATCTCCAGCAACCAGAATTGACCCCTCTTGTTTAACATTTTCCAATATGATATGTCCGGTTGCAAACTGTTTAGGAAATCACCCAGGTCAGCTATCCCTTTATGTCAGTAAATGTTTAGCAGAAGTATGGGAACACACAACTCTGGAGAGTTCATTTCAACTGCCAAGATCTTGAAAGGTAAATGAACAATTTGCTCCATCTTCAATCCTTGTCTGGTTCGTATTTCAATAATTAACCCCCCAGATGGTCTACCCGTAACCCCTGGTTTAGCTGCTTGACTGAGGAGCTCGTAACCATCCACCTGGGGCAGTTTGTTAGCCAGGTTTCCTGCAAAAGCATTAGGTTGTTATCTTTCGGACAGGACCAGGAATCAACGTTCCCATCCAAGTGTGCATACCCACGTGTATTCCAGCTAACTACTTTGAAAGGCAATCTCTTCAAATCTGCTATGTGCCCTTTGTCATTTCCTATCATTACCCCACAAGGCTGATGTTATTTCTGTGTACACCCGTGCTTGCATCCCTCTGGACTCCTTTCGCTGGGCTCTATCTCCATTACTCAACGACTCTCCGCTGCTGGGTATTTGCCAACTCTTCAACGACCCTGCCCTCATTTAGGTCGTTGCATACTGCAATATTTATTCCCAGACCTTCACATTTACCACTTTATGCCAAAACCAGCCCCATCACTAAGCACGAGTAAAAGCAAAGGACACATCTGCTCGTGTGCAATCGATTAGGAAAGTGAATTCTTTCAATGTCAAATGAGGAGATTGAGTGCAAGGTCGGAATTTCAGCAAAGATGGTTAGAACATTAGATCTATTCAAACAAACATTTGCATCACAGGGCAGATGGCAGGTCATAAGCACTTATTTATAATCTTTTTTGTCATGTTAATGAGGGACCTGATCACTTCGGAAAAAAGCAGACTTTTCCAAATTCTGGCTCTTCGTGCGATCGCTGCAGTTAGTGTCTGAACTCTTGGCACCTCAGAGAAAACTATGTGTCGTAATTGTACGCCCCTTAGGTGCTCCAGTCACAGAATAAGAGTTGAATCGATCATTGGGCATACGGATCATTAGACCCATAGGATTGATCCTTTCAGCAGCCTGTGTGGGGCACGATTCCTCGGTTGATGGTGTCAATTGGTTTCCATCTCTATCTGATCTCGGCAATAGAGTTTCCCCAGAAGACTCTGCATGTCGACGTTGACTTCAGTGTAGGCAGAGGCTTACCCCCGCTGGAGTTAGAGCTTGACTCAGGAACACAGTTGTTGATAGTCAAACACAAATCGAGCGACTCTATTTCCACTCCACTCTGAGTGGCAGAGATCTCCTCACACACTCCCTTCGAGACTTGTGGAGCACTGCCGCCAGTCTCTGGTGAATCCACCACCAGGATTGGCCTTTTTATGTGATTTCTTTGGGGATCAGCCCTGTGTCGGAACAAGACTGGCTGATCATTAACTTTTAAGAAGTGAACAATGGGAGGGTAAGTCTGAACACTGAACGATACAGATGAGACTGTCTGAACTCCTGTCGATTTCCTGCAAACTTTTTCATTGTGCTCACCCAGAAGTGTTTGCCCTTGGTGTATTGGATCCGCCATTGAAGGTGACCATAGATTTTTCTACCGGGTCATTCATGGGCATCGCAGAGAAAAACACTTGAGCACCTGTGTTCAATTTGACCTTTACTTGGTAGGAAGCGGCTTGAAACACAAAGTTTGGGGTAGCCGTGGATGGATGTTTGCGGAATGACTTTGCTATTGTGTCACCATCCAAAGGATTTTATTAATTCTCGATTGATAGCAGTCCAGCAGGGTCATTGTGAATATTGTGGACAGTGACCCTTTTCCTCTCCCAAAAAATGTCTCAACTGTTAACGAGTTTCCTATTAGGTTACTGACAATTATTTGCTTGTCAGGTTGTGTTGGAAAAGCTTGTTGAACAACCCTTTTCCCCCATTAAGCAGTCTACTGGCTCCACCTGCCCCACGGCTTGTCTGCTGAAGTTTATTATCTCCACAGAGTCGTTCAAGAGTACTAGGTCAGGGCTGTCTTGCTGTTTTTCCACAAACTGCACTGGAGACAACAGCGGTCATGGGCATATCATATCCCCCATTAAGTCCAGCTTCCATGCAATGGCATCTAAATAATTTGAATGGTCTTTGACTTCTTCATATATATTATCATATAGTGTCACCATATTTAGGGCTGACATTGTTGGGGAAGTAAGACGAATTCTGTAGTCAAGATCTTACAGCGTGTAATGCAACCCAGCTCTACCATTCTGAAGAGAACTAAGCTCACCCTTCCCTGTACGTTGGCTCTCGTCGATTTCTTCTAGCACCTTCGCCAACGGGGTAGGAGAATCTATTTCCTCGACATCTCGTGAATGGTGTAAGGAGCTCCCAGGTATGGTTGTGGATCGTGCAGAGAGTGAGACAGCAACCGGTGATCAAAGACCATTGATTCTGCAAAGTATATCATACTAAAATCATTCACCTGCGTATGGTTCGCCTCAATCGTGTTCTTAGGTCTTTCCTATGGTCTTATTTCTGTACTGGAAACCTATTTTTTTTTAAAGATGTTAGTAATCCAGACACCCCCACCCCCCCATAGAGTCGTTTTTCCTCTCTTTCAAGATGTGGAATATGGGAGCCAAGGGACTCATTGGTTTTCTTATTACAGCACCTTTATCCTGGGCCTTGACCGAACTGTCCACTCTGATCAGTTTGTCGCACTTGCCTGCCTTGTCATCCAAAGCTGCTTTGTTCTTTTTCCTACTCAATTTAGTGCACCCCTGGCTTCTCAGGCCAATGCGCTCCCTGTTTGCCACCGATAGGGGGAGGAGGCGAGGGGAAAGCTGCTTGCAGTTCTTTCGGAGGGAATAATTTGTGAGGTTGTAATTTAAGGAGATGTGAACAGTTTAACCAACGTAATTCCAAGCTTGAATTACAAGTTCCAGTGATATCATCTTTTCCTGTTTGCACAACGGTGTGTCCACTGACCTCCGCCCTCTGCCCATGGACCACAGACCGCTACACTTTGCAGACAAAGCAAAGGGAAGGAGTCACAGATAACTCACAGAAGCTCATAATACACAGGAGCTAAAACAACAGCCAGCACCTTCACTGCAGAGCACTTCACTTTGCAGACACTTTGCGGCCGCTTCGTGGATCCAGCGAGATTTTAGCTGGTTCCCAAAGCAAAGGGGAGGATTCACAGGTAACTCATGCGAGCTCATGACACACAGGAGCCAAAACAACAGCCATCACTTTCACAGCAGAACACTATAGTAATGGGCTAAGTTAGTCCACTTGTTTGAAAACCTGGCAGACACCAGAGAAATTCCTGATCTCATGTCAGGGACCCAGAGTGGGTGCAATTCACATAACAACACTGTCATTTTGCTTGCTTTGGCTACTCAATATTTCAGGCCGATGTTTTTGCAACATTAAACTGGAACATTTATCTCAAAAGGGTGTAGGAGGTGCTGGCTTTCCCAGGACCAGTGCTACATTAATACAACTACTGGCAAAGCCAATAGTTTGTCATTTGTAGTTGTTTTTCGCATTGTATATTTAGCATGAATGGAAGGAATTAGTAATGACAGCACAATTATGAAAAGCAATTGATCAGGATCGATTCGGATAGACATGAGTCTCTTACTATGAAACAGTCTTTTATTTGTTTAGATGATTATAAAACCTTTTTCACAGTATATACTCGAACAGTGTTGAATGTAGGACCGGACATCTTTATGGTTAATAAAAATACTTAGACACAACTCACACATTTTGCAGTTTGTACGGCGCTTCACAAAAAAGACATGTGTGCCATTTCTCTTCCAATGTTTGTTTATTGATTTTTGCAGTTTAACAGAAAACAACTTGACAGGTATTCCTCTTAATAACGTCCCGCAGTCGATTCCTCACTCTTTCCCTGTTCATGCATTACTGTCTCCGCCCCCATCCACTTTTATAAATCCTGGGGCCATTGACACAAAGGGAAGGCCCTTGGGGTACTTCCAAGAGATGGCCATGCAATGCCTCGCTAACACCAGTAGGAAGGCGACTGTTTTGTTTGTGTGTCTTCTCTTTTCTTCCCGGAAGAGCACTCCCAATAGAGAAATCTTAGGAGTGCGGTCCAGTTTTCTACCCAGTAGGTTGTCAACCCTGCTTATCGCTGCCTGCCATTAGCATTCTATTGTCTGGCATTCCCAGACCATATGAATAACATGATAACCTTATTGGCAATAAGCCACGTGGAACGCCGCGTTTAAGGAGCAGAAAAAGGAATGACGATCAGTTAACCCAATTAGTTGGGTATCCATGGCTGTATCAGAACGGCCTTGAGATAAATAAATCTTGCTACTATCAGGAAATTGCCTGAAACAAGAGCATACATGAAGATATAAAAGATTAGAGAGTAACCTCAAGCAGAACTCATTTGAGAGACTGCATTGGATGAAGACTATGGTCAAGTTTATATAGATTGATGAGCACAGAAAAATTAACCAAGAATACTATTAAAAAAAGGGTCATATACCAGCTCTGAGTAAATAAAACAACAAATAACTGTTTTGCAGGGTATGCAGTGATTATAACAAATCACAAAATAACTAATGCCTTTACAACGAACGGAAAATAACGAATTCTAAAATAATGAAAAACTAAAAAAGGGGAGTGGGAATAGTGGTTTTGGAGATGGGGAACAGTATCTAGAACAAGGAATTTGTTATTTTGAAATTCGTTATTATGGTATTAGTTGTAATGGAATTAGTTATTTTGGATTTGTTAAAATCACATGTAACCGTTTTGCAGATAGGAGATTACGGTGCGATAATTACTAGGAAATTTCCCTGAGGAAGACCTTTGAAAGGTTGAAACATGTGTTGGCTGGTCAAGCACAATGTGTATATTTGAATAAAAACAGTCTTTCAAGAGTAATAAATTTGTACTCATAATCCTAGAAGATGCATTGTGCTAGTGGCGCATACTGCCAGTTAGGTTGTCATGTTATTCATATTGGTTTAATGGCCTTGGGCTTGAGCCTTCTACTAGCATAGGCCGTTGCTTGGCCACCATATCAAAACCTGTAGCAAAAGTAGTTATTTCAAACAATTTAGATAATAACAAGGGTGTGATAAACCGCTCAGACCGGGTGCAGATTCTTAGACCATATGCCAGAACCCAACGGACTCCCCATTGCATCTCGGGCAGCGGTGTACGATAGTTTATTTTATCATGTGTAACTCCTGGGGAGTTATGTAGACTCTGTGGACAATATTGAATTGAATTAGGTTGAAGTGTGCATTCCTTGACATCGTACTCATTTTTTAGCATATCTTAGTACATGTTCTCTCCGCTAGTGCCTCCCCCATATCCCGTTCCCATTTTTCTTTTACTTTCAGGTGGGCAGTGTCTCACTATCCTGTAATGTGGTATATAGCCTTATGATTGTGTGTGGTTCCGCTCCCATGGCTAATACATTTGTAGGACTGGTGTGATGAGAGGCTCATATAGAATGGAGTACCATTTGCCTGCCAGGGCCTTAGTTATCTGAGCAAAATTTAAGAATTGTCCCTCAGGTATCTGTAATGTTTGCGCCCCTTCCATGAAGGGCAGCAACGCTCCCCCTTCAAACAAGTCTCCCACTTGGGAAGATCTGACTGCACCTATGTCCCTTATAATTCTTGTATAGTAGGATCCTCCCCCCTCAAGCATTCCCTAGTGCGCCCCACTCCTGAAAAAACCTTCTGCAGACCCATCTTGTCCAGCCATCTCCCGCCCCATCTCTATCACCCCCTTCCTTGGGAAACTCTTGGAGGAGCTGGTCTTCGCCGAACCGTCCCAGCACACTGAACTTGTTGGTTGCTTACACGACCATCAATCTGGATTCCGAGCATCCAGAGGCATGGAAACTGCTCTTCTGAACATCTGTGAGGAACTACTCGTATCTCTTGACTCCAACTCTACAGCTGTTCTCATTCTACTTGATATCTCCTCTGCATTTGATACAGTCAACCACTCCATCCTCATAAAAAGGCTCTATGCTACCCTAGGTATCTCGGAGCGGACACTGTACTGGCTGACCTCCTTCCTCAATGATCATGTGTCCCAGGTTAATCTGGGCTCTTTCTCCTCCCCCACCTCCATTTCCACCTGCAGGGTCCCCCTGGGCTCCAACCTTTCTCCCTGGCTCTTCAACACCCATCTTGCTCTGCTTTTACACCTCATTTCCTCCTTCCCAACTTCCAGTGTTATACAGATGACACACAACTCTTCTTCAAACTTCCTTCTGATCCTCTCCTTACTTCCTCCATCATTCCAGACTGCCTATCTGCCATACAGTCATGGTGTACCTCCAATGATCTCTGCCTCAATGCCAGCAAGAATGAGATCCTTCCAATTGGGACTCCTGCTCCCGCTTTCTTCCCCTTACTCTGGCCATCTTCTATGGGCTCTCCCCCCTTCACCTTCATCTGAAGCCAGAAACCTTGGAGTCATCTTCGATTCTTCTCTTTCCTTCCTCCCTCACATTCAGAGCCTTGCCAAGAAAGCCCACTTTCAACTCCACCTCCTCAAAGGGATTCTTACTTTCCTCACATTCCCCCAGAAGCTTAACGTCTCCAGAACTCGGATTCTCTCCAGGCTAGACTACTGCAATGGCCTCTCCCTTATTCTACCCTCTTCTTCTCTACGACCCCTCCACCTAATCCAGAATAGGGCTGAGAGATGTATTCTTGGCCTCTAGCCCAGGGACCGCATCTCTCCAACCCTAAAACCTCTCCACTAGCTCCGGGTTGCAGGATCAAATTCAAATCCCTCTGCATCATCCATAAGGCTGTCTGGGGCCGGGGACCACGCTATCTACAACTGACTCTCACTAAAGACTCTTCCTCCAGATCTTCACATTGCTCCGGCACCAACTTTCAGCGTGTCAATTGATTTGGTAAACAGCAAGCTGGTGGCCGATCTCTTTCCTCTGCAGGCTCCCTCCTATGGAACAGCCTCCCCATTCCTCTTAATCTTGAGCAGGATCTCCTCACATTCTGGAAGCTCCTAAAGATCTTCCTTTTCTCCTCCTCCTCCTTCCCTTCCTCGCTCCCCTGCTAAACCCCCACAGCTGCTGAGATTGGTGACCAGGGCCCTTATGTGTCCTCCTGGGTCCTGGCCTCCCAACCCAATCGCCTTAAGCCTCCGCCCGCCCCCATCACTTGCTTTAGCACCCACTGGCCTATGCCACCACAGGCCTGCACTTATTTATTGGCAGCTGACCACTCACACTAAGTCACTTAACAGCTGCCTACTAGCACTTCCCTTTTTGGTACACCTAGCACTTACCCCCACTCCCTCATCCCTTCTCTCTCTCTGCACTTGCACCTTCTGAATGCTCACAAGGCCTAGTAGGTCCATCTCTATCTTTCATTGTCGTATTTGATTTTCATTCCCATGTTTCCTCCCTGTTGCCCGGTGGGTGCTTTGAAACACCATTTACTTGATGTATAAACGCCTTACAAATGCTCAATAAATAAATAAATACATAAATAAACAAATAAATAAATAAATAAATATATAAATAAGAGGCATGTCAGGTCTATAACCTGCACCCAGATTTAATGTACTGCATACCCTTTTCCAGACCTGCCGGACTGCCCGTGAGATGTAAGTTGCCTGATACCATCAAACTTTCTCCCCAGAGTGTTTCCAAATGATTGACCTATCTATCCCATCATCCACGGCGTCCCATCTAGCTGCGTGTTGAAATTGAGAAGCTATATGATATAGCTCAAAGTCGGTGAGGGCAAGACCTCCATAGGGATGTTTCCTCTGGAGCGTCATCAGGGACACTCTGCTTCGCTCCGCGTCCCACAATAGTTCTGAAATGTTGCTACCTCGAGCTTTAAAAAGGGGGGACTGATTAAGTATGGTATGTTAGAGAATAGATATATGAATCTAGGTAGGATAACCATTTTGTAAATCGCTATTTTCCCCATAAAAGATGGGGGCAGTTCCTCCCGAAACCATATCCTGTCCTCTAGAGCTGTCAGCGCCCTGCCCACATTGTGCTGAAATGTGTCTGCTATTTGATAATGCACCTGTGTCCCCAAGTACCTGAAGGAGAACGTTTCCCACCGTGTAGCCACATCTGGCAACTCCTCTCAGGGTTCTCCTTTAAGGGTGCCCAACTGGAAGGCTACCGATTTCACCATATTAATTCGGAATCCAGACAACCTGCCTATGCGGACCATCCGGTCGAGCATCCACGGGATGTGCAGTCTTGGATTGTGGACATAGAGGAGAACGTCATCCACATACAAGGATATTACATGGGTTAGGCCGTCTACCGTTGTTCCTGCATCGATAAATTGGTCTAAAAATGTGGCGGGTGTTCCAATGTAAGGGCGCAGAGTATAGGAGATAAGGGGCATCCCTGCCGTGTGCCCCTTTGCAGCTGCCATTTAGGCGAAACCTCCCTACCAATTTTTACCCTTGCCAGAGGATTTTGATAAAAGAGACTTATCCATTTCCTCATGGACATCTGTGCAATTCTAAACATATTTCTACATTCAAACTTATACCATTACACAAATCCCACAATAACATAGGACACAAGACATAACTTATCTCTCGTGGATCAACGCCTATTCGCAATTGTTTTTTTCGGGGTGTATTTGATTTGGTCCTACTTCCTTCATCGCTTTCGTATGATTTATTATTTCAGTCTATGCTATAGACAATCAGCCACTAATTTAGGGCTATTATCATAATAGATGTCGCCGACACAGTGTGTTTCGTCCTCTCTAAGAGGCGCTCAATTGTGTGCTCCTTTTCTTAGTTTGCTGGCCCTCATCAGGACAGTACCAATTTAACATCTCCCGTTAATATGTTCCTATGCTGTAGCACCTTTGTTTATGATATGATGTGGCATTTATAACGCGCCTGTACACAAGTGTTTCGAGGTGCAACAAGACAAAGAGGGGGAAACAAAGGGAGGACTAAATAACAATCTTACTAGGCCTTGTGTCATTCAGATCATGCAAGTGCGGGGAAGAGGGAAGGGGAGAAGTGCCAGGGGGAGGGGAAGGAAGAGGTGCAGTAAACTCCCAAGTGCAGCCAGCGGGTGGCTCATAAGTGCAGAGAGAAGGGACTGTAGGGTTGCAAATATAGACCCTTAAGTGCAGGGGATCCCAGAGGCAGTGCTACGGCAACTGGACATGCAGGAGCCTGGGCCCGAACTCAGAGGGTGACCAGTGCGCAGAGCAGTCAGATGCATCAGCAGGGAAGATGAAGAAAGCAGAAGCGAAAATGAAGGTCTTGAGTTGCTTCCGGAACTGGAGGTGGTTCTGCTCAAGTTTGGGAGAGGCAGTGAGGCTGTTCCAGAGGTAGGCCCCAGCCGAGGAGATAGATCTGCCCTCAACTCTCTGCTTGGAGAAGCGTCTGACCCTCAAAGAGTTGGAGGTGGATGATCAGAGAGCTAGAGAAGGAAGATGTTTACGCAGAGAAATTCGGAGGTAGAACAGTCCCAGCCCCCAGAAAGCCTTGTGGATGATGCAGAGGGTCTTGAAGTTGATCCTTGCAGACACAGGGAGCCAGTGAAGAGATTTCAGAGCTGGAGAGATACGATCCCTGGACTTGAGGCATAAACAAGTCTCGTATAAGTCTTTCATATGAGGACATCTGTATGCTGTCAGTGGTACTGCACCTCTCCAATGAAATACAACCTGCAGATGTCCTCACAACGTATTTCATTGGAAAACAACTACATACAGATGTCTTCATATGAAATCACATTGTGATCAACACTATGACAACAACTAAAGGCTTCATTTGTACATGCAACCTACAGATATTCTCACAACGTATGTATAACTGCAGCCACTGTGGCTGAAAGGAGCTCTGCCTCTCCCTGCCATGAACGTAGCAACTGAAGGCACACAGGGGAGGCTGAGCACATAACAAATTCAGATTAATTTGCTGATATGATAATTAAACCTAAATCCCCACTTGTAAAAACCACGTAAAGCCCACAATCACTGGTTTAAATAAATGGTTCATATCCTTTGCATCTGTAGATCACTGACAGTTGCCATGACTACCAGACCCTCTGTTTTCCGAAACCCCACCTCTTTGCCTTTTCTCTGTCGCAATGGCTTTACCATTATGGCAGTGCTTTGCACCACCTACAAGTGCCAAAACCAAAACACTTGCGGCGCCACCAGCAAAAGGATCCAGGAAGTGCAGTCTTTGCTCAAATCAGGGTCCATTGTAAGCTAGAAGGGTGGCAGAACGCTGTATAGATGGCCAGATCCTGGCACCAGCCATGGTTCTGGCCATACAATGGGTGGGCTTTAAGAAACCATGTCCGTCTTGGATCACTGTTACCACTTGGTTTGTTGGTGCAGGGTCTAGAGCCAATGGGCCACGCTTTCATTTAAGATGCTGCCTTTTGATTTCAAGTCCGCTTTTGATAGTGTGCACCGGCCAACACTGGTGAAAGTTGTCTCATCTGTGTGCTCCATTATCCTTCCTGCATTTGGTGCAATTGGTGCACACGAGGACTAGACACGCTTGACTGGGTCCAGGGGGACAGCATGTAGTGGCATTCAGCAAGGATGTGTTTGAGGTATTTCTGTTTAATTATAGCTGTTTTCTGCAAAGCCCGTAGGGGTTACCCAACTAAGGGCCTGTTCTACACTGTAGGCACAGTTTTCCTCGGTTGCATTGGTCCTGGCCACCAAAAGCAGGTGCCCTTCCCCCAAAGAGAGCTGGCAGCAGATTAGCCTGCCAATAAACCAAAGACACCTTTGACTGCCATTTGGGAAGGATCGGTGTATGCTGGGGTCTGGAACCTGCCGATCACCAGAGGCGTTGGTCTTGGGAGCCCCATGATTCCTCACTGTGGACTATGCTGGTGGAGGCTGATGGGAGTTGTAGTCTAAAACATATGGAGAGCCAAAGGTGGCAGACCTCTGGGGGTTATGTGAGGGGCAGTGGCAGATGGCAACGGTGGACACCTTTCACAGTGCTTAATGTAACATCAGTATTTACAACAGATCCCAAAGGGCACATCCTTCGGCCAGCAGGGTGAATGCATAAAGCAATACGTGCAGCAGTACATGGAGCCCATCGGCTGAAGCTAATGATCCAAGCCTGTGTTCTGAGCAAGCTGTGTGCTCCATGCACGCCCCTGCATTGGTCTGCCTGCTCAAGGCCCCCCATGTCGCCCAGGCAATGGGGGACGAGTAAGTGGCCCTTCCTTACTTCGACTTCCAGATGGCCGTCCTCCTTTCCAGCCATGGCTCCACCTCCTCCACGTGCCATGGAATTGGAAGACTGGCTCCTGTCCGGGCCCTGTTTCCATTTCCACAGGGGCCCATATATTCCATGCCCCACACCATTTCCGTGGATTTATGTTTACATACTCTTCCCATCTCTGAGGTTGGGCCTGGGGTGCTAATTGCAATAATACCCACAGTGCAGTGGTGGGATTGTTTGGCCGGTGATGGCACCATTGCCCGGCGATGGGGCCCTGGGCCCTAACCGGTTGATCAAGCCTGCCGCCATAGCTATTCTTGCTTCATTAATGTCCCCTAATTTTAATAAGCCAAGAAGTCCTTCTCTTCCTGGTGATTGTGTATAGTGGGACCATGCTATGTTATTAGGTTTCTCCTTAACCGATAAGTAGCTCTGGGTCCCTATGCGATTGGGCCTCTCTCCGTAAGTAGCCCTAGGTCCCTATGCGATTGGGACTCTCTCCGTAAGTAGCCCTAGGTCCCTATGCGATTGGACCTCTCTCCGTAAGTAGCCCTAGGTCCCTATGCGATTGGACCTCTCTCCGTAAGTAGCCCTAGGTCCCTATGCGATTGGGCCTCTCTCCGTAAGTATCCCTAGGTCCCTATGTGATTGGGCCTCTCTCCGTAAGTAGCCCTAGGTCCCTATGCGATTGGACCTCTCTCCGTAAGTAGCCCTAGGTCCCTATGCGATTGGACCTCTCTCCGTAAGTAGCCCTAGGTCCCTATGCGATTGGACCTCTCTCCGTAAGTAGCCCTAGGTCCCTATGCGATTGGGCCTCTCTCCGTAAGTAGCCCTAGGTCCCTATGCGATTGGACCTCTCTCCGTAAGTAGCCCTAGGTCCCTATGCGATTGGACCTCTCTCCGTAAGTAGCCCTAGGTCCCTATGCGATTGGACCTCTCTCCGTAAGTAGCCCTAGGTCCCTATGCGATTGGACCTCTCTCCGTAAGTAGCCCTAGGTCCCTATGCGATTGGACCTCTCTCCTTAAGTAGCCCTAGGTCCTTATGCGATTGGACCTCCCTCCGTAAGTAGCCCTGGGTCCGTAAGTAGCCCTGGGTCCCTATGCGATTGTTTGTACCTCCGTAAGCGCACAGGATAATAGGTGGCCTCCACTTTGGCCATGATGGCAAACGCATGAAGACCCAAGTCAAGCCTCATAATGCCAATACGTTATTAGTGCATTTTCTGGAGGTTATTTTTCTGGCCCGGCTTCGAGCAGTTTCGTCATTTAATACCTAGTCTCTGTTTTTCTGTTTAGTGGTCCGTGTCTGAGGGCCACATCTCTGCTCTTTGTATTATTGTTTTTTGCCTATTTATAAGATCAAGTCCCCCCTCTGTATTGGGCTTTCTTTAATTTTCTGCGGTCAGTGCCTGCTCTGTGTAATGGGTGCCTTTTTTACAGTAGGTATCTTACTTTCTTTTGTTAATGTCCCTACTGTGTGTATTGGGGTTGGGAGTCGTTTCTGTGGTAATGTCCTTGCTGGATATGTAAGGATTGGATGCCTTTTGTGCAGGTTACGTTTTCTTGGTCGTGAATCTGATCTGTGTAGTGAGGTTGGTTGAACTTTCTGTGCTCCTGTTTCCATTCTGTGTTTTGGCGGCTGCAGCCTTTTCTGTGGTAATGTCGCTTCTGTGTGTATTGCGGTTGGGAGTCTTGTATGTGGTAATGTCCTTTGATGCTTGTGTGCAGATTAGGTTGTCTTGGTCGTGACTCTATAATCTGTGTAATGAGGTTGGTTGACCTTTCTGTGCTCTGTTTCCATTCTGTGTTTTGGCAGCTGCAGCCTTTTCTGTGGTATTGTCGCTTCCGTGTGTATTGGGGTTGGGAGCCTTTTCTGTGGTAACGTCATTACTGTCCTTGGATGCCTTGTGTGCAGGTAACCTTTTCTTGGTCGTGAATCTGATCTGTGTAGTGAGGTTGGTTGAACTTTCTGTGCTCCTGTTTCCATTCTGTGTTTTGGCGGCTGCAGCCTTTTCTGTGGTAATGTCGCTTCTGTGTGTATTGCGGTTGGGAGTCTTGTGTGTGGTAATGTCCTTTGATGCTTGTGTGCAGATTAGGTTGTCTTGGTCGTGACTCTATAATCTGTGTAATGAGGTTGGTTGACCTTTCTGTGCTCTGTTTCCATTCTGTGTTTTGGCAGCTGCAGCCTTTTCTGTGGTATTGTCGCTTCCGTGTGTATTGGGGTTGGGAGCCTTTTCTGTGGTAACGTCATTACTGTCCTTGGATGCCTTGTGTGCAGGTAACCTTTTCTTGGTCGTGAATCTGATCTGTGTAGTGAGGTTGGTTGAACTTTCTGTGCTCCTGTTTCCATTCTGTGTTTTGGCGGCTGCAGCCTTTTCTGTGGTAATGTCGCTTCTGTGTGTATTGCGGTTGGGAGTCTTGTGTGTGGTAATGTCCTTTGATGCTTGTGTGCAGATTAGGTTGTCTTGGTCGTGACTCTATAATCTGTGTAATGAGGTTGGTTGACCTTTCTGTGCTCTGTTTCCATTCTGTGTTTTGGCAGCTGCAGCCTTTTCTGTGGTATTGTCGCTTCCGTGTGTATTGGGGTTGGGAGCCTTTTCTGTGGTAACGTCCTTACTGTCCTTGGATGCCTTGTGTGCAGGTAACCTTTTCTTGGTCGTGAATCTGATCTGTGTAGTGAGGTTGGTTGATCTTTCTGTGCTCCTGTTTCCATTCTGTGTTTTGACGGCTGCAGCCTTTTCTGTGGTAATGTCGTTTCTGTGTGTATTGGGGCTGGGAGCATTTTTATGCAATCATCTCTGCTCTCTTTTTGGAACAGAGTGACATTTCTGTGGTCATGTTTCTGCTGTGTGTACTGGGGTTGGGAGCCTTTTCTCTGGTAATGTCCTTGCTGTCCTTGGATGCTTGTGTGCAGATTACGTTTTCTTGGTCGTGACTCTAATCTGTGTAGTGAGGTAGGTTGACCTTTGTGTGCCCCTTTTCCCATTCTGTGTTTTGAAGGCTGCAGGCTTTTCTGTGGTAATGTCGCTTCTCTGTGTATTGGGGTTGGTAGTCTTCTCTGTTGTAGTGCCCCTGCTGTGCATTTCGCATACGAGCGCTTTTTCTGTGGCGATACCCCTGATGTGTGTATTGGGGCTATCTGGATTTGCTGTGTTAACTACCTGTTCTCTGTATCATACACTGATCTAGCCCTCACACGTTCTCCCGTTCCAGCCCTCTCTCTCTTTCTCTCTCTTTTCTCTCTCTGATCGAAGTTTTTCATTCCAAGATATTCGTGTACTCTCCTATTGTACTTTTTTTGAAAGAAGGTGGCTGGGCACAAATAGCACCAATAGGGATTTCTGACTGCTTTGCATAAAATCAAAGGGATTTGTGACCACAGATCTTTATACTTCACAAATATGACTGTGAAAAAGGGCTGTATGCTTGAATCACTGCACGCATCCCACTTTACTGTTTGCAGCCTTGAACCCTAAAAATCCAGACTGCTTCAGGATTTGGATGCGTGCATAGAATGGCTACGACATCTGTAAAAACGCTGCTTCTTCTTTCAGGAGATAATGTTTGTGTGTTGGGTGCCTTTTCTGTGGCCTCGTCTTTGCTCTGGATATTGCGTTGTGTGCCATTTTCTGTTGTCATGTCTCTTCTTTCTGTGTTGGCGATTGGATGCCTTGTCTGCGGCCAAGGCTGTGTTCTGTGTATTGGGTTTTCTGCCGCCCTGCCTCTTCTGTCTGTATTGAGGATCTAGGACTGTTCTGCAATCACAATACTTTCACAAGACTGCACGCTTTTGCCTGGAATCTATTGCTGCTGGTATAGCAACACAGATTGTCTTTCCTTTCTTTCAGATCAACTTCCAGTCCAGATCCAAGGGAGCAAGTTGTGCTTTTATGAAAACCAATCACAGGAGCCGACACATTCCATTGAGATTCAAACAATAATCTCAGTAACGAGATGTCCCTCGGGGTATGTACACACTAAACAATCACTCAGTCAGTTACTCCCCATGGCTTCCTGAGATGGATGTCCGACTATGATTTACCCAATTAAAGATAAATGATTTAAGACGAGCATCAGAGCAGACCCGGTGAAGGACTAACCATAATGACACCCTCCCCATTGGCAAGCATCAGAGCAGACCTGGTGAAGGACTAACCATAATGACTCCCTCCTCATTTAAGAGCATCAGAGCAGACCCGGTGAAGGACTAACCATAATGACTCCCTCCCCATTGACGAGCATCAGAGCAGACCCGGTGAAGGACTAACCATAATGACTCCCTCCCCATTGACGAGCATCAGAGCAGACCCGGTGAAGGACTAACCATAATGACTCCCTTCCCATTGACAAGCATCAGAGCAGACCCGGTGAAGGACTAACCATAATGACTCCCTCCCCATTGACAAGCATGAGAGCAGACCCAGTGAAGGACTAACCATAATGACTTCCTCCCCATTGACAAGCATCGGGGCAGACCCGGTGAAGGACTAACCATAATGACTCCCTCCCCATTGACGAGCATCAGAGCAGACCCGGTGAAGGACTAACCATAATGACTCCCTCCCCATTGACGAGCATCAGAGCAGACCCGGTGAAGGACTAACCATAATGACACCATCCCCATTGACGAGCATCAGAGCAGACCCGGTGAAGGACTAACCATAATGACTCCCTCCTCATTGACGAGCATCAGAGCAGACCCGGTGAAGGACTAACCATAATGGCTCCCTCCCCATTGACACGCATGAGAGCAGACCCGGTGAAGGACTAACCATAATGACTTCCTCCCCATTGACAAGCATCGGAGCAGACCCGGTGAAGGACTAACCATAATGACTCCCTCCCCATTGACAAGCATCGGAGCAGACCCGGTGAAGGACTAACCATAATGACTTCCTCCCCATTGACAAGCATCGGGGCAGACCCGGTGAAGGACTAACCATAATGACTCCCTCCCCATTGACAAGCATCAGAGCAGACCAGGTGAAGGACTAACCATAATGACTTCCTCCCCATTGACAAGCATCAGAGCAGACCCGGTGAAGGACTAACCATAATGACTCCCTCCCCATTGACAAGCATCAGAGCAGACCCAGTGAAGGACTAACCCTAATGAATCCCCATTGACAAACATAAAGGAACTCCTGGTGACGAACTAAGCATATTGACTCCCCATTGACGAGCATCAGAGCAGACCCGGTGAAGGACTAACCATAATGGCTCCCTCCCCATTGACACGCATGAGAGCAGACCCGGTGAAGGACTAACCATAATGACTTCCTCCCCATTGACAAGCATCGGAGCAGACCCGGTGAAGGACTAACCATAATGACTCCCTCCCCATTGACAAGCATCGGAGCAGACCCGGTGAAGGACTAACCATAATGACTTCCTCCCCATTGACAAGCATCGGGGCAGACCCGGTGAAGGACTAACCATAATGACTCCCTCCCCATTGACAAGCATCAGAGCAGACCAGGTGAAGGACTAACCATAATGACTTCCTCCCCATTGACAAGCATCAGAGCAGACCCGGTGAAGGACTAACCATAATGACTCCCTCCCCATTGACAAGCATCAGAGCAGACCCAGTGAAGGACTAACCCTAATGACTTCCTCCCCATTGACAAGCATCGGGGCAGACCCGGTGAAGGACTAACCATAATGACTCCCTCCCCATTGACAAGCATCAGAGCAGACCCAGTGAAGGACTAACCCTAATGAATCCCCATTGACAAACATCAAGGAACTCCTGGTGACGAACTAAGCATATTGACTCCCCATTGACAAGCATCAGAGCAGATCTGGTGAAGGAGTAACCTTAATGGGTCAGCATTAAGAAGCATCCTAACAGTCTTGGCAAAGGACATTTCTAATGAATACCGATTAGCATGCATTAGACCCAATGCAGTGAAGATATAACCATAGCAACAGCAAAGAACATGGCACGACTTCCTATTCTGCGGTTTCCTTCCCAGTCCTTACAAAATGAAGGCAATCAGCCTTCCTGACAGAACAACTCTTATAAATAAAATAATCATTTTTTCCCCATTAGCCCTTAGAAGGACTATAAAATCCCAGCCCCCCCTCCTGTATTTTCGGTCCCAAAGGCACTATATTTTATTATTTAGACTGTTATTCCGGAATGCTGGCTGAGCAGGCAGCAGGCTGAAGTGAGAGCTCCTTGCCTCCCTGATCTTGGATATTATATGGATATAATGAATTCAAAGAAAAAGATTGATTCCCTTGAAAGCCCTGCCTCCAAAAAAGACCCACGCTGACATGGCGGAGCCTCTGAGCAGCCAAGACCTTTACAAGCTGATGTTAAAGTATCCCAGGACGTGGGAGAGATGAGCGCTGACTTGAATGGTAAGGTGGCTAGCCTGGATAACAGGGTTGGAAAACTGGAAAAAGACTTAGCTGGCTTTGCTTCTGAGATTTCTGGAAGCTATAGGACCTATAATGATATGAGAAAGGACATGGAGGCCCTGAGACTTAAAAACTTGTTGCTGGACTTAAAATCCAGGAGCCATAACCTTAGACTCATGGGTCTTCCTGAGGAGGTGACTGCAGATGGAAACTTGGAAAATATCATAGTCAAAATTGTATCAGATTCATATGGCCAAGGTATTCTCTCACCAGATGACTTGGACTATGCCTTCAGAGTGGGAAAATTAATTAGTGCTAAGCCGAGACAAATGTTGACGGTGATCAACAAAATAAGTGCTAAGGAAAAAATTCTTAGAGCAGCCAGGAATAAAGGTCAGGCAACATACAGTACTTCTAAACTGGCCATTTTTCCAGACTACCCAAAAGACCTGGTGGAGAAACGGAAATCTTTTCAGGAGGTCAAGAAGTTGGCAAAAGATAGGGAGATAAAGGCTATCCTGGTCACTCCTGCAGTTCTGAAGTTATATTTCTCATCTGGTTTGAAATCTACTGAAGACCTGGAAGAAGCAAAGAAATGGATCTTAGATTAGCTGGTAAAATAGCTCAGCGGGTTGAGCGTTTGCTGCTGCGATCTGTGCGTGATCTGCAGGTCGCAGGTTCGAATCCCGGCAAGACCAACTCAGCCTTTCACCCTTCCGAGGTCGATAAATGAGTACCAATTTCGGTTGGGTGATATTGTATGTAAATATGTGCTCTGTAAAGCGCTTTGGATTAAGGCACTATATAAATAACTTATCATTATAAAAGCCCTAATCCCAGTAATTAGGTTAGCTCTACCCTAGGGAACTTGTATGTGCAGGTGTGAGTCTGGATGAATGGGTGCGTTTGTTCAGTTGGGGCCTTAGGAAAATTTTGTTCTTCTTTAAATAACATAGTATAGTAATTTCCCTCATTAAGTTCAATTTATAATAATATATATGATATATTAGTTCTGGTTTAATGTTACTGTTTTTATAAAGTTGCCGTTCAATGTATTGGAATGCTCTGATTACTTACCGGTAATCTTCATTACTCCTAGTCCTACTCTTCCTCGTCACAGTACTTACTTCATGAGGCACCCGCCTCCGACACAGGACCTTCTTCTATTTCTTTAAATCCCTATAACTCCTCCCCCACATCCATGTCACTCAGTTTCATATTACCAAGCCGGAGCATGGGACCTTCCCCGCAGGGAGGGTGAGGAGGGTCGTCAGTACTGTGACGAGGAAGAGTAGGACTAGGAGTAATGAAGATTACCGGTAAGTAATCAGAGCATTACCTCCACGTCCACTCTTCCTCGTCCCAGTACTTACTTCATGAGGTATACCAAAGCATCAACGGGGAAAAGGTCCCAATGAGACAGAGCCAAAAACAGTGCAGCAAAACACACCCACAATAACTCTTAAATCACATCCCCACAGACAAAAACTCCAACCACGAAGGAACCAACCCCCGAGTGGGAGAAACTCAACCCATAGCGGTTGATGAAAATGCCTAGACCAGCCAAGGCGGCAGCCATACAAATCTCTTGCAGAGAAAAACCCTCCTTACATCGGGCCAGGAAGCCGCGAAACCCCTGGTAGACCGCCCCTGATTGTGCGCAGGCACAGGCAGGCCAGAAGCCACATAGGCCCTAGAGATCACAACCCGGAACCACCGGAAAATGGAAACCACAGATGCGTTATGCCCAGCCCCAGCCAGACCACAAGCAATCAGAAGACTATCAGATTGGTGGAAAAGGCAAACCAAGCCAAATACTCCAACGCGTCCCGCCGGACATCAATGTTAAGCTGAGCCACCTCCTCAGGCGTTCTTGGATCATGAAAGAAGTCAGGGAGAACCAGACCCTGAGAGGTGTGAAACCCGAGAGACAACTGAAGGGAGAAACTTCGGACCACACCCCGGCACCACCGAGTCTGGCAGCACCCTCAGGAAAGGAGCGTGACATAAGAGAGCCCCAATCTCCCCAAGCCTACGGGCAGAAGTGAGGGCAATAAGAAAAGCAGATTTCAGTGTAAGATGTTTGATATCAATCTCGGAAATGGGCTCAAAAGGAGGCCCATGAAGGAACCGTAATACAAGAGGGAGATCCCAAAAGGAAAGCCCTTTATCAGCACAAGGAAGGGAAGAAGAAAAACCCTGGATCAACTTCCCCACCAACACCTCCCCATCCAAGTGACCGTCAGAGTCCCCCAAAAGGAATTTCATGGAGGCCCGCTGAGAGCGAAGCCTGGAAAAACTGCCAGGCCCCTGTCAAAACCCCTCCTGGAGGAACCGAAGGATAGCAGAGGCCAGAACGCAGGGGAGGGATCCCAGACTGCCCATACCAGTCTCGGAAATGGCCCCAATGTCTGCCTAACACCTTCAGAGTGGAGGGTCTAAGAGCATCCATTTGGACTCAACTACAGGATCTGAGAACCCCTGAGATATCAACCTAGACTGAGCAATAGCCACACCGCCCATTGCATCCGGTGGAATTCTAACCGCAGATCCCCTTGAAGGGGACACGGCCACCTCGGAACCAGCCAAGGTTCCTAGGAACGAAGCTCCAACAGAGAGGGGATCCAACTCCGGCGGCACCAGAACAGAGCTAACAACAACACAGTCACCCTGGACACTCAGATGCGCCAAACCACCCGGGGCAGAAGGGTAATAGGCGGAAAGGCATAAAGGAAAACCCCAAGGCCACTGTACAGAGAGGGCGTCCGTCCCCCAATCCCCTCAACCTGAAACCGAGAGCAGAAGAGGGGAACTTCTGCTGAGGCCGGGGATGCAAACAGGTCTAGAACCAAGGACCCTAATCTGACACAGGTCACCGCAAAGACCTGGGCCAACAGGACCAGTTCTGCAGAGGAGTGAAAACCGGCGTCTGAGAAGATCCGCTTGAACATTGTCCACCCTTCTGATCCGTGAGGCCAGCAGATACACCAGATGAGATTCCTCCCAGGTGCCTATCAGCGCTGCCAGAGCATTCAAGGAACAGCCGGAACCCCTTTTGCAGTTCACATATGCCAAGGCCGTCGTATTGTCCGATCGGACCAAAAACCGCCGACCGTCCAGCAACTCCTCGAAGTACACCAGAGCTTGCACAATGGCACAACTCTTGCCAATTGGATGATCACCGGCTCTCCCCAGATCTCACAACCCTTGAGCTGAGAGGACCCCCAATGTATACCCTTTCTGCTGGTGTTGGTAGTAGGAGAGGTCACAGGAGGAAGGACCAAGCACACCTCAGCCTGTAGACCTGAAACCCCCCGCCACCATAGCAGGGACACTCGCAGCGCTGGGGACACTGAAAACAAAACTACGAAAGCCGAGATGTCGGGAGCCAGTGGGAGAGAGTATAAGACACCAGGAGACGTAACCAAAGACAGGCTCAAGGAACTGGAAAACATGCAAGACGCCACGTGCCCCGTAACTTCAGCAACAGGTGAGTCGAGACATACTGCCTTCTGAGAACCCAGCCCAGAACAGCCAGCAAGCGCCCCCCCTGCACAACATCCAGAGTATGCTCTCCCCAGACGTCCGGACAAGCAGTGCAGGGTCTTGAGACCCATAAGCAGGTGACACATCCTAGAAGGCATTGGGACCAGGAACACCCGCAAGTAGAAAACTTGACCCTGAACAGGGAGAGGAACGGGCAAGACGGTAACCCACAACAACCGTTCGGAGAGAACGGATCCCATGGCCAACTACTTGGACCGTGAGCTGGGTACCAAAGTCCTAACCATGCAAACCTGGACAGGAGGAGACAGGAACGGCAACTGATACCCCCTCCAGAAGGATCCCATTACCCAGGAAGCCGAACCCCACCGGTCCCATACACCTCCGAGAAGATAGAGACGAGGAGCCAGGGAAAACCGCCAGTCACTGCACTTGCACCAGAGGGAAATCACAGGACGTTGAAACAGGCCTGCGCCACAATATAACAGCATGCTTGTCAGCCCACAAAAAGATTTGACCTATCAAAAGGAAGATACTGGACAGCCCAGAAGTCCAGCAGACTATGGCCCCCTCAGCCGACAGAGGAGCCACCAGGCTGGCGTCAAAAGGGCAGAGTACTGTCACAAAGCGGGGCAAAGCAATCCATCCCGGATAGCCGACATCAAAGGCAACCCCCTACCTGAGGTATGCCTATACTGGAAAACCCACTGAAGTGACATCCCCCTCCACCGGCACCAGGGGCTCTGAGAACCCCTCTAAGCACAGACATGTGCCACCATGTGCCCTATCACTTCCCACAAGTCTGAGAGGAGGCGTGAAAGCAACACGTCAGCACCGGAGGACCTAGGGCCTAAAAGAAGAGACACTGGGAACCCCCTGCATGGCCGTTACTTCCATGATCATTTTCCATAATCCCATGCCGGACAAGGGAAAAGCAAATCAACTCCTTTGACTTTCCCTTGCGCAGTTTAGAGGAAGAGGACAGGACAAGGAGTCTGCGTCCATAGCTAGCACAGACCCAAACACACCACTAACACACCACATGACTGAGAGGTGGCTTGAGCCCTGTATCCAGTAGCTGGTAGCCCCATGCTCTAAATCGTTCCAATGCATCGGTCTAGGAAGGATGAAGGACCGAGTCAGCACCGCTGAGACTCGAACCCGAAGTGTAGACTATGCCAGGCCGGTACCCTTCCGGCCGCTTGCAGATGTGTCCAAAATCTGCGCCGTATTCACAGGCAGCACGCAAGGAATGCAGCCAACATCCGGTGCATACTGGGCTGTGTGTGTCTGAGGAGCTGGTGGTATGTGACATGTCTGTGACAGAACAGAGCCCCGCACTTTCAAATACTCTGTCACAGTCACCCCACGACAAGAAGCAGAGAGTCCTCACAGCAAAAAAGGAAGGCTAGCCCATACTGCCAAGTGCTTGCCATCATTTCCAATAAAGATGTGTACACAGAGCACGAGGTAACGGCCTTTCAAAGGAGTCAAGATGGCCATACCAGCAAGAGAGGGGAAAACATCAAGCACAGTCCTCCCCTCTCCTTACCTTCCCCCAGAGAATGCAGCTGACATCCGGTGCATCCTGGGCCGTGTGTCTCTGAGGAGCGGGTGGTATGTGGCATGCCTGCGACAGAACAGAGCCCCCACACTTTCAAATACTCTGTCACAGTCACCCCACGACAAGAAGCAGAGAGGCCTCACAACAAAAGGGAAGGCTTAGCCCATACTGCCAAGTGCTTGCCATCATTTCCAATAAAGATGTGCACACAAAGCACGAGGAAAACGGCATGTTGAAGGAGTCAAGATGGCCACACCAGCAGGAGAGGGGAAAAATATCAAGCACAGTCCTCCCCTCTCCTTACCTTCCCCCAGATAATGCAGCTAACATCCGGTGCATCCTGTGCTGTGTGTGTCTGAGGAGCGGGTGGTATGTGACATGCTTGCGACAGAACAGAGCCCCCGCCCTCCCAAAGACTCTCTGCCACTGTCACCCCACGACAAGAAGCAGAGAGGCCTCACAACAAAAGGGAAGGCTAGCCCATACTGCCAAGTCGAATCAAGATGGCCAAAACAGGAGGAGAGGGGAAAAACATCAAGCCCAGTCCTCCCCTCTCCTTACCTTCCCCCGGGCCGTGCAGGACCCGGGACACAATGCTCACGCTGCGGTCTGGAGCCCAGCAAAGAACCGAGCGAGGCAATCCAGCTCAACTGTGACCCCAAGCCCCGCAGGGGGCCCAGGAGCAGTGCCGCACCTGAGGGAGCCGAGGGCCCCGCCACACAGCCCCCCCCCAGGGGGCCAGCAATCGGTGCTCCCCAGTGCCCCGCACCGGGAAGAAAAAGTCCAACCTGCCGGAGGCAGGAAAAATTTAAACTGAGTGACATGGATGTGGGGGAGGAGTTATAGGGATTTAAAGAAATAGAAGAAGGTCCTGTGTCGGAGGCGGGTGCCTCATGAAGTAAGTACTGGGACGAGGAAGAGTGGACGTGGAGGTAATGTTTATCTTTGAATATGGGCTGTGGTATTTTGAAGGCGAGGAAAATCTAGGTCCTTTCCTTTGCTTTCACTTTGCTGCTGTAACGTGATGACAGTGGAGAGACTAAGCGTATCGGTGCGTGTTAACATCTCACTACGGTGGCCGGGTAGGTCTGTGCCGATGGCTGAGCTCGGACGCATTGACATAGAATGTTGTGAGGTTAACCTCTGGGGGCTCACTGACGGGGTCTTGCCAGGTGTGGCAACGGTTTGACCAAGCGCAGGTATGGATTGGAAATGAAAAGAGGGGAGGGCGTTCATATTTACATCAGTTCTGTGAAGTCACTACGTGCTGCCATTTTTGAGGTGGGAGGATAGATCTGGGTCGAGGGGGAAACGAATGATTATGTGGTGATTGTTGCTGTGGGGTTCATTACAGGGGTCTTGGTATAGAAACCAATGAATAATGATATGGACGTGAAGCGGGAAATTGTGTGTGCATTTAATCATCTTGGGACACCCAAGACAAATATATCAAGCAAACAAGCTATAGCATATCAGTGCTCTATGGGTATGCCCTCATGGCATCCTAGTGCATCCCATATAATAAGACTTCACCATATGGGGCCATGGAACCTCCTTATTTAAGTAGGTATGTTACTCTTCTGGGACCAGCGACAACTACATCAATGACAGCAGTGAAATCGAGTGAAGGAAGCTTGGGGGCTACTGTGCACTCTACGGATCACGTAGTTCTCAAACATGTGCAGTCTGGTTTGTGGGGATGTTTGTCAGGGCGGTGCATAGACTTTTATTTTTAAACACACAGGAACAAAATGTCTCAATTCCGGCAACTTGGCCTGGTTTATGGTCATAAACCAAGCAACATTAGTGTGAGCTTAAGAAGTGCGAATGGGCCAATCATTCGAAAGGTCCTGCTGGTATAATATAGCAAGTGAACAGCACCAATAATAACATGCGCATCAGGGTGAGGGAGGCCGCCATCTAGTCGGGTGACAGTGATACTAATGATTTGAGTAGATATGAAACTTCTGGGCTCTACAAACTCACAAGAATTGCGATTGGTTTTCTGGGCTTAGGATGTTTCTTTTCTTTTCTATTAGGTGAAGGGAAATTAAAGTAAGCTTCACCGACAGGGCTAATTTAGTAGTATCGATTGCTGCAATAAGTTAATAGATAAGGGAGGCGAGCTCGCTCATGGGTAAGTGAATAAGGGTTTTTAAATTCTTGTTTTAGCTCTCAGTGCGGCTCCACGTTGTGCTATGGTTTGTTTTGGGTTCAGTTTAGTTACATTTTCTTGTTTATTGTTTTTAAGAATTTTCATTATTGTTTCTTTGATTTTTGGGTTTTTTATTAAATTTGAGAAAAATAACAATTTGTCAGGAAAACTTGCATAGGGAAGGATGAATTCAAGCAGTCTTAGCAGGGACGCTTTACGATTGATCTCTTGGAACGTCAATGGACTAAACAATAACATAAAGAGGAAGAAAGTTTTGACTCATTTAAAACAATAAAGAGCAGATGTGATTTTATTGCAAGAAAATCATTTTATGGAGGAAGAAGCTTTTGCATTTGAGAAAAATTGGCAGGGCCTGGCTTTACATTCATTGTATACATCAAGCTATACAGGGGTGTCTATTCTGTTCAATACTCATTTTGAAGGGGATGTCCTAGATTATAAGGCAGACAAATTACGGCAATGGTTATTGGTCAACGTCCAGATACACGATTTAGTGTTCACTGTGTGTAACATATATGCACCTAACATAAATGGGGATGCATTCTTTAACGACCTATGCCAATGTCTATTGGATTTGGGCGGTGAGAATTTATTGGTGGGTGGAGATTTTAATCTGGTAGTTGACCCCTATCTGGATAGGAATAGTCAGGTAGTCAGAGATGGTAGGAAGAAGGATAGAGAGGCTTTGATAATGTTAATGGATGATTTTGCACTATCTGATGTTTGGAGATTAGAGAACCCCACAGGGAGGGAGTAGACTTTTTACTCAAAGGCACACAAGATATACTCTTGTATTGACAACGTGCTTACCTCAGGTTTGTTAACAAGGAATGTGAAAGGCTGTGAAATTGGGAGTATAATCATTTCTGATCACACTCCAATAAGTTTGTTTCTTTGACTGAGTTATTCATCAGAAAGGGCACGTTTGTGGAGATTCAAAACGGGAATTCTGAATGATGATGATCTGAAGAAACGATTGATTGATGAAGCGTCCAAGTATTCGAGTACAAACTTGAATGGAGAGGTTGGGATTGAAACTAGCTCGGAGGCATTTAAGTGGGTGATGTGTGGAGTGGCCATGAAGGTGTCAGGGATTAAAAAAGGAAAAGGGAAGCAGATTTAAAAGAATTGACTGCTTCGGTGGCTACTTTAGAAAAGGATCTCATGAGACAGCTCGATAGTGAAAAACACATTAAACTAATGAGATTAAAGTACGAGCTAGATAAGATCCTTAGTGAAAAGGCAGAACTTGCCCTGTTCAGATTGAAATGCAAATACTATGAGGGTGGAGAAAAATGTGGAAGGTTATTGGCTCATAGGCTAAGAACAAGGAAATCCACCAGGGCAATATGCGCCATAAGAAAAGATAATGGAGTGGCCAGGAATCCAGGTGAATTAAACAAAGTGTTCAAAAACGTTTACAAGGACTTGTATAGTGAGACGAACCAAGTTGATACAGAGAAAATGGCCGCATTCTTTGAGAAAATTGTTCTGAAAAAAATGTCTGAGGAAGAAAAGTTATACCTGGATTCCGAAATATCTCTTGAGGTTGTCAGTAAAGCAATTTGGAATCTGAATTTTGGAAGATATCCAGGCCCAGATGGTTTACCTTCAGAATTTTATCGTGTCATGCCAGAAGGGGTCTTGGAATTGATGAGAGATTTGTTCCGGAACAGTAAAAGAAAGGGCATACTACCACCATTGTTACGCCATGCAACGATTTCCCTTCTGCTGAAGCCAGACCATTCAGAGTTGGATCCAGGGATTTACAGCCCATTAGTTTAATGAATATGGACAGTAAAGTAGTAAAGTGTTGTCTAAAATCCTGGCCTCCCGACTCCAGAAAGTCATCCCAGGGTTAAACCATTCTGATCAAGCAGGCTTTGTCAAAGGGAGAGTGTCAACTACGAACTTGAGGAGATTGCTGTTGACCATGGAGGAGTGTCAGAAATCAAAACTGGAATTGGTTGCCATTTCACTAGATTCCCAAAAGGCTTTCGACAGGGTGAACTGGAACTTCCTGTTGTATATGATGAAGATGATGGGTTTTGGTTTGGAATTCTTGGATTAGGTGAAGGTTTTATATAATGGTCCATCTGCAATGATCAACACTAACGGTCAATTGTCCGAGAAATTTGAATTACATCGTGGAACTCGTCAAGGGTGTCCACTGTCTCCACTGATGTTTGTGATTTGTATAGAACCTTCGGCAGAAAGAATTAGATCTGCAACCAGAATAGTAGGAATTAACTGTGGTGCAGCATGTCAAAAGCTCTGGTTATATGCAGATGATTTGCTGGTGGTGGTATAGAATTTATTAAATTCAATTGCAGAACTAATGAAGGTTCTGGAGGACTATGGCATGATCTCAAACTATAAGATCAATTAGCAGAAATCTGAGGCACTACCATGCTCAAACAATATAAATAATGCTGTATTGCGGTCTTTCGGCTTCCGATGGTGTGCAGATAAGATGTAGTACCTGGGTGTTTGGTTGACTAAGGATATGAGTGACATCATGAAAGTCAATATGGACCTGTGTATGCAAAAAATTAAACAAGAACTTGATCGCTGGTCTTCATTAAATCTATCCATGGGAGTCAGGGTCAATGCAATAAAAATGACTTTGACGCCCAAGATAACTTATATTTTAGGCATGGTTACACTCGGTAGGGAAGTCCATTTGGAGAAAAATTGACAGTATGCTACAGTCCTTCATTTGGAATGGAAAGGTTCCTAGGTAACAACTCTGGAAGTTGCAACTTAAAAAAGACAGAGGTGGATTAAGTATTCAAAATTTTGAACTATACCATCAGGCGTTCACCCTAAGGGACATCCTTCCATTTCTATCGGCGGAAGATGATTGAGTTCGAGCCGAGGCAGAGAGGACAGGGCCCTTGGATGCGTGGGCTGTTCTTTCTACCACCAATTACAAAGGCAAAGATGGTTCTGCTCTAACTGAATTTTTGAGAATAACCTGGAAGGCTTATGAAACCACGACCAATTCAGATCCTGGTAAAACCGAAGACTCTTCAATCTGGTTGAATCTGAGGATAAAAGTTGCAAAAAAGGTGATATTTTGGAAGGAGTGGTTCTCGGCTGGGGGTAAAGAAAATTGGAGATATGTTTAGGAATCAGGGCTGGAAAACATTTAGAGATCTAAAGGCTGAATTCAACCTGTCTGATTGTTCATATGGAGATTACAGAAAATTGAGAAAGGCAGTAAATATGTCTTCAATGGAAGACTCAGCATTGAAGTCCAGCATTAAGCGACTCGTCGGAACTGATCACTTGGCCTCCAAGATGTACAGTTTACTGAGCCGGATCCTAAGATCTTGTTGACTTGGTCGTCAGTGTTGAAAGATGAAATGACTAAAGAACGATGGGCAGGTGTGTGTGCCAATATAAAAAAGGGTGCAGAGTCTCTTGTCTGCCTGCCTGCTTCCTAGATTGACGTTGAGCTGCAGTCCCCTTTTGCTGCCTATTGCAATATAACCCTGACCCAGCCATGGAGAGTCTCTTGTCTCTGGCTCTGTTGCGCTGTGGCGTTCCGGCGTGCTAACTCGTATGAACTCGAGATATACATCTCTTCACCGGATCTCCTTTCAAGGAGCCTTATGAGCCCTATGAGCGGCAAAGTTCCCCAGTACACTGGGGGAATGAAAAACGGCGAATCTAACTTTGGGCCACAAGCACTGCTTGGTGCGACACGAGTAAACTGATTGCCCCATTCTAGACTCTTACTCTCTTCCCCAGTGTGGAAAGAACGACCTTTGTGCGACTTATGCGAGTAGGAGACTGCAGGGCTTGTCCCTTTGATCCCGCCTGCGGCCCATACACTCTGTTCATCGATCTTTGCAGTGTGTCCCCTGTGCCTCCTGTGCGCACTCTTGACCTAATTGAGTGAGTGGGTGACTGCGGGGAATCTCCCCTTGAGCCCGTTCACGACGCACCTTTGCTACACACAGTTTTCCTCCGACATATCTGTTGAGAATATTCAATCAACTACGAAGAGTGAGAGACTGCGGGGCTCTGCCCCTCGAGTCCTGCGGCAGTGAATATTTCACCCCTGCATGCTGCACACCTTATCTGCTTTGCCGACCTCTTCACCACTCTCTTGTAGGTCTCCCTTGACTCCCGCAGGGAGGCCAACACCATTGATCTGGCAGCACATATTTCCAACACTTTCAAACTCCGTTAATTATACAAACAATCTAACAAAGGTGTGCGGTCCCACTCTCCTGTTTGTTCTTTACCAGTGCTACAGCTCAATTACAATATGTCGTCTGTCTCTAGACCCGCCACAAGATCAAGAAATAAGACCCTTGCTGTTCCTGCTAAACTGCTCACAACAACACTGACTGAGCAACATCCAGACGGATTCCAGGCAGCTAATAACATAGCACCGCCAAAAATGGATAAATTCCATAACTTATCAACAGAAAGCACGATAGAAGCCGTCATGGTCCACTCAAAGCACAGGTCACTTCATCCAGAAAGGCAACCCCCCCATATCGTTGACTAATATATGCCTGGAAAAAAAAGAGGCTACTCAAATGAATGACCTAACAGGCATCCCACCTGCCGAACATCGATCTTACAGCCATTGTTAGCCTCGGCTCACATACAAAGGAATACTACCAATGCCCTTCATACGCCCCTATCACAAAAGGAGGAAGCAATCGCTGCTAAGATGCCCTGGAAACAGAAATATTCTCAGGCTAAAATGCCAGAAGAAGCCCACCTCGGTCCTCTAACTCCAAATGCAACTGTCAACATAACATCACCCCACAGAAAACACATGAAACGGTTCTAACCACTATGATAGACCTACAAAATCTACTCCTAGCGGTTACTTCCCAAGCAATGATACCTTTCACGAAATTATTAGAAACTAATGGGGAAGCACAAAAGAACCAAGCGACACTTCTTGCGCTTATTCACTCAAAACAGATATATATTGAGGCTTTCATAAACTCCCTACATAACCGGCTAAATCAGGAAGCCGAAACAAGTACTCAGTGGCAAACTAGACTTTTTGAGATCGCAAGGAAAGACCACGTGGAAAAAGCCACTTTGACAGCCGGGATGATGGAAATACTTGCAAAGCACAATACAAATAATACATCCAAAATCCAATTGATAAAAGACAATATGGACTTAAATGCGCCTATTCTGTCTTCGATGCCACAGCGACACCGCCAAATAGTCACGAAGAAGTGGGCACACAACCCCGGGTCTCTGGGCAAAGCAACAAGGAAAAACAAAAGGAACACATCTCCAAAGAAATAGGAAATTTTGCTATATTCGACAACACCAAGACAAACATAAAGACGCCACAACCAACCTAGACAGTAAATAACTCCAAGAAAAGATCCCAAAAAACGAAAACCATAAAACATTTTTAAGGAACCTTACAACTCCGAAAGCCACAAAACAAGATCATCGACAGGTCAAATCAATTTTAAACACTAAGAACAAAGTAGACGATGCTTCAACCTCCAGCCCTAAAATGGACCAAAGAGACCACTCCACAGGTGATAAGGAGAAACAAAACACGCTGGAAGAACAGTTACAACAAGACATTCTATTAAATCTGTCGACCTACCCAATTGAGGATCAGGAATTGAACAGCAACCCGAGCTTACCAAATATTGACCAATCTCTCATCATTATTGACAGTTATGAAGAAGGACACACCGTACAGTCAGTATATCTGGACCTGACATGTGAAGTTATTTCCGACATTGACATGGAGACCTCGACTCAGGAAACTACAGCTCCAGTCGTGGCTGATTCAAACAGTGGAGGTCACTCTACTTACCATTCAGACTAATCCTATGCTAGTGTTACAACAACGAGGTCATCCCATACACGCACTAAATATCAATACAAATTGTGACTTCCTAACTCCACAAATCCGTTGGAACAATTTGAAAAAAAGAAACTTAAAATTTAACCAATAGAAGGTGATACACCATCTCTGATATTAAATCGCACAAACATTTTGCATTGATACAAGCGATTCCTTCCCTAAAATAGATCAATACTGGACCCATCGAGCTAGTTGAGTTCATCAACGACAACATAATGGACAAAGTTCTTTTGCAATTTACTGCCACAAAAACCCTAGAAATAGTTCTACAGCACAACTCCTAAAACTTGGATTCAAGTGCTCATTTGTGACATCAAATAAAGGGGACAAATCCTATGCTTTAAATGAACTAAAACAAGTTAGCAAGACTAGTAATGGGAACGACAACACCCATGATCTGCGCCAATCAAGTGACAAACGAAGTACCGCTGGCTACCATAGTCTACAAGATTAAGAAACTAGACATTACGCACGGGTAAGTCATATGGAAAATCCTTTTTGCCGAGATTTGAAAGTGCAAGATCTTCCATGAACTCAACTAGATATCAACCAAGAAACATAACCACCACCGACATATCCCAATCAGACCTTATCAATCTGCTCATGGAACACCAGAAGCTTTGTGCATTTTTTTCAAACATATACAGATAACCTCAGGAAATACAATTTTATTTTCCTACAAGAAACCCGGTTGGCCTCTATGCCTGGATGCGACGGATTCCTGATTGCAATGAATCCTGCAATTCAGCACGAAAAAGGAAGACCATCGTCTTCCTTTTTCGTGCTGAATTGGAGCAAGGTCTCCTTACACTTATCAAAATCGAAGAAACTCCTATACTGTATCACATCGGGCTGGCATAAAGAAAATCAATTACCAATAGATGCTAAAACCCTTTCTACAAACCTTGAAGACACAGGGCATAGTCAAGAAAAGGCACATTCATTCATTTAACCCCCTGCTGGTGGAAAATAAAAAAGATCTAAAGAGAAAGCTGGCAGAAATTAAACAAATGAAACTGGTAACTGAAAAATGGACGATTGATAAAGCAAAGCAAAAATACAGAAACTGGTCAAGAAATGCAAGAGCCCAGCTGTTACAAAATGGTGCAGAATCCATCCTAAAACTCATGTAATCAAATAATACGAAAGGTTTATGGAATCTCTTAAATCCCCAAGACGAGATTCAACACAAAAGAATCCAGGCGATCTCAGATATTACATGGGAACAGCACTATGAGGCAATATACAAACTGTATCCCACGGACCAGACAGGAACTAGTGACCAACAAGACCCTACACCATGAATGACCACATGGGACAACGAAATCATCTTGGCAACTATAAAGAAATTGAATATATCGCGAACCCCGGGGCCCGACAGTCTGTGCAATGCGATCATCAAGAAAAATCCGACGGAATGGTCCACTTTATGCACTCACATATTTACTAACATCAAGGAGTGCAAACTAATTCTCAATACCTGGAGAACAGCCATCTTAATTCCTATATTCAAGAAAGGAGACCTGAGAAAAGCCAACCAACTACCGTCCGATCGCGTTGCTCGATCCCATCAGGAACTTTTTTGCTACACATCTACTAAATAGTCTTACCATGTGGATAAAAAAGTCTGGGAGATTCGACATAAGACAAACTGGGTTTACTAAAAACACAGGCACCAATGTAAATCTTATGATATTGAATTTATTGAAACATGAAACATTGCTCAACAACTTTACCATATATGCAGCTTTCATTGATCTCCATATGGCTTTCGACTTGGTCAACAGACAGAAACTTTGGACTAAACTACAAGGCTGGAACTGTCCTTCCCAGATATTGGAACCTATTAAACAACTTCATAGCAATACAACATTTCGGATCAAACTTTTGCAAGATGGAGAATTGTCAGCACCCATAAAGTCAGATAATGGATTAAAACAAGGCTGCCCCCTGGCTGCAACTCTTTTCAACCTTTACGCATCAGATATTCCCGAAGCCCCTCATTTTATATTGGCAAATCCAAACAAACTTAATTCCACACATGTACAACATCTCATGTATGCAGACGATATTGTCATTCTCGACAAAACCCCTATTGGCCTACAAAGAAGTCTAAAAGAACTAGAAAAATATATGCAACTAAATGATTTGGAAATAAACACGACCAAGTCAAAAATTATGGCCTTGACAACCCTGCGAAAACCAAAAGCCAAGACCTTCAACTTCTACGTGAACAGTAAAAAACTTGACCATGAAAAATCAATCAAATACCTAGGCATCCCAGTTAACCAATCAGAAGTAGAGACAAACTGGGTCAGACAACTAATATCCAAGATGTCCTCCTTGGCACGACAGTGTGTTTGCATACATCAAAAATTTGGGAAATTCTCTATGAAACCGATCCTGACCTCCTGTCGACAGAAAGTAATTGCAATTATCACCTATGGAAGCGAAACCATGGTAAATTTAGATCAAACTACCTGGGCTGCCATTGAAGGACTCTTTTGGCAGAAAATATTAGGACTTCCGAGATCATTTCCAGTGACGAGAATACGTCACAAGGTCGCTACCCAATCCTTGCGATCAATAGTTATATGGAAGCAACTCGACTTCTTCAGAAAAATTATAAGCGATTACGTGATCACTGCCTTTAAAATATTTTGTGAAAAATAAAATCCTGTCGCTAACACCACGCTTACAGCATGGAAAACTGCAGTCCAAAATCACATGACAACAAATGAGATAACTTAGGAGATGCTGATCCATCACCCTCAATGCACCAAGAAAAGAATCCAGTGGAACGACTGGATACAAACGAATGCTGAGAAAACTGTCTATCAAATGAACCTCACATATGAAATTGACAGTCATGCTCTTAACGAGCCCCCAGCCTACTTGATCCAATTTCCAGACTGCTATATCAGAGATCAATTCATGAGATTACAGCTTAATCAACTCCCCACACGCAACTTATTAGCAATCACTAGACAGATCCCAAAAACCCTAGCCTATTGCCGATTTTGTGAACAACAACAGATACCCAAGTCTCTTTTCCATGTCTTCATGGAATGCCCAGCACTGTCAGAGAAAAGACAGTTTTTCAGAGAAATGATACGGAAATGCAGTCCTGTTCTAACCTTAAAGACAGATGGAGTGTAATACTATTGGAAAAAAATAGAAGCCTAACCATTGTAATCATTCAGTATTGGAACAATATTACTGCGCCAACTGAAACAGAGACATTGGCTACTTGATCACTGGAAATAGATGGACAAACTCCCGAAATAGACATTATGGGTAAATGTTCTGTGAAGATGTTTCCTTAATGGTTGCTGCATCATTTAATTTTATGTTTTTATATGTCTGATCTAATACCTAAAATGCGATATTGCACAAATTAAAAGTTTTGTAACCAAAACTATATCATTTAATAAAAATAAAAAAAGGTATCCATGAACATAGGTGACATATTGGACCCCAGTGCGACTATTCAAACATGACATAAGAGACTCAGACGTTTGTTGGAGATGTGCTCAAAGCCAGGGCACATTAGAACATATGTTGTGGAGCTGTCTCAAATTAAAGAACTTTTGGAGCGCAGTGGTGGAGGTGATGAACACTGTTTTAGGTGAAGAATTGGAATATGACTTTGAAACCCTCATCCTGGGTGAAACACCTTTGTGTGAGGACCTAAGCACGCATCAAATCACCTGGGTTATAAGAGGTGCAGCTGTGGCAAAGAAGTTGATATTATGTGATTGTAAATCAACAAAATCTTTGAATTGGAAGAACTGGTTGAGGGAGTCCGATTTTGAGTTCTAAAGCAAGATTCACGCTTCCGGAAGATCTGAGGGAAGTTCCTGGACTTGAATCTGTGATAGAGCGTTACTTTTGCAAATTGCAGGAGAGATACGTAGTTTCTTCTTAACTTACAATACTTGAACTGTGCAGATCTAACAAAAATGTTCTTGCGTTGTGCTGATGCAATTAATTTTGAACTCTGAATTGTAATGTTTGGTGGGTGAAGGGGTTTTGGGTTTTGATTGTTATTTGTGCAGCCCCATTCACCCCTTTTTTTGTTGTTGTTTTTATTTCTGTTTTTTACTACAGTTTTGCTTATGGGTCATTGATGGTTGTAGATTATTGAATGCTTTTGTTATCGTGTTAGGTTTCTCGCCAGTTGATTGTGGTTTTGTATTTTGTGTTATTTGTATTGTGAAAATTAATAAATTTGTTTCAAAAAAGAAAAATAGACTGTTATTCGCTTGACTCTTTGGCTCCTTGTATTGAAACACCTCTGCACCCCAGTGCCTCCTCTGGAGCTAAAACTCAGCCTTTCATCCTTCTGAGGTCGATAAATGAGCACCATACACCGTGGGTAATAAGCAGTGTTCAGATGCCTGAGGGTTCGTAGCACTATATAAATGCCAAAAACAAACAAACATATATCACGTAATGCGAGCCGCTTCAGGGGGAAGCTCACCTGTGGTGGCGCAGCTGGAAGTCTGAGCAAGCACACAGAGCTGCGCTGAGCAAGCGTCCATTTTAGGACCCTCACTTCGCTGGTCCACAACTGGATTCCTTCCTAGAAAAATCATTCCAGCTCCTGAACCACACCTTATTTTAGGAGAAGCACTCCTGAGCATTCCAGGAGCCGAAGCACTTCTTATCATTCCAGGACCTGAAGTGCACTCCTAATCATTCCAGGAGCATGGGCGGCCATTTTCATTTAGGCCACCAGTGCAGCGCTCATCATAACCAGCTCCCTCTCCGGTTAACAGCAGCTCTTTCAATTGAAGTAGTAGTAGCTCATCTGCCGGGGGTCAGCCAGCTGCACCTCCCTCACCTTCCCCTCTCCTCCAGAAGCATGGCTAGACCAACTAACAGGAGGAGCGGCCAGTTGGGAAGGTTGTTGCCATTGTGTGGCAGCATGGTAGGATATTCCTGACTTGTAGGTTCCTGGGATCATACAAAAAGGGTACTGTATGGGATTCTGAGAGCTGTGCTGCCTGCAAGGTGCTAACCCTGTTATCTTTGAGCGGAAGGAAGCTTTGCTCCAGGACAATTCCCAGATGATTCCAAAGAAGGCAAGAGTTTAACTCCCATATAGCAAGGACCAGAGCTGTTTTTTCTGAATGCGCTTTTAAATTAAACAAGCATTGGAAAAATGCCACCCTGTCCTTGACATAAAGAAATTGAACCATTGGTTGGCATATCACCTGTTTCGCGTTGAGACTCCACAATATACCTTCTGTTCTCCATGAACAGGGCATTCAAGTGTATACTTATCTGGGTGTCCGACTAATACAAGCTCAAGCTCGATCAAGAGAACTGAGCTAATGGCAGAACAGCATGATGTTCAGTGGCCCTACAGTAACATGGCTTCCATGTCAATGTCAGGAATTGCTCATTGATACCATCAGGGTGATATTCCAAACTAGACTGGGGACATTTCAGTTTCCTTTTCTTGGAGACCTCCCTCCTCAACACCTGGGACAATTCCTCTACATTGGGGAGGCATCAACACCTGGGTCACATCCCTTCCATTGGGGAGGAATCAACACCTGGGACACATCCTCTCCATTGGGGAGGCATCAACACCTGGGACACATCCTCTCCTTTGGGGAGGCATCAACACCTGGGACAAATCTTCTGCATTGGGGAGGCATCAACACCTGGGACACATCCTCTCCATTGGAGAGGCATCAACACCTGGGACATATCCTCTCCATTGGGGAGGCATCAACACTTGGGACACATCCTCTCCATTGGGGAGGCATCAACACCTGGGACAAATCCTCTGCATTGGGGAGGCATCAACACCTGGGACAAATCCTCTGCATTGGGGAGGCATCCACACCTGGGACAAATCCTCTCCATTGGGGAGGCATCAACACCTGGGACACATCCCTTCCATTGGGGAGGCATCAACACCTGGGACACATCCTCGACATAGGGGAGGCATCAACACCTGGGTCACATCCCTTCCATTGGGGAGGAATCAACACCTGGGACACATCCTCTCCATTGGGGAGGCATCAACACCTGGGACACATCCTCTCCATTGGGGAGGCATCAACACCTGGGACACATCCTCTCCATTGGGGAGGCATCAACACCTGGGACAAATCCTCTGCATTGGGGAGGCATCCACACCTGGGACAAATCCTCTCCATTGGGGAGGCATCAACACCTGGGACACATCCCTTCCATTGGGAAGGCATCAACACCTGGGACACATCCTCTCCATTGGGGAGGCATCAACACCTGGGACAAATCCTCTGCATTGGGGAGGCATCCACACCTGGGACAAATCCTCTCCATTGGGGAGGCATCAACACCTGGGACACATCCTCTCCATTGGGGAGGCATCAACACCTGGGACACATCCTCTACATTGGGGAGGCATCAACACCTGGGTCACATCCCTTCCATTGGGGAGGAATCAACACCTGGGACACATCCTCTCCATTGGGGAGGCATCAACACCTGGGACACATCCTCTCCATTGGGGAGGCAACACCTGGGACAAATCCTCTGCATTGGGGAGGCATCCACACCTGGGACAAATCCTCTCCATTGGGGAGGCACCAACACCTGGGACACATCCCTTCCACTGGGGCGGCATCAACACCTGGGTCACATCCCTTCCATTGGGGAGGCATCAACACCTGGGACACATCCTCTCCATTGGGGAGGCATGAACACCTGGGACAAATCCTCTGCATTGGGGAGGCATGAACACCTGGGACAATTCCTCTCCATTGGGGAGGCATCAGTAAGATCCTGGATAGGCCTGCAAGTGAATATGGCAGGCTGCACATCTACCGACCCCTGGTACAGGTCACTTACGTATTACCGGTCCTCATGTTGCTGGAATGTTGGCCGGTATGTTCCTGTCTCTATAGTGAATAGACTCAAACTTGCATGGTGGCCCGACATGCAGAATCTGTCAAACGCTGACTAGCTGACTCCAGAGAATCCGATAATAATTACAATGGATGCTAGCATTCCGGAGTGGAGTGCTACCCTCTAGAACCACACCATTCAAGGGCTATGAGCATCCAGTGCAGCAAGACCATTCCCCCATTTGTGAGTAGCTGGTGGCTGTCATCAGGGCCCATCAGGCAGCAGAGGCAGAAAGGTGCTCATCTGTATGGACAATCAAGTGCCCAAGGCCTGTGTTACCAGTGAAAGTGGCAGAAGATTTCCATGCCAAGGTGCTAATTGTAAAATACAAAATCTTATTCCACACTTATAAGTGGGAAGCATAGACCATCTGGTATAAGGGAAACCCTGCTCTCCCCATAATACCGTATTTTGAATTCCACTGAAAATGGGGACTCTGTAGCTACTACCCTTTAAGGGAAGTGAGGAACAGTGGTCCACCCAGAACCTGTAGTAACTGCTACGCTTGGCTATATTCACGCAGTTGCAGGAATCAGGCCTAAATCTTCAGCGCAAAAAGGAGGGACCTGAAGTAGGAAGGGGGACTATATAGTCAGTCATTAATCGCACAAGGCCTCCACTTTCATACAGCTAAAGACAGTTAGGCCAAAGCAGTCCACCCCCAGGGGTGAGGTGACCAGCAGGCAATCCCTATTCCAGCTGCCTGCAGAGACAGACCTGTGGGCAGATCCAGGGTATGACAACCAGAGGCAGGACCTGCAAAGGGGGATGGTAGAAACATTCCAAGTCCATATGTGGGTTGTAAGCCATCACAGGGGGTGGAGCATGACAGCAAACCCCCATCCGAGATAAAACACCAGAGTCCCCTTTCAGCAATGAAAGGCAAGCAAGCATATTCTGCACATTGCAAACATACTGAACAAACCGTGTTCTATGTCCTGTGTATCGAGCACACACATTTGCTGGCTGAAGACTTTGCCCTTTGTGTGCTTCATATATGGTATGGCTGCAGGTCAAACCATGTGCACTCCACTACCCTTATGTACGTTGGCCATGCCCTTTGCAGGCTAAATACAAGGCGTGCTCCCAGGCAAAACCCTGTGAACTCTAAGCCGAGTATACATTGTGCAAACCCTGTGTGCTCTCAGGTGTGTGCTTTATGTCCATCGGCCTTGATCAAATGATACTTATCATTGCAAAACCCTTAACATTCTGAAATACTGTTCAGTTAAGGGATGTTACGGTTCTGACTCAAAAAGTAAAAAGGTAACACATTTGTCCGTTTTGGGTGGCTACGCCACCTTAACTATACCCACCATGCTTTGTTCATGTCCTCCCATATCAAAACCATTACCGGCATCAATCATACCATCACATATGACATCGCCAATGCCCTCATCGATGGCTTTACTGCTATCAGGATGCACAAACTATACCTGCATTTTCCTTTTCCTCTCGTCCATTTACTTTTCACAAGATGCAACATCACATATTGTATACTAAATTGTTAAATAACAGGTCTCTATTTTGACATACACAAAATACTGTACTGCTGGTCTTCTGGGCAAATAACCAGACAAACCAACTAGACACAGTGAGCACACACCAGTTCTAGTCTGAAGAAGGGGCGGTGGAGTGGATTCTGGAGGTCTAACCTCTAACCATGCTCTCAGTAGGTCTTCTGATATACACTGCTGCTGGGGTCGCCTAGGCATCTGAGGATACGCCAAGAACCTATACCAGATTCTTGCTCGTTTGTGATGGACAGCCCTTGTCTTAAACATCACCTTCTCATGAATCCATTTTCCAGTTTCAAAATTGAAACGCCAGACGATTTCTGAAGTCTTATGCAGTCACAGCTGCTTAATACATCACATACAAACCAGGAAAATGAGAAGAAAGACACAGCAAGTAATGTATCTACCAGAATGTGTAAAGATGTTAATAGAATATGCAACTTGTAAAAGACGCCCATTAGGAAACCTTATATTATCATATATATCTGAGGCTTGTGGATCTGCTTAGATCACATGCTCTGCATAGTCCGACATCTAGTGGTAGTCGCACAGTATTACAAGATTTGTTTTCGAAAGATGAAAACGGACATCGACAGGGCGTGTTAGTAATACTATCCCTAGTGTGACGTGTACTGTACTCATGGTCCTTCATGTGTCGTGGTCCCTCAGATTGTTTCTTTCCGGCATGGTGGCCTATCGCAAGTTGCAGAGTTCCTTTCCAGGTTGTTGCCTTTTACTAGTCCAAAGTCTATTCGAAGACTTCTCTTTCTTTCTTTACTGTCTGCTTTTGCCGCAGCGTCATCCAACTGCTCTATGGCCCTCGACTGACAACTCCATCATCGACGTCTTCATCGAATCGACGAGCAGGCGCGGCCTTTACAGGCCTCTTTGGGCCTCTGCCCTTACACTAGGGAGAGAGCGGGAGGTTTTCATACAGCTACTTCTTTTAGAGGATGCATATTCTGCCACCCCTTTTCCCTTTTTCTCGCATAACTGCCCTTTCCATTTATAATGGAAAAAATACCTTTTAAATGTTGCCCTACCTGGCATAGAAAAATCCTGTGGAAGGACACGCATCGAGTGTGCAATTACTGTCTCCCTAGGCACCACCCTCAAAAGCTTTGCAAGTCCTGCAAACCTTTCCACCTGAAAACTCTTAAAGACCACCGGACCAAGCCCTGGGCCGTCCACACAATGCAGGCTGAATCCACCATCGATGTGACGGAGGATTCCAGCGAGGGCAGTATATGTGTCCTTAGTGACGCCGAAGGTGACCGCGGTTCATCGGAACCCCATGTGCGGTCCCCCGACTCCAATAAGCAAGCCTGTGGCTCTGTGACGGAGACGACACGCGTAGGCCATAGCACACACATGTCCAAACACACCAAGCACATAGCCCACTTCCGTCATTCGGCCCATAGCACACACACGTCCAAACACACCAAGCACTTAGCCCACGGCCGCCATTCAACAAAATTGTCGAGCATCGACGCCCACGAGGCGTCTGCGGAAATAGCCTTGAGATCTTCCCTGTCCTCTGGGCCATCACTTACGCTTTCGCCTCACTACTGGCCTCTGAAACCGGCCCCCAAAGTCAGTTGGGACACAGCGCACAAAAAAGCCCTCCTTTCACGGGCCGAAAAACAGGCAGCGAAAGGCGCATCAGCGTCCCCTAAACAATCACAGAAAATGCAAGAACTAATAAAAAAACACATCCCTGCTACCCTGTTAAAGACAAGGGGCCTCATTATAAGGTCGGAGGTAACCTTGCCGGTAAAAACAGCAAGGCTATTACATCCAAACCGGCACGAAAAACCGGCACCCGTGAATGGCCAATTACCGGGGGAATTCTGGCCCCGCCAGACCCTGTAATTGCCCTTTCACTGGTGCCGGTACATCCCCATTCCCATTTCAGCCCCATAGAGCTCAATGGAAATAGAGATGCCTGTAGCACAGGCACCGTTGATATCAACGGTGCCGGTGATACAGGGTTGCTGTGCTCGCAAGTGCCTTTTATTCCGCCTGGGCAGACCTGGTGGAATGAAAGGAACCCGCGGCACATCTCAGAGATTGCCGGTCCGGATACAACGGTACCGGTAATCTCACCAGTACTGTTGTATCCGGACCGGGAACCTTGTAATGAGGCCCAAGGTCACTGAAAAAATCAAAATCCTCTACGCCTCTGTCTTCCCAAAGCTCTCAGGTTATGGGTTATTCCTCCAGTATAGACAAACTCTCAGGGGCTATGCATCACAAGGATCAGGCACCCTCCCAAACCCCTTCAGGCTTTCCACCCTCCTATGACTGGACCCCCGAACAATTCAACAGAATTATGAAGAGAATGTCATGATTTCTCAACTTCATGGACAAGCACCCAGAAGAACTAATGTCCCTTAGAGACGCCTCCCAGTCAGGGGCTGCAGAACATCAACCACCTGCCAAAAAACCACATCTTGACCCACAGCCAGGTAATTCCCTGGTCTCCACTTACCAAGACCCCTCTCAGGACATGTATTGTATTGATCTCTCAGGGTCGCAAGACCCAGGCTCTCAAGGAGATCTATACAGTCAGGACCTCTACGATGACGACATCTATATCTTCCAGTCGCCTGACCACCAAGATCAGCCGGTAGCAGATTCACCTGTAGATAATCAGCTCCAATAAAATGAACTGCTGCTGAAGGCTTCCCAACATTTCAGTATTGACACCCAAGAGGCACAATGAGACAAGGACTTTGTGGAGGACATTTTTGGCGACAAGAAGTCTGCCACTCAGATTACCCCACTGCTACAGTCTATACAGTGATGTATACAGCCCTTCTTACTTTCACCTAACCTCACAAGGACGGTTAACCCTAGAATCGAAAAATTATTCAGGCCAGCGCCTACAGCCCTCCTGTATATTAGGGGTCAGCTTAAACCCGATTCACTGGTTGTCACCCCTACCAGAAAGAGGACTGACACTCCCTGGTGTTGGCTGAAGCCCCGCCAGACAAAGAAAGTAAAACAAATCTACACTTTCGGTAGGAAAGTTGCCTCCTCAGCGGCATATCAAGTTACAGTTGCAAATAACACTATCCTCCTAGCTAGTTTTGGCTGCCACAAGTGGGATGACTTCGAACACCAGGTTGAAGCGGTTCCAGAACCCCTCAAATCACAATTACTAAGCACCATCTCAGAGGGCAAACAGGTATCTAACTGCATCCTTAAGAATAATCTCAATGCAGCAGACATTGCAGGCTGCATTATCTCAGAAGACACACTCATCATGCGCCACGCCTGGCTCAGACAGTCTGGTTTTAAATTAGAGACACAGGCCACCCTCCTCAACATGCCAGTGGAACCTAATGTCCTTTTTCGGTAAGGCTGTCGAAGACGCCCTGAAGAGCGCAAAGGAAGGGTATGACACTCTTAAATCTCTCGGCCAATTAACCAACAAACCCTTCTTACAACAGGGTTCCTCAAACTCCAGAAGGTTTCGGGGTCAGGGTTCGCAATGCTCTTCTGGATGCACTTGGGTGGACAGTCTTCAACTTAGGGCCCATCACAAGGACAATCTTCCTCTTAAACTGAGGGCCCTGGTCCCCATCCTCCATCAAACACCAGGCATCCATGAACATTCCTCAGCGAGAGAGAGAGATGAGAGAAAATCAGGCACCTGGAAGTTTCTTAGGAGTCTTTATTAGCCATATTCACAAGACACGCTCTGGACACACGCAAAGACATTTTGCCTTTCCCCTGCTTTTATAGTCTGGTGTTCACGAAGCCCACATTAGTCATAGCTGGTATCCACAATTTTCTCTGACGCACAAAACTGATATGCTTATTTTAGACTTGACTAGAAACATGTATGACATTTCTCAACTTCTGCCAAAAACACCTTCATCACATCAATGTCTACTCTTTATCTGATTTTCGAGGTCCTGCCAAGTTCGTTAGGGCCCTATACTGTTGGAGAAATAGATAAACTCTATTACATGGTGCCAAATAATACAACTGGTCTCTCAGAATGGTCTGCATGACACACACTTGTGCCCTCTTCATTAAGAACATAGATACATGTATGCAAGTTTCCCTTGCTTTATCTGCCTTCATCACTAATCGTGTCTTCTTTTAATGCCAAGTTCCAATTTTAACCTCACAAACCAAATTACTACACTGCATGATGCTGGATTGGAGACTTATCTCCAATGTATCCGCCACTGTTGCTTGTCTGAAAACTCTTGGCATGAGTCATAGTCTCTTACCCCTGGAAGCCATGTTGTACTTGAGTGATCCATTTTGAAATATCTCTTTGTCTGACACTGTATTTATTCTTCGGAGAGCTATTATTATTTTTTTAAGCATCTCTCACTTTGCATCCCTTATTCATAAAATATCTTTATACATGGTATGTGTGTGATATTTAAAGAACCTTTCACTTCTTGGGTCATTCTAACCAAAATATGCGCAGTGCCATGTGCACTTATTAACTTTAATAAAGGCACTATAATCCTGATTTCTGCAATAATAGAACCATTTGATCTGCCTATCATGTTATCTCTACTCAGTTGAGGGGGTCGGGGGTGAGGGCGGGTTGGCACCCCCTATACACTCTTCTGGTTTTCAAAGAGGAAATAAAAGATCCAGAGGAAGAGGGAGAACTTCACCTGGGAGAGGCTCCACCCTTCCCAAACTATGACGCACCGCTGCAGTTCACCCTCATGCCACCACAGTAGTAGGTTGAATTTCACACTGGGGATAACGTCAGACAAGTGGGTGTTGTCCACCATGGCAGACGGATATTGCATCGAACTTTTACAAAAGCCACCCAACTGCCCACCAATACACAGAAAAGTGATGCCAGAAGATCGGCGCATGCTATTAGAGGAAGTAAAGACACTGCTGGAAAAGGACGCCATAGAGATCGTCCCAGCAAAACAGGTAAACAAAGATCTGCCCTCTGCAAACAAATATGACAAGCCCCAAAGGTTTTGCGTGACCACACTTCAAGTGGTAATCCCCCTCTTAAAACGGGGGGTCTACATGGCAACATTTGATATGAAAGATGTATACTTGCATATTTCAATGCTCCATGCACGCAGAAAATATCTGTGATTCAAAATAGCGGCAGTTCACTACCAGTTCAAGGTACTCCCCAACGGCATCGCCACAGGGCCAAAGTATTGACAAAGGTGCTTGCAGTAGTGGCAGCACACCTGCGCAGATTCTCAGTCCACATATACCCTTAGCTGGATGAATGGCTGATCACTGGGGAATCTCCTCAAATTTGCAAACAAAATACACAAAAAATGATTGACCTCCTTATCAATTTGGGTTTCTCCATCAACGAAAAGAAATCTCAAGTCTATTGCCCAGCCAAATAAAACAAATTCTGGGAGCAATTCTGAATACAGAAGAGGAGGTGGCTTTCCAATCAAACGCGAGAGTACAAAAAATGCTGTTGCAAGTAACTCACTACAAGGCCGGTCGCTAGATAACTGCACACAAAGCAATGCGCTTGCTCGGGATGGTGGCCTCATGCATTCACTTGGTTCCACACTTACGCCTTCGCATGCGCCCACTGTAGGAATGGTTAGTGAAACAATGGTCTCAGGCAAGCGGTCAGTGGGATGATCTAGTGGTTGTTTCGCTAACCCTGGTACAGGCTCTTCGCTGGTGGTCCAGGGACAACCTGCTAAAGGGAAAACCCTTCCACGTTCCACCAGCACAAGCAGTCCTAACTACAGACACCTCACTCGCCGGATGGGGGGCTCACTCCCTTCCATGGCCACTGGGCACGTGCTAAAGCCAAAGACACATCAACTTCCTGGATCTTTTGGCAGTTCTCAAGGCTCTTCAAGCCTTTCACCAACACCTTTTAAATCAAAAGGTGCAAGTCCTCACAGACAGCACCACTGCCATGTTCTACATAAACAAGCAGGGAAGCACACACTCTCAAAATCTTTCCATGTTATCCCAGATAATATGGAAGTGTGCACTCAAGTGGAACACGTTCCTAAACTCTCAACACCTTCCAGGGGAAAACAATGCTCTGGCAGACCCTCTAAGCAGATACCCTCTACCAGAAGAACCCAAGTGGCAACGCACCAAAGATATTCTACACAGAATCTTCTCCCAATGGGGTCATCCCCTGTTAAATTTGTTCGCCACAAGCCTAAAAGTGCAACACCCTGACTTTGTGTCCATGTTTCCCCAACTAAGGTCCAAGGGGAATGCCCTATGGGTGAATTGGTCAGGGACATTTGATTACGCTTTTCCTCCAACGCCACTCCTCAGCGGGATTGTGCACAAGATGCACCAGGAACAAGCAACACTAATCCTGGTTGCTCCTATGTGGGCGAGACAACCTTGGTTTCCCCATCTGCTCAAACTGGCGATGTGCAACCCAATCAAGCTCCCATGCCCTGCAACATACGAACACAACACAAGGAAGCTTCCCTCTACCCTCCTCCTCAATCTATGAACTTGGCAGCCTGGCTCCTGAAGTCATAGAATTCAGCCACTTAAATCTTCCACAAAGGTGTATGGATATCCTAAAGGAGGCACAGAAACCAACACAGGCACTGCTATTTCAACAAGTGGAAGAGATTTGTGATATGGTGCAGGTCACGAACACTAAACACATTTGAATGTTCCCCAGCTAACATTCTACATTACATGCTTTACCTACTAGACTCCGGCCTAATATTCAACTCCATCAAAGTTTACCTGGTGGCTCTGTCAGCTTACACCACTTCAAAAAACAAGGTGCCCTGGTGGAAAGTTCCTGTAATTAAAGAATTTGTGGAAGGGATAAAGAGGCTATACCCTCCCACCTCTAACCCTCCACTGGGTTGGGATCTTAATGTCGTGCTCTCCAAACTCATGGGTCTGCCCTTTGAGCCTATGCACAAGGCCAGCCTAAAACATTTGACTTACAAAACTGCATCCCTAGTAGCCATCACCTCTATAAAACGAGTCAGTGAGTTACAAACTTTATCTGTACAAGACCCTTTCTTCATAATCCAAAAAGACAAGGTTGTCCTCATTACACATCCTAGGTTTTCACCTAAGTTAATTTCAAAGTTCCATGTTAATCAATCCATAGAACTTCCCACCTTCTTTCAAAATCCATCCAACTCAGCTGAGAGAAGCCTCCATACAGGGTGGTCTTGTACTATGTGAACAAAACTAAAACCCTAAGGAAAATAGACCAACTCTTTTCCATAGCAACTGGGAGGGAGGGCGATCACATATCAAAAAACAAAATGATAGTCAAGTGCATACAGCTCTGCTATTCCTTATCCAAAAAAGTTTTACCTTTCACTCTCAGGGCACACTCTACCAGAGGAACCGGACCTACCTTAGCCTTCATTGCAAACATCCCTCTAGACGCCATTTGGAAAGCTGCTACATGAAGTTCCATTCATACTTCCACACAGCATTATTGCATTGCTGTACCTTCTCAAATCCCACCTCCTTCTCCAGGTACTGCTCGCTAATCTATGCAGAGCATGTGACCTAAGCAGATCCACAATCTCCAGAAGGGATACATTACTCACTGTAATCGTATTTCTGATGCTTGTATCTGCTTAGTTTCACATGGGCCCACCCTTCCTCCGCTATTGGAGTCGAAAGGCGCATAGATGTTTTCTGGTTTATCACTTTTTCTGCGTTATTACATCTGTACTCACGCTACACTTCATGCAACCTCATGTCAGAAACAAACAATATGAGGGACCTCAACGCATGTAGGACCGTGGGTACAGTACACGTCACACTAGGGATAGTATTACTAACACGCCCTTTTGACGTCTGTTTTCGACTTTAGAAAACAAATCCTGTAATACTCCACGACTACCACTAGATGTCAAACTATGCAGAGTATGAATCTAAGCAGATACAAGCATCAGATACAAGTATCAGAAATACAATTACAGTGAGTAATGTTTGAGAGACAGAGGGACCGACCAATTCATGTTGGGGCGAATACATGAAACTCATACTTGTGCCCTTTTTCTGGCTAGTGAGTGCAGGGTGATGGACTGGCTTTATCGTTGGATCATGTGCAGGATGGTGGACTGGACTGTCATTGGATCATGTTCAGTAGTGGAGTATCTTAAAGCTGGGGATGAAGCAGCCCACCCACACAAAAAATGTCATACACAATTATGTTAATTTTGAGCAATTAAGAGGACTGCGTCAGTGTGGGCTGTGACTTGGAGATAATGTGCTGGGGCATTTTGCTGCAGGAGTTGCGATGGGCTAACTGGGAGCCATATTAACTGCGGAAGAGATAGAGGCAACATGCGCTACAAGAGTGGGAGGTACAGGTAGAGCCCAAAGGTGGGGTCTATATAGATTACAGGGAAGGGTAATGGAGTTGTGGTGACTCTTTGGAAAGCTATACTGGTAATGGTCATTGAGCCTTCCATGCTTTCCATGCTGGGACTAAAGAGATTATGGGGAAGGGCAATGGAATTGTGGGGACTCTTTGGGAAATTATACTGGTAATGGTTATTGAGCTTTCCATGCCGGGACTACAGAGATTATAGGGAAGGTCAATGGAGTTGTCTAATACTGGTAATGGCAATTGCGCTTTCCATGCTGGGACTACAGAGATTACAGGGAAGGGTAATGGAGTTGTGGGGACTCTTTGGAATGCTAGACTGGTAATGGTTATTGAGCTTTCCATTCTGGGACTGCAGAGATTATAGGGAAGGGCAATTGAGTGTCCAAATACTGGTAATGGCAATTGCGATTATCATGCTCGTACTACTACAGAGATTACAGGGAAGGGCAATGGAGTTTCCTAATACTGGTAATAGAGACTTCGCTTTCCATGCTGGGACTACAGAGGTTACAGGGAAAGTATGGACTACCATACTTGTAGTGGGGATTGTTATTTGCATGTTGGGACTATAGAGTAAAGGAAATGGGAATGGTATTGGCGAGGCTTTTTGGGGTATTATGTTGGCATAATGGCCAGGAATGTACTGTATTACTGCTATTTGAAGAAGTGCTTTATATTCTTTGGGTTGGATTCATTACTAATACGTCAATGGTTCTTTGCATTGGGTGGGGCTATGTGGATTACTGGCATGGCAGTCGGCATTACCTTCTGGGGCCAATGTATCATTGGCATGCTGTGGTACTTGCATGCTCGAAGTTGTGCAGAGGCCTGGAATGGTGATTTAATCTGTATATTCTTGGGCGTGTGGCAATGTTATGGTTTTTTTGTAAAGTCTAGTCTGGAACAATACTTTAGAAAGCCTACCTTTGGTGTACATGGCTACATCCCTTAGGTTAAACCTGAACTACCCAAAGGTTTGGTAGCAATGGCTGAGCAGCCAGGCTTAGTCTGGGAGGATTGAGGGCTGTAGTGAGGCACACAAAACTCACAGCATACACTTAGTTCAAGAAAACGCTTAGACACTAGTAGTTATATAAACATATGCCTTTATTTTGTATACACTAAGGCATATAATATTTGAGCAAGCTAAGTACTATCACACAGTAGTATTAAACACAGAATACTTGCAATATTCAAAGGATCACAATACTTTAGAGCTTTTGTAATGTAGCATGAAAAGTAGCAGACACGTCTGACACAAGTATGCAAACTTTAGACCAACTTGTATAACATTAGTTAACCCCTGCTTAGCCAATCTTATGGAGTCCAACCCTAGCCTAGGTGAGTGTCACATAGTCAAGGGGGGCACTAGTGGGCCAGTGATCAAGGGCTGAGGGAGAACAGGTAGATAAGCAGTGGACTAGGCAGAGCCTATGAAGAGTTCGCCAGGTTTACAGGTGAGTATCAGTTGGGTTTCTTTGGTAAGGAGCGCAATGGGTTGTCCACTCCAATGTAGCTCATTGTATGCCTGGGAGGGGATGCAAGCAACAGCTTAACCACAATCCTCTAAAGCACAGGAACCACAATGTAGGCCCCAGGTAAGTATTAGGGGCGGTACAGTATCTGATGAATGAAGAAGCTGGTGCAGCGGGACAGTCCCCAAGGAGAGGCGACAGCAGACACCGGTTCTGGATTCTTTGGCTTTGGCGAATGAAGAAAAGAACTGGCAATGGACCTGCAAGTTGCTCTCAAGTAGCTGGATGCCCAGCAGAAGATCTTTGCAGTACCTGCTAGTTGGTGCCCTTTTCAAGGCTTGTTTGAAGCAGTGGATTTCACGCCCTTTCTCATTCCTGGTCTTGGCTGCGGGGACTTTCAGGAGCAGGACCCAGTCACTGGCGGTCCAGAAAGGATGCCTCCCAAGTTTCAGTCGAAACCGAGCTTCAGAAGACTTGGCACGGCGAAATGGCACTTGACCCCGGGCATTGAGGAATTTCAGGCCGTGGAGGTCGCAGCTCATCCAGGGATAGCGCAAAATGCAGTTTGTCTTAGGACTGGTTAGGCCGACCAGTCCAAGGGAGGAAGTGGTCTGCTTCGGGCCTTCCCTGTTGCACAGAAGTTGAGGTCAGGACTGCAGAGGTTACTCAGATGGCTCTGGTGCTTGCTGTCAGTGATTGAGGACCTCCTTCTTCTGCGTCGGATCTTCAGTTCCAGTGGTCGACTCTGAGTTTCTGCAGGAAAACTGGCTGGGCCTACCAATCACCAGACATGCATTCATTCAAACTTGAGGGGTAGCTCTCCAGTGGGGAAAGCCAGCCTTCCAGCACAATCTGGTTCAAGGCAGGCACATGGCAGGACAAAGACACAAAGTCGAGGGGAGTTCGGTCACCTCCCCCACTTCCTGTCCTTTCAGGCACTCAGAGAGTCTTGGCGGGCTTTCCAAGAGAAGCTCGCCAAAGACAAAAGACCCATCAAACCTCCCCCCACCCAGGCAGGTAGAAGAAGGCTCAAGAAAGACCACGTCATCAAGAATAGGGCTTAAAAAAGTATAGTCACCATTTTAGACAAATGGTGAACCTTGTGTCTGTGACAAATGTCCACAAAAAGTTGTGCAAAAAGGTACACTGCCAGCAACCTGTCAGATGAACTTGCAACAGTAACGAAACGTTACTGGAAATGCGAGAAAAAGTAGATAATGCTTCCTGTCAGCACGCAACGTAAGGTGGGGTGTGCTGACCTTGTTAAACAAAATACAGGTGGGACAAAAAGTGTCCCCCCTGCCCTGGTAGCATGTGTTAACACATCTAAAATAAAAAGGGAAGCTCACGGAGCTCCCCAACAAAACTGCACAGAAAGTGCTGTGTGCTGCAATAATACAATGTAGATGCCTGAAAAGATGGAGGGAAGCAGAACTCCATTAAAGTATCAAAAAGAAGTAACAGGTGTTCCCATGGCCAGAGTAAAAGAATGAGTGAGTGTGGGGAAAAAGGTTCCCACTCGCTGAGGAGAATCAGTCCAAAAATCCAATAGTCCAGCAACAATAGTGGGGGACTCGCTTGGTGGGTAGAATTTTACTCAAAAAGGAAAATCTACCGGACAGGCAACATCTGTAACCTGATGAATAGCTTTTGAGTGGCGGCTTGAGTTATCTGAGAATGTTGGTTACTATTCACAAGTCCTAGAAACCTGAGAACAGATTTGATGTCCGAGATGTGGTGAGAAGCCCTCTGACACAAAAGCATTCCCGGCAGGCTGGCTGCAGCATATTTGTACAGCACAGCTGGCAGCCCGGCACATTGAGCATTGTATTAGTAACAGCAGCCTGGCATATTTGAGCAACACCACTGGCAGTCTGGCACATTGAGCATCGTTCTATTAGCAGCAACCTGGCATATGAGAGCAACACCACTGACAGTCTGGCACATTGAGCATTGTTATATTAGCAGCAGCCTGGCATATTAGAGCAACACCACTGACAGTCTGGCACATTGAGCATTGTTCTATTAGCAGAAGCCTGGCATAATTGAGCAACACCACTCACAGTCTGGCACATTTTGCATCGTTCTATTAGCAGCAACCTGGCATATTTGAGCAACACCACTGACAGTCTGGCACATTGAGCATTGTTCTATTAGCAGCAGCCTGGCATATTTGAGCAACACCACTGGCAGTCTGGCACATTGAGCATCGTTCTATTAGCAGCAGCCTGGCATAACTGAGCAACAACACTGACAGTCTGGCACATTGAGCATCGTTCAATTAGCAGCAGCCTGGCATATTTGAGCAACACCCCTGACAGTCTGGCACATTTTGCATCGTTCTATTAGCAGAAGCCTGGCATAATTGAGCAACAACACTGACAGTCTGGCACATTGAGCATTGTTCTATTAGCAGCAGCCTGGCATATTTGAGCAACACCACTGGCAGTCTGGCACATTGTGCATCGTTCTATTAGCAGCAGCCTGGCATATTTAAGCAACACCACTGACAGTCTGGCATTGAGCATTGTTCTATTAGCAGCAGCCTGGCATATTTGAGTAACACCACTAATAGACTGGCACATTGAGCGTCGTTCTATTAGCAGCAGCCTGGCATAATTGAGCAACAACACTGACAGTCTGGCACATTGTGCATCGTTCTAACATCAGCAGCCTGGCATATTTGAGCAACACCACCGACAGTCTGGCACCTTGAGCATTGTTCTATTAGCAGCAGCCTGCCATATTTGAGCAACACCACTAACAGTCTGGCACATTGTGCATCGTTCTATTAACAGCCTGGCATATTTGAGCAACACCACTGACAGTCTGGCACATTGTGCATCGTTCTATCATCAGCAGCCTGGCATATTTGAGCAACACCACCGACAGTCTGGCACCTTGAGCATCGTTCTATTAGCAGCAGCCTGGCATATTTGAGCAACACCACTGGCAGTCTGGCACATTGTGCATCGTTCTATTAGCAGCAACCTGGCATATTTGAGCAACACCTCTGACAGTCTGGCATTGAGCATTGTTCTTTTAGCAGCAGCCTGGCATATTTGAGTAACACCACTAATAGACTGGCACATTGTGCATCGTTCTATTAGCAGCAGCCTGGCATAATTGAGCAACAACACTGACAGTCTGGCACATTGTGCATTGTTCTATTAGCAACAGCCTGGCATATTTGAGTAACACCGCTGACAGTCTGGCACATTGTGCATCGTTCTATCATCAGCAGCCTGGCATATTTGAGCAACACCACCGACAGTCTGGCACCTTGAGCATTGTTCTATTAGCAGCAGCCTGACATATTTGAGCAACACCACTGACAGTCTGGCACATTGTGCATCGTTCTATTAACAGCCTGGCATATTTGAGCAATACCACTGACAGTCTGGCACATTGTGCATCGTTCTATCATCAGCAGCCTGGCATATTTGAGCAACACCACCGACAGTCTGGAACCTTGAGCATCGTTCTATTAGCAGCAGCCTGGCATATTTGAGCAACACCACTGGCAGTCTGGCACATTGTGCATCGTTCTATTAGCAGCAGCCTGGCATATTTGAGCAACACCACTGAGTCTGGCATTGAGCATTGTTCTATTAGCAGCAGCCTGGCATATTTGAGTAACACCACTAATAGACTGGCACATTGTGCATCGTTCTATTAGCAGCAGCCTGGCATAATTGAGCAACAACACTGACAGTCTGGCACATTGTGCATTGTTCTATTAGCAACAGCCTGGCATATTTGAGCAACACCACCGACAGTCTGGCACCTTGAGCATTGTTCTATTAGCAGCAGCCTGACATATTTGAGCAACACCGCTGACAGTCTGGCACATTGTGCATCGTTCTATCATCAGCAGCCTGGCATATTTGAGCAACACCACCGACAGTCTGGCACCTTGAGCATCGTTCTATTAGCAGCAGCCTGGCATATTTGAGCAACACCACTGGCAGTCTGGCACATTGTGCATCGTTCTATTAGCAGCAGCCTGGCATATTTGAGCAACACCACTGAGTCTGGCATTGAGCATTGTTCTATTAGCAGCAGCCTGGCATATTTAAGTAACACCACTAATAGACTGGCACATTGTGCATCGTTCTATTAGCAGCAGCCTGGCATATTTGAGCAACACCACCGACAGTCTGGCACCTTGAGCATTGTTCTATTAGCAGCAGCCTGACATATTTGAGCAACACCGCTGACAGTCTGGCACATTGTGCATCGTTCTATTAACAGCCTGGCATATTTGAGCAATACCACTGACAGTCTGGCACATTGTGCATCGTTCTATCATCAGCAGCCTGGCATATTTGAGTAACACCACCAATAGACTGGTACATTGAGCAGCTCTCTATTAGCAGCAGCCTGGCATATTTGAGTAACACCACTAATAGACTGGCACATTGAGCATTGTTCTATTAGTAGCAGCCTGGCATATTTGAGTAACACCACTAATAGACTGGCACATTGGGCACCACTCTATTCGCAGGAGCCTGGCATATTTGGGCAGAACATGAATGCAACTGACAGCTCTCTGAAAAAGTCAAATAATAGACGTACAGTTTTGGAAGTACTGGGCATTTGGTGGCATATAGCATCAATACTGTTCTGTTTCTGAGAGAAACAGTTTGATTGGTTATAACAAATCACAGGAATGGGGTATTATGTATTGGCAAAGTTTTAACAGGGTGTAATATTTCATGGGGTTGGATTATCGATTGCAACTATTGCCTCTGGGGTGATTGGCTCCCGTGCCCCCCAGGCATCCTGTCTTGGAGCTCCAGTCTGTACGTAGAGAGCTAGTCCTATATGTCCGTGTGTTAGGAAAGATTTCGTTATTGTAGGGAATTTTCCTTCCATGTGGCAACCCCTAAACTTTTTGCTATTGTTTTTAACCGTGTTCTTGACTTTGCCAGAGAAGTACAGCCTTCTGCCGCACTTCTCTGGGCTTTCGCTCCTTTCTTACGGGGAAACTGACATGCCCTTAAGACAGTCAGTACCGGGGAACGTGGTTTCCCGTAGTTTCTTCTATCGTGTCGCAGCTTTAGTGCAACACGACACAAGAGGGCACTGTAAGCTAAGTTACAGCTCTCTTGGGTCTCTAGCCTTCTACAGACCCTAGATACTCTTTTAGGAATGTATTTGATCGGTGCAAGTCATTCAGGGACTCGAATGGTGGCAGCGATCGTATTGTTTATTTTGAGCTCCTTTTGGCGTTCTGAGCACGTTTTTGCACTGAACCCAAAATGGTGGCCTGGCTCCCAAAATGGCCAGGCCGCGAGGCTCCTTTGTCTTGTCCACTGACCGTCTTGCTCCCTTCACCTTCCCCAGGTCCGGCGACCCGGGGCCTTCCTTATTTGGGCATGTACTTTCCCGCGAAACGTGGTTGCTTTCGCGGGCTTCTACATGTCGTTTGTGTGCCTCCAGGGTGTGGGCTGGGATGTCTGGTCCCAATACACATCCTGGGTGCCAGAGAGTCTAGGGTGGTGTGAATGCCTGGGACCACCGTGGTCCGTGATTGGTCCACGTATGGTATGTGTTTTGATGAGCGGATCTCCCATTGGCTCCCCTCCGTTTTGGCGCGAAGGGAACCGTGGATAAGAGGGGGCTGGAAACACCACTACCATGTCGATCTCCTGAGTTCTCACGAACGAAGGAATACAGGAGCCAAGTATCCTGCAACTACGAGGCTGGACCGAGGAATCGCTGGTGACCCGCTGAAGGAATCCTCCTTTGCACTGCTGTCGTCCGGAGAGCCCCTGTCCTCCTTTGATCGAACCAGAAGGCCTGTACTGGTGCTTCGACCTTTGGAATAGCAGGAACAGCTATTCCCGGCATCTTCAACCATCTCCTGCCAAGTAAGCCTTCGGAAGCGTCTCTGGGCCATCCAGTTGACTGACCAGCTTACCAAGGAGTTTGGCTCTGCAACCGCCGCCCGGTTGTGTTGTATTGCGAGTCCTTGACCCTCTCCCACGCTTCGTACGCTTGGCGTTCCCAGGTCTGAAGGGAGGAGGGTTCATTTGGCTCGAATACACACGGCCGCTCCGTTGTCCTGTGCGGCAACAAAACTGTGCTGGTTTCGTCGATTGGGACGTCTTTTTGCTCTACACGACTACAAAGCGTCTCCTGCTCTTCTGAACCTGCCAGCTGCTGAAACTATCGTGGAGAAGCCTGGGTCTGCTTGCTTCGGGGACCGGTGAGTAGTATATCTAGGATCTGGTCGCCCTCCTGCAGTATCCCATTGCTTTTCCCTGCTGTGTAAAAACAGCACCCTTTTGCCGCGCTCGCGCTCTGCTTCTGCCCGCTGTGGAGGCTGTGCTTGAGTTGCGGAACCTGTTCTTCTTCTGTTGTGCACTAACCCGAACTGCCTGACTTCCTCCGAAGAGCTTCCCCTTTTGCCCGTTGGCACCGGCGTGGCAGGTACTTTGAGCACAAGGCTCCACTCTTCGCAGGGCTCGGACTTCCATCTAGTTAGGTGCCTATGAAGGCGAACTGAGTCGAAAGCATTATCGCACTGCCTGTTTTCCTTCCCTGGCAGGTGGACTACATATTTCGTGCTTTAAACGCTTGCGACTGTGTATTTGTATATATATTGTGTTGATATGGTATGTGTTGGTTTAATATTGTGATATTGTGATTTTCTCGCTACGGTCATTGTTTTAAAGGCCTTAAAATAAATGTGTATCTATTTTTGATATAACAACTGTTTGGAGTAGTTTGTTAGCGCTCTTGCTTTGTGTGCTCATTGCGGGCTTTCAGTCACCCTCACCCCTCTTGAGACCTAGTCTTGACCGCCGCGATCGCTACCTTGATTGGTCTGGCTTGTCCAGAGGTTACCCTGTTCCAAGTAATTAGGTTGGCCTTCTGAACTTCTGCGCCACCAGGACAGAGTTCAGAAATCCGTCTTAACACCGTGTACATATGTGTTTGTTATTTCAGAGAGCAAACCTAGCTGCGAAGCAATAGGGCACAATAATATGGGCACAGTTAGAAGGCTAGATTATTATGGGGGCAGTTGGAAGGGCATGACAGGGGGTGGGGGGTAAATGTTTTGTTGAATCCAGTGCTTATCGCCCTACCTGGGTGTGAGCGAGCAGGACATGGGCATCGCTCTAATGGCTGTCCCCCTTTGTGTTCTCTTGGACAGGAAATGGGTGGACATCTGGACTTCTACTGACAGCTACAGGTGTGAGGCCAGCACCAGGGAGAACGCCACGCTGCTCTTTCGGTTAATTGCTCAGGTAGGTTGTCGCCTGATTACCGTGTTTTCTTATACATATATACCACTAACATGCTATAAGACGCAGACCTGGAGCCCGATTACATTAACCTTTGCACCGGTGCAAGTGCAGTGTGGCAATGTTTGCCCTAGTGCAAATAAACATTGGGACCATATAGGAAAATCGTTGCCCCATGGCAAGTGCAATTTCCCCTGTTATTAGCACTGTGGCAAAATTGCCCCAGTCAAGAACATATTGAATGCATTTTTGCACCAGGGCAAAATACTTTGAATGAATAGGTTTTTGCGCACGGGCAAACGTGGCCCTCGTGATAATACCATGCAAGGGTGCACTTGTCATGGTGCAGAGGTGTTTTTAATATGGCCCCAATGTTTTTTGCTCTAGGGCAAACATTGCTCTAGTGCTAATATAGTGCAACTTTGCCCCTGCATCAGTGCACAGTTTCTGTAATTTGGCACCATACGTGATCATGGTTTGCACAGATGTGAGGTGGCGCTCGTGGCACCGAAAGGAAGGAGTATGGCGAAATGATAGTTTCATTCAGAAGGGAGTGAAGCTTCGAAGTTGGAGTTGGAGCCAGGTCTGTTTCTAGGGGCAGGCAGACCGGGTGACAGCGCGGGGCACAGATGGGGTTGGGAGGAAGGGGGCGCAGCAGGGTCAGCCTGTTACATCTCCAAGGTTGGAGAGAAGCAAGCCTTACACGGACAGAGGTAGGGGACAACAGCCTGCCCAAGTCCATCTATCGACCCATGATGCAGCCTGTGGCTTAATCTTTTGCTCACAGTTCATTAAAATGGCTCCTACCCCTAACTTAGCATCTCTTTGTGAAAATGTGCACCCTCAGCCCGCTTAACAACCTTCACAGTGTAATGGTGCCACAGCACTGGCATGCCAGAATTGAGGGTTGGGGCATATAGACGACGAAAGGGGCCTTAATCAAAAGGGCCAGAGACTGCCTGCAGGAGTAGGAATGCAGGTGTGGAAGTCCTAATATATGAGGAGGGAAGGAATTAACATTCATTAATGGCCCCGTAGAAGGTAATTCTGCTAGTTTTCTTGTTTATGGGATATTTTAGTGCCATCTGAACAGCACTGTTTTTGTTCTTCTGAAAAACGATATTTTCTTGTATGTTAATCAGTTGAAACGAAAAAGACTATAACTCCCATAATCGATCGATGCCACTGTTACATGAAGTGTGTGTGTGTGTGAAAATGAATTCCAGTTTGTAATATTGTTGTATATGTTGTCTACTTATTCATTTTAAGTACAGGTCAATAAAATAGCAGTCTTCTAATGAGTTTGTAGAGGGTGTGTAGTGCGCAATAGCAGTAGATGAGCAACATGGGGTCGGTGGGGGAGGGGGGCAGGGGGGCGTGCATTCTAGTGTTTCGCCCTGGGTGCAATATTGTCTTGAAGCCGCCCAGAAGGCACATGCAGTTGATACTACGGCATTAAGACACCAGGCTTATCTTATGACGGAGAGAGGGCTGTAGGAAAGTACAAAGAACCTGTAGCGTACAAATGGCTCCAAAGAAAGAAACACTTGCACCCAGAAGTATTATACAAAATAAAGGTTTATTATAAATACAAATAGGCCAAGGTAAATCTTGGTAGGTAAGTACTGCCATATGCGTAAGGTACACAGACCACAGCATAAGCCTCGTTCAGAATAACTTAGAGTAATTCTAGGAAAGTCAGTCCCAATTATACATATTTAGAACAGAACACACCTATTCAGGGGGAGTAAAACCACAAGTTACTTTTAGATTACTTTCTGTAATTCAAGGGTGTTAGGCACGATTGTATGTAGTAACCCTGGGGATACTACACAGCACTTGTCTTCTTGGTATTGGGTAATGCACCTATTAGTGTAGGTCTGCACTACACAAGTTGGTAGAGTGTCTGAACAGCCAGACCTATCTCAAGAGTGGTCTATGTGAGCTGTAGAGATGTAACATAGAGCTTCACAGTGACAGGTATTCAAATAACACTTATACTCAAGGTTTCTTGATTAAATAATTATTTATTCATTTAACAGTCAGTTTTAAAATACGCCATCTTTAGAAGGGGCAATTGGCAACAATAAAATAAACTTCAATAATACACTCCTCCAGTTCAAGTAAGTTAGCAGATACCCTTTTGGGATGTCACACACACTTCCTACACCCTTAGGTGACTTCAATAGCTAGGGTGCTGTGGACATTGATAAATCAATTTTTAACACTTAAAGGCAATGCTGGAGTTATGGAAAAAGTTAAAGGTTAGGGAAGGAAACAAAGGTTTAACACGTTTCTCAAACAGGTAAGCACTTTTCAATCCCCCAGTGAAATATTGGTTAACCCTTTCCCAGCTATACAAGTAAAGTATGTATGACTTTTTGGAGGGACAGATAAACACAAAGTCAGAGGGTAAGAAGAGTCTTCAGGGAGCCAGGACAGCCAATGTCAATAGAGCAAAGTCTAGGGGAGCTGAGGCACTTCTTGAAGATGGGCAAAAGTCTTGCACAATGTTAAAGAGAGTTTTGTTGTAAAAAGAAATCACTGTTGGGCCACAAGATGGAAGGCTTGTGAAGAAGCAAAGATGCAAGCAACTCTGCAAAAGGCAGCAAATGCAAGTCTCCAGTGAGAGCACGCAAGCTACACACAAGTGGTAAGTACCCCTAGTTACACAGTACCTTGAGTCTGAAGAAAAGGTTCCAGCTGGCTTCTGTTCCTGTTGTAGTCCTGCAGATCCTGTTGTTACTGGGCCTCAGTCGTGGGGACAAGAGGGAGGACGTCTGGGAACTCCTGCACTACGGTTCGAAGGTCGGCGGCAGCAATGGGCACACTTCAGATCAGTGGCACTTTGTGGTTTCAGCTACTCGCAAATAGCACCACTGCAGTTCTTGGACACCTTGTGGTCTTTCCTTGCTTCTGGGGTCCAACACTCTGTTGAGGTGGCTCAGGCTTGGTTAGTCCTGCTTCGAGGGAGTCCGGAGGATCTTCCTTGAGTTTGGGTCCAGCCTAAAGGCGATGCACTCGTCCTGGTGTTCCTGTCCCCTGGCACTCTGTTCCTGCAGCAGCTCAGAAGTACAGCCAGCAGAGAGAGGGGGTCCAGGCAAGTTTCGTCTTGGGGTCGATTGGTCCCACCAACCCAAGGGGAGAAGTTTTCCTTTCCGAGCTTCTCTAGTCGATCAGAAATTCGGAGCTTCAGCACTGCAGCAGGGCTTCACCGGGCAAACCAATGGTCCAGGAGGGTGCAGCAAGCTTCTCTTCCAGTTTCTTCTTCGGTTCCTTCATCCAGTGGTTACCTTTGTCTTCCTTGCAAAACAACTAGCCTTTTATGCAATTCACTCCCATTCATTCGCAGCCTAGCTGCCACTCACACAGCAGGGTGGCTGTCCTCCAAGGATAGAATTCCTGTAACCAAGGAGAATAAGCACAGGGAGTTTCGGGAACCTCCCTTGCTTCCAGCCCAGCCAGACACGTTGGTGCCAGAGGCGTGCTTCACCAGTGAATCCCGCCAAAGACAAAATGAACACAGGGGCCAAACCTGGTTTGGTGCACAGAGTAAATCTCAAGAAGGACCTTTCCAACATGAAATGGCGAAAAAAGACCAGGGCCATTTTGACAAAATGGGCACAACTTAAGAGGTTAATTGCAGAAAGGGTAACATAAAATTGTTACATGAGAAGGTAGACAAAAGAGGATACTAAGTAACCCCTCGAGCACTCTATGTAAGATAGTGTGTGCTGGGTCTACAAAGAGAAAAATGTAAGTAAAGTCAATTTCACTTCACTACTCTTGGAAACAGTAGTTTATCCAAGAGAAGGTATTTAAACCTTAGCAGAAATCCAAAGGACTTCTCTGTGACACTGCACTGAGGGTGCTGTGTGTCACGATACAAAAAGATGATGCCTATGGAGTTTGTCAGACTCCAAAACCAAAAGAAACACAGGGTTCAAATCAAAGAAAAATACATGAGAGAGTGGGAAAAAGGTATCACTCTCTCCAGGGTAAGCATTAAAAGTCCTAAAGTCCAGTAAAAGAGCTGAGGTTCTCAAAGGTAGAAGGGAATTAACACAGAATTGAGAATTCTTCCTAACAAGGGGTAGTAGACCCTGTCCGTCATGCAGTGACACTCAGCTAAGAAATCACTTAGTAAACCAACCCTGTTACCAGGATACTTTGGGACACAAATTCATGGAACAGTATGAACCTATATCTACATTCAGGATAACCCTTGGTTATACCAGGTGACCTAATGTTGTAATAAACTATCACAGTTGATTTTCAGATCAGTGGAACACAGACTAAGTTAAGCATTAACTCTTTACACTATTTTAGGATGGCACAATTCAGACCAATGTTAGTAAAACCTACAGTACACTTATTCAGAATGGCACACAGCTATTCAAGGAAGGTAACACCCAAGGCAGACTTATTCTAGACAGGCTAAACGGCACAACCCAGTAGGGAACTTATACATTCATTTCCTAACAGAAATAGTAAAATGCAGGCAAAGTAATGCTTTTGGGAAGAGGAGCTTACAATGCAGAGGCAAGTAAATTAACCCTATATATACGTTTAAAAATGGCAGACACATTCAAAGGAGTAAGAACTTTTGTAACTGCTCATATTTCATAGGGACAGTTACCAAACCATCTCCTGTACAAGTAAGTAACTTTTCAACACGTATTACATTGTCTAGGCAAAAGGCCCAAACCTTATAAATCCTTAGCTATTCTTGAAGCATGAGTGTTCTCAGTGGCAGGAATGGGTCACTAGGTCTCTAGTGGCCAACAGACCGATCAGGATAGGCACAGATGTAGGAAAAGTCAGAGTTCCTGTCCGTACTTTAGTTGCATAATGGTTCCAGGGACTTACGAGAAGACACCCTAGAAGGATTCCAGCATTAGGCCTGGGTGAACTGGATGAGGGAATTCCCAATCACATGAATCACCCCCAGAGCTTCACAGGAATCAGAAAAGGCTTAAGGTAAGGAATTCCCCAGCCAACACAGTACCTCAGTACAGAAGAGTTGTTTGCAGATGGACGTCTTCAGGATCTGCAGCCTAAAACACGGTCGATTAATTCCTTGTCGTGAAGACTGAAGACAGGACACTGGAAGGGATTTTGCAGCAGAGATCAATGGTGAAGGCTCCAGGCAAGAATTTCTTCGAGGCTGGTTGTGGCTCTGTGGTTTTGGCACATTGTCAGGAGCCCGGAGAAGACTGAATATCACTGGACGGATTTCTGTCCTTAATCTGGTCCAGCACTCTATTGAGGGGACTTCAAATATTCAGATCAAGTCTCTGGAGGTCCAGTAGGATGCCAGAAATGTTTCAGCAGGATTTGGAATTCGTTAGACCATGCACTACATAATGGCTTGAGGACCCAGGGTATTGGGGTATTGCATCCCAGCAAGGTCACAGCCCGCTGTGGGATGGCTGAAAATGCAGGCCTCCTTGAGTGTAGTGGATCTCACAAGGCTCTGGGTCAGGGTTGTTCTTTTCGGGATCCCCAGGCCGCTTGGAAGGAAGAGAAACAGCAGGCTCCGGTTACACAGCAGGCTCTCCGGTCCCTGGAAATCATCTCAGCCCGCTTTTCTTCCTCTTCTGATTTGGTTCCAATGGTCGACTACCTCTTCAGCTTCCAGGATCGGAACTTTATACAGGAACTCATCCAATCAACAGTCGTGCAACATTCAAACATGAGGGGGTGGCAGTACTTTCAGGACAGCCAACCTCCCATTTCGAACTACCACTGTGCAGAGAGGCAATGCAGCACTTGTTCTGGGCAATTCAAGAAGGAATGTGTCTTATCAGCAGTTCACCTAGCTGGAGAAGAGAACACAGAGGTGGACGCTCTGAGCAGGCAGAGCACAGTCTCCCATGAGTGGAAACTTGCTCAGGAAGTCCTTCAAAAGATCTTAACCCTTTGGAGAACCCCTCAAGTGGATCTGTTTGCGACCAGTGCCAACCGGAAGTGCGAACTTTTCTGCTCCAGCGAATTTCCCCCCAAGAGGAGCTCTAGGGGATGCGTTCATAGTGGACTGGGAGTTTCCACTCTTGTATGCATTTTCTCAAGCCCCTGTCATTCCTCACGTGATCAGGAGAAAGTTTGGGAAGGCCATGATCCTAATTGCTCCGGATTGCACCTGGAGGATGTGGTTACCAGACCTTTTGGACATGTCCATCTGCCCATAAATTCGTTTTCCACTATGAGAGGACCTTCTCTCGCAAGAGGAGGGTCGGGTTCTCCATGCAGAGGTCAAGACACTCAACCTTCACGCATGGTTTCTGAGAGGTTGAGATATAAGAATTGGGAATTCCCGGATGACGTAATGGAGATTTTGCTATCGGCCAGAAGGCAAGCAGCGAAATCCTTGCATTGCTGCCGTTGGAACAAATTCTGCAGTTGGTGCAGGGACAAGAATGTGGATCCTTTTCAGTGCAATACGCCTATGGTGTTGTCCCTTTTGATACATTTGGTAAATCCGGGGCACCAGATTGGAGCAATAAAAGGGTATTTGTCAGCTCTTTCAATCTTCAAGCGCACATCTGAAGCAGTATCATATTTCAAGATGTCGTTGATAATACAGTTTCTTCAAGGGCTTACTAACATGTTCCCTCCTATGCCTTTTCACGTGCTGGTTTGGGATCTCAATCTTGTGTTGACATTTCTTATGTGTGCTCCCTTTGAGCCACTCGATTCATGCCCATTAAGGCTACTAACATTTAGAACCATTCTGTTAGTTGGATTGCCATCAGCCTGCAGGGTGAGTGTGTTGCAAGACATATCTAGTTAGCCTCCATTTACTATTTTTTGTAATAACATGGTTGTCCTTGGGGTTAAACCTTCTTTTTTGCCAAAAATGTTATCAGATGGTCATTTATCCCAGAAAATTGTACGACCAACATTTTATCCACTTCCTCATCCTAGCAAGGAAGAGGAAAGGCTACATAGGCTCGATCCCAGAAGGGCTTTCAGCTTTTATGTCTCACGGATGGTGAAAATACGTTGTCATGACCAGATTTTCATCGGATACACTGGACACAAACTGGGGCTTCCAGTTACAAAACAGACTTTGTCCAAATGGATAATTCTTTCTATTACAGAATGCTACAGAGTGGCTGAAAACATCCCCTTAAAGGCCTGTGAGCTCATTCAACAGGGGGCATGGCGACATCTTCTGCTCTGCGAAGAGGGGTGCCTATAAAAGACATTTGTGCGTCAGCCACTTGGTCTACCATTCACACATTTACAAAACATTACTGTCTGGACTCATCCTCTAGCCAGGAAGGAGGATTTGGAAAAAGCTGGCCTATATTCAATCCATAATAAATCTTAAATCTGAGCATTCTTACTACCTCCTCCAAAAACTTTGGTAGTCAATCTAAAGATGAGGAATATGTGGGAGGACACAATCCATTTGAACAATAAGTTACTTACCCCTGGTAACGTTCCTTCGTATTCCTCATCGCTGTCCCAACCTATCCCACTGTAGAATTTCCATGCATTACACTTTATGCTCTTTCAGAGTATAGTACTGTCCAGGATTCACTGATGCTGGTATTTCTGCATGAGGAAGGCGTAAAAACAGAACTGAAGCCAACAGGCGCTTCACTTGCTGTATATATGACATCATCCTCGAGATGGAGGCCTTCGAGGGACACTGAGTCGTCTGCATCGACGCACTACACCCTCTGCCGAAAAATATTATCTGAAGCAGCTAAAGCTGGAATGGAAGATATCTAAAGATGAGGAATATGTGGGAGGAACATCCTGTCGAAAGAACGTTACCAGGGTTGAACAACTTGTTTGTTTTCGCGGTGCTTTTCTCTTGCACCATGAAACACCACAGCTCCAACTTCTTCTCTCACAGTGATCTTCACTTTGGCACTATGAAACATACTCTGTTCACAATGCTTCTCTCCTGGCACCATGAAATACAATAGCTTGAACTTCCGCCGAGATGATCCACTCCCCGTCTTCTACCGCTGCTTCTGGCTGGTCCACTCTCCTGCCAGACCAAACTACTTCAAGTGTATTTCACACTCTCGTCTGCATTTAAACTCAACAACTTCTTCCTTTTTAAACAGCTATTAATATTTCTGTACAAAGTTATAATGAAGAGAAGAATTTCACCAATGCCCTTTTTAGCGCTGCTGGACAAGCAATGTTGTTGCCTCCTTTTTAACACCAACTTCCTTCTCGGGCTACTCTTTAAATAGTTTTGTCTTTTGTTCAGCCACCAACCAAGTATCTTCCAGTTCTACCTCTATTGCATTTGACAATGTACGTTCCTGGCCAATCGCTGGATCTCCCACACAATAGTCATTCATTTACAAGTCTAACTTTAAAGATGTTATATCAGCCCCTTTTTCCTCTTGTAGTTATGGTTATTCCCAAAGGAACCGTTATTTCAGTCTCTTTGGGCTGGGGGCAATACGTGTTCGTTCTTCGCAGTTCAATGTTATAGAGGTTTACTACTTGGATTACAAGATACAGTGGGCCTCATTCCGAGTACGGCGCTAACCAATGGCGCTATTAACGCCTTGGTTGACGCCGTACCCGGACCGGCAGCGCCTTGGTGGATGGCGGAATTACCGCCCCATTCCAAGGTTGGCGGGGCAGTAATTCCCCAATCCCCATTTACCCTTCCCCATTCCCATTCTTGCCCCATAGGGCATAATGGGAGTGGGGAAGGTGTTAATTACGCCACCGTAAATTACGGTGGCGTAATTAACATCAAGGTCCCTTAGCGCCATGGTTTTTAACACCTGCTAAAAGCAGGTGTTAAAACCTCCATGGCGCAAAGGGAACTCGGAGTATGGCGGTAAGGGATTACCGCCACCGCTCTCGTTAGCGGTGGCCGCTATCCCTTACCGCCATACTCGGAATGAGGCCCAATGTTTTCAGTTCTTTACCAAGGCTTGGTATTTGTTTTAGAGTCACTTTTATGTACATGCAAGCACTCTTAACAGTGTTAAAGCTGTTGGAAAATGTATTAGGTTTAAGCTTCCTTCCTCAGCGTATTCGCTTGTATGCGAGTGCTACATTTGTTGCAGTCGATTGTCTGACATGCTCCGGTCAGCTTTGTTCAGTTTCACTCATTCACGAGTGAAAAGCAACTGGTTACAGTTGCCAGCCTGCATTGCCTGACGGCTTGAGAATGCGTAGCAACACTTACCGGCTCCTCGGCCTCTGTCACAGGCTGCAGGGCTTCTACCACAGGTTTTTTCTTGACCAGGCACGCTCCTCTCTGCAAGCTGCCTTTGCTTCCACCCCACAGGCACGGATCTCACCTCACCATGACCCCCTGGAGCACGCCAGCCTCCAGGCATGGTCTGCTGTATGCTTTTCACTGCAGAAACTCTGCAATTAGGTTCACCTGTGGTAATGTTTTCAGACTTCACGCTTTCCGCCACGCCACCTCTGCAATCCAGACTTTGGGGGAAAAGGACTAACTCAGGATTGGAAACTGGAAGAGTGGATGTTAAATCCCAGTGTTCCTTCTTTCCGCCCACTTCTGTGGATTTCGCCAGCAATGTGTTTTCCTCTGCCCCCTCCTTCTGCCCCAGCAAGTACTTCTGCTGCTATAACTTCTCCAACCACGACTGCTTCTATTGGCCTGCACCTGAGGGAGCCTTTTAAGCCTCCCAGCCTCCCTCAGGTGTGGGCTGTTAAGCCTAATTGCCTGACCTCAGACCTGCACTGCTCTTCAGTCCTCTTCTTCGTCCTAGTACTCCTGGGATTATGGGACTTGGAATCCCAGGCAACAAACTTAGTTCCAAGTACTTTTTTTCTATTCTTAACTTTAGAACTATTTTGCTCACAAATTTTAAAAGATACTTGATCATCTTTAATCACAATAGGGAAAGGAAGTTTCCCCAAGCCACCTTTTACCGATTTCCTTTCTCCATACCTTTGGGAGTAAGGGGTTGTTCAGTCACGTTAGGTGTAATGGGTTCCTCCTTAAGTGTGATATTTAAAGATGTTTCATTCCATTCACCCATATTTCACAACTTAATACGAGGATCGTACATATTATAATGACAATAGCCATTGTATGTTTTGGTAGCTGTTAAAGGTTATTCCCTTTCAAAGGAGGATACTGTGTCTCATCCCATGGAATCCCTTTACCTCCCAGAGCCTTATCGCCTCCCAGGTGATCCTCCCAAGATACTCCACCCCCAAGGTCAGGATGAGGGAGTGTCTGCCTTTCCTTGGCCCTGTGGGAAGAGACTTTAGGCAGGGGTACAGTGAGGGATCCATAGGATTCATCAGAATCCTGTTTATACCCAATGTGAACACTCACAGCTGCTCTTGGTGTGATTTTTCACTGTCCCACTTCTCTGATTCTTTGTGACTCTCGGTCCCTTTTCCAGATCTTGCTGCCACACAAGGGATATAACACTGGTGTTGTTGAGAAGAGTGAGAGGATGACGCAGATCAGGATTTTAGCAGATGGATCCGAAGAAGGAGAGGAGGCCTGGGCTCTACTGAGGCCGAAGGACATGATGATACTCAGCGCAAACCTCAAGGAGACCTGTGCATTCGCAGCCATTCAGGACATAAGTGAGTGCACAACATCTCGCCCCCTTTGAATCATTATTGCCACAGAAATCGAGGTGGAGAGTGCATGCCTTTTAATGTTCCGTTTTCTAGCTGGGAGATGGTGATGCAGAGAAATGTCTCCAAGATCACACAGGGTGTTAAAAAGGGTGGATGTCGAGACTTAAAAGGTGGACCTACGGTCACATCATCTCATTCAGGAACCCACATTTTCTGCCTCTGCAGAATGCCTGACTCTTACATAATTTGAGAGGAAAATATTGAATGGAACTAAAAAAGTTCTTTATGTCTGAAATGTACAAATTGAATAACAGTGGTAGCAACAAAGCCATATAATTAGTGCTGATCTCATTTGCCTTTTGCGGCAAGGCATACTCTAACCTTAGTTTGTGCATAAAGTAAGATTATGGGGGGCTTACCCGTCACCAAAAGTCCTTGGGCCTCATGTGGGGAGCACCAGTCTTGGCTTGATAATCACACTGCTCACTAATCACTCAGGTGCCTCCTCGGTAGAAGACTTGGTCCATTATTTTTTTATTTTGGGTTTTGCTTTAAAAAATAAACCTTGCAGAAGTTACAAAAGTAAACACATAATAGATGGAGAGAAAGAAGAGACAAAGGAAATACATTTACAATATATACAAAGTGCAGAACAATTCATAAAATTCAATCTGTTCATAATATATTTGGTTTTAAATATGTTCTAAATTACAGGATACAAATAAATATGTAAAAGGATAACATTTCAAACTATTTATAGTACATATTTAATGAATGCTTCTTCCCAGTAAGCTCAACCCCACAAATTAAATGTAAAACATAATTCAAAAAGAGTTACTAAAAATCTACTAAGGGCCAATGTTAAGGAAACATTATCCCCTAGCATCATCCTCTCCCACAAGCCCTCACCCGTATCCACAAATGAGGAGTTTAGAAATATATCAAAATGCCTTTGTTTCTGGTGGCTGGTCTGAGAACAATAGATAACAAGGGCCCTCATTACGACCCTGGCGGAAAGTGACTGACCGGACCGCCACAGCGTAAATAGCGTTTCCGCCATTGCACGAAGGAGCAAAGTGCGGCCCATTCCGACCCATCGGGCACGAGCACCACGGCATGGCGGAAGTGCAAAGTCCGCGATGGCGGAAATGACCCCAAAACGGCCCACACCGCCGCCGTACGGCGCCCTAGGTGCAATACCGCCACCCATCACAGCGGACACCGCAGTGTGCGCCTACCGGAAAGTACGGTGACCGGAAATATACGGAAACGGAAGTAAAAACATGGGCCCGGAACGGGAAACATCCCGCCATACACCTATAAAACCACTAAAACCACACAACCACTAAAAACACCACCCTGAGACACACCCCAACCCGTCATCCACCCTAGCGAAACCAAGAAAAATGGGAAAAGTAGCGAAGAAAGCGTGCGACCGCAAGCGGCAGGTCCACTTCTCCCGTGAGGAACTCACCGTGCTAACAGAGACCCTCCAGGAGAATGCTGCCGTCGTCTTCTGCACGCAAATGACCAGGACGGCACTTGCAAACAAGAAGGCCATATGGGCTCTGGTGGCACAGCGGGTAAGTGCGGTGGGGACCGCACCCCGCACCCCACAGCAATGCCGAAAGCGATGGGACGACCTGCGGATACGCGTCCGCAGCATACTCTCTGCCAACCGCAACATTGCCACAGCCACCGGGGGAGGTCCTGAATCACCCATCAAGTTGACCCCCTGGGAAGAAATCTGTGCCTCCACCATCGGAATGGAGAGCATAGAGGGAGTCGGAGGGATGGAGAAAGGAGTGCAGACATCCGAAGAATCAGGTAGGTGGGCCAGATAAAACAATGCCAAATCCACAAAGTCCATCCATGTGAAGTACCATGTGTCCACATAGTGCAACAGAAACACATGTCCAGGAGAACGTCCACACACATCGGCCTGATAGCGCACGTTAAAACCCACAATAAATACATAAATAATTAAAAACCCCTAAAACACGCACTACACGTGCAGCAGGCACACCCTAACTGCAGGCTGCCAAACAACTGCACCCTCACTCCACACACAAATGAAAGCACCTCCAAGGCCCCGACCCAAATCACCCTCAGGTACCACCCCAATGCATGTGATACAATGCCATTCCAATTCCCACAGACCCATCAATAACCCTCGCCCTCCTTTACTCCACCACAGGGTCCGATCCAAACGACGAGCATCAGGACACCCCTACCAGCACACCTGCAAAGAGGGCCAAGACCAACGGCCAAAGACCCTCCACCTCAGCTGCACGCATCAAGACACAGCAGCAGCACAAATCAGGTGGCAGCACAGAGGAGGGAACATCAACAGGCACCCCAGCAGCCAGCATGCCCACACCACCACCACCACAGGTCCCCCCAACGGATGCCACAGAAGGCACTGCCTCTGGTGGCAGCAGCACCATAGGTGACACCCCATTGATGGCAGCATGCTCCGACACAGAAGACGGGGATGTCGAAGTCAGATCCATCCATGACCTGTCTCAATCCCCCTGTCTGTTCCATCCCGTACACCATGAGGATACCACGCAGGGGCACCCACAAGACGACGACTGGCCATCCCCCACAAGCCCTGTGGCAAGGCAACATGAGGTCACCAGCCCCTCTGTGACACCCCCGCAAATGGCCATGGCCCAGCAGAGGCAACAGTCCCTCGACCAGTTAATCGTGCAACAGCAGCAACTGGCCACGCTCCTCAAGGACCATGCCGATGAATGTGGGGGCACTAAGGCAGACATAGAAACATCAACTGAGACACTTAGGGCAGAAATGGAGAGAGGTACAGAGACACTAAGGGCACAAATGGAGAGTAGCACCGAGAGCCTGGGAGTCCAAATGGAGAGAAGCACCGAGAGCCTGAGGGGGGAACTGCATGCGACGTCCAAGGACGTATGTGCCGAACTTGCCGCAGTGCGCCGTGTGCTCACTGAGCTCTCGCAAACCCTTAGGGACATGCATGGACGTGAGCAGGCAGAGACATCATCCGTTGCAAGTTCCGTCCAGGGCAGCCCCCAACGTAGATCTGGGAGGAACCTGCGCTCCACAGGCAGGGGTGCCCCTGATACCCGCAGAGGGGGCTTGCAATAGTGACTGCCCACTGACAATGAGCATCTTTGGACACTGGTGTTCGGGGGGGAGGTAGGAGGGTGGAGGGGGTGTGTTGGGCTCACTTGGGTGGCGGGTCGATAGGGTGTACAACATGATATCACATATGCCATAAACAGTGCACGATCAACCAATGAGATGTGTGGACATTGATCTTTGTGTACTAGGCCATCATAGGCGTACAGTCCATATTGTGCATGTCCCAGACACACACAGTGCCACGAGTCCCGTGTCCATGTATCAGCCACCAGGCGTGAGTGCTAGAAGCATACATCAATGAGATGCTGACGAATGTCACGGCCCTCCGGTGCCTCGCAGACTCCTTGAGGTGCTGCCACATCCCCACCCTCATCATGACCATCATCAGGTGCTTGCAGTTCTGCGTCAGGGGGCATGGGCACATTTCTACGTACGCACATGTTGTGGAGCATGACACATGCCATCACCATCTTTGCAACCTTCTCATGGCGGTACAGGAGTGCCCCGCCAGACCTGCTGAGGCAGCGGAAACGACCCTTCAGTAGGCCGAATGCCTGTTCAATGACTACACGGGTACGTGAGTGGGCATGGTTGTAGTCCTCCTCATGCTGGTCCCGTGGGTTCCGGACTGGTGTGAGGAGCCATCTCTTCAGTGGATATCCAGCATCACCTGTATGTGGACGATAAACGTATGATGTGGAATGCCATTGCTACGTACGCACACCCCCCCCCTTCCTGCCAGGTCATTGCCGAATCACATACCCCACATTATCATGCATGTAATGAGACTCACCGAGTAGCCAGGATCTGTTCCCTGCGTGTCGCTCCATGTAGCGTGGTATTGTAGAGTTCCTCAAGACCATAGAATCATGGGTTGATCCAGGGAATCTGGCACAACAATGTGTAATGATCCTGTTGGAGTCACACACCATTTGTACATTCAGAGAATGAAATTGTTTTCGGTTGCGGTACTGGGCCTCCATGGCATGTGGGACGACCAATTCCACATGGGTGCAGTCGATGGCACCAATGCAACCCGGTATGCCGGCAAGTGCATGGAATCCCACTTTTGTGTTGGTAATTTCCTGCTCCGAGCGTGGTAGGGAGATGTAGTCGTCTGCGTGCTGCAGGAGGGCATCGAGCACTTGCAATAGTGTCCGTGAGAACAGTGGCTGAGAAATGCCATGCAACTGTCCGACTGTGTGCTGGTAGGTGCCTGTGGCCAGGAAGTGTAGTACAGACACCACCTTCAGTAGGGGTGGGATGGCGGTTGGGCTATCTATCATGCTGACAAGGTCAGCCTGTGTCATGTCCACAATGGTGGCTATGGTGTCCCGGTCCAGACGGTAGAGGGTGTGGATCTGCTCATCAGTGAGGTTGAACGGATGTGCTCGGAGGCGTGGGATTGCGGGCTGCCTGCGTGGTGGTAGTGGCTGTGCTGGCGGCCCTTGCTGGCCCTGCCTTGCCCTCCTCCTCCTCCTGCGTCTCCTCCGTGTGGCCGGTTGTAGTTGGTGTTCGTCTTCTTCTTGGAGTTGGAGTACTTGCAGTGCTATCATGTCCCCCAGGGCCAACATCGCGAGTCCTGCCGGTAGCATTTCGGTGTGGTTGTGGGAGGAGACTGGGTGTGCAATTTATGTGTTTTCAGGCTGTATGGCCTCCACCTGTGGTGATTCATTCCACCTGTGCAAACTGCTCTCCCCTTTGGCCGAGCACGTCCCGCACACAACGCTGCAATTCGTCGAATGGCATCTTGCTATTGCAATCATGTATTTGTACCCGATGGCCGTGTAACATTGGTTGATATGTTCATTCTGCTGTGGTCCCATTGTTTCACATTCTATCTGTGCAGTCGCGAACAGACTTGTGAAGGGTCAGTGGAACGTAGTACTCGAGTAACGGTGGACACTCATGCATCACTGTACCGAGTTGCAACGATGGGCGGGGCGTCCCATTTGTGGGTGAAGGCAGTTGCCATTTTCACACACAGCCGCACTCGATGGATTAATTAGTGATTTCAAACGGCCACAGATGCCTCTTCGACGTGATGTTGCAAATGAGGAATTCGAAGGGCGGCGCTTTCGGTTTTCAGCTAGCGGCGAGGAAATGCCCACAGGTCTGACTGCAAATATAACGTACTATTGTTCAATGTCCTTGGGACAGGGGCCATGGCGAGGATGCAATGATTGATTTGAATGGTTTGGGATGCGCAATGGCGACGTGGGCGATGAGGCCGGACGTTCCCAAATACATGTTACTTCACTACACTGGAATTACGGGCTGGGGCACTGTGGATTTTGCAGGCTGCATAACGCACAGACTCAATGGATATTTCTAATGTTATGTGAGTAAATATTCAGGCGTTTTAATCCCGGGATGAGGGAATGATGAATGGATGCATGGGCAGGTGATTTGATACAGAGTTTGCCATGTACAGGGCTTCTTGGAATCTATCCGCCTCCCCTACGCTATGTGATGCAGGGCTGCCATAGTGGGACCATCGTCTATCTGGCCTTGTTGAGCCCTCCCTGTCTCGACGCGCCCTCAGACACTTGTGTCCATGCACGTTACCAATCCCATCTGATGGATTCTGTTTTGACAGACGCATGCACAGGTACACTCGTTTGTGATGGTGTTTACACCTCGATATAGATAGTTATGAGTCGCAAGTGGTTTTTGGGTGGTGATGAACCTTTGGAGTGGGCTAGCATGCATATGGCTGTGGATTTAGTGTGATCATTGAAGTGAGTTGTTCGAATGTAGTTCTGATGGCCATTCTGTTCTTTTTCTTTTCTTTTGGTTGACAGGTATCTCCTCCCCTTTTGCCACTGCCATCTGTATGCCACTCCTGCAGATGGCTTTTACTCCCGACACCTGCTGCTTCGTGTTAATCAGTGGAGCAGCATTACGATCTTATGGGACGATCGCCAATGGGCCACATGCCCTTACGCAGTACTGGTGGCTCGGAGCAACATTTCGGCCTTTCAGCTGGACTAGTGCCTCCCCATTGGGACGGCCCTGCGGTTCTGTGCGCTTCCATGTTGCCTTTTCGTACGTGAATGTGGCTCTGTGTACCATGATGGAACAGGGGGTCACGCAAGTAGTGGCTGGTCATTTCTTGCGGATGCAGCCCACAATGGTGAAATGTGTTTTGGAGTTCATGGCCTGATGGCTGTATGGGCTTGGTGATTTTGTTGTGCATTAAATTTCTATTCTGATTTGGCCCGTGTAGCGTTCTTCTTTGCAAGTGATGTGGCATATTCCTATTTGGGGAGCGATGTATTGTGAGGAGATCTGCATTGGGTTCCAGCTTCGGAGTTTAGTTGCGTGGTACTGTACTGGGCGCGTTTGCCTACGAAGCCCGTGAGGTCAGGGATGGGGGCTGCCAATATGACTGTTTGAATGTTGTCATGCTCAGGGGCGGGGGATTGGGTTTTGTGTAACAGATGCCGGTCAGCCAGGTGGACTGGTGGAATGATGTGATTTTCGGAATATTGCTGGTCACAGGTGCCTGTGTTTGCGTGCGTTTCTTGGTGGGGGACTGTGGTCATGTCCATTGGGATGGCTTCTGTATTCGTGCCATCTGTGCCCTGCAGCTCCCATTGGCCCCTCTTGTGTTTCATTTGTTCGTTGGCATGCATGGGTGACTTGTACATTTCAATGGTTGCATTGTGACTTCATTGCACCTACGGGGAGTTGTACTTTGTAGGCAGGGAGCGGTGTACAGGCACTCAGTGGGGCCGTTTACGGTTGATTCGCGATGCCGTACTTCTCACCATGGCGGAATGGTACATTCCGCCATGCTTGATGGCGTTAGGTACATGTCCGCTAGGGTCGGAATTGGCGTACCCTTGCGCCATGGTGGTGTTTACGGTTTTGCATGGCGCGCGCGCGCGTGCTTGGTGCAGTTAGCGTTGGCGTTCACTACGGTGTCGCTAATGGCTTCGTACTTTGCGGTGACGGGTCATAGTCGCACCGAGCGCTATTCGATGGCGGTATTGCATTTCCGCCATCGTTTTCCGAATTCCGCCAGGGTCGTAATGAGGGCCAAGGTGTTTTTGGGAATCCATTTCCTTTTCATTACCACACCATCTGAATGTTATTTTAGCTTTTGGAATAGCCATTCTTGACACGGGACAATCAAGTGTTGGGAGTTGCTTTAATTTAAATCTGATGTACCATCCCCTCAATTTATTATAAGGAAATAAATATAAGTTGATAAAAGAATCCTTTTCCTAATAAACATTGAAAATTCAATATATTGTGAGTAGGAATTTGTCATATCCGTGGTTAAACACCAATCTCTTATCATATAGTTTCTTCTCAACTTTCGTTGGATCATTGATCAGTTCTAAAATATCAGTGCATAAGAGACGATTAAGAGGTTTAGTCAAGTTTGCCACTGAAACCACTGAATTTTCAATTTCAATTGTAGTAAAATCTTCAAATAAACTATTGGTGGAGGGAGTCACACATATTGGCTCACACACAGACCTGGTTATGATATTATAAGTTATTTATAACACGCTTAATACCCAGAGGTTTCTAAGCACGGGCCCGGGGATCGAACCTGTGTGGCACAGTGTCGTCTTGCTTCCAAGGCAAGCACGTTGCTATCCTCCCGAGACAAATGTGTTGTGTCTTCTGCACCACTGGATTCTATTCAGTTATTTTCCTCCAGGATAATTACTTTGTGCACCAGTTCCTGTGAGCTAATGTAGACAATATGTAGGCAGCCTCCAGTTATTGTAGAACCAAAACACCTTCCCTAAATAAGCGATTCATCTGATGGCCCTCCACAAAGTAGGAGACAGTGAGCTCTTGTGACTGTGCGGATCACCTGTTGCTTGTTTTAAAAAGTGGGAAAGAAAGTGTGGTTCACTGGGATATCCCTTGTGAAGAGAGGCAGAAAGAACCTGGCCGCACATACTGAGTGGTCTGTCACAGAGGGGATAGAAGACGGCCTTTGCAAAGAATGCCGCTTTAAGTTAACGCCAATCATTTGTGACACCAAGATAGGACAATGGCCTCTACAGTAGAAATACCCCACATTTGCCTCCAAATTGAAGATCCATGTGTGTAAATACTGCCACGGAGGGCTAGGGACTGGATCTGGAACATTCTTTATTCTTTATGCATGGTTTGTTACAGCACCTTATGCTCTTTCTTCTTGTTATGCTCTGCTCTGTGGCCTAATGTAATTCCTACAGTGCAAAATAGTGTACCCGAGAACCTCCTGTGAGTCTGTATTCTCCTTTCACTCATATGCGTATATTCTTGTGTGCTCCCATCAGTAACCAGCAGCACCAGCCTTACCCCATGTGGCCCTTCCAGAATTGCACAACACCATTGCTCCCCTTTCTCTAAACCTCGCTCTGTGACCCACTGTTTTTTTCTTTTTCCCCCTTAGGGTTTAATGTGGAAGCATGCTTGATGAGCATCCAAACTAAGGAGAGGTAAGTTGGGGTAAGTTGGGGTTAGTTATAGGGTCTTGGTGGGTTGTTGTTGTTTGTGCCTAGAGTCTCCAAGGCAAAGGAATGGTACTTCAAGACTGCAGGCCAAGTCGCTGGTTCAGAGGTGCAAGGTTTAGGCATCATTTCGGGCCCCTTGAGAACCAGATCTGGCTTGACCACGCTAGCGCTAGCGGATACATGTCACGCTAACCTTCAGCCTAATTTGGGGTTAATTAATAGCAAACATTGATGCAACTGGAATGAAGTATGATACGGAAACATGCAGGGATATTGCCATAACTGTATAAGACAAAATTGCAAAGGTGGAGATCATTTAGGGTCAGAGATGGTGGAACAAAGAGACAAACAGGTTTAATGTTCCTTAGCTGTTATATGTTGTATGTATTATGTCTGTATATATGTATCTATTGTGACAAATCCCAGGGTATTGTCACTGTTCCCATGGGGGAGCCCATTCCCATGCGGCCAGGGATGTGAGCCTGCTACCCGTTAGTTCCCCTGGTGGTGGTACTCAGTGGGTGGATCTCATGGGAAGGGAAGTCCTGCATGGGACTAGTGATGATGACCTAGGGAGAATACAGTATTTGCCCCCTTCATGTCTGTCCCCCCTCTGTCCCCCTATGGCCCCTCACACCTCTATGTACCTCTGCCTCTGTAGAGTAGAAGATCCGATTCACTCCTTCATACTGGGATGAGGAAGAGTGAGCCTTACCTAGGTGGAGTGCATGCAATCACTGGCACAAAGATCAACCAGAGCGGCCAGAGCCCACCGCGAAACCAACATATACGCGGTATAGCTTACTAGAGGCAGGGTTGGTAATAAAAACAACAGAAGGACTCTATACCTCGTCAAGCCAGCCCTGAGCAGCGAGGAATGGAATGCCAGTTCCGTGGCGAGAGACCCGTGGAGAAGAGGATGAGACGCTCTCTATGAGGCACAAGTGTCTCCCCTAGGTCCGTGGAGTAGGACCTTAACCGGTGTCGGGGAAGGAGAAAACCTGACTGGCAAAGCCGAAGAAAGTGCAGTCGAGGACGCGAGAGAACCTACTGATGCAGAGTCTCTGAGAGCAGAGCGCTGACCGTGGAAGCAACAACAAAGCCCCGCTCCAATCCCAGGACAGACCGGACCGTGACTGCATTTCCCAGAGATAGGGAAAGGGTTGGGCCAGCTGGTGGGACACGAGGGGGCCAAAGAAAGTAAAGAGACACATACTAATATCCTGGGAGACAGAAAAGGATAACAAGATAACTACTAAAGCTGGAACAAAAAGTGAGACACAATGCTGGCAGGAGAGTACACCAGGTCTGTTCGATTGGTCACTAAGCGAAGAAGGGATATAGGTCCAACAGAAGCAATACACCAGAGTCTGGGACCCATATGAAGTCGGCAAAGCATACATAATGGGGGTCAAGGAACCACACAAGCCTGAAGAAGCAAAGGGTTACGGGCTGAGGCCTAAATCAAGTTGGGGAGGTCCCATGGTAATCTAATGGGGTCCGGGACCCACACTGAAGAGAAACAAACTGCAGAGCAAGTTGTGGAAATCCTGAAACCACCCAAAGGGGACTGGGAACCATATAAAAAAGAAAGAAAAGTGCTAGAAGCCAAACCAAGGGGTTGAGGACCCAGTGCATGGAAAAGAGACATTTTCTAGAATTCTAAGTTCTACTGTCAAGTCTGGCAGGATGGGTAACCAGATTTGAGGTGACAGTTGTGAACTGGAGGAGGAACAGGGGAAGAAACTCCTCCCTGAAACCTGGGAACAGTGTTTTGTGTTTTGGATGTGTTTTGGAAATCTACAGTCCTCTCTGGCAGGATAGTGAACCCGATTTGGTGCTACATTTATAAGTTGGAGGAGGAGCAGGGGAGGAGACTCCCCCCTGATCCTTGGAATTTGTGTTTTGTGTTGTTGAAAATCTACAGTCAAGTCTGGCAGGATAGTGAACCAGACTTGACACTACATTGGTCAGCTTGAGGGAGCAGGCGAAGGGACTCCATTTTGGCATTTCAGAACTGTGATTTGTATATGTTTTGAAGAACAGTCAAGAGGAAAAACATTCAAGGGAAAGAACTTTTAAGTTAAAGTTTTGCTCCTTGTGTTTCCTATTATGAACTGAACAATCTAATTCATATCCAGCGAAAGTGTAGCCTCCTCCTTGATTAATAAGAGACCCAGTTCTCCTTCATAGGTCTAGTGTTCGGAGGGATGGAAATAGGTTTGCACACAGGGCGGTAGACACTTTGTTTTATGGACAGCCATGGTATTTTTGTTGAGGTAGAGCAACCTGTCATAGAGGTAGGGTAAGATAGGTTTTCGGTTTCTTTTACTTTTATATATAAAGGTGTTTGCCAACAGAGATGCCATCACTGTGTCCGACTCGTACTTCTGCGGCCTTACAGTGTGCATCTCTGAGATATGTATATGTACAATGTACTCAGTACCTCTGCTTCAAAGTGTCTCGTCCAGTGTTGAATGCCTTAGGAGGCCTCCTAAGGACTCCACAAATGAAGGCAGCGACCCTGAAATGCCCTCTTCTACTTACCTGATAGTCATATCCTTTGTGTTTTGGGGTTTGTTCCTCCTGCTCTGTGCTCTGCCTACTGTGCCCACTCTAGTTGCAAGGCCCAGTGTCACACAAGCAGCAGGTGGAGGGTTATGGATCGTGGTTTTAATTTCCTTGTGTTTCTTAACTAGTACCGTGTCAATGTGGCCTTTCCTTTATGATTGTATCTTGCCAAGCACGTACCATTTGAATCAGTTAATTTCATAAGTGGGTTCCCCAGCTGAGCAAAGTGCCGTTCTCTACATTCTTTGATTTAGGGTAATTTCTATGAATGGTAAATGCTTGTCCAGGGTGTGGAATCTTTGCTACCAGAGATGCAGGTATGTCTTAGGAAATGCAGCTACACCGAAGTCCACTGAGAGTTGGTGAATGCAATTATAAAACCATTTGGCCGCATGGGGACACCAATTTAAGATTCATTGAGCAAAATACTTCAAGCAAAATCAGTACAACAAAGAGAGGGTGTTAAAATAAGATATCTTAGTAATGGCTGTAAAAAATAAAAGATCTGTCAAAGAATTGTAGCAACTACAAATCAAAAACAAAACTACATTACATAGTTTGCGGTCACATGGAAAGAATAGAAAGTCATTAGGAACGGGAATGCTCAACACCTTTGGCTGTGGAATGCCGCTTCTAATATACAGGGGCTTATTTTCACCCTTTGGGTCCCTCTTTACGTCAATTGATAGGTTGGTGTATGAAGTTATGAAAAGGCCCAGCTTGAAGAGTCGTCTGGTCCCCTCTTTCTATGCTTCTGCTATGGGGCTTTGTTGGCATCTGAATTCATGATCGTCTATGGACTATGGACGCGTTAGAGCACGTACCAAAGGGCTCTATTGGGTCGTAGGTGGCCACCGCCTGATTAAGTGATCATGAGCCGAAAGCAAGGGCCTCTAATGAAAACAAAGGTCACGCAGCACGCAATAGAGCCTGATAGTCTGGAGAGGGTGAATCAATGGAGGCCTCACCTGGGACTTCAGGTCACTGAGCTCATCCATCTCTCATTGCCCAGCGCTCAGTGTTTACAGATCAAAAAGGTAATGCAGCCTTTTACAGGCAGTTCGAGCATCCATTCCAAGATTGCTGATTGGATACAAATCTGGAAACAGAAGAAGAAAGATGATTGTGATGTCATCACTCCTTTCCCAGAGGTAACCTCTCCTCATGTGGCCAGGGGACGGCAGCCGCTACCTCATCCTGACCCTGGGGGTGACTATGTGAGGGAGGATCACATGAGAGGAGGCGGCCCTCAGAGGGATGGACTGCATCATCAGATGAGACATGGTATCACTTGTTTCCTTTTAGGCATATCCCCTCCATTCCCCATGCCTTGATGGCATTTTGTGATAACTCCCCACAATATCCTGCAAAAGCTTCTGCCAGAACATGTAAACATTTTGCACCTAGTAAAACAGCATGTACTGGGACGAGGGAGAGGACTGCCATGAGAAAGAGTGTGAACCATAATGCGCAGTTTAGTGGTGTGAAGGAAATGATTGGCCCAAGACGTTTCCCAGCCTGGTGGCAGGAGTTCAAATCGGCTGCTCCGGGGAAAATGGAGAGCGCTTCCTTTTTCCAAAAGTCGTCTTGGAAACAGACTAAAAACGCTGGTTGCAGTGCAGCACAGACAATGCACAAATCCGGGAGAGAACCTGGAGGGCAGGTGAGTGGAGACCGTGAGAGAGAGAGCCGACCCAAGCACTCCTGGTTGGTCAGACCAGAAAGTAGAGGGGACCGAGAGCTGGGGCCGTAGAGCACTGCTGGCGAGAGGAGAGGTCAGAAGCGAGCTCCAGACCGGCTGCGTAGTGAAGTAGTGCCGGTTGAAGGCAGAACCGCCTGATGAAGGAAGTTGCGGCGGGAATTGGAAGCCAGGAGGCTTTGTTCCGATGCAAGGAGTGAGAATGCTTTGTGCCGCTGACTGGGGAATGCTGCTCGAGACCAGCGAACACAGAGGCGAATACCCGAATACGTACGAGTGGCGTGAAAGGACATATATGTTGTCAGTGAACCCAGAGAGAAGAATGGGACACCAAAACTGAGGCAAAGAGACCCTGAAAGAGTGAATTGGTTGCTCTCTAGCAGTCCTCATAGAAATCAGTACTTTGTCGTGAAGTAGCTTGGGGAAGACCCATGCCCCCTTAGACTGAGTGAAAAAGACAGATTGAAGTCAAAAAGTCCTGGCAGGAGAGTTTACCAGGCGAACTGCGAATCTGGGATTCACACCCATAAGGAACTATACAAATAAACCTGGCAGGAGAGTATATGAGGTGATTTGCGAGTCTGTGACCCGCACCCAAATTGTTTAAAGAACTGAGAGAGAACCTGGCAGGGGAGTATACCAGGTGTTTTGTGAGTCTGGGCCTCACACCCAAGTTGTGTTGTCTTAGAAGGAGAATCCCAAGGAAGACCCATGCCCTTAGGATCTGAAATATATTGAATGTGATAAAAAGCCTGGGGAAGGGAGCCATTTCCCCTGCAGTGGTTTGCAACTCCAAGAGGAGGGAGTTATCCTCTTGGGCTTTAATGAACTTGGTTATCCTTTTGAACTTTTGTTTTTGCTGAAAGGAAACCTGGGGAAGAGAGCCCTTCTCCGGAACTGTGAAGATTATCTATTTGGAACTTTTGTTAGAGTTATACCTTTTATTGAACTTGAACATTTTTAAAAGCCAACAACCATATCCTTAACACCGTAGAGTTCGTTTTTAGAAGGCGAGGGAGAGGATAGGATTTTGGACACAGGAACATTTTGCTTTGGACATCTTGCCATCTGACAGACTCTTAGTTTTGGTTAAAGTAGGGAAATACCTCTTAGATCGGGGATAGTGAGGCATTTTCCAACCCCTTTAATGTTTAATAAACATGTATGCCAGCCACCATGAGTCCTCTGTGTCTGAGTCTTATTCCTAGTTCCTCACATGATGCATTAAGTGCAACCATGTATTGAAGTTTTCACGTTCTTTTGTGGGGTAGGTGACTGCCACCCAGGTTGGTGGATCCAAGCTTAATGTGAGGGCTTAGAACGAGTATAATGGTCACTAAGCAAAAGGTAGAGTCTTATAGCAAGGCCTCTTATGCAATTAGAGCTTGTGCCAGGGTAAGCAAATGAAGCCTCATCTGAGGCTTGTCCATGTGTCCTTGACAGGGCCCAGTGTTTGCACGTCACAAAGGAAAGCTTAGAATGTAACTTTTGCAGGAGTGTAGCACCACTATTCCAAGCTTCCTATAGAGCTCGCGAGAGAACTGGAAACCGAGTGAGGAAGAACCATGGAATGCAGCTTCTGTAGTACGTAGAGCCTGGATTATACACTTTCTAAAAGGAGACAAAAACCAGCACTAATGGTGTTTAGAACCCACATTTTATACTTTCTGATTGCCTAAAGAGGAGAAAGATGCTCTCATGTTGCTTCAGGTTGAAACATTCCTTCTCTAGGGCTTTGTTGAGCCATGAATAAAGCAGGAGGTTCGCTTGTCCTTCTTGTACCTCAATTCTCAGAAGCAATGTAGTTTACCATGTCTGCACGGTGCAATTCCAAGGCTAAACTCACTGGATCAGATCATCACACCCCGCCATGGAGACCATTTCTCTCTGTAGGATCTTTGGATAAGTGTCGGGATTGAGAACTGAGTTAGCTGGGATCCACTTTATCCTGTTGCCAAAAGTGAACTTTGCTTATCTGTGCAGATGTAGGTATTTTTGCATAAGTTTGTCCATGTTTGCCAGGATTTGCTTCGTTATCATGCACCACATCCCTTGTCACCTTATCTTTTATTTGCAGCATTTTGAATCCTGGTTTTGGGATACAGTCTCATGTTACTAAAGTTGTAGGTCTGGTTTCCTGTCCAGTGGTTGTGTTGAGGTTTTGCCAGGGCATTTTTGTTCTCGCCTCTGGAATTTGCTACGGTCTCACTGCTTTGAGAATCAGGGGGATTAAATGTCTTGGTGTTGACCGTGCAGTTTGTTTCAGAAGGTTACTACCCATAAAGGTAGTATCGTTGCTGAGATAGGGCTGTAAACAGACGATTCTTGCCCCTGTTTAGTTTGACTGAGTGCAATTTTGTCTGTCTGGCCAGTTATGTACTCCGTGCAGGGTTCCTAGATCTGGTTAGCCTCTGTCAATCCCTAGGCTTGAACCAAATGTATGCTGTGACTGTGGGCAGAGCAGTTCTCCTGCACCCAGGTCTCGCATAGCTTCAGCCATCTGTAGCCATCTGAGTCTGAGCCAGAAACATGTTTCCATGCTTTGTCAGATCTTGCAATGGGTGTTTGCTTCAGGGAGTTGTCAGAACCTCCAGGGAGGTAATAGGTCAGGTTGACTTTGCCCGATATTGTTCCGCTTTGGATCCGTTTTGCAATTGATTATTTTACTGCATCAATGGGGCATGTTGCAAGAATGTAGAAGAATGTTTTAACCAGCATTACCTCAGCCAAAGAAAGGCAATTATAGACAAACAAAGTGAACGTGATTTACAAAGATCACTTGCAGAAGTAGAATATAACCTGAATTGCCTACGCCAGAGAACAGCAATTAAAGGAAACCAAAGATGGCAGAATAGAAGCTCTCCTTGTAACCATTATCAAAGGGGGAGAGATATATATTCTGCATCTTTATAGAATAAGTTATAAATCCATTGTAGCTGTTGGAAATCCAAAGACGTATCCATAAAACCAGAGTTGATTTAACTTTCCTCACCCTCGGTAGGGGGCCACCCTTTAGTATAAGGAGCTGTAAGAAGTGGTTGCGCCTTGATTGGGAGCATATATATTGATCAGGTTCACTTCTGCCTTGCACAGAAAGCCATGCATTAACACCATCCTCCCCTCAGTGTCTGCGCAGACCTCTACCTTTCGGAAGGAGACAGTTGGGGCAATCCAAATACGCACACCTCTCACGTAACTAGAATAGACTCAACTGACCCATACCCTTTCCCTCCCCGTTTCTTTAAGATCTTCACCTGCCTTGCCGCCGTGAGGTGTGTTGCCTGCAGCAATGCTATTTCAATCCCTTTCCACCTCATGTATGACACCACCCTAATCCGTTGAACATAATCATTCAGTCCACGGATATTACAGGACAACATTTTCAGTACTTCTGCCTTTTCAGTTTCCACGGCTCTTCCCCGTTGCACCTCACTTAAGTAAACATACTAGGCGCCCCCATTCACAACCTCTCCTGTCTGTCCTGAACCTCCGACGGTCATTGGTATATATGATCAAGCCATGTAATAACCAGAACAACCGAAACTGAACTGTAACAAACAACCCATCAGAGCTTTTCTTTAGAGGCATAATCACCAATTAGTCCTAGACTACTAGGAACCTGGTGAGTCGATACCAACTGGTATCTACCAATGCTTCCAAAGGGAAGTAGTGGCTAACTGGAAGCAAACACTATACATACAGGCTTGTGTCCTTAGTCCATTAACCCCTGTGCTAAGGTCCCTGGAGTAAACTGGAAGAACAATAAAAAAGAAGCCCCTATACTGCTTCGTCCATTGGAGTCGCTTAGCTATAGCGCTCTCTGGTATTTCTGCATCCAAGTCTTCTTTCCTGGTGTGACATTATTGTCTTCTATACATTGTCATGTGTTGTTGTCCCTCTCCTCAGCCATCGGCTTCATCACATTCACGTCCATCCACGCATTGATCTCTTCAGGGGTATAAAGAAAACACTCTTCCTCCTATGTATTACTTTAAGTTTTGCAGGATATAGTAACATATAATGTATCCCTTGTCTGAGCCTTTCTTTCATCAGGATAAACTGGCCCCTTCTTCTTTGGACCTGTAAAGTATAATCCGGATAAATTGCCAGCATGGCAGATCCGCTCCTGATCTCTCCTCCCCCCTCTCTCTGGAGAAGGCCAGGATGTTGTCTTTATCCCTGAAGTTTAGCATATTGGCAATAATTGGCCTTGGTAGCGCCCTGTGGTGACTCTCTGACCAATGCTCTGTGGGCTCTCTCCACCATGAATCCTTGCAATAGTTTTCCCGGGCCAATTTCAAGAATTAACATGTTTTCTACATATGTAGTGGGGTCTCTGCCTTCCGCCCCTTCTGGTAGTCCCAAGATCCTGATAATACTTTTCCATTCTCCCCCTTCTGCGTCCTCCGCCCGATCTTGTAGCAGCTGCACCTTCTTTGTCTAAGTCTCAGACCGTCATTTGCAAATGTTTTGTAGTGGTCGGCATTTCTTCTACCTCTCCCTCCGTCTCGCTCACTCTGCTTGCCAGATTCTGCATATCCTGCCGCAGAAGGGTCACATCACATTTAATTTTGTCAATGCAGGATTCCAGTGGCGACCTCAGATATGCGATTGCTTCTAGCACCCTGGCGTCTGCTCCCTCATTGGGGGATCCGTGGTCGTTTGTTCTCGGTCACCCCATATCATATTTAGAGTCTTGTTTTGGCTCTCCCTTTTTAGCAAACGTATCCATTCTAGTTTGCCGTGATTTTGTTGAGGCCCTTTTCTTGTCTCTCTCCAGCATATGGATATCCTGCTCTCCTAATTATTGTTTAGTAGTATCACACTTAGGTTTGTACACTACCACTGCGTCCACTTCTTTAATGTGCATGGTCCCTTTATTTTCTGTCCTTTGGGGCAACAAATTCTTGAGCAGACTGTTCTCTTACTCTGCCTAGGAGCAGTCCCTATCTTCTATCTCATGACCCACTTTACAGTCCTTTTATTGGGCGTGCAATCATATTTCTGCCCAAGCTCAGATATTCCTTGTGGAGCGCACTATGCCATCTCCTCTGGTCTTCTGTGTGCACTCCCCCTGCTCGGGTCACCAAGGATATATCTCGAGGATGTGCTCTCTCTTCACCTAGCACCTGGAGTGCAAGTGGGATCGCTCTATTAGTCACCTGCAGTTTTATGCCCTGTCCCAGCACCACCAGTCCATGCAGCGTCTTATTACAGTTCATTCCTTGATTGCACCCGCCATTTTGTGAGTATGCAATGCCAACCTTCTAACTCCCAGCAATCAGCACCCTGCAGTAGAGCCCTTTTACGTAAGTTATTGGAGAGCCCTACTGCCCTGCATGAGATGCAGCGCAGGATTTAGTGTACCATATGTGTATGGTCAAATGTTTGGAGTTTCTTTCCCCGGCAGGTCTGCGCTCTTGCCTCTGCTCGCCCTTGCCGTTTTAGCCAAGGGCAATGCTCTCTCACTTTCACATGAAGTGCACCTCTGTGCTGATCTCAGGCGAGCGGTCCTACCTTCTGCTGGGAACGGGGCTCACTTTTAAATACTCAAGCTTCTTCCTTCGGATTATCGTGCGTGGCGTCACCATCCAACTCTGCCCTCACAGCACCACAAGCACTGCAGGATCCGAGCCTCCAGGTCTTTGCAATCTCAGCGATCGATCTGTCTGTTTGTCCCCCCGTTTCGATCCGCGATTATTCAGAGCGTGTAGATTGCGCCAGCCATTTTGGACATGCTCAGTGCCAGCCTTTCACTTTCTTCCAGCACAACAGCAGCAACAGAATTCTCTTCACTTATTCAGAGAGCCTCCCCAGGTTCTACAGCATGTTCTGTGTTCTTCGCTTACTTGCTTATTACCCTCTGGATTCCAGAAAAGCTTCTCTATGTCGGATCTGCTAAGGAGCTCCGAACAAAGGCATCCTTCTAACATCCCTGCTGGCCACATCCCCCAGACTATGAAACCTCCTCAACATCAGCATCAGACTAGCCCCATGCTCCTACAATTCAGAAAAGAACTGAAGACCCACCTCTTCAAGGAGTCTGTCCTCCTGAATACCTAGGCCATCACTTAGCACCCCGCACCACCTGACTTGCTAGACGCCATCCAACCCCTACTCCCAGCCACCCTGTACAGCTGTACCCCTCCTCTCTGTCCCTCTGTATCATCCCCCCGCTGTATATCTGTCCTGTTGTTAACTCTGAAAGGCACTCAGATATGCATCTTTACTGTTGTACACCTCTGCAAAGCTCTCCGTTGCTTCTCAAAGCTAGGTCTGCTCTCCATAAATACCATATTAATAATAATAACAATAATAATAAAAGGGCCAGGAGGATAGCTCAGGGACCAGGTGCTTGTCTTGGAAGCAAGACAATGCAGAGCAAAACAGGTACATGTAACAAAAGATAGATACATTTTATTAATTAAAGGCTATCAGTAAATCATGTCAGGTCCAGGCTGCCCAACCCAAGATTTCTGTTCGAGAGGATCTGCACTTGAACAATGATCTACTGTTATTTAGACAAAAAAACGTTTGGGCTAAAATAGGAACTTGGCTCTTAATCCGCAGCACTTTGATTCCTGAGTGGTTATTAGGGCTATATATATATCAGCGTTAAATGAAATTAAAAGGGACACTGAGGGTTCCACAGGTTTGCATGAAGGAACCATAAGATAACCTGATCAACTACCAATAGTCGAGAGCCCCGATAGCTGATCTTGGCTGTTCCTACACTGAACACCTCCATCATCCGCTTGCTCTTGTTTTTCAGAATGTACAGGAAGCGATTGCTTGGCAAAAGGGTCTTTTCCTGTGCTGTGTTCCTTTTCTCTGTGTTTGCATGCCTCATGTGTACTGGTGTTTCCACTGGGATTTCTGCCATTTCATAACTTGTTGGGCTAGGGTAAGCGTTGTAAGCGTGGTAGGATGCAAGTTGTGCATTGTTAGGTACGATTTTCATATCAATGATAAACCTTCCTGACCTGTGTCTACCCCAGAACTTTTTGCTTTGACTAGGTAACTACTTTACCTTGTCCCTAGGTGGAGGGGATTTTTTTCCCCTGTCACCCAGCCTTTTACTCTTTTTATGAGTGACCTTTTGATGTCTCTCCATAGTGTATGGTAGAAGTTCTAGTTTCCTACAACGTTGGGGCTTAGGCTGGGTTGCCCCTATGGGCTCCCCTGTTAATTTCTCTTTCATGTACTTGGGTGAACTACAGTTCCCAAGTAGTAAAGAGGGATTTTCATCCCCCTTTACATTTTATATAGTGGGCCTCATCACGACTTCGGCTGTATCCCGGCGGTAACACCACTGGTTTACTGCACAACGCTAATAGCGCTACCACAACTCGGTTTGGCGCAATTTGCACCGGATCACGAGTTACGGGGGGCGGTAAATCCCCATCCCCCATTGGGTCTGTAGGGCCCATGGGGTTGGGGAGCGCTTTTCCCATCGGCAGTAATTGCACCGACGGTAATACCACCGAAAGCGTCCCAAAAACTGTAATTTTTACCTCCAGCAAAAAAGTGGAGGTAAAAATGCCATTTCACGCCCAACTTGTGATTTGGCCAGCCCTAAAATGTGGCGGTAATACAGTTACCGCTGCATTTAAGGGCTTGGACAAACTCGTGATGAGGCTCAGTGAGCCAGCACACCCCACCTTATGTGGAGTGCTGGGGGATACAATGTATCCTCTTTCTTACTTACCTGTAACATTTTTGTTAAAATTGCAAGTTTGCTTTTTACTCACAGGCTGTTCATTCAGCCTTGGTAATGCACAGAAGGGCTACCTTTTTTCTAAAATGGTGGGATCCTTCTTAATCGCCATTTTCTGCTTGCTTTTAGTTTCTGGGGTGTTCCCCTACCATTCCAAGCAGGAGAGACCTCAGTCAGAGTTTTGTCTTCAGTGGGAATCCTTTGTATTCCCTGCCAAGGCTCCAGAGTGTTTGAGAAGGCAGGAAGGGAGAGAGGAGTCAAAAACTTTGCAGCCCTTACTCTTTCACCTTGCCTGAAAGGAACAAACAACCAGTGGGGGGCTGCCTGTCCTGATTAGACAGCAAGACCGCCACTTTCTGTAAAATGCAGGGAGAGATTGCAGGTGTTCTGTAGTTCCTGTTAAATACTCTGAACCTGGAAGCTGCTGACAAGTCGACCACTGGAGCTGAATCCGATCTGAAGAGGAAGAGGAAGAAAATGCGGCTAAGATAATTTCCAGCTACCGGAGAGCCTGCTGTGTAACCGGGGCCTGCTGCAGAACTTCCTTCCAAGCAACCTGGGGACACTGAATACAACAACCCCAACCCAGAGTCTGGTGAGATCCACTAGACTCAAGAAGACCTGAATTATGAGCCAATACCCTGGGACCATAAGCCAGTGTGCATTGCACGGTCTTCCGAATTGAGATGAAACTACCTCCAGAGACATGAATCGAGTCAGGAAAGTGCCCTCAACCGAGTGCTGGACCTTGCAAGTGACGAGAATACGACCAGCAATATTCAGTCTTCTTCTGGCTCCTGAAAATGGTGCCAAAACCACAGAGCCACATGCAGCCATGAAGAAACTCAGGCCTTTTAGCCTTCTCTGTTTGCTGAAAACTCCCTTCCAGTGTCCTGTCTTCCGTCTTCATGACAAAGGAATCCATTGACTCGGTTTTGGCTGCAGATCCTGGAGTCTACCCTGCTGCAATTCTTCTTCCGTGCTGAGGTACTGTGTTGGGTGGGGTATTTACCTACCTTAAGTCTTTGTGATTCCTGTGTAGCTTTGGGGTGTTTCTTGTGATTGGGAGTCCTCACCCAGTCCACCCAGGCCCACTGCTGGAATCCTCCTAAGGTGTCTTCTCAGAAGTCCCTGGACCATTTCAACCTCTCTAAAGTGTAACTGTTTGAACAGTCTTCCTTGGGAACTCTGACTTTTGATACTTCTGTGCCTATCCTAAACTGTTGGACACTAGAGACCTAGTGACCCCCCTTCTGCCACTGAGAATACTCATGCTCCAAGAATAAGGGAAAGACTTTCTAAGGATTGGGCCTGTTGCCTAGAAAAGAGAACAAGTGTTTAAAAGTGTACTTACTTGTAAATGATTTACAAAACGTCTTACTTGCCTTGAATGTGTTCTGCCATTCTGGAAAGTATATGTAAGGTTATTTTACTCGCCTGTGAATTGGTTGTGCCTCTTCCCCGAAAAGTAATGTTGTTGACTTCACTTAACCATTTCTTTCAGAATATTAGTGTAAGTTCACCAGCTGGGTTTTGCTTTCCCTGGTCTTTTTTTATTCAGATTCTAAAGCTGTGTATACATACCTTTAAGTTGCTGGTAGCGCCTTTAAAAAGTATATGTAATGTTAAATGTTAAAGGTATTTGTACCGCGCACCGTTACCACCAGAGTGGTCCACAGGCGCTCTGGCGGATCTGAAAAAGAGAGTGTGGAGCTAGGGAGGAGTGGGGGAGTTAGTAGGGTGTAGTGGGAATAGGAAAGTGAGAGTTGTGATGTCCTGTTGGCAGTTTCATTTCGGTGTGCACTGTTCGCTGAGCTTAAGTGCGGTTTTCCAGTCTGTGCAAATTCCCATGTGTTGTTAGTCTGTTGTTGCAATGTGGTGAAGTGTGTGCGGATTGCTGTGCCGAGAGGTGGTTGTGTGAGTTTCTGTATGAGAAGTATATGCGGAAAGTTGAGAATTGGGTTAGCAGGGTTTTCCTTACCTCTTTGTCTTTGCGTTTCTGTGCTCAACATCTATGATTACCATGTGTGTTTGGTATTGTAGTTTGTCGGCCTAGTTGGCAGGCCTATTGAGAAGTGGCAGTTTTCCTCTGTGTTACTCTAGTGGTATGTGTATCTGGCTTAGGCCGGCGTATTCCCCCTAGCTGGGGCTGAGGATGTTTAGGTTAGAGGATTATAGTCCCTCCCTACCCATCCAATGTATGGATCTTACCTAGCTAGGTTTCCTCTGTGGATTAGCGGTATGTGGACATGGGTGATTGGGCGCCGCCCCCGCCTTCTGGTTAGGGATGATTAATTTAGGGGTCCTTGGGATTCCTGTTTCCCATTGGGTCTATGCTTCCTCGTCGTTGCCTCATGTTTCTGGAGCAAAGAGCCACATTTGGAGTAGTTTTCTGAATTCCAGATGATACCTTGTGTTGCTGTTGTTTTTTTGTCGGTGATTCCATGTTATTGCTGCCAGGTGAGAGAAGGATGATCCTCCAAATGTTCTTTTATTGTATGGTTTTGGTTCTAAGCGAATGTCGTTACTTGATCTGAGTGGTCTTGTTGGATGGTAGATGGTTATTTTCTTCTTTAGGAACTCTGCTCCTTGGCCGTGAATTGCTCTGTGTGTTATGCTCATTGTTTTGAACTTTATTCGCTGTTTTATTGGTAACTGGTGTAGCAATTTCAGCACTGGGGTAATGTATTGTCTTTGCGGTAGTTTGAGCAGGAGTCTGTACACAGTGTTTTTGATGCACTGCTGTTTTTTTAATAGTCGTTCTGGCATTCCAAGGTATAGGCTTTTGACATAGTCTACTCTGGTCATGATGAGTGCGATGATGGTGAGTGATTTGTGGGTGAAAGAGGAATGGTAGGATCCTTTTTACTGCATGTAGGAGAAAGAAAAATGTCTTGATAATAGTGTTTACTTGTCGCGCAGGTGTTAGTTCGTAGTTCATTAAGACTCTCAAGGTCCTTAACTATCGTTGAAGGAGTCTGTGCTGTTCCCAGTTCAGTCGGCCATGGGATGTAGTGATTCTTTTCCCCGCTTTTGGATATGATCATTATTTCTGTTTTGTCTGGGTTGAGTTTGAGGCTGTTAGTGTTCATCCAGCTGTAGAATTCTTGTATGTAACCTTCCAGCGTTGTGTTTCCTTCCTGTGTATCTTGTATTTTGTAGACAATCTGTGTGTCATCAGCATAGTTGTAGCAAGTGAGGTCATGTTTTTTAATGCGCTTGATTGCTGGCATCAGGTATATGTTGAAGAGCAGTGGGGAGAAGAAGGGTCCTTGTGGTACTCCACAGGTTTAAAGTGTAACATTGGGGTTTTGCTTTCCCTGGTCTGCCCTTATACAGATTCTAAAACAGTCTTAGGGTTTATACCTACCTTTAAGTAGCTGGAGGCTCTTTTAAAAAGTATATAGGTCTTACACACCCCGATTAGCTGCTGGTCTTCTAAACTTGTAACCCTGGGTTGTGCTTCCCTGAATTGATTTTGTGCTATTCTAAAATAGTTTCATGAAGTCCTTACTTACCTTACAAATTTACTTGTCTGCCTTGGGCCATCCTAAAATAAGTTTGAAAGTTATTGCTCACCTTAGCCTGTGTTGCGCTGACCTGAAAAGCAACTGTAATAGTACATGACAAAATTAGGTTTCACCTGCTTAGAATAGCTGTGTGCCATTCTTAAAAAGTGTTCTGTAGGTGTAGCTGACCTTGGTCTGCCTGGTGCAATCCTAAATTAGTGTAAAGAGTTCTTGCTTACCTTAGTCTTGTGTTCCACGGAGCTGAAAAGCAACTGTAATGATATATTACACCCAAAGGTCTTATTAATTTAGTATAACTGTGTGTTAACCTGCATAATAGTTATAGGTTTCTACTGTTCCTTGAATGACTGATCCACCATTCAGAAAAGTATACTTGCAGGTCGATTTACTAAGTGATTTCTATGCTGATTGTCACTGCATAACTTAGAGGGTCTACTACCCTTGTATTACTGAAAGTAATCATAAAGTACCATATAGTTGTACTCCCCTATACTAAATGTGTATGATAAGGTCTGACTTGCCTAGAAATACTTTTAGTGTTCTAAACAAGGTTTATTAATGCTTTGTTCTGTGTACCTTTAAGCATTGTGTTGTGTTTTCATAATGTGTTTATCACTCTATGACAAAGTACTTACCCCAAGATTTAACTTGGCCTGACTGTATTTATAATAAACCTTTTATAATACTTTGGGTCGTAACCATTTCTTTTGGACCCTTGGTATAGTACAAGTTCTTTTTACCTTCCTACAGCCCTCTCTCTCTCCTAAGATAAGCCTGGCTGCTCTGTCTACGCTACCACATACTAAGTGTGGAGTTTTGTAATGTATTGCTTTACTAAGCCCTTAGTTGGACTTCAGAAAAACTGTCCTAACACACATCAGGGCGGTTAGCCTGGAGGCCATTTGTTTTTACACTTTAACAGATTTTGCTGCCTTCACATATTTTTGGGAGGGTTCAGGATTTTCATTTGAAGACAGGTCTTCAGAGACCCAAGTATTGTTGAGGGCAGGTGGGCAGATAGGTCATCGCATAGCGCATACATCTCTGCTGAGGAGCTGCTGCTTGGACAAGAGTTCAATACACCTCCAGGCTGACTCTTACATTGATCCGTCCGAGGTTGCAAATTGGGTACCACCGATGGGAGTAATAGCCATGGTAAATCAATACTGTTGAGCATCAGTGTGACTGCCCTTCATTTTTGTTTTCATTTTCATTTTTAACAGTGTTCATGAGAACCCCATGACTCTTGTCCCCCTTTCCTCAAAAGAAAAATACCTTTAAAATAGGGCTTAAGAGGGAAATTGCACGAGGAGGAATGCTGATAGAGTAAAACTGGGAAGGGTCCTGCATGATGATGTAGGATAGCAAATGGTGAGGTGGCAGATATTATGATGAGGTGTCCAGGTTCATGTAGTATGATGCTATTTTGTCTGGTGCAGTAAAGCATAATGTTAACTGACACAGGCAAACAGGGCCTTGTGTGGGGTATTCAGTCACAGGAAGCTGTGGCGCGAGACTTAATTACGAGATGAACATGGGAGCAGACAGAGGCATGATACATTTTGACCGGGTAGAGTGTTCCTATACGGCACTGACCATCCCTTTCCTTTTTCGTTTCTTTACCCTCCAGACCCTGGGAGCTTGTGTTCCTCGCAATGGAGGAGTTCTCTCACTGGTGCTCTGTTCTGTGTGACATCCCCTCGCCCCATAAATTGATCCAGGACAAAAAAGAGGTGAAGATGAAGAAACCGAGCACAGCTTCTACGGCTATATTCCACTGCCTGGAGTACCTGAACCAGCACGGTGAGTGCCTACCACGTGTATAGAATTATTCAAGAAGGAGGGGGTTGGGATTGCTGGTGGAATGGAGGATTACAGGGCGGGGGAATGCTTGTATTTGTACTTGTTGAGGTCATGATCTTTTGAATTGAAACACATGTACCAGGACACATCTTACTCTAGAAAGTAGCAGATTATTGGCACGTGAACTGATGGTGAAGGGATGAACCAACACATCGACTAGGGGCAGATACAGAACATGACATATACACAGACAAATGGGGTGGGATATTTCCAAGCAGGTCACAGTAAGTTGAGAGTGCTGGGGGGGGGGGCTATTGGGGGTAATGTTGTCAGAAAGGTTTCGGGCACCTTCAAGGTGAAGGAGGTGCAGCTTGAGGGCTGACTTGAATGTTTCTATATTGATGGTATTTTTGGTGTCTGGGGATGGCAATTCTAGTAGAAGGGGGCAAAGCAGTAGGAGTGGAAGCCCAAGAGTGACTGGGATAAGCAAGTTCCAGATCGATTGAATAGGGTACAAGATCTATGTTTGCGAGGAGGATAGTAGTGTTAGATAGTGCCTGCCAGGTGGGTGGTGAAGTTTTGGGTGGCAGCAGAAGTACGTTGCAGTAGGAGTGCTTGTACATGCATATTCAGATGGCATGCAGGTAGTGAGGCGAGGCGTGAGACGACTGCGAGAGAGTGTACAGGGTTTGGGTGGCGAAGTTGATGATGGGGGCCAGAGTGGAGCTAAGAGGTTATGTGCCATGGATGGTGAGAATGGGTGGGTCATGCAAATGTGAATGGGACTGATCCTGGTGGCAGTGGCAATCCATGTGAGGGAAGTTATTGAGCTTTAGGCCCCTTTTGAAGAGAACCCTGAGGTTGCATATCTGGAGGGGGGGTGTAAGGAGTTTTGGGGAAAAGGCATTTGGGAGTGGAGAAGAAGAGGGACATTCGAGGCTGGGAGATAAATAACTGCAGTCTTAGAGGAGTTGAGCGTTAGACAGGGAAGTGACATTCAGTGATGGATGATGACACAGTAGGAGATTCTCTGGGAGAGGTCATGTGGGTGGAAGAGAAAGGAGAAGAAGATTTTAGTTGCATCATCTAAGAGGTGGTATGAGAACTTTAAGGAGAAGATTAGTTCCCTGAGAGAGGAGGTATCGAGTGCGAAGAGCACCAGGCCGAATACAGGGGCTCCTACAGGAAGAGGTCTAGGATCAGGGGTGCCAGTTGTTACATAGTGAGCTGCGCTCAGTCAAGAAGTTAGAAGTATATGAACCCTATGATGGCATCTAGAATGAGGCTGCCCAGTTGGAAGAAGGAGAGAGAAAGTTTGCGTTTGAAAGTGAAGAGAAGGAATAAAGAGAATATTGGAAGGCAATGGAAGCAACTTCGGTTGCTAATGTATCAACTGAAATAAAAGAAGATTTAACAAACATGTACCCAAAGTCTGCATGTCATCTGTGGGCACGGACACAACACTGGCATTGAGGGTTCCATTAGCCCTAGCCTTTCCATTGCAGCTCTCCACGTGTCTTGTACAAGGAGCCTGCACTGCGTGCCCCGTGCTGCTGAGGACGGTGCCGCTTGGTCGTGAGCTCTGTCGAGCTGGGATTGTGGTGGTTGGCCTGCCATTGACATCCGGCAGGCCCCCATAGTGCTATAGAGATCAGCACACTGCAGGCCCTGTGCCTATGGGGGTGGGGGCCTGCCCTGGACATCTGGCAGGCCCCATGGTGCTACAGGACTCCAGCACCATTGGGTGGTGGGGGCACAACCAGCCATGCTTATGACCATGTGGACCTCTGCCACCGTGCTGGCACGAGGGTCCCACGGCATCAGGGCATGCAGGCCTGTGCCTCCACGGGTAGGCCTGCAGGCTTACATGAAATGAGACACGGACTCAGTCATTTCTCTTCTGGAGTCTGCAGCAGCTCTGGTGCACGTGTCTGCAGAGGCGCCTTTTATTAGCCTGTCATGGCCCATGTTAAAAGGGCAATACACATGGTAGGGACACACTCCTCTTAAAGGGGCAACACACTTGGATTTAGCTCATGGTTACTGCGTCCTCTTCGAGCGCCTGCAGGGTTGCAGGCGACAAGTTCACGTCGTTCCAGTGCCCATTCAAGATAGTCATTCCCACAGGCCCAGTTCCGTTGATGTTATAGTTCAAAACCGGTAAAGCAGCACCTGGTGGCACCAGGGGCCATCTCGGCTTAGACACTTGACGTTGGGGCAGTCATCCTGACGTGGGCAGCCGGGCTTCTCAGCAGCACCAGATGATGATGGATCAGGGGTGGCAGCACGTTGTTCACTCTCCTCTTCCTTGGCCATGGTCCCCGAAACAGGAGTGTCTCATCACTGTCGAGGGGCAGGAGGGCGCACAAGCACCCACACTGAGCTGCAACCTTCTCTTGCTCCTAGCACTTCTTCTTCCGTGTGGTGGGTGGGCTTGAAGTCTGCGTTGGCTGGACACTGATGACCGGGTGTGACAGGGTGTCTGGGCCACTTCTTGTCCTCCCCCCAGCAGGAGTCACCACTGTTGACGAAGCAGCAGCCCGGGCTGCCGTTCCTCCTGACAAGACAATTGGGCAGACGGTGTCCCCCTTCAGGGTTGGCAGGAGTCGCACCCATGGCCGCATCACCCTGGTCCATAGATGGCAGGCCCGGCAAGGCGCACACAGTGGCAGGGGGATGAGGCCAGCTATACCGCTCCTGCACAGCTCTTCTCCCCCAAGGCAGGAGTGCGGGCTGGGGTGACACACCCACTATGCTAGTGTTGGTGGGCTACAGGCACTCCCCCTCGACTGCACCTCCCATATTAGCCACACTTCTTGGGGGAAAATGTCACGGGTCTGGACCACTTTACTGTCCAGCTGGTTCCCACATGGAGCACGTTCTAGTCCACCACCATTTGGGCCCTGGGATCATCACTAGCGGCAGAGCTACCCCCTGCGTTGCGGGTTGCTGCATTTCTTGCCCCTCTGCGTCCTTGACGTGGGGCCCTTCGGGATTCCCGGGAACCCTGCAGGAGTTTGCCCTCAGTTTTTTCCTTCATAGCGCCGACGCGCAGCGCTTTACTCTCGCTGTCACATTGGTCCGGCTATGCTGCAGCCGGGGCTACTGGCCCAGAAGAGTGCCGCCTATGTTGCTGGTGAGGGCAGGCTGCCTCTGCACACTGCTCTCACGGGGCTCCTGTGCTTCCAGCCCCGACACTAGAGTACCCTTTGTTGAGCAGTTTGCAGATATCGCACTTGAATTGGCAGAGCGTACAATGCGGGTAAAACCAACCAGCATACAGTCATTTCAAATAGACCCATGCTCCGCAGCCAGTGCACCAACTGCACATGGCGTTCTGCCACTGACTCTGCACAAATCCGGATAGTAGGAACGACAAACTATCGCAATAACCTCCTCCTCTCCTGCTCCTGACTGCTTGATAAGGTACATGTCTCCACTCCCAGCAGCCCAGGACACTGCAGGAGCGCAAACGGCTGAACCCCTTGGGATCAGCTACCAGGCTACTACTGTGTTTGCAAGTGTGGCTGATCGTGTTTACTGGCCATTGCCCCGGGCCGCTTTTGAAGGGTTGTCACATCTGCTTTGTATACTTGGACTGGATGGCATTAATTTGCTTCTTCACTTTGAGGATTTCCTCGGCCTAGATGGCAGTGTCTGTGGCCTGACTCAGCGTGAGGGCTGGTGGATCATGATACGGGAGCTTGGCAGAGAGTGTCACATGCCCACAGATCGTGCAGCGAGATGCAGAAACCCCATGCTGGCCGCCTGCCCCCCACACCACGTACAGATGGGGTTCAGGCTGTTCTGCATTGTGTCATAGATCACTAAGCCTAATGTTACAGAGCCACCTGGGCTGCCGACGTACATATGGACAGGCCTCTCGTTGCTCTCGGACTGCAGACACAGAGCACTCCCAACATCACGGAGCCGGCACTCATTCGCCTCTATCTCTTTCACCGCAGGGCGGCCCAGGAGGTTCTGTCCTGGGCAGTAGGGTCTTAATTATCACCGCCGGTGGCCCGGGTATTTCTGTTAGATATGATTGATTTCATTGGTCCAACACCGGATCACCTTTTTACTTTTTTTTAATCATATTTTTATTAAGTTTTGCCAAGATCCCAAGGTAGTAAACAACAGCGAAAAAAGGAGAATGATAAAAACCAATTATCATTGACACATTACATTGGCCCTCATTAGGACCCAAGGGGTTAACGGCGCCGTAAAAGGTGTCGGCGTCATTAAACCCTTAACGCATTACTACGAGGTCCCTTTGCGGGACCCGACCTTAACGGCTGGTCTAGACCAGCCGTTAAAGTAGGGGCCCGCAAAGGGACTCTCAAGGTAAGTACGGTACCGCAATTTGCGGTACCGTACTTACAGCCTTCCCCATTCCCATTATGCCCTATGGGGCAAAAATGGGAATGGGGAAGGGCCATGGTGGCATGGGGAATTACCGCCCGCCAACCTTGGAATGGGGTGGTAATTCCCCATTCCGCCATGGCAGACTCCGGCATCGACCATCGTGCTAATAGCACTGTGGTTTTCCGCCGGAGTCCTAATGAGGGCCATTGTCTTAATTTCGTGCATTCTTCCCTCTTTCCCTTTCCCACCCTAACCCCATTACAAACAGTAACTATAAACTAGTCCCAGTCACGAAGAGGATTTTGTGTTCCTTGGGTCATTCCCGTCATTGGCTGAATGAGAGGCAGCAGGTATCCTCCGTGTACATTATGCAAGGTCTTCCAGACGTATCTATGCATCAAGGGTCCGATTCAAGGGAGTTTGTCATCCGGAGAGGAGAAGAGGGTATTGTAAGAGGATTCAATTCAACACTACAGCTAAGTCAATGCCTAGTCTGGGATACTGAATGGAAACCCTTATTGATATATCTTTATGTCCAGTTCATGCGTTCTGGGTGACTACCCCTATATAACACCCCTCTCTTTGAATCCCCCTGACCCCACTGAGCCAAGAAGTAGTTCTGTTTTGCAAGTTAAAAGGTTTATTTGATAATTTAAACAATAGATATATATATCACACTTTATAATAATTTAATAATTGAATATCACACTGAATCTGAGCAGTAATCAATAATGGATAGTCTGGCACTAGCACACTTCTTTATAATCAATGATGAGTGGTTATAGGATGGATAAGATAGCAACAAGACTTTATGGTTTCAAATGGATGCAAGGTGGAATGAAAATGCAGTACAGAAAATACTCAATATGCGTTCAACAAAACAATGTAATCACTTTTCTCTGGCAATCCCCTCCCCCCTTTATGCAATGCAAGGAAATGGAAGGAAAGCACACAGTTCTCAGAAATGCAATCAACTGTAATTCAGTTCACCCCAGCAAGCTTAGACTACAGAAGTTGGAAACACAGGCCCAAAATGCTTTTATATGTGCTGGCAATGAAGTGAAAAATATGCTAAAATGCTTTTAATTCCCTCTAGAGGTTCAGGGTGAGTGGTATCAAGTTAATATTAGTCCAGGCTCACTTTAGCAAGGATCTAGGAGTAACTAGCAGGTTAACGAATTTTTGGCAACTGAAAGCAAGAAAACTTCTGTTTTCACACGTGGAGAAATTCGCAAATCGCGGTAAATTCGCGAGTGCGTTTTTCGCGATTGCGTTGAAAAGCTGAGATTCTAAGCTTTCAAAGGAAAGTTACTGCAAGTCTCTAGGACAAACGGTTACGGAGTTATGAACGATTAAATAAAGGTAGTTTTTCGGATTTGGAATGTTAAAATTCAAAGTGACAAGTGCAGCTTGCAACTAGAAAATGACAGGTGACAGCTTTACAAATGACAGGTGACAGTTAGGAGGCAGTTCTACTTAGATTAAAATAGCTTAGATTAGATTATTTTAACTAAGAGATTGGTTCTGCACAGTCTTGCTAGGTACTCACACTATATTCTTGAATTAAATGGGCCTCGCCACGGATCTGGTCAGGTTTTAGACTGGACTCTGGTCTGGTCTCTGCACTTCACAGTGATCTGGGTCAGCTCTCTGGTTCTGCTCTCTCTCTGGATTCTGGAGATTGATGGATTTGAAGTCTGGATCTTTCTGCACAGCTTTCTCTAGAGATTGATGGAGGTAAAGTATGGATTTTCCCGGCAGAGCGTCCCGCAGCAAATGGATTTGAAGGTCCCTATCTGTCCTGTCTGTCTGCTTTTATGTGTTTTGAAAATGGGTGTGTGTGCAGCATCACTAGGCTCTACCCCTCTCCACTTGTCATTGGCCACTTCATCCTCTTCCCCTTGATTGGGGGAATGAAATGAAGTGTCATCATGATGAGGTCTGTTTATGATACAGAGAACCCACCCCTGTCAACTTTACACACAATCTATATTTGCTCAAAAAACATATTTGCACAGGTACACATTTGTTTAAAATTACATCCACCCATCACATATCACAGGAGGTATACCCTGTCCAAATCTGCTCTTCCTGGGAGCTTGCATTCAGAAATGGCGACATTTGCACTTTTTAACTGGTTTCGCAATATCGGACATTAACCCAAATTTACACACATGTGCGCAAGGAGTATGGACATTACTTGATGAAGTGTCAGATTTTTAACATGCATACATTTTAAGTAATACCCTCTTAACTGCTAGTTTGCCCCCAGATCATGCCACCGGTTCTAAAAACCTCTTAAAATGTGGGCAGAAAAATCACAAGAATTATGGTATCATTTAAATAATTATCACAAGTCCGCTCTATGAGTTATTTATCTTTTTCTAAAACCATATTCTGGCTACAGGGGTGTGGTTTCCCCCCAGCACAAGGTTGAATTTCTGGTTTTTCCAGTTCTGCCAAGCCAGCTTGCTCTCACAGGCAGTGCTCCTCCCCTTTACTTCCAGGAGGAAGCCACTTTTACAGCCCCCGTAATAAAACATTTGCCTGAGTCAGGACAGGGCTTTGTTCAATTTCCTGAAGAGCCCAGGTAATTCAATCAGAGAAGTGTCATATCCCTTTTGGTGGGAGCAGCAAAAGGACAGCTAGGCCTGGGAACACAGCTGTTGTGCAAGTCTCATCTCCTGTCGGGGGTAGCTGGTGGGCAGAATTCAGTTCCTTAAGCCAGGCCCCAGCTAATGTCACTTTTGTTCCCCAGTTTAAGTCAAGACAATTTTTTTACATATGCAGCTAGGATGCTGATTCTAAGTTTAAAATTATGACATTTAAGCAATTGCAACCTATGTGACACTCAAAAGTAGGTCACTCATTTCTTTTAAACATTTAGGTTTTTAGTGTCTTTCAGTCCAAATTTACTTAAACTGCTGAAATCCACAGCTCAGCCAGTCTTGTTATAAACCTTCAAGTCACTTCAGAATATAACTTTAGATTGTATCCACCTCTCAGTAAGTCTTTCTTTGGCTTGCCTTGGGTTCATTTATTCAGTTTTAAACAAAATCTGGTGGTTTTAAAACGCCGGCTTTCTGATATTGGTGAGTACTGGTACTGCACCCCTTTTTGGGATTTAAGAAAATGAATTCCCCACAATTCTAGGTTGCTTTTGGCAATCAGCATTGCCATTCCCAATGGTTTCAGACTACTGTGTGGGTAGTCCAATGGTGGTTTTAGGCAGTGCCCTTCTGTGCCCATAACATCGGCAAAAATGAGTGGCAGCCTATTCTTCATGCATTTCCCTGTGCATTTTCTGGGAAGCTCTGGCCATCATGATGTTTTCCATGTCAGTGCTGCACAGTTTTGAGGTAGGGCTGGGATGCATGGATAAAAACATCCCACAGTATGTACTTGTGCATTCCGTGCTGTAATGTCTGTGGAGGCTTCTCTCCTGCCTATTCTTAGAGCCTCGTACCATACAGCTGTTTCTGCTTGGAACCATCTTTCTAGGTCTTTCCACCATAGCTCTATCCTCGGCCCATTTTCAGATTTCCACTTCATCGCAATCCTTCTTTTTGCAAGCACCCACGCCAGGTCAATTATTGTTCTCATCACTCTATCTTTTCCAGGATATTTGTAAAGCCCCAAAAGGCATGCTTCCGCCGACCATTCTGGACCCTTAATCCCTTTGTCTCGCAGGTGCCTTTCTATTCTAACATGTGAATTATTGGGCAGGTCCAAAACATATGTCCTATGTCGGCATTCGTTGCGCCACATCTCGGGCATTCCTGGTTGCTTGCCCCTGGAAATTGCAAGATCGTTCGGGGTGTCATATAAGCCCTGTGGAGTACATAGAACTGTATCTGCTTCAGCCTGGCATTTCTGGACTCCTTTTATGGTTATACCATGGCTTTTGACCATTCGTCTTCCGTTATTTCTCTACCAATCTCCGCTTCCCACGTTTTCTTTTCTCTGTGTAAGTTCTTGGGGATTGATTCCTGGAGTACTTGGTAGATCCTGGAGACCATATGACCTCCTTCGGTCACATCATACTTTAACCCTAGCATTGGGGTTTCGACTATTGGATTGGGTGGGGTTTGCCATCTGTTTTTAAGGTTCTGTACCAATCTGGCATACGTTATGTACTGGCCTTTATGTACTTCATATGTGGCTACCAGTTCCTGAAATGCTAGTTGCTCCCCTGTTGGGCACATGTCTCCCACTGTGACCACACCCCTTTCCTCCCTGTGTTTCCTACTATGCGTCAAGGCTCCTCTATTGAGGGATCACCTTTCACTTAAGCTCTGACATGGAGCTGCCTTACTTCCAGTGCCGTCGGCCCAGTCCTGCTTCAGCGGGGCCCCCAGCACAACAGAGTGCTGCGCGCACTGCTTGTTACAGCGGGCAGCCCTTGTGCAGTCTCTCCACGCTCCACCGCGGAGCAACTGCTTCTTCTCGCCGCCCACCTAGCAAGGGCTGGAGCGTTCTTGGGGAGGTCACTTGCCATGGGAGGGGTGGGAGTGGGGGCAGGCACTTCCCCGCAGCACACTGCTGCCTCCGGCGGGGTGGGGGCTGCCACTCCACTCAGTTCTTTTTCTTTGCCCTGAGGGGAACAGGCAGCATACCTCTCCCTCCCCAGGCGAAGGCGTCACATCTCCTGCGGCAGCTGCTGCACCATCATTTGATTAATGGCAGATGCCACAGGGGAGGGGCCGTGGGTGAACTCCCATCCCGGCCGCATGATCACCCTCCTCGGAGGGCTGTGGCCGGGGACGATCGCAGGCGGTGCTCCCCCTTTCTGTTTTCGCCATCCCAGCTGCAATGGATGCCGCTTCCCCTCCCTCTGCAGCGATGGGAGCCGCCGACTACACACTCACCTCAACGGGGAACAGCATCCTCCAGCACTCACAAAGGGGAAGGGAAGACAAAAGAACAGCTTTAAAATAACGGGGACAGGGAGTCTCCCCGACCGTTTTCTTATCTGTTGTGGGTGGCCTGCCATTGGAATCCGGCAGGACCCAATAGTGCTATAGACATCAACACACAACAGGCCCAGTGCCTGTGGGGGTTGCGGCCTGTCCTGGACATCGGGCAGGCCCAATGGTGCTACAGGGCACTAGTACCAATGGGGGTTGGGGGCACAGCCAGCCATGCCCATGACCATGCGGACCTCTGCCACTGTGCTTGCTGGCACGAGGGTCCCACAGCATCAGGGCATGCAGGCCTGTGCCTCCATGGGTTGGCCTGCAGGCCTACATGAAATGAGACACAGACTCAGTCATTCCTTTTCTGGAGTCTACAGCAGCTCTGGTGCACGTGTCTGCAGGGGCTCCTTTTATTAGCCTGTCATGGCCAATGTTAAAAGGGCAATACACTTGGGAGGGACACAATCCCCTCAAAGGGGCAACACACTTGGGAGAGTCACACACCACAGGGACTGGTGCCAATGTTTGAGGTGCCATTGGCCCAGTGCTGTGGGCGACAGCACCTACACCAAATCATTGTCGGCGGCTGAGGGAACACAATGCCGTGGGAAGCAGCAGCAGTGGTGCCTCCACGGCGAGGAGAGTGGGAGGACCGCTTGCTTCCCTGGGCATGCCGCTGGATGTCCAATAGTGCGCAAGCATCCCACAGCAGCCGTTATTGGGTCAGGCATGCAGTGGACAGTCCCATCTGAGGCTATTGGGGGTGCCATTTTGAAACTGGTCAGCTGCCATCTTGAAGGCAGGAGGCTTTTCTGGGACACATTGATCTAGTGCCACTGACCACAGTGGGGGGGGTCTGACCCACGCTGCTACACAGTGTGAAGGAGGAACAGAGGACAGAAACAAGGAGGAGTGAGATCCTGCTGGTAACCAGTGCAGGATAGGTGCTCATAAGGAAAGCTAGTATCCTGCAGTTGATACTGCGAGTAGGTCACAGGTCAAACATCCCTGTTCCACCACTTTTCTTGCCCTTGTCTGGGTAAACCCATAGTAAAGTGGCAGGATTGGAAGGAGGGGTTTCTCAGGAATTTACATGGTGTGTATGGTGCGAAATTCACTGCAGATAGGAAGGACTTTCTCCTTTACCACTGCCTAGGACAGGAACGTCAAGCTATATAGAGACGTCTACCGGAACTGCATGCGGCAGATGCAGATGGGTTGAACGACTTTGAGATAAGTGTTGTCAAACTCAGTGGACACTTCATCGTTAAGGAGAATAACATCTTGGCTAGGTACCGCTTCGCCACAAGGGACCAAATGAAAAACAGAACCATAGAGGAGTTTATCGCGGCCCTTCATGGGCTGGCCATCAAGTGTGGTTTTGAGCACTGTAAAGATGAGCATCTAAAGGACCAGCTCATGATCCACTGCAGTAACCACAAAGTGAGGGAAGCACTATGGCGAGAAGGGAATATGGTTTGGAGAGGGCCATTGAAGTTGCAAAAATAGTTGCGCACACCAAAACATGCATGAAGGAACTTGATGCTGAGGCAGAGAAAGCAGCAGGGCAAAGCAGGTTGAGCGCAGTAGTAGGACCAAGGAAAGTAAGCAAACGGAAGAGGGCAGACAGCAGGTCAAGAAGATGCTAGAGGTGAAACAGAAGTTTGATGGGAAGCCCAATGGAAAGCGATGCTCGATGTGGGATCAATGAACATTTGGCCAACAACTGAGTGTTTTACACAACACGTGATCTGCAGGAAGTGTGGAAGGAAAAGTCATCTGGCACGATGTTGCAAACAATGCACATGAAATATGTGCAAGATGTAGTGTCCTCGTTGAGTGGCTGGCAAGAGCAGGAAGATGATGATGTGTGTGTGGTGAATATGTTGGATGCCAGACCCAAAAGAGTCAAAGCACATGCTATGATTGAGGTTAAATCTGTGGATCGACAGTGTTGCTGATTACACTCTAAGGAACATGAGTACACGTTTGATTGGTGTGATATGCAGGATGCAACAGTTGCGGCGCATTCCAGTGGCCCTTCGTGCCTTTGATAGCTATCTTTTGTTCCTCGTGCTCTCAAGACTTTTCTCTTTTAGTCCCTGTTTCACTGGTTGACTGTTCCTGTAGGTTTAGTGCTAAGATAATTATTTGGTGCATGCTGCGCTTAACACATATCAATAACATATGGCGAAGTACCCATTGACATAGTAGGAATGTTTGAGGCACAATTTGGATTTAAGGGATTTAGCGTGACAGGTGTAGTGAGGGTGATGAGCAAAGGAGGGAATTTCTTGTTGTGGGACTCACAAGCGTACTATGGGATAAGGTTGGATCCTGAACATCTCTCTCGGGTTTTGGTGGTGCAAAAGGAAAGTGTGCATTGGCAAAATGGGGGATGTAAAGGAATGGTATGCCTGTGTGTTTGTGGAGGCAATGGGATGTTGTAAGGGATTTGCGCATTATATCAAAGTGAGACCGTGAGCAGTGCCAGTCAGGGCCAAGGCGAGGACTATCCCGATGGCCTTAAGGTCAGAAATAAAGGGAGAACTCAAACGCATGATGAAGAAATGCATCATAGAGAAGCAGAGGCTGCAGAATGGATCAGCTCTGTAGTGGCAGTATGAAAGCTCAACGGTAGTGTGAGGCTATGTATAGATCTCAGGGCACTCAATTAAAATGTGGTTCCAGACAGGTTTCCTCTACCAAAGATAAATGAACTATTGATGGAGATATCTGGTACGGGATGTTTTCAACCGTAGACTTATGGGTGGCGTACCTACAAGTTCAATTGCACCCTTCATCAATTGATTTGACAACATTCATAACGCTGTTTGGTTTATACAGTTGCAGGAGCATGCCTTTCGGTTTGATCTCTGCATCAGGCGTGTTACAAAGGGTTACAAGTAAGCTGTTCTGTCACTTCCAGGACACCATCTTAGTGTGGAGAAAAGATAGGGAGGAGCATGATGCAAGGTTAAAGGAAGTGCTTGGAAGGTTATATGAGGCAGGTTTGACAATTTCAATGGAAAAGTGCACATTTTGGGTGGAGAAAGTGCAGTATCTGGGACATTAACTCAGGGGCTAAAGCCTAAAGTTGATGCAGTGGAGGCAATATGCACATGATGGCGTCGGAGAATAAACTGGCTTGACCTCGTACATGGGTTTAATTGAATATTACGGGAAATACCTAGCTGAGAGAACGAAAAGCATGAGAGAATTCAGTTTGAGGAAATGAAGCAAAGTTTAGAAAACGCTCCTATGCAGAAAGGCTTCAAGGAGGATTGGGAGGTTCATTTGTATACTGATGCCAGCTAAAGTGGTTTAGGATGTGTGCTCATGCAACAAAAGAGAGGTGAAGCACAAACGGTGGCGTTTGCATCGCACGTGTTAAAGAATGCCGAAAAGAGGTATTCGGTTTTGGAGAGGGAGGCATTGGCCTGTGTGTGGGGCATGGAAACATTCACAAATGATGTGTGGGGAAGGACGTTTTTCATTGTGACAGATCACAAGCTGTTTGTTGCCATTTTGAACAGGACATTTCTGGAAAGGAGAATGATTAGGTGGATAGCAGGAATGCAAGGCTTGGATTTTGAGGTTTGATACATGAAACATGGTTACAGCTGCTCTGTATTGGAATGCCGTTCTGGATAATAGTGATGTCAATGGACGCGAAATATTGCGGAGGAAGAAGTTTATGCAAATGCCCATGTTGGCAAGGAAGAGGAGAGTCGCACACTGCGATAGGGATGAGACATAGAAGAAAGTGGTGGATTTTGTGCTAAAAGGTTGGCCCACAGATGAGTTGAGAGAGGAGTAAAATGTATAGGAGGGTAAAGCATGAAGAGGAGTGTAGAGAACATAATCTTTGTACGAGAGCATCGGGTGGTGGTGCTGGAAGGTGTTGGAGAAACCGTCATGGGAATTGCTCATAAAGGACATTTGGGGATTTTTGTAAAATCAAGGGTATGATTCGGAAGGACTATTGGTGGCCGGGTATGGATGCTGATGTGGAGCAACTATTAAAGAGGTGTGAAGGATTTGCGAACAGTGACAAGGTATTGACCACAAGGGTTCCATCTATGAATGTAGTGGAGCTGCCCAAATCATTATGGGATTTGGTGCCAGTAGATATTCTGGGGCCGATTGCCGTGAGAGAAAGACAAGAAAATTCTGTAATTGTGGCGGTCAATGTGTTGTCGAAATGGCCAGACGTGTGCGTGGTGAAGGAAATCCATACGCGCAGTTTGGTGCCGTTTCTCAAGTCGATATTCTAGAGTGGATGCTTCCGAGAAAGATTGTATTGGATAATGATCCATAGTTTGTAGCAAGGGAGATGAAAGAGTTTTGGGGTAATTCCATGATGGAAAGGTTTAACAGGACATTGATAGATGTAATGAGGATTGCGCTGGTGATAGGGGGAGATTGGGTGCATGCCTTCATGGAAAGGGTGTTTCAATATAGGTTGGCGTGCACCTCAAACTGCAGGGGTATCACCGTTTGAGGTGCTGAGAAGGAGAAGGCCTAAAACAAGGTTGCACCCTGGTTGGATAACTAAGTTCAAGGAGAATAGGGAAGTGGTGTCATACAAGGAAATAAGTAAGTGAATGATGGCTGGTCAATGTAGGGCTAAGGAAAGATATGATAGGAAGAACTGTGTGAGTGAGACACTGATGCCAAAAAGTGATGGTGGTGAGTGGAGATAGGCTCATCCAAATACTCATGACCCATGAGGGTTGAGGAGGGCATGGGTAACACAGTGTGTTTATGCAATGGAGAGAAGTGGTGTAAAGAGAGTGGCAGTGTTGTCCAAAGGAAGAGAAGGGTTGCTGTGTCCCTGTAAGTAAGGGAAGGAGGTGTGTTACACAGTGTGCTACGCTCATTGTCATGTAGAGCCCTTTGTCATCTCCAAAAGAAAACTCCTTACTGATAAGCCTTCCACGCCTAACCAAATCTCCACGAACGTAGTAGACACCACCCCTCTCTTTAACTTCTCACCAGTCTCGCATGATGTAGTACTTAATACTATATCCAAACTTAAAGCTTCAAACTGCAAAGGAGACAACTTTCCAGCGCACCTAATCTAACTATGTGCCCCTACTCTCACACCCATAATTACCAATTTCATAAATGCCTCCTTCCATACCAATCAGGTCCCAGCTAGCATTAAAGCGGCGTGGGTTACCCCTCTACTAAAAAAGCCCACTTTAGATCCATTAGTGCCTACGAACTACAGGCCCATACCGACTGTCCCTTTCCTACTTAAAATTATCAACAAATTAGCCTACAACCAAATACAATCCCACCTCGAACAAAACAACCTACTAGGAGCCAGACAATCTGGTTTCAGGCCCAACCACAGTACTGAGACAGGCCTCTTGGATTTGAAAATCCAATTGGACTCTATCAGAGACTCAGGCAAACTAGCCACCCTACTGCTACTAGACCTATCAGCAGCATTTGACCTGGTAGACCATGATAAACTATGCGACACCCCAAAAAAAGACTTCAATTTCTCCATTAACGCGACTCAGTGGATCAAATCCTTTTTAACGGACCGCACATCCAGAGTTGCCATCGGAAACTATGCAGCGGACCCCATAGTAGTACCTAAAGGAGTCCCCCAGGGATCCTGCCTCTCTCCGACCCTCTACAATGCATATACTAAACTCCTTTTCTCGGCGCTTGACGATATGGGTGTCATCTACACCAACTTTGCTTATGACACCCAGATCCTCATCCCCATTACAGGTGACTACACTCAAGACACCGACACCATCAATAAAGTTTACTCTATAATACAAAATTGGATGGCCCTAAACAGTCTCTGCCTTAACGATGAGAAAATGGAGGTCCTCATCGTGGGCTCCCAAAAAAGAATAAGCACCCTCCACTCTAACTACTCTCATATCAACATTGATGGTACACAGATCCCAGTACTCAAACAAGTTAAAACTCTTGGTGTATATATAGATGCCAACCTCACTATGCACAAACAAATAGCAACCCTCTCCTCGTCCACAGCCTACACAGCAAAACATATTTCACTCAGCCGCCAATTTCTTACCCCTACAAATTGCATCACGTTAGCCAGAGCGCTGATTCTAACGAAATTGGATTACTATAATATCCTATTCCTAGGGACCTCCAAAACCAATTTAAATAAAATCCAACTATTTCAAAACAAAGCCCTTAGAGCGGCTCTAGGTATAAAGAAATCTGAACATATATCCAGCATCAGAAGAGAAAACCACTGGCTGCCTATTGAAGCAAGAATCATCTTCAAAACACTCAGCACCGTCAATAAATGCATCACCAACAAAGCGCCCAGCTACCTCAACAACACTATCAAGAAAAAAATCTCCTGTAGGATACTGAGATCTAATAAACTGGCCCTCTTGGAAGTTCCTCAATACAAATACAGTAGAGCAGGAGGAAGCAGCTTCAAAGTCTTAGCCCCATCGCACTGGAACGCACTATCCATTAGTATCAAAAATGAGGACTCCCTACTAAAATTCAAAAAAGCACTGAAAACTTGGTTATTTAACAAATATTAACCTCAACTAGTCCTACTCCACCTTAGTACTAGAATGCCTCTGGTTTACCGCCTTTCTTTGAACCTAAACAGTAAATGTAGTCCCTACGGCTCGCATGTACCTCTAGATCTGCAACTAGTGTTTTAAACAAAATGTGACCTGCTTCCGTGACCATTTGTACCTGAGTATAAGAAATATGATCACATGATTTATTTGTAACTCAGTACAAAATATGTACTATGTGATGGTAACTGTAACTCTGTATAAAAATGCTACAATTTATTGAAATTTTCGCCGTGATACCCGCGAGTCTGGGCGAGTAACAAATGTAATAAATAAATAAATATGATGGTATCTAGAATGAAGCTGCCATGTTGGAAGAAAGAAAGAGAATGTTTGTGTGTGAAAGGGGAGAGAAGGAAGAAAGAGAATACTGGAAGAAGATGGAGGCAACTGAGCCTGCTAATGTATCACCTGAAACAAAAGACGATTTAACAAACATTACCTGATGTCTGCGTGTCGTCTGTGGGCACGGACATAATACCAGTGTTATAGAAAAAGACCAACTGGTGAGGTTGTGGGCACTCGAGGCGAGAGCTGTATCCTGGCTTCCAAGCTTAGGGCGGGTTAGCAGGTGTGAACAGTTGGTTCACTGTGTCAAAAGCAGTAGAAAGACTTTGGAGGATGAGGATGGGTGAGAGCTTGGAATGGCGAGCAAAGGAAAGAGTGCCAGAGATATGAATCAATTAATTGCAAAGGGGCAAGGGTTTCGGAATATCAATCAGTTGGGATCATAGAGTTTGTGAGCCGTGAGGTAGCTGGTGATCCTGTTGAAGACTACATGCTCCAGGATCTTTGCTTAGTGGGGGAAGAGAGAGACAGGCCAGTAGCTCACAGAGCAGTTGGCGCCTGCAGAGGGCTTTCTGATGACAGTACCGTGGCCACCTAGAAACATGTAGGAAATGTTCAAGAAGAGAGGGGGCGGTTGAAGAAGGACAAGAGATAGGCGCAGCTTATTGGTGGAATCTCTTTGATAGTTTTCAGATCAAACGGGTCAACTGGCGCTCACATGGGCAAGGCTAATGGGAGCAAGTTCATTAAGTGAAGAGGGGCGGTAAAAAGAAAAGGCTAGAGGGCTAGTGGTGAGTGAAGGTGGGACGGAGAAAAAGTGAGAAAAGGAAGAAAGATGATGGTGGATAGGGTGTCATGGATCTTAAAGCTTTTAGAAGAGAAGTAGAAGGCGTTCGCTGAAAAGAAAGCGCATGCACTAAGTGAATGGGGAGACTATGCATGCTTTGGTGGCTGAATGAGGTTGCCAGTGTGAGTGTGAACAGAGGAGATATGGCGAGTGATGTAGTTGGACTCAGCAATATCCCACTTAGACAGGATTTCAAGGAGGATGTTCTTGTGGGTCCTGCGGAATGGAGGTGTGCTGGATATGCGTCATTGACAGAAGTAAAGCCAAATAAGTGTAAAGCGGGTCGACCTCGGGGTAATCCAGCATTAATGGTGAGGTGTCAGGGCTGAGGAGGTGCAAAAGAGGTTTTTGTAAGGGGAGTTAAAGGCTAGGTTGAAGTTGTTGAAGGGTTACCTGATAGATTAAGACGCGGGTGAGAGAGGGCTTGAAGGGAGGATATGACCTCGGTCATTTAGAGGAACGTGTGTGAGCATGTGAGACAAGAGGGTGAGTGGAGCCGTTTCCATATGGTCACCTGTTCTAACTTAAGAATTCATTGCATTAATGAGCTAAAGAACAGAAATACATAAATAGGGATAACTTCTGTCAGGGCTGCTGCAGAAATCATGGTTCCCAGTATTCAACCCATTAAGCAGCTCCGAGGGTCGAGCATAAGCCTCATTTATCTGTGTGCAGTCAGCAGGGTTCTCATCCTGGTAGGCAAGAAAAATCCTTTTCTCACAGCTCGGTCTTTAAATTGCACTATTCAGTTTTGTACGCATATTTGGCAATAATAAATAACACCTATTATTTAAATGTTGAAAGAATTTTGATTTTTATTCCAATATAGATTGAATATTTTTACATGAATACATATTGCACAGTCGTGATTCCCTCTTTTCACTAAGGAATTCCTTTAAAGTTTGGATAACTTAATGTTAACATCCCAATGATACACATTATAGAACAGTAACACACACACACACACACACACACACACACACACACACACACACACCCCCAGATACCCCCTCCCAATGCTACTGGGCCCTAGCTTATCTTCCGCTAGAAAATGGCCTACTCATTGTGAACCTAGGGAGAAACAAGAAGCCTAGATGTGTGTCCAAAATGTGCCTACTCTTATTTGCATGCCAAAGCTAAAACTAGATAGCTCTAAGATTGAAGTGGGGCGGGCACCATTAGTAGTTAACTATTAGAAGTAACCAAAACCCTTGGTCTAGTTTCTACACACCCTTTTAAGCCTCATTACAAAGTTCTCCACTGGTGTCTTTCAGCGTATTTTCAAGCAGAGGTAAGATGACAGAAAAGAGGAGAAAGGCAAATGCACCCTTTACCTTAAGGTCCCCCTCATTTAGTTCACATAGGTCAGTTAAGTATGGCTAACAGATGTGAAAAAGACTGCTGAAATGGTGGATTGGATTCTCAGTAACAAACTACTGGACACTAGGCGTCTGTGGGTGGCAAAATAAACTGGAGACTGGTTGTTAACAACCACCAAGGGAGATTTGGGAATGCCGACCCCTCATATAGATCCTCACAACATACTTGTAACCCTTTAATAATTTAGTATTATACCTTTACACCCATTAACCGCAATAAGATGTTTGGCCCCACAACCCAGTGTTCTACATTTGAAATTCTGAACAAGAAGGAACTGTTCTATAAACTCTTATTGGGTGTCAAGCCCTTTGAACAATGTAACGAACAGTTGGGCGGACTTTCGCGGGTCAGAAGAAGTACACAGACTCTTGTTAGACATTTCAGTATGTAGGATTATTAAAGAAAAAGGTAAATGCCTGTCTCTCCCTATTTCTAAGCAGTATTCCCTACCTAACAGAACTAACTAAGGTGCTTGTCAGCCATCAATAAATATTTTAAAATCTTTCCACTGTCCAAACTAACCCCAACTGACCCCACTACTATTAAGGCAGGAGAATGACTCCCTTCTACTGGGTTCTTGCTCTTCGAAAAAGCTATGTTCAATAACTAATCTTCAAATAGTTCCTTGAAACTTCTTTGATTAGCTGACACATTTCTGGTAACGCTTTGTTGCTCTTCTTCTCCTTCGCTAAATGTGTTTCTCTGGATTTGGTACTAATATCTCTCCTCTTATCACTGTCTATTATTTGTTGATTACCTTGTTCTTTGGTTCTATTGCCAATATGTATTCTTCCCTTCTCCCAGGATAGGTTTATCCATTCGTTCTTCACTTCTCTGTTCAGGTTTCCTTCTCTTCATTGTACTCAGGGGCTTAACCTCTGTCAGATATGTATCCTTCAAGATACAATGATCTTTATCCTTATTCTCTGTATTTCCTCTCACACGTTCCTCCCCTTTAAAGATAATGCTTTCTTGACTTACATTATAACAAGTCTCTTTACTCTTGTTAGGGAGATTTTCCATTTTGATGCTAAATTCCCTTCACCTGTGAGATCCCCCAGCAATCTTTGCTGGCCTTGTGGGTTTATGTTCTATGTACCTGGGTGAATGGGAACTTTCCCCAACTCACCGTTTATTTTACTGTGAGCTATCAGAGTCATTTTTATGTCTCTCCATACTTTAGTTTTGGAGTCATACTTTCCTCCAACTTTTTGGCATCTATATTTCACTGTTGCGGCAAACAGCACTTTCTGTGCAGTGTTGCTGGGGAGCCCTTTGGGCATCCCTTTTCATTTTCTCTTATTTTTCTTGTAAGTACACGTGTTTGCAAGGGGGAGAGGGGATATGTTTTATCGCTCTTACATTTTATATTGTGAGATCAGCACACCCCACCTTATGTAGAGTGCTGAGGGGTTACAGTGTATCCCCTTTCTCACTGCCCCTGTAACATTTCTGTTACAGTGGCGAGTATACCTAAATGGCTGGTGGCAGTGGATGTGTTCTACCAACAGTTGTGTTGTTTTTACCTGCAGGCTGTGATGACCAACCCGGTTATGCACAGAAGGGTCACCATTGACCCAAAATGGTGGCTGTATTATTTTTTTGCCCATTTCTTATGTGCTTGCTCTTTCTTGGTTTTTATTCTGCCGTGCTGGGTGGGGGCAGTCCAGGTTTGACTTTTATCTTCAGTGGAAATCCTTTGTGAAACCCGCCAAGGCTCCAGAGTGTCTGGACCGAGAAAGCGAGGCAAATCATTTGGACGACCAACGTTCTTCATCTGGTGTCCTGGAAAAGGTGACAAAACCACAGAGCCATCAAAAAGCACTTCAAACGACTTTGCTGGGAGCCTTTACACTCAACTGCTGCTGCAAAATCTTATCCAGTGTCCTTTCTTTCGTATGTAGACCAAGAATCCAGTGACCGGGCCCCGCAGCTGCTGTATCGTGAGGGTGTACACCTGCATCATCTTCTTTACTGCTGTGTGAGTGCAAGGAACTCATTGAGGCAACAGTAAAGACAGACACAAGTGATCACAGTTCGAGGGTGTTTATGAAACTGTATAAATGGGTTGGAAAAATGCCTGATCTAAACCAAAATCTAAGATGGGATCAAGCTACGACCATCAAATAATAACAAGGCAGTCTTAGTGGCGTCTTGTCACAATAAAAGGGCTTATGCTAAAAAATACTATTGCCAATCCTTACAACTAAATTAACAAAATGTGTGAGATAAGGTTCTTGAGAAAGAAAGAAGTGTTCACAAATGATAAGTCAGGATGTGGTACTCGGGGTCTCACTTCCCCATGTTTTCAGCACGGGACAAGGCAGGACTCCAGAGCACAGCACGCACTCCAGCTTTTCCCAGCATGAGCCTACAGTTCCGTTCTCAGGTACCAAGACCTCTGGCGGTTAAGTCTCTTTTTCTACAAAAAGTCTCTTGCCTCCGAGAACCTGCTGCATTCAATGCAAAACAATATGAAAAATAGTTCCTCTCAGTCTATACATTGGGTGATGCTTCTTCACCCCTAGGTTCCCCTCTTCCAGACTCCGACCTCTCTATAATATCAGCCTCCCTCCACCGGCTTCACTATGGCTTGTATTCCAAGGGAATTTAAACAATCTTCTCTGTTACATTCACGATTCTCAATGTCTTTTTAAACAGTTCATGATGACCTCCCTTTATCGGGTTCACTCTTATCAACACAAATGTTCATTGAGGCATCAGGCTTCGCCCCTTTTTATTGCATCCCTCCGTCAGGTACACTCTTGCCAATCTTTCCTCTCACCATGCAGGATTTGTTTCCCTCAGCTTTCCATTACTTGCTTGTCAAAGACTTTGGACTGTACAGTGGATTTTGCTAGACCTCTGTATGACCACTTTGACACTCCTCTCACGGCCCTCGCACGGCCTTCTGGGAACAGTAGTTTCAACAAAAATGGGAAACCAACTAGAGTTTCTCACCGTACAACCACATGGTATCGGACCCTTTCAGCTGGCTTTCTCCTACGACCTTCACAGTTCTTTGAACTTTCCTTTAACTTGTAATATTCATCAACACAGCTCTGTTTCTTATCGGTTCTCCCCTCGACTCACTGGCTATGATTAACCGCTTGGCTTTCCTTGTATCTGGAGACAAGGACAGTACCACGGTAGCAAGCACCTTCTGTTCTCCTGCTTATCAGCATAGGTGCGCTCTGTGTACCGTTCACATCTGCTGCTGCACATGTTAGCTTTTGTTCGTGGTTCTGTGATTTCTTCCACAGGGGAATCGGAGGTCTGGGTCGCAACGCAAGGTCTTTTCTCTCCTTGTCACCCCTTCGGTTCTCGCCGCTTTTCTCCTTCTCTTGAACTGCCACCCTGGGAAAGCTGTCTCATCGTGCTGTCGCATCGTGCTCTGTGCCTTGCTCCTAGTGTGGTTTCGTGCTCCACCTTTTATCCCTGTGGGGAAGGGAAAGGGCTGTCAGGTGCGAGTGATTCTGGTCAATGGCCTGACTTTGCCTGACCATTGTGTTGGGACATGTCAGGTAAAGGGCCCTAATGTTAGTCTGTTGTCTCTCATGGTGTGCAAAAGTATTTGTGTTAGAAAAGGGGGGGGGGGTAGAGAGGTTGAGTATTTTATGTAGTAGGATAGGGAAGAGGGGTTATGAGAAGGGGAATACCGCGTCTCACCCGTCAGTGCTCCACCTCCACTCCCCGATGACCCCCCATCCAGGGGATCCTCCCGCACTGGTCCACCCCCAGGAACTGGATACAATAGAGATGGCCGTGTCCTGGCCACCTGGATGACAGATCCCTGGGGACTAGTTAGGGAGACACCTTCAGGCTTCACACAGTGAGGTACTGTGAGACTTGAGGTAATACTTACCTAAAGTGGTCGTCACTCATGTTTGGCTAGGGTGGTGAGTCGTATGTTTGGGAGTTCGCCCATACACGTTCACCCAGGCCTCACGCTGGAACGCATTCAGGGAGCCTTCTATGAAGTCCCTGAACCCTTTTTATCAACTATAAAGTACTGTCCGTACTTGTTAAAAAAGATCTCCTCTGGAACTCTGAATTCTCTACAGTTGTGACTGATCCTGTTATGCCTACTGCTGGCCACTGGACTACCAGTGTTCCCCCTTCTGCCTGTGAGAACACTCATGCTGTTTAGATTAGGGAAGGACTGCTAAAGTATAATGCCCCTGTGGAGAAACTCTCACAAGTGTTGCAAAGTACTTGCTAATATTGGTAGTGTAACTATTATTCCTGAAATAGAGTAAGTTACAAGTATTACGAAGGTATTACTCAACTTTGAACCGAATACTGCTCTTCTGAAAAGTAACTGCCAAGTTCTTACTTACCTTTGAATTGTATCTACTATTCTAAAAGGTATATCCAAAGTAGCGTGTTGCAAAGTACTTACTTGCTGAGGTTGGTAGTGTAACTGGATTATTCCTGAAACAGAATAAGTTGCATAGTTTACTACAAAGTTCCTACTTACCTTTGAATTGCATACTGCCATTCTGAAAAGTAGTTACCAAGTTATTACTCACCTTTGAACTGCATACTGCTCTTCAGAAAAGTAATTGCCAAGTTCTTACTTAGCTTTGAATTGCATACTGCCATTCTGAAAAGTAGTTACCAAGTTATTACTCACCTTTGAACTGCATACTGCTCTTCAGAAAAGTAATTGCCAAGTTCTTACTTAGCTTTGAATTGCATACTGCCATTCTGAAAAGTAGTTACCAAGTTATTACTCACCTTTGAACTGCATACTGCTCTTCAGAAAAGTAATTGCCAAGTTCTTACTTAGCTTTGAATTGTATCTACTATTCTAGAAAGTATATACGAAGTGTCCTACAAAGTGGTTGTACTTACCTTGAATTGCATACTGCCATTCTATGAGTCTTTTACGCTGTGGTTTACTTCTGTGAGGAGTCAGGAATTTATCTATGTATTTATACATTTTTAGAGCGCACACAACCCCTAGGCATCAGGGCGCTTTTACCAGTTACATGGGGCCCAGGGCGGGGCGAAGGCATAGGTTCCTTTTTAACAATGATAGTTACCAAAGCTTAATAAGCGCATAATCATGGTTCATTGGTAGAAAGAAAGCAGGAGAGATGTGTGAGAGGATTCGATTAAGTGAACAGTCACGTTTTCAAGGCTTTGAGGAAGATCCAGTAAGAGTCTTCCGCTCTCAAGGCAAGTGGGAGTTCCAGTACTTAGCGGCAAGAACTGTGAAACTGGACCCTCCTGCTTTGGCTCATTTAAATTTGGGTCAGACCAGCCTGTGGGAATATGGGGTTCTGGATGGCCTGCTAGATTGGACTTTGGCGATTTTCTGAGCCAGATAGGGTGGAGCTTAGTTGGAGATACATTCATGGGGGAATGAAAGGGTTTTAAATAGGATTCTTTTGTTGATGGGTAGCCAGTGAGCAGCTCTGCGGGCGGCCGAGATATGCTCTGACCGTGAGATATTGAGGGCAGCGTTTATGGCATTGTTTTAAGTGGTTTGGATTTTTTAATTTGATTTCTGAGTTGCCATGCCAGCAAAGATAACATTGCAATAGTGTAACCTAGCACCCACGACTGCCCGGGCAACCGTTAGACAGCTGTCGGTGGATGGGAAGTGTCTGGCAGAATTGAGTAGGCTGCTGCAGTGTTTTTACTGAGAAGGAGACGGGATGACAGATCCATCGATGATGAAATTGGAGTATTGAGAGTCGAGCGTTTTTAATGCAGCTGATGGACCAACAATGAGAAGTTCAGTTTTCTCATGATTGAGGCATAGGCCGTTGGTAGCCATCCAAGATTGAATGGTGGTGTAAGTGGAGCTGACCGAGGTGGAATCTTTGTGGTAGAAACCCAAGAGCAGGAGGAGAATCTGTGTGTCATCGGCATAGTTAGTATATGCTATGCCAAGCAAGTCCAAGTGGTCAAAGATGGGCTTTGTAAAATTGTTATTGAGCGTGGGCGAGACACAGTGTCCTTGGGGGAACCCGCAGCTAATGGGGGAGGGTGAGGCACAGGCATTGTCAGAGAAGAGTTTCATCACTCTCCCTTCGAGGAAGTAGGCTATCCATGCAGCAGCTTTCTGTGAGAAGGCAGCAGCGGAGGTGAAATGATGACATAAGATGTTATGGTCGACTAGATCGAAGGCTGCGGGCAGATGAAGTAGAAGGAGTATGGCTAACTTTCCTTCATCTTTGATAGAGTCCAACTGTATTTTCATGTCCAGGAGAGCAGACTCAGTACCATGACCCGGGCAGAAACCTGATTGACTGATACCTCGGATCTGGTTGGTTTCTAAATTGCGTTGAATTTGTTGGTAGGCTGCTCTGTCGAGAATTTTAAAGAGGAACGGTAGATTGGTAATGGGCCGGTAGTTATTTGCGATGGTGGGGTCGAGCGTGGGTTTCTTTAATAATGGGAGGACCTAGCCTTCCTTGAGGCATGTGGGTACTATGCCTGTGCTGAAGGAAGCTTTGATAAAGACAGTGATGAACAGTGCTAGTTCAAGGGAGCAATCTTTTACTAGTGGTGCCAGGCAGATATTCCCTTTGCATCTGGATGGCATTAGGCTAAGGAAGATGTGTCGCATTTCTTGTGTAGTGACCTTATTGAAGCTGAACAATGGGGCATCTGAACTGTTTGCAATGGGCATGTGCGTGGGCAAAGGGTGTTTGTGGGTATTTTCTCTTTTAGCGTGTCAATTGTGAGCAGTAGGACGGTCTGAATGGAGTTGCACCAAGTCGAGTCCTTGAGGATCATGGAGACTTGGGGATTGGTGTTTCTAGTTCTGTGAGGATGGCAAATAATTCCTTCGAATCAGAATTGGCATTGGCAATTGTTATATTGAAGGAGGCGGCTTTGGCATGTAAAATGGCATTTTTTGTTTTATTGGACGGGGTAGAGAAGGCACCCTTGTTTGAAACAGAGGGGTTATTTTTCCAACTTGACCCAGCAAGTCTTTTTTCAGCTCTGAGGGTAGAGGGTTCTGGGACCAGACGTTAGTGTGGATAGCCAGTTTAGCTTTTTTAGCAACTAAGGGGACAATGGTGTCAATGGCGTTAGTGAGGGTGGTGACATAGTGTTGCACTAGGACCTCTGGGTGTTACACTCACCTGGTTCCCACGGGGGCGTCGACCGGAACTGGGCCGCTGTTATTTCCACCAGCGTGATGTGTAGCGCCGAGATGACTGACTGGACTGGCCCGCTCAGCCTAGTTTGTCTGGCTCGCAAGAATATTCTTCTGCAAAGGAGAAGAGGTATTAACCACCCATGGAATTGAGTGTCAACCCACCTTCCCCACTCCCGTTGTCTTCCCACTGATCACTCTTGATGTCCCCTCCTTAGTCTCACCTGATGGTTTGGAAGGATGAGCTCTCCATCCTGCGTCGACCGCAGGGGCGCGTTGATGACCAGTTACTTCACTGGCGTAGGGGAATTGGTGAGTTCCAGTATTGACTCTAAAGTCCAATTGTTCATAAGAGTTCAAATGTCTGCTCTTCACTCTGTCCGATTCCTTGCAGGTTGCCGATGAATCCACTCGAAGATTTCCAAATGGCACCCGGTAAGATTCAGGTAAGTCTATTGTGTTTTTCCTTAGGGGCCGGGGTACGGCGATGAAGCAGAGTTAACTGTGCCGACCCGAGATGAGGTGAGACCCCCGTGGTAAATCAGGTAAGTTTTGTGGGGGGTAACTGGTATTGTCCTTGCTTTCTCCCCTTAGGGGCCGGGGTACGGCGATGAAGCAGAGTTGACTGCGCCGACCCGAAATGAGGTGAGTACCTCACGTGGTAAATCAGGTAAGTCCTTGGGGGTAGCTTGTATGGCCTTAGAGAGTCCCCTTGCTCACCTTGCTGTCTTTGGGCCTCATTACGACCCTGGCGGAGTGGGTTTACGCCAGCGTTATTCGCGGCGGACCCGTCCGCCCTACTACGAGTTTCCGTAGCGCCATGGAGCGTTTTCCCCCTGGTTTTTCCGGGCGGAGAAATCCATGGCGCTACGGGACCTTGTCGTTAATTACGTCACCGTATTTTGAGGTGGCGTAATTAACGCCTTCCCCACTCCCATTATACCCTATGGGGCAAAAATGGGAATGGGGAAGGGTAAAATGGGGGATGGGGATTTACCGCCCCGCCAAGGTCGGAATGGGGCGGAAAATCCGCCAACCCCCATGGCGCTATCGGCAGCTTTCCGCCGTGCTCCATGGTGCATTTTGCACCGCGATTTCCGCCAGGGTCGTAATGAGGGCCTTTGTCTCCTTAGGTGTCGGAGGGCGGCCGCGAGATGGAGAGAGCGTGATGGAATGCTGAAGTACCGCCAAGCAGGTGAGTTCAGCGTGGCGCCGTAGGAATGCCAAGCGATGCTTCAAAGACTTCTGTCTTTCAGTTCCGTGGTGAAATGGATCAGGATTCAGGTAAGGATTAAAGTTAAAACTCCTGTTGTAACCTTTATCCTTTTGTCTTCTTGTTTCAGGAGTCCCAGGACTGAAGCGGGCGTGGCTGAAGACTGGAGCTGCTGAAAACACGGAGAGCGTTACGCTGCAGCAAGCAGAATAACGCGAAGCACGTGTGGCTGTCCGGGCGTGGTTTAAATAGCTTTGGAAGAAGATCCAGGTAAGTATTCTTCCACAGCCCCACCCAAGTAACAAAATAGTCCCTTCAGTAAAATAGTCCCTGCTAAGCCTCATTTGGCTTGGGTCTTCATGCAGCATGGTCTGCCTCAGGTGAGTATGCAGCATAGTCTGCTTCAGGTGAGTTATCAATAATAAGCCTGGCGCCCATTGCGCCAGGACTGACTTTATCTTTATGAGCCTGGCGCCATAGGCGCCAGGACTGTACCCAAACAGCCCCTAACTGGGGCTTTTGGGCATGCTCCAAGTGGCTTGATGCCTGCTTCCGGGGCTGCTGGCCTGGTCTGGTCTTCCGGGGGCAGGCATCATGACAGCGGATCTGTAGCCTCCAGAAGGTCGTTGTTAAGTGTATAAAGAAAAGGGGTGAGGTTCTCCTTCGTGAATTTATGGGAGCTTTGCGCAAGAGTGGAGGGGCGAAGAGCCTGTCGAAAGTTTGGCACGCAGGCTTGCTGGGAGTGAGAATGAGATCCCATGGTGGTCTGACCATGGGCATGGAGAGTCGCTTTTAATAGAAATGTGACAATCATGTCCGCCAGCCAGTCTAGCATACAACCTTTGATATAAGTGGGACCACTAATGCGTTGGTCGAAGCCGAGATCAGTTAGGGCAGTGGCTAGTGAGGTGGCTGGTGGGTCAAGGGGGTCGTTGAGGCCCAGGTTAATATCCCCCAGAAGAATTACTTTGGGGTTGGGCATGAGATGATTAGTTAGTAAGAGGAGTAGGTCCTCTTCGAATGCGAGGGTGGGACCAGGCAAGCGGCAGATGAAGTGAATTAGGATTGTGTTGGTAGTGGAGGTGGACCATTTGGGAGAGAGGATGTCACAGTTGTTATTCAGAGCAGAAGGTATTTGTCTGATGATCTGGTGGTCCTTGGCGATAAAGGCCTACCACCTCCTCTTGAGTTGGGTCTGTCACTTCTAAAGATTGTGTATCCTATGGGCATATTTGGCATTACTAAGGTGTTAACCTTTGACACTCGTGCATTACTGACATTTGGCATTACTAAGGTGTTAACCTTTGACACTGGTTCATTACTGACATTTGGCATTACTAAGGTGTTAACCTTTGACACTAGTGCATTACTGACATTTGGCATTACTAAGGTGTTAACCTTTGACACTGGTTCATTACTGACATTTGGCATTACTAAGGTGTTAACCTTTGACACTGGTTCATTACTGACATTTGGCATTACTAAGGTGTTAACCTTTGACACTGGTTCATTACTGACATTTGGCATTACTAAGGTGTTAACCTTTGACACTCGTGCATTACTGACATTTGGCATTACTAAGGTGTTAACCTTTGACACTCGTGCATTACTGACATTTGGCATTACTAAGGTGTTAACCTTTGACACTCGTGCATTACTGACATTTGGCATTACTAAGGTGTTAACCTTTGACACTGGTTCATTACTGACATTTGGCATTACTAAGGTGTTAACCTTTGACACTGGTTCATTACTGACATTTGGCATTACTAAGGTGTTAACCTTTGACACTCGTGCATTACTGACATTTGGCATTACTAAGGTGTTAACCTTTGACACTGGTTCATTACTGACATTTGGCATTACTAAGGTGTTAACCTTTGACACTGGTTCATTACTGACATTTGGCATTACTAAGGTGTTAACCTTTGACACTGGTTCATTACTGACATTTGGCATTACTAAGGTGTTAACCTTTGACACGCGTGCATTACTGACATTTGGCATTACTAAGGTGTTAACCTTTGACACTCGTGCATTACTGACATTTGGCATTACTAAGGTGTTAACCTTTGACACTGGTTCATTACTGACATTTGGCATTACTGAGGTGTTAACCTTTGACACTCGTGCATTACTGACATTTGGCATTACTAAGGTGTTAACCTTTGACACTGGTTCGTTACTGACATTTGGCATTACTAAGGTGTTAACCTTTGACACTCGTGCGTTACTGACATTTGGCATTACTAAGGTGTTAACCTTTGACACTCGTGCGTTACTGACATTTGGCATTACTAAGGTGTTAACCTTTGACACTCGTGCATTACTGACATTTGGCATTACTAAGGTGTTAACCTTTGACACTGGTTCATTACTGACATTTGGCATTACTAAGGTGTTAACCTTTGACACTGGTTCATTACTGACATTTGGCATTACTAAGGTGTTAACCTTTGACACTCGTGCGTTACTGACAT